>NC_047669.1:15247427-15847427 GCF_011762505.2 Arvicanthis niloticus | reverse complement strand
CAATCCTAGATGGGGTTTCATGGGGCAAGAGCTCTGCAAAAGTAACTGACCATTCAGATACAGATTTCAAGAGGAAAAAAAGAAAGCAACTGCTTAGACCTGTATCAAAGAGAAAGACCATGTCTATCTGCAGAATGGGAGGAAAAGTGTGATAGTCATAATAATTGCCAGTGTTAATAAATGTAGTCCAGTTGTAAGACCCCCCCATGAAGGGAGGACCTCTCTTGAGCCTCAGGAATTTGCAGCCACCCAATAACTCACAAGACACCATTCTTGATGCAACAGCAAGAGGTATATTTCAGGATCAGTCAACTGGTAGTCAATTCATAACCCATGCAGGAGCAGAGGAATTGACCCCGTTGGCCGGAAGTGGAGGGCTTATATAGGGAAGAACCACAAACCAAGGCGGGAGTGAGGGGGTAATGGAGGAAACATAACATAAAAACAGTAGAAAGTCTTAAAAAGTCCCAACCCAAATTTAGTCACAGTCATGCGGAAAACATCTTAAACACTTATCTTTTGTAAGAATGTAACATTGCCCAACCATTTATCTTGTGGTCAGCCAGTTCCTGGGACCACCCAGAGGATTTGTATCTTTCTTTGTGGTCAGGAATGTGTCTTCCTCCTTTGGGCCTTCTCCACCCGCTGGTGGGTTCTCTTCCCTGAGGTCTGAGGAATGTTAATCAGCCTCTGCCTTCCTCTCCTGAATGTTAATCTAACAAGTGTCCTCTGATAATGTACCCTTCCCGAAATGTAGAATCCCGGGGCAGTGAAGACTTAAAATCTTATATTCAGTTCTGCTTTCTTGGAACTAGTGAACCTGCATTCTTTTGCTCAGGTCTAGGGGTCATAAAAACTTTTTATATTTTTCATAAGTTTTCTATATCTTTCACAGTGACTGTTCTATATTCTGATCATTGTAGCAGCTCTTCTGTCCTTGAATAATGGAGTTAATAAAGACTTGGGCATGGGTGAGAGATTAGCGTGGACATTGTCCCAAGTGTACATGCTTACGTGCTTGAAAGCATTTGCAATTACCTTTTTCTTCCAAGACACATATTTAGCAGTGTGTCTTCAGTCCTACAGCGAATGTTTATCAAATGTTTTATGTGCTAGGCACTCTGCTAGACAATGGAGTTGTAATGGAGAATTGAGATAATCGTGATTTCTGTCCTAGTAATGTTGGTAGTCTAATCAGTACTACAGAGAGGGAAATGGCTCTAACACGCAATAGAAACGTGCTGTGATGGAGAAACCCCAGTGGCGCGGTGGGGAGAATAGGGATAACTAGTCTAGAACAGATGTCAGTAGAGTGATCAGGGGAACCATGGGAAATTGACTAAGCTGAAGGAGTTGTGTCAGGCCATCAGGTGTAGAGGAACCAGTAGTGGTTTTTGCCTTCTTCAATGCCTTTCCCTTGGGGCTACAACCCACCCCACCACCACATGAACACTTCCAGCCCATGAAGCATTTGTTTAAGTCTGACATTATCTTCACATCATAAGGGTGGGTACATTGCTCTAATCCTGTTCGAATTGTGTTTCCTACCTCAGCTCTCAGGACTGTTTCACTTGCACATATGTTAATATGCTACAGCCTTGAGGCTGATTTCAAAAGTACATGTGGGGACTGCTAGAGAGATAGGCCCACTGAAAACCTCAGATTGTTAGCCTGGTAGAATATGAAGCTGGACTTTTTTTTTCTCTTTTTTAATTGGATATTTTATTTATTTGCATTTCAGATGCCATTCCCTTTCTCCATTTCCCTGCCCTAGAACCACCCATCCCATCCCCCCTCCTCCCTTTTGCTTTTGTACCATTTTAATTACATGCAAGTGTTAAGGTCATTTTTAGTTTGAGGAACTAGCAATACAATAGATGCAAATAGTCAAGGAACAAGCAAGACAATCAACACAAATAGTCAAAGAAGAAGCAAGGCCATAAACAAAATTCCTTGATCACTGGTTCTAAGGGCTTGAAGCTGGATTTTTTCAAACAGGCAACATGTAAATTAGAAGACAGAGTTAGGGCTGTGCGTATATCACCTCCATCTGTCTTCTGTCAGGAATGCAAGACCTTTTCAGTTTAACATGAACGTCCTTCCCCTGCTACTGGCAGCCAGAGCTAACCCTGCTCTCTGCAGCCAGAGCTAGCCACTTCTGAGATATGCTGAGAAAAATAAGGAATACACGCTTCAAAACTGTTTTAACTTAAATACAGGATATGGCTAACAGTATGCTCTTGCTATGCTTTCTCCAAGGAAACAAATGAAAGCAAACAATGATATTAACCTGGATTTGGTTAGTAGCAGGGGGTGGTGGCATGGGTGTGGACCACAGTGTATGAGGAACTTAATGCCAGTTATTACAGTACTCTGCTAAGTTTCAGTTTCTGGCTGTCAATTCCATTCAGCTGGGGTCACCGTTCTTTTCTGGTGGTGGCTGCTGTCATATTAGCAACTGTGGCCCCCTGCTCTTTGCTCAGGGAGCTTGTCCTTGAGCTCTGATGTCAGAGAGCCGTGTATAGAGCCAGAAGCTCTGCACTGGGGTCCCTGCTTATTCCTACCAGTATCAGATCCTATTGGACTAGGGACCCACTTTAAGAGCTTGGCTTAACTTTATCACCTCTTTAAAGTCTTGTCTCCAAACGTAATGAGAATCTGATAGTCCTGGGGATCAGAACTCGACCATATAAATTGAGAATTTTCACAGCATGAACCCAGGAAGTTAATATTTTTCTGTTAGTGTTTAAATTTGTTCCTTAGTCTAAAATAATAACAACCATTTTTAAAGTCATTTTAGTCTTTGTTTGCTTCACTTGAGTCAGTGTCTCATACACCAGCCCCCTTCGCCCCACCCCCACCTTCCCCAACCCAATCTCACTGGCCATGAAGTTACTACGTAGTAGAGTGTAGTCTTGAACCTCTCACCCTTTCGTCTTCCTCCTTCCAAATGCAGGGATTATAGGTGTGTGTCAACATGCCGATCACACACATGCTTTAAACATGTCAGAGGAAAAGCTACAGTGCATTGATTAACACTCTAGATTTGCACTTTGCAGGAATCTTTTCCCTTTGAGTAATCTAATCCTTTGCTGTGCCAGATACTTTTGGTCCTCATGATGGCCGCCATCATGGCTGATGTAGACCCATGGAGCATCCAGCATTCACCCTCTCCTATGCACCTGCTCTTAACAATCCTTCCCACAAAAGTGGGTTACCATCGATGTTCACTCAAGTGAGAAGTCTGTGTTTGGGGGAAGGGAAGAACTAGATAGAACCAGATGTTGGCTAATTCTTTTCAAATGAAATGGGACAGACCAAACTTTAAAGAGAGATTACCTGGGATGCGAAATACAGCCCATTCTTCCCTTGACTTATGAGCAGGTGTAACAAATCCATTGTCTCTGCAGGCACGCCATTTCACCTGGAGGTCACAAGCCTCAGGCTCTGCCTACTCCTTACCACAGCAAGCACAATGAGTGTCTCTGTCCCAGGCACCAGTCAGCTCAGGCATTCCCTATCCCCTCTTCTTCTTCCCCATATGTGTTTCCACATCTTATCTCAGTACTCCTGGGCTACATTTGGCTACAGTGGACTAGCATTTAATTGAAAGCCTATAAAACAACAATGCTTTCAGGAACCTGTTTGTGGGAATGTGAAGGCTCCCTAACAAATGTTTGCACAACACTTGGCAATTTTGGAAGAATATGCTTCTATCCTGACACAGGAGCAAATCCCAGAAAGCCACATAGACTTCTTCTTAATGTGAAAGCAAGGAGCTGGGGGTGGGGGATCAAAGCTACAATTCAAAGGAGGAAAATGATGCAGAAGAATGAGCAACATTCTACTTAGAACATATGGCCTGCAAGAGACAGACACAGTAAGAGACAGTTTTACACACACTCCAAATAAAACTCAAAAGGGTGGTCTATCTCTAAAGCTAACAGCAAACCATACTGCTTTACTTGGGGAGAGGGGGGTTGCAGTATGAACAAATGTCTATTCATATAGGATACCAAAAACAGGCCAAAGAAAAAATCTCACCCATGTCTAGCTTGGTGAACAAATGAGTTAATATTAAATTCATTTACAGGAACATGACTGACTCAAAATCTCTCAAGCCACCAAAAAGCCCACTCAAGCAAGGGTGATGATTCACGAAAGTGGCATCCGTGGTCCTCCCTGCACAACTGTGAGGCCAAACAACAAATGCATCCTCTTCCTTGACAATTACTTAGTGCTTATTTAGAGGGGTAGGGCTGGGTGGGTGGTGGGAAAGAGTCCTGCCATTTTTCTTAACTTCCCGAGCCTCATAAGTTTCATGGACTACCAGAGTCTTCTGAGCCTCCCTCCAGAAAGGAGTGTTCCAGTGGCAGGAACAATCCACGCGGCATCCTCCAAAGA
Organism: Arvicanthis niloticus; assembly: GCF_011762505.2. NCBI lineage: Eukaryota > Metazoa > Chordata > Mammalia > Rodentia > Muridae > Arvicanthis > Arvicanthis niloticus. The sequence continues at coordinate 15,843,023 of NC_047669.1, read as the reverse complement.
CCTAAACACGTGATACCAAACGTACAGCAGAACGTACAGAGGTATAGATTTCATTTCCAGGTGTCAGAAGTAGTCACTCGACATGGGTCTTTCTACACATTCTAGTTCTGAAGTATTAAAAGCAAATGTGAAAATGATTTCTTTTGATCTCATTATAGTTTGGCACACTGTACAGTCCAGAGATATATTTTCTTTCACAACTTTTTGACATTTCCACCCCCCCACACACACACACACAAAGTTAATATCTTTGACATACTAAATCCTCATGTCAAACAATGAAGAAAAAGTCATAAAGTACCAAAACCACTTCATAGAAGTCTCTGAGCAGAGCTGGGATAGAACTACTCTACAGGTAACTTCTGTGGGGGTGGAGAGGTGGAGTTAACTTAAAGGGGCAGAAGTGAGACAAAGTGAAACTCCAACAATCAACACATCATATAATTGTGTGTTGGTAATTCCAGAGACAGCCATAGACAGAGGCGCTGAGAGGCATCCTTTTGGGTTCAGTTTCTTATGTAATGGGGTGATCTGCTTTGAAGTGCAAGAATGTAACAAGGAGGAGATGATTCCATTTACTTTGTCATGCCCCTCCCCACCCCCCCAGTTACAATACTGTTCTTTAGAAAACCTATGTTCCAAGCTCAGGCCAGAGGTACTGAATAATAGATCCCCGAATTGTTTGAAAGAACATCTAAAAGCATCCAAACATCCACATAGAAAGTCCAACTGCAGAAACAACCTCGGGAATTAAAGCACGATAGTGAAAGGAAATGTAAGACACTGGAGTAAGAAATCTTGCAGAGCTAGTAGACTGTTTTCAGAGTCTCTGTGAGTCAAGAAGCACAGATGCACACCACAGTGGGAGAAGAGTCAGCATGAGACCCTGGGGTCTCACAGAGTCTGGGACACCAACAAGGCTGCATATAGGAGCTGGACCTAGGCTCCCTACACATTTGTAACCAATGTGAAGCTTGATCTTCATGTGAGTGCCCTAGCAAAAGGAGCTGGGCCTGTCTCCATCTCTGTTCCCTACCATTGTATCCCCTTCCCTCTACCTGGACTGCCTGGTTGGACCTCAGTGGTAAAGAATATACCTAGTCCTGTTGGGACTCGATGTCCTCAAAGAAGGGGAGTGGGCAACGAGGGGAGGGATTTATAAGGGTGGGACTGGTAAGAGAGGAAGAAGTAGGGTTGTGATTGGGTTATAAAGTGAATAAAAAATTATTGGAAAAATCTCCAATTAGATGATCAGTCTGCATATGGGAATTGCTTATATTTTATTGCTTTATTATTTTGCATTGTATAAATTTTTATTAAACTATAAGGACATCACTTATCTGTAGGTATAAGGGTATCATTTAAAATTTAGTTAGAAATTATGCTGGTCTAACAAAGTGACAGAAGTACATTCCCTTCTAAGATCCATGACTTCACTGGCCTCGGGAAATTGGCTATATTTCTAGTATCAAGCATTATTTTCCTCTTGCTGAATTGCCTTAAGTTTAATTAGGCAGCTGTTGAATACCCCTAACATGTGAGTGCCTCTATTCTACCATTATGGGTATCGTGACATGATCAGTGCTGCAGCTATGTAAAACTATTCTTCATTTCTTCTTTTCTTTGGAAGCCTGCGTAGTATTTTCTGGTGCATTGAAAGCTAGACCTCAGAAAGGAGATTTTCTAGTTAGAGCCATCTAGAATGTTCTGAGTCCTGTATTTTAAGTGTGCACGTTCTTCAAAAACAGGGATCTCTGAGAGGCAACCACAGGTAACAACAATTAGATACAGTACATACATTTCCAGTGTATGGACCACTGGAAAGAACCCAGATGTCCTTCAACAGAGGAATGGATACAGAAAATGTGGTACATTTACACAATGGAGTATTACTCAGCTATTTAAAACAATGAATTCGAGAAATTCTTAGGTAAATAAATGGAACTAGACAATATCATCCTGAGTGAGATAACCCAATTCCAAAAGAACACACATGGTATTCACTTACTGATAATTGGATATTAGCCCAAAAGCTCACAATACCCAAGATGTAACTTACAGACCATATGAAGCTCATGCAGAAGGAAGACCAAATGTGGGTGCTTTGGTCCTTCTTAGAAGGAGTAACAAAATACTCAAGGGAGCAAATATGGAGAAAAAGTGTGGGACAGAAACTGAAGGAGGGGTTGTCTGGAGACTGTTCCACCTGAGTATCCATTGTATGTGCAGTTATCAAAGGTAGACGCTTATGTGGATGTCAGGAAGTGCATGCTGACAAGAGTCTGAAATAGCTGTCTCCTTAGAGGTCTGCCAGAGCCTGACATATACAGAGGCAGATGCTCACAGCTAACCATTGAACTGATCAAGGGGTTCCCAATGGAGGAGTTATAGAGAAGCCTGAAGGAGCTGAAAGGTTTTGCAGCTCCATGAGGAGAACATCAATACCAACCAACCAGAGGTCCCAGGGTCTAAACCACCAGCCTGGGAGCACATAGGTAGGGACCCATGACTCCAGCTGTATATGTAGGGGAGAACGGCCTTGTCAGGTATAGGTGGGAGAGGAGATTCTTGGTCCCATGAAGGTTGGATGCTGAGTATGGGGGAATTTGAGGGTAGGGAGGTGAAAGTGGGGGGGGGTGTAGGGGCACATCCTCATAGAAGCAGGAGGAGGGGGGATAGAATAGGGAGTTCTTGGGCAGAGAGGGAAATAGGGTAAGGGGATAACATCTGAAATGTAAATAAAATATCCAATAAAATAAAAGAGAGAGAGAAAGAGAGAGAGAGAGAGAGAGAGAGAGAGAGAGAGAGAGAGAGAGAGAGAGAGAATCACAGAAGGAAAGGGCACAACAAACTGCTCATCTCATAGCCAAGAAACAGAGAATGAGGGCCAGCATTAGGTCCTACCCTGGACACAGAGCCTTCTACAGATGGGTTACTCAGATCACTTACTAGGTCATAGCACTGGTCATTCCAAAAGATCTTTGCACATATTCATGGAATAATCTTTTTTAAAATGGGATGATTCCGTTCATCACTGCCTGTGGCTTGAATCAATGTTAGTATTCTTCTAAAGATTAAAAAAATTAAAATCTAACCTGTCCCAAACAAGGGAAGTGGAATAGGGAGACAGGAGAAGGTGTCTGATGGGCTACAGAGAGTCTTGAAGCTGTTTGTTCATAATACTATTTTATCTGAGGAAAGGAAGGAGTAAACATTGGTGCTGTAAATGAGTATGCATCACAACTTGACTAGCAATCTACCACTTAAACAGGCTCAGGTCACAAGTGAGTATTCTCAAAATCATCTCTCTCTCTCTCTAGAGTCTAGACCCAAAGATACTTGGTGAAGGACAAACCTACCGGGGGCTCAGGATTCTTCTGTTTTTGAATTTGATGATTCTAAGCTAGGTTGTTCCACTGCTTGCCAGCACCGTGTTCACTGCCTTATAGAGTGAGGACAGTTATCTCTCCGCAAGACTACTGCCAACTCATAGCTATAATCTTATTTTAAATGTTTTGACTAACTAGGAACTGACAGATTCAAGAGTGTCCATTTTACAGAATGCTATAACTGGTCCCAAAGAGATGGTGATTCTTTGCCCTTTAGAAAATGAGTTGTAACATCTCCATCTGTATTAGATCCTGCCATAGCTCCACCGAGCACTCCCACAGAGCCGTCCAAGCCTCAGAACAACTCAGGGACTTAGGTGTGAGCAGTTCTAGGTACTCCACAAAAAAGTGGAAATGGAAAGGGTCTTTCCCTGTATCACATAGCATTTGGCATGCAGGTGCAGCTTATTGTGTTCTGAGTGTAGTATCTATAATTAGACACACACATCAAGAAAGGCAGACATGTCAGATCTGTGTCATTGGCAGAGGGGATCACAATAACAATACTCTGGCAGAGGCTTATCTCAAGAATGACAAAACAGGACAGAACAAATCTTGTAATTAATTCTTATTTCTAACAAATTTTCATCCTCCATAAGGACAAGGGTAAAAAAACCCTTAAGCCCTTGGAAATCCACATCACAGCCAGCATGTTCTTGCATTTTTTCAGATTTGATAGGGAGACTATACAATACATATGTAAATATCAAAATGTACACACAGAAAGATTTGATTTGATTTTAATACATGCACATCAGCTGCATACAGAATTATGTATAAATTAATATGTCCGTGTTCAAGTCTGCTGACAACTGAAACATCCTGTGTATTAAGTATGCTTTTCACTTATCTTAATGCTGACAGGATTAATCCACAGAACAATATACTGTCAAGAAATACACTTGTATTTACTAAGGAAGAAAAATATTCTATTTGCCACAAATATAGAAGAAAAGCTACCCATTTTTCAGCATGTCTAGATAACTATTACCAGGGAGCCTTATTCTGGTGACTAGCTTCCTGTACATAAAATGTACACTAAAACTGAAAATTGAAGAACCAAGATTTGTTGTCCTTACCACATGGCAGAATTGGAGTGACAGTCTATAATTTGGTTGTAAAGGGAAGGCAAAAGCAAAAATAACCTCATCAATTGAAATAGATATCTTCCAATTCAATTCCTTTCTATGCTGCCCCAGGGATGAAGTGTCTTTTTAAACACCCTGAAGTCTGATCTCTGGTTACACCAGTTATATAATGACCCTGCTCTAGATTACAGCTCATGGAAGATGTAGCCCCAGAGTCTAAGTCACTCTTTTTATGATCCCCATTTGCATCGGGTTCCCCCCCCCGCCCCCCCTTTGGCAGATGTGTTGTCATAGGGCCACAATTCTAAAAAATCTTATCTGGATTCAAAGTCTGCTGGTTTTGCACTTTACACTTAGTCGCCATATTTTGTTTGAAAAATGATGTTTCTATTGCTAGAACTAGCACATGAGGCTCAAATGAGATACATAAAATACTTTAAGTGCCTTATAAACTACAAGGGCATTGTTAACTACTCCACAGTGAGATAAAAAACCGCTTATGAGAAGGGTCAGCAGGTAATAAGGGACTGTAATCTCCCTTGTCCAAACTAAAAATCCATTTGTCCTAAGATATATTTCCTGAGCCACCCCAACAGAAGACCCTTAAATAGGGATCACAATCTCTACATTTAGAAAATTTTAATTTTTGCCATTTTTCTTTTATGGTTATTTATTATGATTTTTAAAAAAAATTCTAGGGCTACAAATGTTAATGTGAAAGTTGTAAATCACCTTCAGGAAAATCAGGCTGGCAGAGACTTAATTTTTGATCATTTGCCTGCCTATGAAACACATTTGTCTCGTTACTGAGGAAGCACATCTGTACAGAAGTCTTCCTTGGTTGGGTCTCTAATGACACAAAGCAAAGACCTGGTCTGCTATAGAGCTCAGTAGGGGTAGTTTCCCAGAAAATGTGAAATGCTTCCTCTTTGTGCATCAATTGGGACACTTCGTGCCTGGTAAACTCACACCAGGTCTAAGGTTAAGAAAAAGGTTTCCCTTGATGAGTGGGAGTGTTTGAAGCTGCTGCTCTTGAAGGATGCTGGCATGGGATTGCCAAGGAAGGCCCTGTCATACAAGCCCCAAAGCAAAACTCTTAAGAAACCAAGAGAGAAAAGTCTTAGGTAGTCACATCTGAGTACTTGTAAATATGGGACACACTTCTTAAAGCCAAAGGGAAAGGAATGACTCAACAGTGACTCAAAATGCTGTGTAATTATCCTGTTTGATGGAAACACACCCCGGCCCAGTCCAGGCCAGTCCAGGCCCTGATGTCTGACACTTAGAGGCTTTGTTCACTCCCAAGTTCTTTTATACCCATCTCTTCAGGCAATTTGATTGATCATAAGTTGTACTGTTGCCAATATTTCCCTGAGCATTTGCCTTATTTCCATTATGGAATTAACTCAGATGTAATAAATGCCTGCTTGAGCCAGCTCTGCTTGCCTGTGTTTGTCGACTAAAAAGTGGCTCTCTGTGGTGGGATGGCATCTCTACGTGTTGTGCTCATTCTATGTGTCCTCAGGCTAGGCAGGGTAGAAGATGGTGTCACACATCTCAGAGACTTAAAGGGTAACCAATCAGTGTTATCATTAGCTCCAGCATTTGGAGCGCCTTGAAAATTATGCTGGGGACGAGGACACTGAGTCCAGACTTGGGAGGTTGCAGTGCTGTGACTGAGTACCTGTGTATTGATGGGCAGAGAAAAACTGTACCTATCACACATAGTGGCTCCCCCTGGAGCACCCTGGCATTGAGTGTTGCAGAGCCAACTGCCCAAAGAGGCAGCAGCAGAATTCTTTATAGCTTTGAGTTCATAGGCAGTGGATAGCAAGATTTACCTTGTGGGACATTTACATAACATCTCCCCCTTTTACTCCTACATAATCTCCATTTACTTCTCCCCATCCTGACCCATGGGGTAACTGTCAATCTTAAGTTCTATCTGTAGAAGAGGGATTAGAGGTTAGCCGATGTAAGTGCTAGCCCAAGGATATTTGTGGGCCATAAATGACAGATTTACAACCCAAACCAGGTTTTCTTCTTCTTTAACCTGAGCTTCTGGGTTGTAAGTCAGTCAAGCCTAGTGTTTGCCTGAGAGCCTAGGGTGGAGCTGCAAGCAGGGGCTGGGTTAGTACAGCCTCTGAAGAATGTCCTGACCCCAGTGGAGAGCATCATGGATATTCATCCTTCTCTCTGTCCAGGCAGTTCTCGTTCCTGAGCATCAGTGGTGCCACTGCATTACATAGACTCACAGAGACAGGCATTTTGCTAAGTAAATCCTAATTTACCTTATTTGGAGCAACCCGCCTAGCTTCATTTGGAAATGGATTCTAATCCAACTGTCCCTTCTAATTCTGTAAGCAAAACGAATGTCTCTCCTAGCCGCCTTCTGCCTTCCACAGCAGAAGCAGCCAGGTAGCCGCTTCAGAGAGAATTGATCTCTTTCTCAAGGCCAAAGGGCTAAATTCCTTAGCAAGGATTTTTGCCAATGGCTCTAATTAGGAGAGCAATTCTAATGCAAATATACTTGTGCAAATGAAGTCCCAGACCACAGAATTTCAATGATCCGAAAATCTGTGCAAAAATAATTTCGAAACCCTTATGTGATTTTGCATGATCTCCACCCAAAAACGTTCTGTTTCAATACAAAGAGATTAAGGATGTCTTTATTCCCCGAGTTTAGAATCACATATAGGACAATAACCAAAATCTGTACTAGCAATTTATAATATGAGTAGTGATTCTGCCTCTGGTAAATCTCAGTCTCAGATGAGTACAAAGAAATGACAACGGACTTGTCATGCTCCAGGGAGCTAAAATCAGTACATGTAAAAGTCGGCTCTGGAAATACATCTTGTCTTCCATTCTCCTCAGTTTAGATCCTTCCCATGCAAGTGCTGTGTCACACGTATGTTTTACTTCACGGTATATAAACTCACTTCCTTTTGGTGCTTCAATTAAGAATGTATCCAATTCAGTACTCTAATTGAAGGATTTGTTTTCCACAGTGTGCCTGTCAGATCTCAGTTCACTTAGGGGTGATACAAGGTCCCCCTTTATTAGCATTTATATTATTGGTTAGAAAGAAGTAACCAATGAGTGACAGGTCATGGCTACTTGATGGCAATGGACCGTGTAGGTATGAAATATTTGATGTGTTACATAGGCATGCAGAAAGCTTCTTGTTAGAAGAAAACAAATGTCATTTGAGGTGAGACCTGTGTGGCAAAGAATGAGCGATGAGAGTATGCTAGTAAGGGTCCCTCTGGTGCTGATGTGGGAGAGAAGGTTTTCAAGCTATAACAAAGGCCTTACCCAGCAACTGAATGTGCAAAGAAAGAGAAAAACAAACAGGCATGCTCTAGATTAGCACTGGAATGTCAAAGCTAAAATGTTAATTCCCTGGCTGAAGAGATGGCTCAGTCATTAAGAGCACTTAACTGTTCTTCCAAAGGTCCTGAGTTCAATTCCCAGCATCCACATGGTGGCTCACAACCATCTGTAATGGGACCTGAGTGTACTCATAAATAAAATAAATAAATCTTATAAAAATATGTTAACTCCCACAGGATGTTAGTTTGGTCTAATGTATCTGAACATCAGGAGATAGCCAAGATTTATTTATGAACACACAAAAATATAACACTCCATGTTTGAGCCCCAGAGCATACTTGTTTCCCATCATGCAAAGGTGGAAATGGAAAAACATACATCAAAAAAGGGAAGATTGCTCAGCATCATGGGAATATCTATGATATGTATGTATCTGTGTGTGGGTGTGCTCATGTGACTGCAGAAGCCAAAAGTTGGCTCTGAATCCCGTGGAGCTGGAATGAGAGATAGTGGTGAATCCCCTGACATGGGTGCCGTGAACTTCGGGCTGTGGAAGGGTATCCTAGTTCTTGGGTCGTGAGTGTTCGGCCACGCCCCCAGAACCCAGGCTCCTGTCAGGAGGTCTAATCTCCTTTTAACCTGCACCATCAATCACATAGGACACAGGTAGAGTGTGTGATTAACAGGTCTCCACCTCCAGAGATTTAAATGTTAATGGGTTATCTAAAGGCCGGGGGCATAGTTAATTAAGTTATTGCCTCCCCTTTTCCCCCTCCCTATAAAAGCCAGGCTCCCCTGGCTTTTAGGTGGGAGCTCGAACCATCTACACACATTCACCGCCATGAACAATAAAAGCTTTGGAAAATTCCTGGACTCCACGTGTCTCCGGGGCCTGCCGCCAGGTTCCCAGCCTTTGGAACCCTGAACCTTCCTAATGCAGCCACCAGCTACCCACGTAGGCTGTGTGAATGTGGGACCCTCCACTGGTGGTGTGGGAAGCCCGCCCGGGATCCTGCCGCCAGCCCTCAAGACTTTGTCCCCGCCTCTGGACTCCTCTCATGAGTTTTTTCCCCACAGTGAACCACATTCAGATCCTTTGCAAGGGCTGTCTCTCCAGTGCTCTATGTGAGTAATCTACTGAAGTTAATATTGAGTATTTATCATCACTGAGTTTGCTCTAAGGTCTATCTTGCTTAACAAATGAGTAACCATCACAAGGACCAAGACACAAGCTTTTTACAACTTCCTTTTTTCTTTTTCATTCTGCTGATCGGCAAATGATAATTCACAAATATGGCCGTGATGGAAAAAGTCCCTTTAACACATATCATCAAGTCTAGTTCATTTGTACCTCATGCAGGACATTGCTACGGCCAGCCTTCCTCTTTTCCCTCTCTAGTGCTAACTGTACAGGATCATTCATTCATGCAATCGATCATTTGTTCTTGGAATGTCTACTGGGGTGTGCTTAATTCCGGAGGGAGGTGCTGGGCGTATGAGCATTGTCTAGTCTGAACCTTAAGAATCTCACAGCCAAATGCATTTGCACATTTCTCAGCATCATCACGGGATACAAGTCTCCCCCTCTGTCTGTTCCCTTCAGCCTGAGTCCACCAGGACAAAAGGCATCACACTTGGAGAAAAAAAAAGTAATCTGTAGGGAGTGCATTGCCTCATTGCTGGCTGCCACTTGGGCTTTATGATCTTCGTAAGTGTTGGGGGGAAAATGCAGATAGGGTCCCTTTGTTGACTATTTTTATAATGAAGAATGTGCTTGTTATCCTCCATAATCTTTCGCTAATGTCCTCACGCTTGCACTTTGAAAAATCTTTCCACTAAAATTGGCTTCCTTCCTCTTTTCTGCCTAACCCACTTCCCAGCACTCCTGTGGCTTTTGTTCAGAAAAGGGCAGAATCATCATGGTGACTTAGAATTCATCTTTTTTATGCTTATTTGTGATTCATTACGGTTTAGCTTTCTTTCCAGAATTAGAAAATCAAAGCCTTTGATACTTCTCTAATAAAAATTATATTGTAGATATTTTTTTACAGTACTGTGTTGTTTGTTTGTTTGTTTGTTTGTTTGTTTTAAGAACTGCCAAGATCACTAAAAGTGGTCAGTGATGAACTGTGGCTGAATGGGGACACCTGTGAGTTGTCAGGGAGAGGGGTTGCCATGACGATTCCCAGGACACACCACAGTGTACTACTGATACTCAGACTGTGACACACAGACACCTAAAGTGCTGCATCTGAGGGAGGGGGAGGTGAGAGGGCATCTGGAAATGACATATTTTCATGCTAAAAAAATTGAGGTAGAAATCACAACTACTGTAACTTTAAGTTGTACCAAAAAAAGAAGTTTTCAATATACATGAAAATCAAAATAGAGACGTTATCAAGATTATTCCCAGGGTTTGTCTCACCACTCCAGGCTTGACAGTCACTTCCCCAATACCTTACTATTTCCACAGTAACAACTCTCACCTCCTCTTCTTAGGTTTACAGAGGTTGGATGTCAAAACTCACCATTTGTACTCTGCTTCCATGCAAGATCTTGACTAGACCCCAACCCACAAAGATGGAGCCCCAAGGTTTTTCTCATTGCTTGCCAATCACATGATCCAGATTGTGGTGATTTGAGCAGGTATGGCCCCATAGAGTCCTGTGTTTGAATGCTTGGCCCGTAGGGAGTGGCATCATTAGAAGGTGTGGCTTTCTTGGAGTAGGTGTGGCCTTGCTGGAGGAAGTGTGTCACTGTGTGGGTGGGCTTTGAGGTCTCCTATGCTCAAGCTACATGCAGTGTGGCACACAGTCTCCTCCTGCTCCTCCTCCTTTTCCAACACCACAGCTCCCTGCACATTGCCATGATTCCCGCCATGGAAATAATGGACTAACTCTCTGAAGTGTAAGTCAGCCCCAATTAAATGCTGTCTTTTATAAGAGTTGCTGTAGTCACGGTGTCTCTTCACAGAAATAAAACCCGAAGACACACAGGAATGTGAGAGAAGACACTGCTCGATCTTCCTAGCCTGTAAAGAGTCCAGTTTTGAAAATACCATATTCATAATAATCATAAGTCAGTACCCTCACTCCTTCATGAGCAGCAGCACTTACCATCTCAGTTATACACAAGTAGTCCACACTAATTACTAGATTTCATGCTCCTGCCCCAGGAACAGCCTTAAGGCTATGTTTACTCCCATCATAGTACCAGTTTTTCTCTCTTTCCCTTGGTTCATTATTAGGTTAATGACTTAGGAGCAGAAACCATGGACGTCACAGTGGTTCATAAAATATATTTGCCTTCCATGGAGTCACTGGGATTCATCTTGTAGGCTTATTCCTACTGATACTTTCTGGTCTATTTTCCTCTTTCCGAATCAACACCTTGACCAGAAAATATATCCAATCATATGGCTCTTAGCATCATTAGCACTGTGTACTGTGGTTTTCTATACAAGAGAGATTTCCACTCCATGTTCCACTCTCCTTCTATAATTTGGTGATTCACAGTCTTGACTGTATTATAACAGTCTAGGAATCTTTCTGAAAATACTAAAGCTCAAGTTCCATTGTGATTTATTAAATTCAAAGCTCAGGCTGTCAAGCTTAACAGGGTCATTGCTTTAAATAGAGTTTCAAAATTGTGGTTGAGATTGAGATTCACCAATATTGGTTTGGGAAATTACAAATACCAAAGGGTAACATTTCTTTGGACTGGTTTCTTTCCTGGTATCTTCTAATACATATCATGTACTGTGCTGGCTAGTTTTATGTCTACTTGACACAAGCTATAGTCATGTTCTGTGATTAATGAGACAGAGACAGAGAGAGAGAGAGAGAGAGAGAGAGAGAGAGAGAGAGAGAGAGAGAGAGAGAGAGATCGGAACCACTGAAGTGAAATTTTTGCTGTACAGGGACAACTGATGATGGATAGCTGGAACTGAGAAATTAGTGGTGATTAAGTGGAGATCAGCATGTTCACAGTGAAATCTTCTGAGAAGAATTTATAAGGCTGTATGACTTTTTAAGTTTGTAAAATGCTTTATATTGTGATGTCCTCATTAATATATTATCTTGGGGATGAACAAGGAGACGTTGTGATTTAACAGTGAAGTGTTTGTATGTCAACCCCACAAGAGGTCAGTCTTGCTGGCTAGTTTTATGTCAACTTGACACAAGCTGAAATCATCTGAGAGGAGGGAACCTGAGAAAATGCTTTCATAAGACCTGGATATAGAGCATTTTTTTAAATTAGTTATTGATAGTCGATGGCCCAGCCCATTGTGGGTGGTACCACTCCTGGGCTTGTCATACTAAGGTCATAAAAAAGCAGACTGAGCAAGCCATGAGGAGCAAGCCAGTAAGTAGGAGTCATCCACCACCTCTGCATCAGTTCCTACCTCCAGTTTCCTTCCTGTTTGACTTTCTTTCTTGACTTCCTTTAATTATAAATAGTGATGTGGAAGTGTAAGCCAAATAAACCCTTTCATCCTCATGTTGCTTTTGGTCATGGTGTTTCATCACATCATTTCTAACCCTAACTAAAATATCTACAGAAAAAATTCTCAATTTTTTCCCTGAAAGCCCATATGATCTATCTCTAAATACATATTTAAGGAAAATGATATAAGCATATCAAGGAATCTAGAATGCTTTACTGCTACCCTATTAACAATAGCTATGATACAGAATTAATCGACAAGTCTGTGATTACAGAAAGAAAATCGGCCATATTTCTAGAAGCTGGAGAAAATTAGCGGGAAGTTAGAGAAAGGGTGCTCAAATATAAGTGTTAGAAATAAGAAGTTGCAGGGCTAGAGAGATTGGTTCAGTGGTTAAGGGCACAGACTACTTTTCTAGAGGTCTTGAGTTCAATTCCCAGCCCCCACAAGGCAGTTCACAACTGTCTATAACTCCAAGATCTGACATCCTTACACAGACACAAAACACCAATGCACATAAAATAAAAATACATTTTTAAAAAGAAATATTAAGTTGTAATTGTTCACATCTCAGTGGGGCACTCTAATTCAAAATAAACTTTCATATATTTTATGAATAAGCAGAAAAGAGGCTCACAGTCTCCTGATGCAAGATATAAAGATGGAAATGTTGACTTGTTTAACTTAATTAGCATATATTGCACTCAAATATTTAAATATTACACTGTTCTCCAGAACAATGTGCAATTATCACATGTAAATAAGAATAACTTTTAGGAAGATCAAATGTTCTTTCACTTGGATCTGGCCACAAGGAAGGAAATAGCAGTAGGAACTTCAACAATACATAAGTAACAATGACAAGGGAAGAGCCAGGGAGACAATATCCAAAAAGAATTGGGTTGAGAATCTTGTTTGATGGAAAGATATGGAGCAAGAACTAAATTCGAGAGGTCTGCCCAAGCATGGAAGAAGAAAAGATGGGAAGCAGGCTCAGTAATGAGGTGATAAGAAAGGCCCTGAGAACTGTCCTGGGCATCGGACAGGATTTCATCTGGGGCCACAGTTGATGTGGGAGAGCACCACAGATTCAGGAGACCAGAACACAGGGAGATATGAGAATCTTGGGGAGACAAAAAGATTTATGTGTTGGACTGGTAGTAGACGGTCCCTCTGAAATCAATTCCAGCTCTACCATTCATAAAGGATGGCTTTGGTGCGTGACCTTGCTGTCCCCTTGCTGGACTTGGGAGAGGGAGTCTAGCAGCCAGCAAATACTGAAGTTTATTATCCAAAGGTAGGGCAATATTGGTCTGACTGAGGGCCTCACAGTCTATAGCTCTGGATAATAACTGGCTAAGGAATATGTCTGGCTTGCCACAACCTGCTGGGAGGAAACTGAAGTCCTCTAATCTGACTATCTGAGAACTCAGTAATGGAAAATAGGGGAAGACAGAGTGGAGAGGGTCTGGGTAAGAAACATTTGGAATGCCTTAATATTACAAATGGATGAAAAAAAAATATTGTCCCATAAGGATGGACTAGCCAGAACACCACAGTGACAAAGAAGGCTGGCTTCTGTCAGCAAAAGAGTCCTACTCCCAGGAAAGACAGGATGCCTGCTATCCTTTCAGTCATTACCCATTTTTCCACAGCCAAACCACAGCGAGCTCCAAGCAGAAAGAAAAGAAAAGTTGCATAATTAAAAACAGAGCAGAGGGAAGCCCCAGGGCTACAGTTCTATGGCAGGCCAGGGGCACATGCAAGGCCTCCTGGTGAGTGAAGGTGGAGGGTGGAAGCAGTGGTCTCCAGGACAACGTGGTGGGAGTGGGGAAACTGATGGGAAAGAGCAGATTCAAGTACACTTAGGTGACATTTGTTTTAACATGCATACAAGCACATTAAATAGGCATAGTGGTTTTTTAAAATTGTAACTCATGATATATTTACATTAAGAATATGGGGCTGTAAGAATCTATGTGGGTGACCTTACCTGTGACTCACTCACTACACTGGGGATGTGGAACCTGAAGAGGCCACTTCCTGTAGCCAGGCAGGAACCCCAGTTGAGGGATAGAGATACCAATCCACCACAGAACTTTCAACCTAAAATCTATCCTGTCTACAAAGAAATGCAGGCATGGGGGATGGAGCAGAGACTGAGGGAATAGCCAACCGATAACTGGCCCAACTTGAGACCCATCCCATGGGCAAGCACCAATCCCTAACGCTATTAATGAAACTCTGTTATGCTTGCAGACCGGAGACAGTTGTCCTCTGAGAGGCTCCACCCAGTAGCTGACTCAGACAGATACAGACACCCACAGTCAAACAGTGGATGGAGCTTGGGGACTCTTAAGGAAAAATAGGAAGACAGATTGCAGGACCCAAGGGGGATAGGAACTCCACAGGAAGATCAACAACAGATTCAACTAACCCAGACCCTTGGGGCTCTCAGAGTCTGAACCACCAACCAAAGAACATGCACAGGCTAGAGCCAGCCTCCAGGCACATATGTAGCAGATATGCAGCATGTTCTTCATGTGGGTCCTGATCAACTGGAGCCAGGGCTATCCCAAAAGCTGTTGCTCAAACTTGGGATATGTTCTTCTAGTTGGGCAGCCTTATCTGACCTCTGTGGGAAAGGAAGCGCCTAGCCCCACAGAGACTTGAAGGGCCAGGCTAAGAGGATTGGGGGGGGGGGGGCACCTGCTCAAAGAAGAGGGAGAAGCATTATGGGACTGGTGACAGGGAAGGGGCAATGAGTGATATGTAAGATGAATAATTTAAAAAAGAATAAAAGGAATATGGGACTGTGTAGAGAATAAATATCAGTGGAGTGCTGGATCACAAATAAGACATAATATCTCTCTCTCTTTCTCTCTCTCTCTCTCTCTCTCTCTCTCTCTCTCACACACACACACACACAGAGAGAGAGAGAGAGAGAGAGAGAGAGAGAGAGAGAGAGAGAGAGAGAGAGAGAGAGAGAGAGACACACTCAGGGACACAGAGGGTGGAAAGACTGTGATATGCAGAGGTTGGAGAGGACCAGAAGAAAGCAACGTCTTCTTGACATGATGCACTCGTGAACTCATAGCTGTTGTACTTACCTTTGCAAACTCAAGCCAGTCAATATTCTAGCGTGAGAATGCTAGACCCAACCCCTAACTCAGGAACTACAGACAAATGGTGGTTTCTGAGGGAGGGAGAGTCTGTTTTCTTTAAACCTAATAGGTGTGGCTCCTACTAGGCTGTCCACTCTAGTGGGTGGCAGCATACCCAAGGGTGTCTGGTGCTCCAGTCACTACAAACTGGAGTCAATGGGTTAAAAATAAATGACTATGCTGGGAGCTGAAGGGAGGTTAGAAAATAGGCCTGGGTGTGGGGGAGGTGGAAAGAAGAATAGGGTTTGAATGAGATTTAAGTTCATTGTTTGAGAGCTAGAGAAATAGCTCAGCCATGGAGAGCAGTTGTTTCTCTTCCAGAGGACCCAATTTTGATTCCCATCATCCATATGGCAACTCACAACAGTTTATAATTCTAGTTCCAGGGATGTGACACCCTTTTCTGGCTTCCACAGGTGTCAGGCATGCACAAAGTACACAGACATACATCCATACATGGAGGCAAATGTTGGGGGCACAGCGGTCCTTGTACTCACAGAGAAACACTAAGATGTCTCCTTAATGGAGGAGATGAAAATCGAATACCTGTATCCCATTTAGAAAGCTGAGAATGGATGTTGATGCTCTGGTGACCTTTCTGTGATCTGTAGAAGCAGACCTCACCCACCTTTTTCTATGGTGGCAAATCTCACTCAAACTCCTCAGAATGATTATCCCAGACTCTTCCCTCCCTAGACCATTACCTGTGGGCCCAAGTTCTGCCTCGCCCCTGGGGTGTGTGAACTCCACTCAGGCAGATGAAATGGATGGATGCTAGAAAACATTCCATTCTCTTTGCCATAGGGTTCAGGGGGTGGGGTGACACCATAAGATGGGGCCCCCAGCCCAAGTGAGAAACAGCTCAGGGTAAGATGGAGGCAGGGGTTCCAAACTCCCAGATGTCCAGTCGGAATGAGGTGAGGGGTGAGTGTCCATGTCAGGGCAGAAGGGCCTACTGTGGGAGACTTAGGCAGCATGGCTCTGTATGATGAAGGCTTCCCCCCATGGATGTTCTTGATGAACTCTTGCTTGTCCAAACTGTTTATTCATTGTTCATCATAGAAAATGGATGAATACTACTTACTCAGGGTGGACCAGAGATTAAATACCTTTTGCAGAAAGGAATGCCTGGAAAGGGAAGCTTATTGGCTAAACCTTTGAGGCCAGCCCATCTAGGTCTTTCATTGGCATGGAGAACTCTGTGTTATGTGACTAGTGGTCACGATCCTCAGGTGGGGTGTGATGGTCGTGTGCTCCAGGACAGGAACCAGGTCGGGAGTAGATGAAACACACTTACCTTTCTCAGATACAAGAGGTACCAGGGTTTCTGAATCCACTCAACCTTCCCAGTTTTTGTCTAGTGACACAATTCCACTTGCTCCACAGTTCCCCATCCCTGGAGTAGTTGTCACATGTACTTTATGTGCTTCTGATCTCTATGCTGTTGGTCAAAGACCACACTAGATTCTAGGTTGCTTCGCTTTAGAACCGACACTCGTGGTCACATGTACTCTGTAAGAGTTTCTATGTAGTCACACCTTAAGCTTTATTTTACACCTGGAATTGGATGGATTGGACTTATTGTTGCCTAGAAACCTTTTCCCACATTGTACTGTGTTTTAAATGTGCTGACAGTGAGCCGCCTGGCATTACAGTTCCCGAAGTCAGATCCAGGTTGACAAAGTCAATCTGCACTGTGTTTTCATTCCTATCTCTCCAGGCAGTTCACTTCCCTGACAGGACAACTGCAAGGCACCCTGCAAGCAAAATTTTCATAGATTTTTTTTAAAAATAAAAATAACAATATTTAAAATATATTGCAAAGAAGTAGTAAAAATATTTTATTTAAAAGACGGAGAGGCTGAAGAATGCAGACATTCCATGAAGTTCTGCCTGCTCAAGAGCTGAGAGTTAATGTCTAAAATGGGAAAATCAAGAAGCACACATAGGAGATAGACAAGACTCCAGGAACTGAAAAGGTGGGGCAACTATTGCCATGCATTGGAGGCAAGACTTGTCTACATAGCAAGAACCTGTTCAATATCCTTTCTACCAAATAAAGGTGACTACAAGGCAAACAAACCACAGCAATAAGTAAACAGCATTAAAAATCTAGTTTCAGAATACTAGAGCTCTGAGGTAGGGGCTATGAGTGCTCATTAAAAATATTGGCAGCATCATTTTACTTCAGTTAAGATGCTGTGCATGGTTCAAGCAAGTTCAAATTTTACTTATAAAAACAGAAGAGCTGGGTAGACCAGTAGGCGATAGGGAAATGAAGAGGGAGAGCCTCATAGTTGTCTGTGCCATATAATGAGGCTGGATGTATGGTCCCTGATGCCCTTGTTCAGCCTGGCTCAGCACAAGGCTGGCAACAGTTAAGTTGCTGGGAAGCACTGGAGTTCACAGTAAGACACTGGCTCATCCCGTTGCCTTCACCACTCTTAGAAATATGAATCTAGGCATTTTAGCAGCACAGGCAGCAGATAATGCAATTCTCCATGTTTCTGGAAGGAACTGTGAAGCCATGTCTCACAGGTATCCAGGTCACTTGGAATTTGTTATGAAGCTGATTCTGATGGTTATAAGCAGCTGAAAAGCTTGTATATTTTCTGATCTGTGCCAGTGTGGGTTTGGCATTTGTATTCACACCAAGACGTGGATGTAATAACACTGGTCTGTAGGCCAGTGGTCATGTCATGCCATTGACATAGACTGCAGCATCCATGTCTTGGAGCATCCTGGCACTTCCTCTGACTAGCTGTGTAACCCCTGCATATTACTTGCATTAAGCTTAGATTCCTTGACTACAAAAGGGAGATGACAGTCATCTGTCTCATTATGACTCTTGCTGGTGGTGGTGGGGGGGATGGGTTAATTTATACGAAGTGTTCATGCAATGATACATCCAGTGCTAACTTTTCTGAATTTCAGTCCTTCAGCCCTTCTGGTGCCTCATTTTCTTAGGTGCTCACTCACCAGGCAGGGCATCCTTCCAGAATGTTCTCCCTGGTGCTGCCTGTTATGATAGCAAGCCATGATGATGCAGCCAATGACCGCTGATTGGGTAGTGAGACAGCTTCATGAACAATGAGCAAGTGTGTTTCTCTACCTTTCTGTACAGCATTTGAGAAAGAAAATGCTGATTTCTCTGAAGCTACTCGCCATGTAGACACATGACATTGGCAGGTTGATGAGGCTGAAATATACCTTCTTGGTGAGAAAGAAAAGCCCATGTTGGCCTTGGGAGTGTTAATGACTCTATGTCACGTGTGCTTCACAGAAGGAATGAGCAGAGAGGACTCTTTACCTTGGGAGAATGTCTAACACATCTTGAAGAAAGCCAATCTTGTTATACTCAGTTGCTGTGTGCCTTACTTTTTCAGGATATCATGGCTACAAAATTGAACTCTATGAACACACATCTCATCAAAAAGGCAATGGATTACCTTGAAAGCACACAGCTCTTAAGTTTCCATTGTGTCTTATTTTCTGCCTGTTTCCCTGGCTCACACTCCTCAATCCTTTATCTGGTTCCTCTAATTAAGCAGTTTTTCAGCCTATGGGTCACAATCCCTATGGGGTTCTATAGGGTTCAAATTACCTTCCACAGGGATTGTGTAAGACCATTGGAAAACTCAAATATTTACATTGTAATCCATGACAGTACCAAAATTGCAGTTATGAAGTAGCAACAAAAATAATTTTAAAGTTGGCCACTACAATATGAGGAAATATATTAAAGGGCTAAGGCATTAGGGAGGTTGAGAACCATTACACTTGATCTGAGCCTTTGTGGACACACACCCCTGGGGTGATCAGCCTTTTCTGTTGCTGGAAGACTGACTTTCTGCTTCTCACCTTACATTCTTCTCCAGAAGGAGTGGGGAGCAAAGCTTTTCTCCCATGCCCCAGGCCTTATTAGAATCAAAGCCTTTTGCTTTTCATTTTCCACATTCAAATGTACAGTAACAATTACCAATGTGTGGTGAGTGACATTACTCTGGGGTGGGGTATATTCTTCTGCCTTTTCTAAATCAAAATCCTTCTATGAGCTATCTTAATGTTCTCCAGTGCCATCCTTGTCTTTTATATGCAACTGGAAATGGTCAAATCTAATCTTTATCCTGAAAGCCTGGGACATCGAGTAAGCCTTCTTGTTATTCACGGGGGTTGAGAGGGAACTTGCTTTGCTTTTGACATGTTCTTATTTCTTGCTTCTGAAGAATTCTTGCTTCTTAATCTGACCTTGCTCTTAAAGTTACTGTGTCTACTTGATTCCACTCTAGCCCATCCATCAGTACCCTTCTCTTTTCATTCCCTGAAGTCATCAAAAAAATTCAAGCTCTTGTGTCTTACTACCATCTTACTGAAAATCCGAGATATTCTCAGATTTCTGTGCAAACACAAATAGGTCATTGTAGAAAACACTTGAATGTACTAAAATTATTTTTCTCCTTCTCATAGATCTTTTTCTAGACAAGATATTCCAAAGATAGCTCATGGGCTGAATATAAACCACAGACATATTTTGTTTGGTCAGTGCAGTAAATACAATTTTAATTAGCTTCAACATCTTTTAATGAGTTTTCTTCCATATTTGGACTCTTCTAGAAAGGCTGGAAGATTTGACAGTGCTGGATCTCCAGTCATGTAAGGCGATGACTGGCTAGAAGATAGCCGTCACCACTCTGGCCCAGGCTTGCCCTCTGCAGCACCATCAGCTCCAGTACAGTTCTTCCCCAATTTACATTCTGAACTCCTTATCTCTGGTGATAATGTTAAGAGGCTAATTACTTTGGGAAGCAATTAGTTCCTGTAGGCAAAGTCCTTTCTAGGAGAGGTACCTTGATACAAAGCCTGGAGAGGTAGCCAGATCTGTCTACCATGTGAAGGTACAGCAAGAAGACACCACCTGTGAACCCAGAGACAGATTCCTACCAGGCACTCAATCAGTTGACTACTTCCTCATAGTTTAAATATGCTTGGCCCAGGGAGTGGCATTAATAGGAGGAGTAGGTCTGGCCTTGTTGGAGGAAGTATGTCAGTTCCTCAAGTGGGTGGGCTTTGAGACCCTCCTCCTAGCTGCCTGGAAGACAGTCTTCTCCTGACTACCTTCCAATCAAGAAAGAGAACTCTCAGCTCCTCTTCCAGCTCCATGTCTGCCTGGAAGCTGCCATGCTTCATGCCATGATGATAATGGGCTGAATCTCTGAAACTGTAAGCTAACTCCAATTAAATATTGTCCCTTATGAGAGTTGCCTCGGTCATGGTGTCTCTTCACAGCAATGGAAACCCTAACTGAGATAATCATGAACTCTCAGTGTTAAGAAATGTGAAAAAATATTTTTAGATTGATGTTTGTAGGCTGTCCCATTTATGGTACTAGGATAGTCATTTTGAAGCAACCCCACTACATCTGCTTTTGTTTTTGAGATGGCCTTTCTACCAGCCCAGGTCACTCTACTTTCATAACCAATCAAGCCTACTTAAGGCTTCAGAATGCTTCCTTTCCCAGTATTTATTTACCTTGATGGAATTATGCTCCTCCTACAGAGGGTAGAAGGAGATTTTAGCTTAAGAACTGTTCCCAAACCAAATAGCTAGTAAGTAGCAAAGCCAAAATCCCAACCCAGACCAATCCAACCAGCAAATGTATCCAGTGCCATCAATCAGCCAGGAGTTCTGTTTGGGAGGAGGGTGCCGGAGGGAAGCATCTGGGCTAGCTGGAGCTCAAGAGCATTTGTCAGCCTGAACATCCTTACCCATCATTCAAGGCAATGGGCAATCTCTTCTCCTTCCCACACAGACTGTGGTTTCTGGGCTGTCATACAACTCCGAACATTCTAGCTGCCAAGCAGTGCTAGAGATCACTTAGCCCGACAGCTTCGTCTTATAAATAAGGAAATTTGTCACTCGTCCTTGCAAGCTGCTTCAGACGCTCCTTTAGAGAAGAACATGTTCATTTTGCCAACATACAAACTTCTGGCCAGGGTACCACAGGTAACTG
Organism: Arvicanthis niloticus; assembly: GCF_011762505.2. Lineage (NCBI taxonomy): Eukaryota > Metazoa > Chordata > Mammalia > Rodentia > Muridae > Arvicanthis > Arvicanthis niloticus. The sequence goes on along the minus strand of NC_047669.1, from coordinate 15,821,589 downwards.
ATAATAAATATTTAAGCACAGAATTTTCTAGATGGTTTTGATTTATGGTAGAAGAAACAGCAAAAAAAAAAAAAAAAAAAAAAAAAAAAAAAAAAGTTTAGGTTACAAGGGTCACTAGGAACAATGTTGGTGTTTCCTGAGATGTGGAGAGAGCCCTTCTGCATCCTTTAAACTGCTCTGAGACATTCACATCTACCTTCAAAGCAATACAGAAATCTTGTTCAATGACTTTTCCAAAGCCAATAAAGAGAAAGAAATGGTTTTAATTTGAAAGATTACCAAATACATAAGCAAAAGAAAGCATGGATGCATTCAACTCCTGATCAGGGCAGCAAGAGAACCAAACAGGAAGAGAGCAAGGATCTAAAGCTCCCTACTAGTAGTAGCTACCTACTAGTAGTAGAGTTAGCTACTCCTTAATTTCTTAAAACTAATTTTTAGATTTAGCAAAGAAAAAGAGAAGAATTCTAGTTAAATTTGAATTTCAGATCAGTTTCAAATAATGTTTAATAAAAAAGGCTCATAAATTATTTGGAGCATATTCTCAGCAAATATTATTCATTGTTAGCTGCAGCTCGATTATAATCAGCATGTTATATGTTACAATATGTCACATACCAATCCCATTCTCGGCCCTAGTCCATCAGAGGACAGTGTTGGAGATGACAACGCCATTGAACAGGACCAGGAGCAGCTTATGCTGTGGTGACCCCTGCAGAGCTGGACAATTGTCTACATCCTCTTTATTGGCTCTACTAGTCACATGCTTGAATAACAGAACAAGGTCCATTTGAAAAAACAAATATTTCTAAACAGCCTCGGCTTCTAAATATCAGTGATAACCAGAAACAAACACTTGGCCAACTGACATTAGCATATAGAGCCCATGTTGAGCAACAAACAGAGGGACAGAGGGACAGAGGGACAGAGGGACAGAGGGACATTCCTGGACATCAGTGTGTGAAGCTTGTGTTGAGTATCAAAAGATCAGATTTCATCCCCATGTCTTGCTAGCTAAGGATCTCCGCCTTCTACATGTTTGATCCCCCTCAAAATGGTGACTGCAACTGTGCCAAATGTGAGGCCACCTCATGTACAGACTCAAGTTTCTTCTGTACGTGAGATGATAGCAAAGAAGATTGCCATTCAACTCACTGGAGAAATGAAAATGTAAATATTTGATTTTGCAACACAGAGAAACATCAGTACAGTAACTAAGGCAAGACCCGACTCTGTAGTCATTCACACGCCTGCTGCATCATCTAGAAGACTTACAAACAAACACGAAGATGAGAAAGTCAATGCCTTCATCTTGGAGAATAGAGTGTACTTACAGCCCTTTAACTGACTTTAATTATGTTTTTACTGACTTTTTATGATAGATTTTTCTTTTAATATGTGAAATGTTAAATGATCTATTAGTGTTCCTTCTTTAATGCAAAACATCGAAACAGTTTGGCTTCTAAAGAAAAAGATAAATTTCAACTTTATGTACATGTGAATACAATTTGGGAATCTAATGAGATCACGGATACATGTACACCCTTGTGTTCTCTTCTGCAGAAGGAAGCTCTGATTACAAATGTGGTCTCTGAGCCAGACATGATAGCACATGTCTACACTAGTACTTGGGAGGCTGAGTCAAGCAGAGCTCTGCTCTGAGAGTTCAGGGCAACTTAGTGAATATGAGATCAGCCCAGACTAAAGAACAAAACCAGTTCTAAAAAAAAAAAAAAAAACCAAATGGGAATTCAGCCCTGGGACTCAGAGAAAACTATCAATCCTGATGGTTTACATGTTTACTGGGTTATGATCTTCAACAATTTTCTGAACCTTTTAAAGCTTTCTCTAGCTGTAAAACAGAGCTAGCTCTGTTACAGCATCAATACAGGCAATAACTAAAGCAATCTACATTAATCATTTGGAAGAGTCCTGGCTCCTAGTAAGTTTTCAAAAAACAAACAAACAAACAAACAAACAAAAAACCTGTCACCAATAGCTTTTATATCACAAGTAATGAATATAATTACTTGATATAGAGTAATAAAGAATCACATGACTAAACCATCAAAATGACCACACAAACCACTGACTATGAGGAAGATCTTATTCCTTTTTATTCCAACAACTGGGAAGAATTTAAATGACTAGGACTTATACTAAGTCATAGACAGACAAACAGACCAATGGGAGACAGACAGGTGTACACATACACACACATGCACATACACACACACACATGCATATGCACAGGTATACAGAAATAAACACAAACACACACACAATTAAAATCTAAAACACTGTACATGAAAATAGACTCTTCATCTTATTTTGTTCTCTTTGGACAGCACTCTGCTCTTTTTTTTTTTTGTTTTATAGCTTTGCAATAGTGATTGTGTGTTATTAGGTGGGCAATAACATTTCTTTAAAGGGCTAAATTTATGACTCCTCTATTCTTCCTCTTCTCTCTTTCTTAAGAACAACCCACCATTTCTATGCCAAAGAGGATTTTCCATATTCTCAGGCAACACTTCTTTTGCATCCTTCAACATCTATTTCTGAAAAGGATCCTTTGGTCCTTGTGTTCAGGACTCATTAGGTGAGTTAAGTGGGAACGCTTGAGTAGTTTTGTTCAAGCAGTGCACCATGCAAGGACTTTAAGTTATATAAAAATTGATAGCATTATAAGTTTTAAAAAATCATGAATAGTAATCCCACATAATGTGGGAGGGTGAATGTAATTCAAAGAACAAAGCAAAGGATGCATGTGAGAAGAACAGCCAGAAGTGGGATTACATAGGGTGTGGGTAGCACTTGAACGGAGCATGGGTGACAGGTACCCTCTTCTCCATAGTTTCGTCCAGACTCAGTAGACACATATCGCAACTAAAGGATCATACAAGTTGGGTACAGCTCAGACCATATTGAGATCATTTAAAATTAAACAAGGGGCTTTCTCTTTTCTTTTGAATTGCTTCAATAAAGACTTCCCTCTGTTCATCCAGAGGCATTGGAGCTGGAGGAAGATTGATATAATTGTAATAGAAATATCAGGAGAGTTAGCATTCAGATTTTGACTTCTAAGGATGTTCTTGATGCTCACTTCAGAGGCAAAATTATAAAAGCTGAAGCTTGAAGTTTTTATTTTAAAGAGAAAAAAGAGGATTTTGTGAATCAAAAGGCAAAGCCCTAAAGGAGCTAAGCATGAAATACACCCACCAACAAAAGGCTGGGAAGAGAATAGAGATGGTGTCAGTTTCCTGCAAGGAGAATAGGCTTACTGAAGATGCCTAGCCTGCTCAAAAGTGGTTTTAAAAGTTAGACAATTTCAGTGTTTTAAAAATATCATATAAGATAGCTAGAAAAAAAGAAAAGTACACTGTCCAGCATTTATTAAAAAAAAAAAAACCAACAAAAAAAGAGTATTAAAACACATAGGGGTCAAGAAAAAAAACCTGTGAGACACTTGAGAAGAGGGCTTTACTGAAGTGATGCATAGACCATACTAAGGGGGAGCATCTCAGGGGGAGCAGGAGGAGGCATGGGCCTTTGTTGAGCAAGTGACAGTTATCCTGAGTACTGTCATCTGTTTTGTCCTACTACATCAGAACACTGGGGACTAGTCCATCTATACAGAATTTAAATGTATTGCTTCTTGACTCTGGTGCCTCACAGACCCAAGTGTGGATGTCAACTGTAGTGTGGACTTTCTGGTTATACTGTCGAACAGTGAGAAGTGAAAGAATAAGTGGGCACAAATGGTTTGTCCTTGGGGGTTGGGAGGGAGACAGAGAGATGAAGAGATGGAAAGACAGCAGCAAAGAGACAGAGACAGAAACAGAAAGACTGACTTAGCTTGGTGTGGGCTTTTGAACTCTTAAAGCCCACTCCCAAATGAGACACGGCCTCCAACAAGGCCACAACCACTCCAACAAGGCTACTCTTAATTCTTCCCGAGCACTCAGACATATGAGCCTCTAAAAACTACTCCCCTTCCAATCACCATACCATGTAAATTTGGAAAGAGAGGGCTACCATGTTGTCCTTAGACCTCCACATTCATGTCGTGACATATGTTGTTCCCCTGAAAACAACATGCACACATACATGTGCTAATAAACAAAATGAAATAAAACATTTTTAAATTATCTAGTTATAGTGAACATCATTCTTAAGCATGAGAGTCTAAACAAGGCCCAATTAATGCCTTCTATTATAGCTGGTAACAGTGAGGGAGGATTCCTATGGATGTATACAAATACCTGCATTGCTATGACTAGGGAAAACTTTGAAGAGTTTCCAAATTCTGGATAGATCAAGCAGAAAGAAAACAGTAGCATTTATAGATGTTTGTTTTTTCATTTACAAAACTGCAATTGCCTTCTTTGTTATAAAGTGGAGCTAGCTTAAGAGAAATATCAAAGGCTTCCTTGTATATCCAGAATATAGACATTAAATCATGAACTATTTTCCAAATTAAACCCTTGACCATCTCACACTGAATAACATGCAAATAACCACTGCTTGATCTTGCTGTTCTTCCGGTTGAGTGGTATGAATCCTATAATTCTGTCCACTGGTGTTTTCAGAATGTCTATGTGGTTCCACAGAGCGTGCATCATCCATCTTTTTGTTGAGGGCTTAGACACAGTCTTTATTTGCCAAAGACAAAGTACTCACATGTGAGCTGGTTCAAAGAGCTTCCAGTGAAGCATCAGAGTAAAGCAGAAATCCCTACAGATAAGAGGGAACTTGGGGTGACTGTGGGAAGCTGACTGCTGGCCATTTCCGTGAGTGAAAGATCTGAATGATGTCTGATATGAAGCAAGGACATAAAATCAATCCAAATCTTAATGAATATTTTCAAAGACAAGTACATCATTCTAATTTATGGTAATTGATGAAAATGATCTTTACAGAGAATGCATCTTCAAGTGTAAAATATAATAGTTCTGGGACATAATATACCATTAGTGGTCATTAACGAAATCCCAAAGGTAAGTATGAGAATCTCAAGTGAAGTCACTGGCCTTCCTGAGGGCGTTGCTTAGTGGTAGAATGCTCAATTAGCATGTGTGCTGCTCTGGGCTCAATCCTCAGTTCAGAAAATTAAAAAAAGAAAAAGAAATAAGAAAATTCTAGGAGATGTTAGAATCAAATTTAAGAAGTGAAAGTGCAGTAAACATTAACATTTTTTGAAAATAACTGAAATTATAATGATACTAAACTCTTGTGTGATGTCATGCAAAGAGATAGGCCATGGATTTTGAAGGTACTGATGTCTTTCTAGGATCTTCACCCACTGCATGAAATTTCTGACATACTTGATTTAATAACAGTTTCCTATATAATGCAAGATATCAGGAGATTTTAACTTGACTAAGATGGCATCTTGGGAGACCGGGGAATGACTATTATGCAGGAAGATTATGCAAATGATCAAGCACAGCCTTTTGACTCTTAGCAAAAATAAATCAATACTCAAAAAAAAAAAAAAAAAAAAAAAGATGCCAGAAGACTGGATGCCCCAGTGTGGGGGAATCTGAGGGTGGGGGTGGGGTGGGTGGGTCAGGGCACACTGTCATAGAATCAGGAGGAGGGGGGATGGGATAGGTGGTTCTGGGGGGGGAATGGGGAAAGGAGATAACATCTGAAATGTAAATAAATAAAATATTCAATTAAAAAAAGAAAAAAAAAAGATGATCCCAAAACTGAAATTACCAAGGACTAATGTTGTGTGATATAGTAGGTGATGCTAGAGTTGATTTGGAAGAGCCTAGTTCTAACTATAGCCAAGTTCCATTTACACAGGTCTTACAGTAAATTACACTCATATACATTTCTTAAAGAACAACTCAGAGTGTCAAACTACACACTTCTATTAACAAACACAGACACATTTAGCGACTCTATACTATGTAAAAATTAGAGAGAGGAAGCATGTTTTAAATATGCTCAGGAATTATTGTTCCAGTTCTATGGCTTATATATTCCAAGCTGCTAATGAATATCCATCAATTAACTCAGTTTAATATCAGCTGAGTATTTTAAATTACCTAAGGATCATGGAAATGATCTTCAAGGTATATGCTATAAATATAATTATTGTTAAAAGAAGTTTGATAGAACAATTATTCACTTGGGTAAAATGCAAATTCAGTATGCATAATTCTATACATGAAACAGAAGTGATGGGAGTTTATTTAATCAATAAGCTTATGTAAGTTTAGGAAGAACAAACCAATATAAAGTGAAATCTGTGCATACTTCATACCTAACACTGAGAAATAATAAAAGGCAAGCCTTTCTATAAAGTTAACCCAAAAGTCATCAACTAGTTTTATACAACAAACTTTTCTAAACTTGCAATCTTAAGACATTTCTATAAAATTGATTTTAGATGCTTAAATTATTTGTTTATTAAAGTGGAGTATGATAACTAATAAAAGTTATTATTACATTTGTTATAAAAGTAAACATAATTGTGAAATAGGCTTTTAAAATTAATTAAAATACAATTAAACTATTCCCCTCCTCTCTGTTTCCTCCAACCCCTTCCATACTCCCAATCCCTTTCAAATCCATGAGCTCTTTCCCTTTAATTACTTTTGTCACATGTATATGCAAACAAGCATATAAATGCAATGTACTGGGTTATTTAGTTTAATTCAATGCACATGGTTTTAGGGCTGACCACTTGGCACTAGATATCCATTTAGGGGGCTCATCCCTGGGAAGGCTAATTTTCTCTGTCAGTAGTCATTTATTGCCTAAAGCTTTTCATCTTAAAGATGTAGGGAAAGTAGCATTCATTCACTGTTGGTGAGATTGAAAACTTATGCAGCCACTCTGGATTCAGTGTGGAGAACTCTCAAAATGATAAAAGTATCTACCACATGACTTAATTTTTACCACATCTTAGGATATACCCAAAGGACTCAATACTCTACACCAGAGACACTTGCTCAGCCGTCTACATTGCCTGTCTACTTATAATATCTAGGAAAGGGAAAGCACCTAAATGTTGAATAGATCATGAAAATGTGGTACACACATACACAATGGAATGCTACTCAGCTGTAAAAGAAAAATGAAATCATGAAATTTACAGGTAAACAGATGGAACCAGAAAGTATTATATTGAACACACACAAAAAAATCAGACTCAGAAAGACAAATGTGGTCTGTTTTTAGTCATGTGTTGTTCCTAGTTCCAAATCTTCAGGTGTAAGTATACAACATGGAGTAAGCACAGAAACCAGGACATTAAAAGGGGGCCATGGGAGTGAGGAAGGAGCTTGAGAAAAGGGAGTTGTAGGAGGATCTAAGGTGGGAGGAGTAAAGAGAGGAAGAGGAAGATTAAGGGAGGAAGAGGAGAAGAAAGAGGAGGAGCTAGGGGAGAGACAAGGGGAGAGAGAGAGGCGAACATGGGGGCAGATGTTCACGTGTCTCAGCCAGTCAAAGGTAGTTGGTATATCTAGGTTGGGTATTGGGTCACACTTCTCATTGTAAGGGCATCTTGTTGTTGATCATTACTAAATATATAAGCCTTTGGATAATTTAAACATTAGAGTCTCATTTTCTTACTGGGCCCACGTGGTTGGCAGGATGGTCTGGGCAATGCCCAGCCTTGCAGAGACAGCGTGGAAGATTGGCAGAGCCATCTCCTATGCTGGCATCTCGTGGGTGGCAGGGCTGGTGTTTCTGGCTGGCTGTTTCTAATTGTGGTGTGTACATGGCCTCTGGCCATGCAATATGAGCTAAGTAGAGTCACCGCAGCATAGATAGTCAGCTTGACCAGCGGCCGTTTTTTTAAGTAATTACTACAACAGGGAGTAACAAGGTGCAAGTGATATGAACAGGAAAATGAGAAAAATGCAAATACTTCTCATGCCATTGATAGGATGATTTAGACACCCATCTGGGGTCCTCATATGGGGAAAGAGCCTGCGGGGATATGAAAGTGAAGTCCACCTCACCCTTGTCAAAGATTTAAAGTTGCAAATAGAAAACATAGGCAGATAAGGAGATGCCTTCATTGGGGCTGTTGTAACTAGAACAGTCATTAAGAGGATCCATGTAAAAGAAACAGAAAGAAGACCAAGGAAGAGGTAGATTAACAAGAGGGTTGCCTGTGAGTTTTATGAGATCAGTGAGAGAAGATACAAAGATGGATCTCACCCTAGTCATTGGGAGAAGATGTTGGTGTTCCATGTCAGCATATGGAGAGCTCTGGATGTGGGATTTACAGTATGAAGTACACATTTCTTCAGAAGCTAAAGACATTCATATTGCTTAGCCATTGCTGCTTTCCTGAGGGCTTGGTGAAGTTGAACAGCTTGTTAAGCTGCAGGAGAAGCTGGGCCTTAAACTAAGTAAGCTATGGTTATTTGGTCCTGGGTTGTTTTTGTATCATGGAGATCAAAAGAAGACTTGAAGCTGCAAGTGGGACTCACCTGAAGGAATATTAGAAGTGGTGTCCCTCCTCCCTAAGGACAAAGCTCTCCCAATGTGCAAAGGCTCTATGCAAGCTCCAAGAGAGAAAAGTGATCAATAGTCCTACTAGCTTGTGAGGAGGAAGCTATGGTTGCTGGGTTTTCCACACACTGGTCAAGCATTTGGAAACTCTCATATTTGGACCACACTGTGATGCCTGTGAACCTCACTTAGAGCAAGGCTTCACCAAGTATCCTGGGACTGGGGCATTGGAGACTTTGATGTGGCCCTGTTCGTGTCAATACTAGACGAGAACTCAGAGCTCTGCTCCCCACAGTGTGGCAAACATTTTTACTTCTGAGCCATCTCTCCAGTCATATAATATGAACAGCAAAGACAACAAAAGTTAAAGGCAAAACATTGATAGACAGCTCTTGTACATAGAAAATGGAATTTGTGGGAAGAAGGGCCTTCAATGACCAACAGATATGAGAAAAGGTGTGTAGGTTCTTACTGATGAGAAAAATGCAAATTAAAATAAAATAAGATAAAATGTGGCAGCTGTATGTTGGAAAAATTAAGTACCTTAGAACAAGAAATTTTAGTGAGAATGTGGAAGAACTAGAAATTTAAACCAGCTTACTGACATGTACAGCAATGCAATGATTTGGTAAAGTCTAATTTAGCACAATTAGTGATTAATTGTCATTTGGCAATCTGGCATTCAGCAGGTATTTGAAAGAAATGTTGGCCTATACTTGCAGACTTGTTGTAGTGAGTTTGAAATAGTAAAAAGAATCATAGCCATTTTTAAATCTGTGTGAGTAGGATTAATCAGTCAGCATATCTCGTTTCAATATTCATCTTACTTTATTGCTCATTCATCAATAATTTCCAGATATCGACTTCCAGACAACCAGTGACACTTTACTTCCCTATCAGCTTCAAAACCAGCATGACTATGGGACTTGCTTTTTCCAAAGGAATAAGAATAGAAACAATGTTTGTCACCCTTCTTTAAGGTGCATGCGGAATTTGTTACCTTCCTTTCTATTTTTAGGCCATATCTTCATAGCCTAAAGTGAAAGATCCTCTAGCCCCTGGACACTGAGGGACTATAATGAGCATGACCATCATACTAGCTTGTGATGGATGTATGTGCATAGAAAGACCGAATCATGACCTTTTATTGTTGTTGTTTTCCTGGAGGGCATCATTGACTCTCAAAGAGTCACTTGAAAAGGACACAACACAGAGATTTAAGAGATCTGTCTCCTAGAATTCATGTTGGTTCTCTCATGGACTAACTACATCCCTGGGAAACTGAAATAGACCACATTTCAGGGAGACTGAACCCAGTTATAAAACAGCTGAACCTGTGATTTGACTAAGGTGACCTAAGGTGGCTAGCATCCCCAGATACATACCACAAGCAATCTTAAGAGACTCTAGACTCTAGACAAAGTGTCTAAAGGAAGAGTATATTTTAAGCTTTTACATCTCTCTCCTAGTGCAGGACCTGGCATTTAATCAAGGGCATCCAAGCATGAAGGGGATAATACAAATGTCACAAGACTCACTCTTGGCTCACTAGTGGTCTGGAAAGCTCTGGGCCTCTCAGGACCATTCTGTGGTGTGCACATCCTACAATCCCTCTACAACCCTGCTTCTGACCAGCACAATGTTTGGGATCACGTTACAAAGCTGAACCCAGTAGAAACACCCTCAGGTTTTTGTGTAGAACTGCATCTTAACAATTGTGGTCCAGTGGTTGCCACTTATGATGCTAATGTAAGAAAACAAACACTGATGAAAATACCCAGCATGAATCTGAATGCAGCATCTTCAAGAGGCTGCACTGTGGTGGTCCAGCTAGCTCTCAAGCATGTTACCACAAAATAGGTATAGTTTCCAAACACATGTCAGATACCCACAGCAGTAGATGGGGAACAGCCTGGGTCTGAAGAAATGTAGGCTGAGAAAAGGAAAAGAGTTGAAAGCACCTCGGGAAAACTCCAGCTGAACAGAAGAGTTCATTGGTCAAAAAATGAGCTGCTCGAGGAGCTTCTCCATGAGCCCCTGCAGCACAGGTGTTCCCAGCATCAGGGAAGAAGACATCCTTGCATGGTTTGTCTACAGTCCATTCTGTGCCCTCCTCTGATGGCAGCTACATGGTACAATTCATACACTGAAATACCCATGTTCTTACAATGCAACTGATTCAGTCTCTGTCTGGAAGGAAAGCACCTTGGATTGTCAGCTTTTCATGTAAAGCACCTGTTCAATGTATTTCACTCTTCATCACTCTGGATTGCTGAACCTAAATCTTCTCCTCTGCACTTTTGTTTGCTTTTTTAAATCCACTTTATTTGCCCTAAATCTCCATCTGTCTTAAAAGACTAAAAGCAGGGAAAAATAAATCTTTGACAAATCCTCCATAAATAAGTCCAAAGATTCAAGAGTCAGTAGCAACAGAGTAGGGGAAATTAGAAAGTGGATTTGTCAGATAACATGGACTTACTTGAATAAGCTCTTCAAGCATCCAATAAAAGACTCAGCAGGCATTGTAAACCTTGAAAAAATGGACGTCTGAAATATGCAATAATTAACATTAATATTCTAAGAATAAAGTTAGTAAATTAGAAACCATTAAGGGTTTCTAAATAAATTCAAATGAGATATCAACATCAACGTGCCTGCAGGGTCAAAACCAGATAGAAAACAGCATAAAGAATCTTTGAGAAATTTGATGTGTCTAATTTATATTATTGAAATTATGGAAGGAAAAGAGCAAGAATGAAGCAAATTAACTGAAGAGGTGGTGGGTGAGAATTTTTGAAAACTTTTGTAACATCGGGTAACAGATTGACAAGCATAAAAAAATACACTCAGGCTAAACATATAAAATAGGCGTATGTGCTGCAATAAAACCAGTCTGGTTTTCAAAACATTAATATTAAAAAAAAAAAAAAAAAAAAAAAAAAAAAACAAACAAAAAAACATGGATGTTTTGAATGGGTATACCTGTCAACTAGTGCTTTAAACAAGTTTTCTGCATTTGTTTCTGTTGTGGTAATAACACCACTGAGGAAAAGCAACTCGGAAAAGAAAAAGTTTATTGTATTACAGGTTTAGTTCTTTATCCAGGAAGCCAAAGCAGGAACCTGACGAGAGGCACTGAAGCAAAGACAAAGGAGAAAGCCTGCTTAAGGACTTCCCATGGCTTGTTCAGCTCTCTTCCATGTATTACCTAGTAGCACCTGCCAGGGATAGCAGCAACTGCAATGGGCTGGGCCCTCCTATACCAACTGTGAATCCAGAAAATGTCCCCCAGTCATACCCAAGCTATTTTACTGACAGCATTTCTCAATTGAGATTCTGTTTTTTCCAAATGACTCTAGTTTGTGCTAATAGAAAAACAAACATCACAGAGAGCCACCAAGACCAGTGTCCTCAGTAAGGAGGCCATGGACAACTTGTCCTAGATCATTATGATATAAGTAAATGTTTCATTTCTGTGGTATTCTTCTTCCAAACTCATGTCTCCAGGCATTGTAAGTGAAACACCAAACAAACCCAGATTAAGGGATATTTTATAAATGTTTAACCAATATTCATCACAGCTGCTGGCATGCTTGAAACCAAGGAAAGACCAAGATAATGTTACAAATAAGACTCAGTAAACAAAGTGATGAACTGTGATCTCCTGGTCTTACCTTAGAACAGAAATATAGCCTAAGTTTAAAAAGGGAAGCTCAGTTTACCAATGTTAATTTCTTAGCGTGGAAAACATGTCATGATTATGGATCAAAAGAAATATAATATGAAGAACATATAGGACCTGTTATGACTATCTCTTACACTTCTCTACACACCTAAAGTATTTTTAGTATAAAGAAATATTCTATAAGAAGTCACTATACATTAACATTGATGTCTAAAAGTTAGTGGCGAGACTTATTCCAAAGTTTGAAGAAGATATAATGAAACAGAAGTCATTGAATATTGCTTGTCAAAGTATAAATTAAAAGTTATACTAATATCATAAGAACAACATTGGTAATAATTGCTTAAACTTGAAAATTCACATGTGTTCCAGAAATTCTAGTATATGTATATCTGAACTTTTTTTTAAAAGTCATATGGCTAAAATAGCACCTCACCCATTGCCATTTAATTCTAATGGCTGGAGGCAAAACTGGAATTCAAAAGTCCAATTGTAATGATGTGAATTAAAAAGGTCTGACACTATTATGGATGCTATGGTGTACTTACAGACAAGAGCCTAGCATGGCTGCCCTCCTACAGCCCAACAAAGCAGCTTAATGAGTCAGATGCAGATACTTACACCCAACCAGTGGACTAAAGCTGAGGACCCGTGGTTGAATTAGGGAAAGGCTGGAAGAAGCTGAGGAGGAGGGCAACCCCATAGGAAGAATAGCAATTTCAACCAACCTGGACCCCTGAGATCTCTCAGACATGTATGGTAAGCCACCACCCTACACTAGCAGATATGAGGCCCCCAACTCATAGACAGCACAGGACTGCCTCGTCTGGCCACAGTAAGGGAAGATGCACCTAACCCTCGAGAGTCTCAAGGCTTCAGAGAGTAGGAAGGCTTGGTGGGGAGAGGTATGAAAGGTGGGCATATCCTCTTGGAAATGGGGGTTGGGGGAAGAAATGGGATGAGGAACTGTCAGAGGGTAGACCGGGAAGAGACTAACAACTGAACTATTAAAAAAATTAAAGTTAGTTTAAAAAAGAAATTTAAAAATTTGCACAAATTTAATTTATGCAGTATATATTGAAGTGGATAAATAAACTACAAGCACATAAATAACAATATGAGTAAGCTTTTCCTGATCTAAGAAGCCAGACATGATTAAAAACATGTGCTATAACTGTCTTTATAGATAATTTAAAAGCATGATCAGTATATAAATTACATATCCAATGCAATCTCCATCAAATTTCCAATGCCATTCTTTATAGAGCTAGAAAAAGCAATCCTAGACTGCATATAGAAGCATTAAAAAAAATGGCAAATACTCAAAGCAATCCTATGCAGAAACCAATGCTGGAAATACACAATACCTGTTGGCAAACTACAGGACAGCTACACAGACCAATGGAAAAGTAGAGGGCCCAGAAACAAACCCACACAGGGACAGCTTCCTGATTTTTGACAAAGGTTCCGAAAGCAAACTTTGTTTGTGGAATGACACCTTTCTCAAAAAGTGATAGAAGGAACACATCTTCATGGCATTCACATGTAGAAGAATGAAACTAGATTCATCTCTCATTCTGTACAATAAGCCTTTTAGGGTGTATCAAAGATCTTAATGTAAATCTTGAAACAGAAAATGCTTAAAGAAAAAATGGATAAAACTCTTGAAGATATAGGTAGGTATGGACAAGGACTTTCTGAGGAGGGCTCTGTCTTAGGATTTCCATTGCTGTGAAGAGACATCATGACCAAGACAACTCTTATAAAGGACAATATTTAATTGGGGCTGGCTTACAGGTCTGGAGGTTCAGCCTATCATCATCAAGGCAGGAAACATAGCAGCATCTAGGCAGGCATGAAACAGGAGGAGCTGAGAGTGATGCATCTTCATCCAAAGGAAGCCGGGAGCAGACTGACTTCCAGGCAGCTTGGAGGAAGAGCTCTCAAACACTACCCCAACAGTGACACACATCAACTAACAAAGCCATACCTCCTAATAGTGTAACTCCATGGGCCAAGCATATTTAAACCACCACAGGCTCCAATAGTACAGGAAAAATGAAGACTGCCATTAGTACTATATGCGTGTTATCATATAAATGTGTGTGTATGTATGTATGCGTATATCTACTTAAAAGATTCTGCATAGCAAACAAAATAAGTGGAGTGAACAGACAACCTACGAAAGTGGGGGAAAAATATTTCCCAGCTTGACAATAACAATAATTGTTCTTCTGCCTGGTCACTTCTGCTGGGGCAGATTGCTAGCTGGTCTGCTCCCATGAAGACACCATATCCTGAGCCATCATAGAGGATCCACTGCACTCAGAGCAGGTGGTAAGAGCCCCTCCCTCACCCCAAAGTCCTAGAACTGCCACTGGGAGCCCAGTGGACTAGGGACCCATCACCCACCAAAACCCCTCCCCCTGAATATCACTCCACTTCTACCCCTTCTGCCCGGTCCCTTCTGCTGGCACAGACTGCTAGCTTGTCTGCTCCTGTGAAGACACCATATCCTGACCCATCCTAGAGGATCTGCTGCACTCAGAGCAGTTGGGCAACTGACACCACAACCTGAGGCATCCCAGGAGATCTACTGCATACTAGGCAACTGAGCAACTGATGACCAGTTTGTCTGCTCCCCTGAAGGCACCACAGCTTGAAGGAATCCCAGGAGCTCCTCTGTACCCAGGGCAATTGGGCAACAGACACTATAGTCTGAAGACCTCCTGGGGGCTCTGTGGCATGTAGAGCAACTGACCCAACAGATTAAAAACCACCGAGGAATTCTGCTGCACACAGGGAAACAGAAACCACATGCACCCATGGAGAACAGCTTCACACAGGACAATAGCTTGACTGCTCCTCTGAAGACCTAACAGTCTGAAAAGCCTTAGAGGAGATCTACTGCAGCCAGGACAACAGATCAGCAGCTTCTCTACCCCTCTGAAGAACCCCAAGTTGGAAGGTCCCACAGGTGGTCTGCTATAGCCAGGGCTGCAGGCCTACTGGGAGACCTGAAGCAACCCAGGAACAAAAGAAGAAGACTCCAAACAGTAACCCAGACCAGTAAACACCAGGGATAATCAGACAGTGAGAGGCAAGCACAAGACCATAAGCAACAGAAGCCAGTGTATGTGGGCATCATCAGAACCCAATTCTCCCACCACAGCAAGCTCTGAATACACCAACACACCTGAAAATCAGGAAGCTGACCTAAAATCCTATCTCAAGAAGATAATAGAGTCCTTTAAGGAGGATACAAATAACTCACTGAAAAAAAATTCAGGAAAACACAGGTAAACAGGTAGGAGCCCTTAAAGAGGAAACAAATAAATCCCTTAAAGAAATACAGGGAAATAAAATAAAAAAGATGAAGGAATTGAATAAAGCAGTCCAAGACTTCAAAGTGGAAGTAGAACAATAAAGAAAACACAAATGGAGGCAAACCTGGAAATGGAAAACCTAGGAAAGAGGTTAGGAATTACAGAGGTAAGTATCACCAACAGAATACAAGAGATAGAAGAGAGAATCTCAGGTGTAGAAGATACCATAGAAGAGATTGACACAACTGTCAAAAACAAATTCAAAAAGTGAAAAACTCCTAACCCAAAACATCCAGGAAATTCAGGACACAAGAACAAATCTAAGAATAATTGAATTAGAGGAGAACAAAGAATCACAGCTCATAGGATGTAAAAATGTCTTCAACAAAATCATAGAAGAAAACTTCTCCAACCTAAAGAAAGAGATGGCCATAAAGGTACAAGAAGGCTATAGAACACCAAATAAATGAGACCAGAAAAGAAAATCCTCTTGTCACATAATTATCAAAACACTAAATGCACAAAACAAAGAAAGAATATTAAAAGCTGCAAGGGAAAAGGGCCAAGTAACATACAAAGATAGACCTATCAGAATTATACCAGATTTCTCAACAGAGACTATGAAAGCCAGTAGAGACTGGTCAGAGGTCATGCAGACTCTAAGAGAACACAAATGCCAGTCCAGGCTACTATACCCAGCAAAACTCTCAATCAACATAAATGGAGAAAACAAAATATTCCAGGACAAAACCAAATCCAAACAGTATCTATCTTTGAATACAGCCCTACAGAGGATCCTAGAAGGAAAACTCCAACCCAAAGAAGGTACTTGCACCAAAGAAAAGACAAGATATTAAGCATCTCACAACAAAGCCAAACGGAAAGAACCACAAGCACATAGAGCCACCTACAAAAAAAAAAATCATATCAGGAACCAACAGTCATCTGTCTCTAATATTAATCTCCCAATATTAATGGACTCAGCTCACCTATAAAGAGACATAAGCTAACAGACTAGATATGCAAACAAGATCCAGCAATTTGTGTATCAAACACACCTCAATAATAAAAACAGACACTATCTCAGAGTAAAAGGATAGAAAAAGATCTTCCAAGCAAATGGTCACAGGAAACAAGCTGGAATTGCCATCCTAATATCCAATAAAATAGACTTTCAACCAAAAGTTCTCAAGCATGATGAGGAAGGGCACTTCATATTCATCAAATGGAAAATTCACCAAGAGAAAGTCTCAATTCTGAACATCTATTCCCCAAATGCAAGGGCACCACATTCGTAAAAGTAACTTTACCAAAGCTCAAAACACACATTGAACCCCACACAATAATAGTGGAAAACTTCAACATCCCATTCTCACCAATGGACAGGTCATTAAAACAGAAACTAAACAGACACAAAGTGAAACTAATGGAGGTTATGAACCAAAAGGATTTTAGTTCATAAAACAAAAAAAATATACCTTCTCAGCACCTCAAGGTACCTTCTCCAAAACTGACCATATAATTGGTCACAAAACAACCCTCAACTGATACACGAAGATTGAAATAATCCCGTGCATCCTATCAGATCACTGTGGCCTAAGGCTGGTCTTCAATAACAGCAAAAATAACAGAAATCTCACATACAAGTGGAAACTGAACAACTCTCTACTCAATGATACCTTGGTCAAGGAATAAATTAAAGGCATCCTGCAGTTTAGTGAAAATGCTGACACATCATACCCAAACTTATGGGACACAATGAAAGAAGTGCTAAGAGGAAAATCCATAGCACTAAGTGCCTTGGTAAAGAAACTGGAGAGATCTGACACTAACAACTTAACAGCACACCTGAAAGCTCTAGAGCAAAAAGAAGAAAACTCACCCAAGAGGAGTAGATGGCAGGAAATAGTCAAGCTCAAGGCTGAAATGAACCAAATAGAAACAAAAATTAAAATACAAAGAACCAACAAAACTAAAAGCTGGTTCTTTGAGAGAATCAACAAGATAGAGAAACCCCTAGCCAAACTAACTAAAGGGCCCAGAGGCAGTATCCAAATTAACAAAATCAGAAATGAAAAGGGAGATATAAGAACAGAAATGGAAGAAATTTAAAAAAAAAAATCAGATCCTACTATAAAAACCTATACTCAACAAAAACTGGAAAATCTAGATGAAATAAATGGTTTTCTTCTTTTTTAAATAATAAAAAATGGTTTTTAAGTGGTTTTCTAGAAAGATACCACATATCAAAGTTAAATCAAGAACAGGTAAATTATCTAAACAGGCCCATATCGTACAAGGAAGTAGAAGTCATCAAAAACCTCCCCCCACCCCCCACCCCCCAAAAAAACCCCAGGGCCAGATGGCTTTAGTGCAGAACTCTACCAGACCTTCAAAGAAGACCTGATACCAAATGTTCCTCAAACTATCCCATAAAATAGAGACAGAAGGAACACTACCTAACTTGTTCTATGAAGCCACAATTACTTTGATACCTAAACCACACAAGGACCCAACTGAAAAAGAGAACTTCAGACCACTCTCATTTATGATTATCGATGCAAAATTACTGAATAAAATTCTTGCAAACTGAATTCATGAATACATCAAAATCATCATTCACCACAATCAAGTATGCTTCATCCCAGGGATGCAAGGTTGTTTCAATATATGAAAATCTATTAACATAATCCACTATATAAACAAACTCAAAGAAAAAAGTCACACAATCATCTCCTTAGATGCAGAAAAACTATTTGACAACACACAGCACCCCTTCATATTATAAGTATTGGTGAGATCAGGAATTCAAGGCCCATACCTAAACATAAAAAAAAAGCAATTTATGGCAAACTAACAGCCAATATCAAATTAAATGGAGACATACTTGAAGCAATTCCACTAAAATCAGGGGCAAGACAAGGATGCCCACTCTCTCCATATATATTCAATATAGTACTCGAAGTGCTAGCTAGAACAATAAGACAACAAAAAGAGATCAAGGGAATACAAATTGGCAAAGAAGAAATAAAGGTATCACTATTAGCAGATGATATGATAGTATACATAAGTGACCCCAAAAATTCTACCAGAGAACTTCTCCAGCTAATAAACAACTTCAACAAAGTGGCCAGATATAAAATTAACTCAAATAAATCAGTAGCCTTCCTTTATGCAAAGAATAAACAGGCTAAGAAAGAAATTAGGGAAACAACTCCCTTCACAATAGCCACAAATATAAAATATCTTGGGGTAACTCTAACCTAATAAGTAAAAGACCTTTATGACTTCAAGTGTCTCAAGAAAGAAATCAAAGACCTCAGAAAATGGAGAGATCTCCCATGGTAATGGCAGAATTAATATAGTAAAAATAGCCAGCCTACCAAAGGCAATCTACAGATAATGGAAGCCCCATCAAAATCCCAACACAATCCTTCAAAGACATGGAAAGAGCAGTTCTCAAATTCATCTGGAAAGGCAGAAAACCCAGAATAGCAAAAGCAATTCTGTACAATAAAAGGACTACTGGGGAGTCATCATTCCTGACCTCAAGCTTTACTACATAGCAATAGTGATAAACACTGCATGATATTGGTACAGAGACAGACACGTTGATCAATGTACTAGAACTGAAGACCCAGAAATGAAACCACACACTTATGGACACTTGATCTTTGACAAAGAAGCCAAAAATATACAATTGGAAAAAAAGCATCTTCAATAAATGGTGCTGGTCTAACTGGCTGTCTGTATGTAGAAAAATGAAAATAGACCCATATTTGTCACCTTGCACAAAGCTCAAGTCCAAGTGGATCAAGGACTTCAACATAAAACCAGATACACTGAATCTAATAGAAGACAAAGTGGGAAGGAGCCATGAACTCATTGGCACAGGGGAAAATTTGCTAAACAGAACTCCAATGGCTCCTGCTCTAAGATTAAGAATTGATAAATGGGACCTCATAAAACTGGAAACCTTCTATAAGGCAAAGGACATACTCAATAAGACAAATGGGCAACCTACAGATTGGGAATAAATCTTCACTAACCCCACATCCCATAAAGAGCTAATATCCAAAATATATAAAGAACTCAAGACGCTAACCACCAAAAAAACAAACAACCCAATCAAAAAATGAGGTATAGAACTAAACCGAGAATTCACAACAGAGGAATCTCAAATGGCTGAGAAGTACCTAAAGAAATGTTCAAAGTCCTTAGTCATCAGAAAAATGCAAGTCAAAATGACCCTGAGATTCTACCTTACACCAATCAGAATGGCTAAGATCAAAACCTCAGGTGACAACACATGATGGTGAGGATATGGAGAAAGAAGAACACTCCTCCATTGCTGGTGTAATTGCAAACTGGTACAATCACTCTGGAAATCAATCTGGAGGTTCCTCAGAAAATTGGAAATAGATCTACCTGAAGACCCAGCAATACCACTCTTAGGAATATACTCAAAAGACTCCCCACTATGCCACAGGGGTATATGTTCCACTATGTTCACAGTGACTTTATTTGTGATAGCCAGAAGCTGGAAATAACCCAGATGTCCCACGACAGAAGAATGGATACAGAAAATGTGCTTCATTTACACAATGGAATACTACTCTGATATTAAGAACAAGGACATCCTGCATTTTGCAGGCAAATGGATGGAACTAAAAAATATCATCCTGAGTAAGGTAAGTCAGACACAAAAGGACATGCATTATATGTACTCACTAATAAGTGGATATTAGGCCAAAAAGCAAGTACAGAATACCCAAGATACAGTTCAGAGAATTCAAAAAAGTCAGCAAGCTGAAGGACCCAAATGAGGAAACCTCAGTCCCACTTGAGACTGCTGGTTCTCCTCCAGGATTGCCCTCCTCCTCAGTTTCTTCCAGCCTTTCCTTAATTCACCCACAAGGGTCAGCAGCTTCTGTCCATTGGTGGGTGCAAATATCTGCATCTGACTCTTTTAGCTGCTCATGGGGTCTTCCGGAGTCTGGTCATGCTAGGTCCCTTTTGTACAATCACAAATTGTACAATCAGAAAAAAGCAATCACAAGTGAGGAAGGAGGGAGGGACCTGGGAGGAAAAGAAAACAGGGATTGGAGGAGACAGGAGAACCTGATCTGGTATTGGTGAGGGAAAAGGACTGAAACCTTGAGGTCCAGCAGAAAGAATGGAAATAGGCAATCTCAGGAGGTAGGAGGTTGGGGAAACACTCCAGAATACACCAGAGACCTGGGAGATGAGAGACTGCCAGGACTCAAAGGGAAGGACATTAGATGAAATGACCAACAGTAGGAAGAGGGAACTTACAGAGCCCACCTCCAACAGGAAGACAGGGCATTAAGTAAGGGAGGGGGTTGCCATCCCACAGTCAAAACTTTGGCCCATAATTGTTCCTGTCTGAAAGAACTGCAGGGATGGAAATGGAGAGGAGCCTGAGGAAAAGAAGGTCCAGCAAAAAGGGGAGGCCCACAGTGGGATCCAGCTCAAGGGGAGGTCCCAAGACCTGACACTATTCCTGAGGCTATGGGGCGCTCACAAAAGGGACCTAGCATGACCAGACTCCGGAAGACCCCATGAGCAGCTAAAAGAGTCAGATGCAGATATTTGCACCCACCAATGGACAGAAGCTGCTGACCCTTGTGGGTGAATTAAGGAAAGGCTGGAAGAAACTGAGGAGGAGGGCAATCCTGGAGGAGAACCAGCAGTCTCAATTAACTTGGACCCCCGAGATCTCTCAGACACTGGACTACTAACCAGGCATCATACACCAGCTGATATGAGGCCCCCATCACACATACAGCAGAGGACTGCCAGGTTTGGATTCTGTCAGAGAAGATGCACCTAACCCTCAAGAGATTGGAGACCCCAGAGAGTTTAGAGGTCTGCTTGGGTGAGGATTAGTTGGGGGGACATCCTCATGGAGACAGGGGTGGGGAGGAGGTACTGGATGGATGTGGAATATTCATAGGGTGGATGGAGGGGATAAAATCTGGAGTGAAATAAATAAATAAATAAATAACACACACACACACACACACACACACACACAAAAGAATAGCAAAAATTAAATCCCCAAAGAACAAATTAACCAGTAAATGGGCTAATGACTGAATAGTCAATTCTCAAAAGAAGAAATAAATTTGCCAACAAATATTTGGGAAAGTGTTCAAAGTCCTTAGCCATTACAGAAATGCAGAAATGCAAACTAAATCTCCTTTGAGTTCCCATTTCACTCAGAATGTTAAGGGTGGGAGGAAAGAGGAACTCTTATACAATGTTGGTGAGAATGTAATGGAGATGACCACTATAGAAGTCAGTGTGGAGGTTTCTAAGATCTAAAACCAGAACTACCATATGAGCCAGCTTCAACAGTCCTAGCCATACAACCAATGGACTCTCAATCAATATATCACAGGCATGCTTGTACCATTCACAAACTGCTACAACGCTCAAAAAATCCAAGACATGAAAATAACCTAGATATCCACGTACAGACTAATGTGGAAAAAATTTAGTACACTTACACATCCATAAAGAATGATCCTAACAGTTCAGAAAATGGATGGTTATGTTAAATGAAATAAACCAGACTCAGAAAGACACATATCTTATTTTGTACCATATGAAGAACCTAGATTTAAATGTGTGTGTGTTTAAATGTCCCTTGTAGAATCCAGCTACTTTGTGCTTTGTCCTACCAACTGTGGTTTATCAGTGTAGAGATTACTTGTCTCTGGAATTAAGCAGTGTCAACAAGTTGTTTGATGACTCTCTGAAGTATTGACTGCTACTTGTACAATACTTAGTAAATTCATTCATAGAAATACAGTGTTAGGAGTCACTGAATAAAAGTGCATAGGTAGGTAGGTTATGAAAATAAAAATTGGACAATGAGAGGGAAATAAAAGATATTAAAGGGGGGAAGAAGAGGAAGAATGGCATTCACTCAACAGAAAAGCAAGATAGAGGCTACCTGGACAAAGGAAAGGGACCAGCAAGAAGAGAGCAATGGGGTAGGAACCACAATGGGTAAAGGAGATGAATAAGAGCAAAATGCAATGATATATACATGTTCAATGCCTTCATTAAATCCATCATTTTGTTTGCTAACATATAATGAGGAGGAGGAAAGAAGAAGAGAGGACAAGGAGGAGAAGAGGAGGAGAAAATAGGAGGAGGAGAAGAGAAGGGGAGGAGAAGAAGAAGGAGAAGGAGGAAAAGGAGAAGGACAAGAAGGAGAAAAGGAGAAGGAGACAGAGAAGAAGAAGAAGTGGAAGAACAAGAAAAAGAAGGAGAAGGAGAAAGAGGAGGAAGAGGAGGAGGAGGAGGAGGAGGAGGAGGAGAAGGAGAAGGAGAAGGAGAAGGAGAAGGAGAAGGAGAAGGAGAAGGAGAAGGAGAAGGAGAAGGAGAAGGAGAAGGAGAAGGAGAAGGAGAAGGAGAAGGAGAAGGAGAAGAAGAAGAAGAAGAAGAAGAAGAAGAAGAAGAAGAAGAAGAAGAAGAAGAAGAAGAAGAAGAAGAAGAAGAAGAAGAACAAGAAGAAGAACAAGAAGAAGAACAAGAAGAAGAAGAACAAGAAGAAGAAGAACAAGAAGAAGAAGAACAAGAAGAACAAGAAGAACAAGAAGAAGAAGAACAAGAAGAAGAACAAGAAGAACAAGAAGAAGAAGAACAAGAACAAGAAGAACAAGAAGAACAAGAAGAAGAAGAAGAAGAACAAGAAGAACAAGAAGAACAAGAAGAAGAAGAACAAGAACAAGAAGAACAAGAACAAGAAGAACAAGAAGAACAAGAAGAAGAACAAGAAGAAGAACACGAAGAAGAAGAACAAGAACAAGAAGAACAAGAACAACAAGGACAACAAGAACAACAAGAAGAAAAAAGAACAACAACAAGAGCAAG
The DNA here is from genome assembly GCF_011762505.2 of Arvicanthis niloticus. Classification (NCBI taxonomy): domain Eukaryota; kingdom Metazoa; phylum Chordata; class Mammalia; order Rodentia; family Muridae; genus Arvicanthis; species Arvicanthis niloticus. The sequence continues at coordinate 15,798,192 of NC_047669.1, read as the reverse complement.
AAGAGGAAGAAGAAGAAGAACGACAACAAGAACAAGAAGAATAACAGGAAGAAGAAAGGATGATAATTATCATGATGATGGATTATTTCTGTAGCCATGGGCAGAAAAGTAATATGACATAGAAACCAAAAGGATGTTTATGGATTTCAGCAGGGGAAAGTTTAGAAGTAAAGCTATGGGATAAGTATCTAGTTACTGGGAAAAAATGTTTCAGTGCTAGAAGTAATACTGTTCTGGCACTCAGAAATTCTTTATGTATGAGTCTACCTCACATCTGTCAAATAGGTTACAAGATGTGATTCAAAGAAAACACACCAATGTTTCCTTGTAATTCTCTGTTGCTACCACTGAGGCACAGGTGGGTTATGTTCCAATGAATGGAGTCTTGGGGGAAGTTGAAGTTGTGTATTTTAGCTGGGAGAAATGAAGTCCCAGTGGTCCAAATCCTGCCCCAACAACCTCCATGTAAACAGAAATTATCCCTTTCTTTCTAGAGTTCAGCTGCCTTACCCTTTATCCTTTCAAGTATGGTGTAATAAAGTATGAAATAACTTGTTTCTGAAATTAAGCAGACAATATTGACAACTTGTCCCAGGACTCTATGAAGTGTCTATTGCTAGTTGTGTAACAGGTAGTAAATTCATTGGTAGAAATAACGTGTTAGGAATTACTGAATGAAAGTGCATTCAACTGTACATTTTTTTTTGTTTGTTTTGAAGATCATATGCTGACTCTAAACCTGACCATGCAAAGGAGCTGCCTTAGAATAGAGTATATATATTAGTCTTGGGCTCTTAAATATTTTTAAATGACTTGGTCTTGGTCAGTTCACCATGAACTGATAATCAAAGCAATGGCATGAATACCTGGGAATATGGCTTCCTTAATTTTTATGGAAATTTGGTGATCAGTGGTGGGTGAAAGGAGCTCATGACCTTTCTGCCAAGAGAGTATTATCAAGGCATTGAAGCCAGTGCAGAAATTCATGGAGACATTTTTCTTCTTGGGAGAAAAACGTACCAACACTGAAGTATACCTGCCAACACACAAGGAACTCTTGTGGTACTATCGTATTTTCTGCTGCATCACTGGAACTACACATGGTAAGGGGAGCTATGGTCTCTGCTATGACTTGAATATTCTTTGTGCCTCCTGAAATTCATGTCGGAGTTCAACACCTACTGTGAAGTACTAAAATGATAGAAATTTAATCTGACCATGGTATTTCCCTGTGTGGTGAAGATAATGAAGATCATCAAGGATTATCAGAGTCTAGCCTGTGGTTTATGCTGGTGTCTTGGGAATGAGAAAGAGCCTAAGATCACATATGGATACACTCGGTCCCACACCTTGAGATGCCTGTACCAACTTGGAACTTCTCCAGCAATAAAGCCATCTCCAGGTGCAGATTCCTGACTTGAACTTCCAGACCCTTGAGCAAAAACAAACAAACAAACAAACAAACAAACAAACAAACAAACATTTTTACATAGCTTACCCAGTCTACAGAATTATGCCACTAGCAAGAGGCCAAGATAGTCTCCTAAATGTGGAGTTGTATGAAAGCATCAAGGACCTATCAGTTTAGAAATACTGTATTCTTGCTATTAGCTCACTCTAGGTAAAAGGTACAACCTACTTGTCCAGGGTACACACGTTTGGAATTGTTAATTTTAGATTTTGGTAAATGTGGAAGGATCAGTTAACACTAAAGTCTAATGATAGGAAGTGTGTGTGTGTGTGTGTGTGTGTGTGTGTGTGTGTGTGTGTGTGAATGTGGGCAAAGCCTAAGAAAGACCAAAAGAGGATAAAATAGGTATAGAGAACAGAGAAAGGTTGGGAGTAGCCAAAAGGTCACATGGGATGCAAAAATATGAAAAGAGACTGGGAAATTTAGAAAGTGGTTATTGAAAGCAGGGGATGGGCTGCGGTGATGGAGATGGAGGGAAGGAGAATCTGCTAAAACACGCTGATGAAAAATGACACAATGGTATGAAATACCTGGTATTCTTAATTTAAAACTAAACAAAACTAATTTGGAATTAGAAAACAGCATGTTTCTAATGTTTCAAAGCCTTCATGTCCAGGAATGAGGAAAGGAAGCTGCTGCTTTAAGATTTGGGAAGGAGGGAGCAAGTCAGACACTAACCATTGCATAAATCTATTCTATGGTGAATAGTTTGCTGAGCAACTGTAGAGCAGGGATAGTGACGTGTAGGAATCAGTAACTTACAGATGAACCAACCTCTTTACTCAAATCTCTGGGCTTTACCCATCCATGCTGTGCCAGTGAATAACTGCCACACTGTGGACATCAAAACTGCCTCGAGATACTGCCTGAGGATGCGCATAGAAGGTACCACCTACTCAGTAGCACACACTCACTGGCAAAGTGGTGTAAAGGACAAATAAGAGTGGAATGTCTGTAGTGTAGAATGTAGTAGTAGCAGAATGTCTATTCTATAGAAGAATTCCAGAGCAGACAAAACCTTGGTAAGATCATTCCCAGTCTATAAGCAGAAAGCTAGAGGGAAGACACCAGAGAATCAAAGAATTGCAGGGAGTGGTAACTAAATCTCTAAAATTAATTTGATTACACTAAAGAATTCAGTAATTCACCAAAGGTTCATACAAGGACTCAGGTAGGATAAAGAAATGCTCAAAACATCATTGTCATTGATAGATTTGATATCTAGTAATAGAAACAATTTTTCTAAAGTGGATGAATTATATCTTTATTATTACCTCGCCCCCAAGAAATTAGAAACTTAAACATAATGACTAGAAATGACCATGAAAATCCAAGAAAGAAAAAACTGGATTTTGACAGACTGTGGCTGGAGGAGGGATGTACTTTGTTGTAGACCCAGAAATGTATCGATTTTCTGGTAACATGGACACTAATGAATCTACAGGTCAAAGGAACAGAAATGACAGAGGCTGAGAGGCCAGAAGCAGAGACTATATTTGGAGAATAATGATGACTTAGTTCTTTTAGCTGAATGTGGATTGGGATTTATATGGACACTGTTACTAGAAAATTAGGTTGGAATAAGCTATGGAGCTCTATGAGTGGCAGGGTGGGATACATAGCATGATCTGAAATTTCTGCCATATTCCCTTACCTTTGCTTTTATTACTTTGAATACTGGACTGTCTCTTGCATCCGTAGAGATGTTCCTGGAGATGAAGTGTCCGTTATTAGTAAGTTAATGCAAGTTATTTCCAATAAGCTTATCAGGAGGATGAATGTGTCTCAGATGACTTGACTAATAACAGCTCCAAAATCCATAACATAACAAAGGGCTTTTTGCATCTTCGTCTTTTTGAGGAATTTACATCAGGCACCACTTTTATACCATTTTTAATTTATCTGGAATGATTATGGGCAAAATAGTGGAGATAATAGAATGGTTAGTGATTTCCAGAAAAATGTCTTGTTCTTTAAAAAATTAGTTTGCTCTGGGATTTATTTAGCTAAGCATGTAGCAGAGTAACGGGTAGAGAAAATGATATTTGTACATAGTCTCCAAAAATGAAACAATGTACCATGTAAAAGATTGCGGGGTTATAAAATGTAGAAAAGGCTCCTCCAATGTTATTATTGCTCTCTGGAGAAAAAAAATCTCTTTGGATAATAAGGACAATAATGGCATTATGTTATTGGATACCACACACTATTCAAATAGACATGCCTTCCACTACCCATTAAGCAGTTTGCCTAACCCAGAAAGTTTATCCTGAAGCATCAGGAGCCAAAGTTATGAAATAATGTCAAATTGATGTCAGAAAGAAACACGCAGTCTTATGAGTGAACATTTGTACTGAGAGCCTCACCTCTGGAAACTCTGTTGTCAAGAGAGTTTGACCTAACCCAGAGGAGTCCAAACAATCATTGGTCTAAGAAAACAGGAATGCCTTTGTGGAAAGTGCCATTGAAAACATAATGATGTCAACTTCATTACCATCGACCTTGTCCTGGCTATTAATAGCCTATTTTTAGACACATCATCTATGCAGAATATAGACAAGAGGTTAAGGTCTACTTGAGTTGTTGGCAAGAGTATAGTATGTCATCCTGTGGTCACAATTTTTAAGTCCCTGACCAAGCCACTTGGTGATTTTTATTTAAATGATTAAAATAGGCCTATAGTTGTTTTTTTTTTAATTCAAATCTTTCTGTGTCTATTTCCAAACCATGACTGAAATATCATCCATTATTGAATGACGCCATTGCTCTAATATCCTTGTATACATGTGTCTTCATTGTATCTTTTTAAACAATATGGTTTATATATAAATCTTTCACAGGGCTAGGTGATAGTTCAGTAGGTAAAGGGTTGTGGCTCTAGTTGGCACCATGGAGAGAGCCAGGCATAAAAAATGAGATGGACTAAACTTTCGTGCAATGGCTAACTTTATTCAGAACATCAGACAGTTTATACTATAAAGCGTTAAGAAAGATAACCCAAGTAAAGTCCTCATGAGTTCAAGATGTATACAATCACAAGGACAAACTGCTCATGGCAAAACCACGTTTTTCCCATGCAGGCAAATGAATAACCACCACTTAACTAAACTCACTTCTATCTGCTATACCTGGGAGGGGTACAAAAGCACATTCCAAGAACAATTCTGTTTTGTTTGTTTGTTTGTTTGTTTGTTTTTAAGAAACTGAGGCCACAAGACTCCAGTCCATTTAGGGGGCGTTTTTCCATAAGCACTCAGAACCCACCTCACAAGACTTTATTCTTAGTCTGCTTACTAACAATAAAGTGGTTGTCATGCAAGCATAAGAACCCTATAAAAAGCTCTCAGAGATATACACAGATCCCTGGAGACTACTAGCCAAGCTCTCTATAGACTGGACACCCAGTCTATCAGAGTAAGAGACATTGTGTCAAAAGTAACAAAGAGAGCCATTTAGAAAAACTGCTGGCTTCCACACACACACACACACACACACACACACACACACACACACACACACACACACACACACACACGGAGTTGGCCAGTATCTGATAAAGTCAATCCTGTGTTAAGTTAAGTCAGAAATACAATGAAAATAAGTTAAATAAATCCCAGTCTATCTTCACCAACTGCACAAGAGAGTTCTTGACCTGCCTTTGTGTGCTCAGCAGGCAGCCTTCCTGGGAGAGTATTTCCCCCTTTGTCCTCCTCCTCCTTCTCCTCTTCCTCCTCCTCTTCCTTCTCTTCCTCCTTTTCCTCCTCCTCTTCTTCTTCTTTTGTTTCTGCTCCTCCCTCCTCCTCCTTCTCCTCCTCTTCTTCTTCCTCCTCCTATTTCTACTTCCTCTTCTTTCTCCTCCTCCTCCTCCTTCTCCCTCTTCTCTTATCCACCCAAAGTAGATATTTGGTTAGTAACCTGTACCATATAAAATGTCCTTTTCCAAGAGGAATATTTTAACAAAATGGGAATGCAGGAAGCTCTGGACATTGAGGAACTCTAGATGATGCTCTGATTCTGTGATTTACTCTTTCTTCCAGGGAACATTATCATCCCTGTTTTATGCGATGGCAATAGCAATGGTAAACAGAGATGAGCACATAGATATGCTTCATGTCAAGGCCTCCTGGGTCGGCACAGTACCCACTGATGTTCTTATTATGATGGTGATTGTTCAGGACATAGCTGGAGCACTCCAGAGCAAGTCATCAGCGACAGATTTGAACCCAGGATTCTGGTACTCAGGAACATCTGAAGGCAGTAGAGAGCACACAGATCACAGTGTTGGCTCTTAGGATCAAACATCTGGGGTTGGGATAAGGGCAGAGCTGGCAACATGAAGGCAGCAAAAAGGAAGGGAAAAGAAGCTGAAGCAGAACCTGAAGCTGCACAACCGGAGACGCAGAAAGCAGAAAATCAAATCTACATCAAAGATTGAATGGGGTCAGACACTGGGCAACTGAGAAAGACATTAAAGAGAACATTTTCTTTAGCAGAATCAGAAGCTAGGGAATACAGGGGGAATGGAAGTCGGCAGTAAGACTAACCTCTTACCTGAGAACTTTACAGTTTACAAAGCACAGACATCCATGAGTTCACAGGGAGGTAAACCCATTACCAAGCCTGTGTACCGATCTCCAGCCCCACTGTTTAGAAAATTGAAAGTCTTGACCCCTCCACCAATACACAAATTTATAACCTCCCTATTTTGGAAATCATCTCACTGCGGTCCTGTGTATTAGGAAACAGGACCTAAACAGCAATTATGGAATAATTGCTCAGTTCTCTTTCCTGCAATAAACAACTCTTACGGCTTCGTCTAGAGGACTGGGGATCCATAGGTCCCTTCCCCAAGCCTGCCTACATGATCAGCAAGCCACTCATCAGACCTGACACTCATAATGCCTAATGTTGGCTGGACAGCTGCTGGCCCAAGGCCACCAGACAGTGCCAGGAAATTTAATATAGTGTGCCGAGGATGCATTCCCCCTATAGCCTCAAATGCTGACTCTTCACTGGTTGCTAAAGAGGAGACATAGCCTCTCCCCTGCCAAGCTGACTTCGTCTTGGGAAATTGAGCTCTTGGTCATCCAGGCATTTTAATGGACTCCGTGAATCACTGACCAGCCAAGGAAGAATGAAAGAGCCCAAGGTCCTCAGCCTACTGATTGGCTCTTTCAACAAAGAAAAATGGAGTGCTGGTCACTGTCAATGAAGCAGCCATTCTGGCCTCTCCCATCTCAGCCCCTGGAGAATGAGGATCTAAAAGCTGCTATAAACCACATTTCCTGTGAGATGGCAGAAGAGAGTAGAGGAAAGAGATGGATTCAACTACTCTACAACCTTCAAAAAGTCTCAGCCTTGGCCTGTGGAGGAAAAGAAAATGGAGGCGGCTAGAGCCCTCACTTTAAGCTGTAGGAAGGGACTGAGAAATAGCGTATATCCAAAGCAAAGTTTCTTGAAAGAGAAATTACAGTTTCTTACTCCACCTATCCCAACCTATTTTATTTGTGGAAAATTGGAGGCTAAACAGGACACAGATGTGAGTATGAGGTCAGGCTGTTTCTCAAAGTCAGGTGTCAAGCAAAGCCATGTGACTGCATGGATCCAGACCCAGTCCAAGGTTGTTTGAGTATGTTACTCAGGGACTCAGTGACCTTAGGTAAATGGCTCTACTGATTTACCACCTGCAGCCATGGCTTGCTATTTGTGAATTGAGACAAACAAAATTTTAGGGTTTTCAGTAGAGAACCATCACACTAGTTGGGCATAACAAAGAGAGCAGTCTCCCTCTAATCCTGACATACATTGTCTAACTGGAGGACTATGCATCACGTTGGCTTATACCAGCTCATAAAAGCTGATTGTTAGAGGCAGGCAGATTTCTGAGTTCGAGGCCAGCCTGGTCTACAGAGTGAGTTCCAGGACAGCCAGGGCTACACAGAGAAACCCTGTCTCGAAAAAGCAAAACAAAACAAACAAAACAAAAAAAGCTGATTGTTAACATTTCAGAAATCATGTAGACCACTGGAATAAACCTGTAATTGTGGAAGACTTATACCCCAGTGGACCCCAAGGACTAACAAACCATTCTATCACATAAATTGTTTGCTAGCCATGTATTTTACTGAAAGTATGTTAAAAAAAATTAAACTGAGTCCAGGCAGACATCAGAGCATACAATATTATACAAGGAAAAGCCTTATAGGACATCTGTCCAAGTTGTTCCTGTAAGCCTGGAGAGTTTAGGTAGGTTCCTTGTGGTAATATCTCCAGCTAATGGTATACCCAAAGCTGTGTATGTATAAAACTTGGTTCTGTTTGCTTTTCTTCTTTTTTTTTTCCCCTGTTACTAGGGATTGAACTTGGGCCTCATCCATGCTAGCTGAGTGTTCTACCATTCAGTCATATATTCCCCCAGCTGATATTTTACTTCTGTTTTGCCCTTTTATTTCAAATTGTGATCTTGTAGCCAACAGCATTGACATCACTTGGGAACTTGTTTGAAATGTGGAATTTCAGAGAGTGCAGGCTGGAAATCACTGAAGAAAGAGAGGCTGGCTGGGCTGCAGGCAAGAGATTGCCTGATGACATCACAGAGCAGGGGATCACTGCAGTTCTAGGTTATTAGCTCTGAGGAAACATGTCCTCTGCTCTTGTAGCTTTGTTTTTCGTTATCTCTACTAGTTTCTTGGAGTTCTTACACTATAATGAAACACCATGACCGAAAGCAAGGTAGAGGGAAAAGGGTTCATTCGGTTTACACTTCCATACTGGGGTCCATCACTGAAGGAAGTCAGGACAGGAATTCAAACTAGTCAGAATCTGGAAGCAGGAGCTGCTGAAGAGCCCATGGAGGGATGATGCTTACTGCTTGCTCCCCATGGCTTTCTCAGCCTTCTTTTTTATAGAACCCAGGACCACCAGCCCAGGGATGGCCCCACATACAATGGTCTGGGCCCTCCCCCATCGATAACTAATTAAGCAAATTCCCTACAGCCAGATCTTATGGCATCATTTTCTCAACTGAAGTTTTCTCCTTTCATCTCTGATACAGCTCAGGTAGTATCTGCAAACTGAATAGGATAGGTACATCTGCTTCCTCGTACACACACAAAAGAAGAAACGGGGTTCTTATGCTGGCTTTGAATGGAACAAACAAGCAGCCCGGGACAGGGAAATCTTCCTGCAGGCCCCTGAGAAGTTATGTTTTCCTCCAGATACAAGAGCAGCAAACTTTGTTACTAAACCACACAGAACTTCTCATAATTCCTTCATTCTACTTGGCAAGTGATATCCTGGTGACTTCCTGTCTTAGGAAGTCTTCTGTGAGCAGACACATGACCAAGGCAACTCTTATAAAGAACAGCATTTAATCGGCACTGGCTTACAGGTTCAGAGGTTCAGTCCATCATCATCAAGAAAGGAGCATGGCAGTGTCCAGGCAGGCGTGGTACAGGAGGAGCTGAGAGTTCTACTGAACTTCACCTGAAGACTGCTAGGAGAAGACTGGCTTTCAGGCAGCTAGGACGACGGTCTTAAAGCCCATGCCTACAGTAACACACGTCCGCCAACAAGGCCACACCTACTACAACAAGGCCAAACCTCCAAATAGTGTCACTCTCTGGGCCAAGCATATTCAAACCACCACACCTCCCATGAATTTCCCCACTGCCTGCTTGGATTTTGGACATACATTCCTTTCACCCTTATAAACAGATGTGAGTACCAGTAATTTTTACATGGATAAAGGTGGATTTCCTTAAATATGTATGTTAACAAAAACAACTTAGCCATAGTCATACACTGACTTACACCTGTTTATTTATAACAACATCATTCTGAGTAGCCAGAAGGTGAAACCACCCAAAGGTCCATCAATGAACAGAGTGATCAACAAATATGTCAGACCCATGGAGATTACCCAGCAAGTAAGACAAAAAGCATGACAACAGCAATACAGTTCACAGGTGTTACACTAAGTGAGAAGCCAGACATAGTTACATATGTAATATGACTTCATTTTAATGAACTGTCAACAGAAAACAAATAGAATGAGAATGTACACTAGCGGTTGCCTGGGGCTGAGAGGAGGAATAGAGGGCAACACTCTGTAAGCGGTCATAAGGTTTCTTTCGGGGCATATTAGTAATGCCTTCATATTAGACTTGAAAGATGATCTCACAACTCTAAAAACATATTACAGTTCACTAAAATGTATACTTTGGCTTGTGTAAATTTATGGCATGTTAATAATTGTACCTCAATAAGCTATTTCATTGAAAATATCAGCTTACCAAAACAGCTCATGACATCATTCAGTGTTGATAGAAAGCAGCCTTGTGTGTTCTTACCCTAGGCCCTGCCTCTGGAGCTGTGCTCAGATAGCTCCCAGCATTCAGTTCCCAATTTTAAAACTCTACTTCTCTAATGACAGATGGTGGTGTCACTCTCTGTGGCACATTACAACATCTTTTAAAATATAATTCGCTCCATTGGCTTTGCAAGCTTGCTGCAGTCAGCCATCTCTCCCCACAGGAGAGAAAATGGAAGGTTTGTCCAGCTTCATGTCAGTGGGGAAACTAAAGAAACAGTATGTAAATGAATTGCCATCACTATGTTAGGTCACATTGGAGTACTTTCCTCACTGGGGAAAAATTAGTAATAGGAAAGCTTTCTGGTCACAAGAAGCTATTTACATTAAAGAGTATTTATTTTATGTGTATGAAATGGGAATATAAAGGTGAGACTTCTACTAATGCCTGGAGTAAGTAATACTGTACCGAAATGACCTGCAAATTGACAATTTAAAAAATAATTTCATAATTATAGTCATATTAGAAAGGTTATAAGATAGATATACATTAATAAAGACTGTTTTAAAAGACTTATTTTTAGTGTTTTAAATTGTGGATATGTGTTTTCTTATGTGCATTAAGTTTCAGGTGCTCATAGACTCTACAGGCATCAGATTACCTGGAGCTAGTGTAACAATGAGCAGTGGCTGTGAGCCATTTGACATGTGTGCTGGGGTCTAAATCAGGTCCCCTTAGGAAGAGATACACTTTTAACCACTGAGCCATCTCTTCAGTCCCTAAAGTAACTTTTAAGGTAGTACCATACTATGAACCAAAGTTTAATATATTTGAATTCTCCTTAGTTCACATGCCTGATTATAACATCTTTTAAAGTCTAGAATATGAAAGTTGGGGATTAAAGAGATGGATCCATTGGTAAAGGGGTGGGCAAACATGAGGATCTGAGTTTGGATCCCCAGCACCCAAGTAAACAATAGAGAACAACAACACATGCCTGTATTTCTGGTGCGGGGGAAGGAGGAAGCAGAAGAACTCACATTAACCAGCCAATCTGGCAGAATTAGTGAGCTCCAGGTTCAGTGGGAGACCCTGGAGAGTGATTGAACAAGATACCCAACATCAACTTCTGACCTACACACACACACACACACACACACACACACACACACACACACACACAGACACCACTAACATACACAATCCTGATTTGGTTTTTGTCCAGTTGACACCAGCTAGAGTCATTCAGGAAGAACTCTCAACTGAGAAAATGCCCCCATAATATTTGCCTGTGGGCAAGTGTGTGATACATTTTCTTGATTAATGATTAATGTGGGAGGTCGCAGTTCATTGAGGGTAATTCCACCCTTGGCCAGGTGGTCAGAGATGGTATACAAAAGCTGGCTGAGCAAACCATGGGGAGCAAGCCAGTAAGTTACGTTCCTCCACAGTCTCTGAATTAGTTCCTGCTTTCACATTGCTGGGTTGAGTCTCTTCCCCTGGTTTTACTCAGTGACAGCAGTACAACCTGAGAGTTAGAAGTGGAAATAAATCCTTTTTTCCCCAAATTATTTGCTGTAGTGGTTTTTATCACAACAATAAAAACCCTAAGTAAAACACACACACACACACACACAAATATGTTATATATATACACCACACAGGCAAATATATACACACACAAAAACATAAAAGTTAGGTTGCGACTAAAATTTCCACTAAATACCTTTAGCTGAAGAGAAAAGGTATTTGCTAAGAGCAGCTTGCCTGAAATATTAGAGAAGGGCAAAAGCAGTCTGGGACTTCATTTAAATCCCCTGACTTACAATTATAACTTTTTTTCTTGGATCCTTACTTCACAGACTACCCAGGAAAAGGTTACATGAGACTAACAAAAATGGAAAGAGAGGGCCACCTCTTAGGAAATATGCGTTAATCACGTCCTCCAAAGAAACAGAACCAAATACATACATGATTTACACACACACACATACACACACATACACACACACACAAACGCACACACACACGCACGCACGTGCGATAACGCCTGTGAGTATGGAATTTGAGAAGAACTCCATCTCATCTGTAATCTGTAAGGAATATTGGGATGGCGCAGTCTCTTGACTTCAGGAATTGCTGGTAATATAGGATGCATGCAGCCATAGAATGGCCACACGGTTGTGGTTATGCACAGCAAAGATCAGTGAACTAAATCAATCCCATGATCTCTTTTTATGTGGGCTTTAAACTAACAATGTTATTATTATTATTATTATTATTATTATTATTATTATTTCGAAGAGCTAAAGAGAAAAAAATGACAGAAAGAGTAGGCTACAGAGACTTACAAAGCCCACCATACAAATTCATCACTTAGTGTTTTCTAAGGGAAAAGAAACTATGGAATATACACATCTATTAAAAGATTTGCTGGGTAACTTGGTTGCCCTGGACCCAGTCAGATTGCCTAACTGGAATGAATTCTCCCACTCCTTCACATGCTGGTTATGCCTCTCTGGCCTTCACTCTTCTCAGGCATGGTGTCTCTCCTCTCCTTCTTTTCCCAGCATGGTGAGTTTCCTTCTCCTCCTCCCTCTCTTTGTTATTGTCTGTTGAGATAGGGTTTCTCCCTGTCTCATACCTTTGTTCCTACATTTGAGATCAAAGGTCTGAATTTCTTTAATTCCTCCCTTCTATGGAGATAAGTATCTGTGGATATATGTATATCCTCTTTCTCCTTTAGATAACTTGGATTAATATCTCTAACGCGCACACCCCCCCCCCAAGCCCTTTACCATCCGTGGAAGAGAAAACACGAGAGGCAGAGATCGGGTAGTTACTGCAGAACGAGGCTTTTTACTCGGTATCACACACGTGGAAAACGCGGAAGGGCGGAAGGGCTGAGATGTGGAAGGGGCCTGGCTTAAATACAGTCTAGAGTGACGTATTCACTTCTGATTGGCTGTTCGCTCACCACCCAACATTCAGTGACTTTGGCGGGCTCTCTGCCTAGCATCTGCGCAGATAATTGTTTACTTCTGGGAAAACACGAGGCTAGCGCCAACTTGGGGTGGCAGATTATATTGCGGCTCCCAACAGATATCCTTTCCTGTGTCAACTAAATTCCCTTCTATTTTCTATGTGAGCCCTTTTCAGGCTGACTTATGACTGAATGCCATGCTAAGCTATCCCAGAATTCCCAAGTTCCAAGAATGTGGTTGCTTGCAAACACTTGATTTTTTTTTTTTTTTCGTCTATTTTGAACACCTCCGTTCCTATCTTTTCCTCATCTCTGCAGCCTGCCTTATCCCAGCAGGGTAAGCCTGCTCTCTCCTGCCTCTCTCCTCCTAACAGGAACTGCCAGCATCTGTGGCTAAGCTCTCACAATGGCCCTGAACCTGACTGTCCCTGGGCTGGCCTGGGTGTGTCCCAGCCTTAAGCCACGAACCACAGAATCATGCAGTGCCAAACTAGCCGAATTTCTATCTTAGTTCTGAACCTGATTGTCTTGGGGGACAGTCTTTAATCTTAAAGAGAAGGCATGTGTAATCCATTGGGATCTCCAATTAATTTTTTTTTAAAGTGAGTTCTTGCCCCAGGTTGGAATGCCATCTGTAGTATTAAATTATTTATATAAATCCCAGCTATGGGCTTTACACTACCCTCCCTAATGTTCTGGGTTCCCTAGTGAAAGATACACACACACACATACACACACACATACACACACACACACACACACACACACACACACCCCTTTATATTTTGATACGCTTTAAACAGTCCTACAGCTGGGCCACTTCCTAAACTCTGCACTGTTAATCCATCTCCTACCGATAATCCCAAACAATTACCTACTAGTTCCTATATTCTAACTTGGCTGCCCCAGACCCAGTCAGGCTGCCCAACTGGGTCATACTTTCCCAGCTCCTTCTGATGCTGGCTATGCCTCCCTGTCCTCCACTCTTCTCAGGCATGGTGTGTCCTCTCCTCCACCTCTCCCAGAATGGTGGATCTCCTTCTCCTCCCTCTCTCCCTGGAAATTCCAGCCACTGGCTGCCAGCATCTTTATTTACCAGTCAGAACCAACTGGGGTCAGGGTCCCTCAGTGTCTTACATACCGACACCCATGTGAGCAGTTTGGGGGAACAAAATTAGCTTTTGTAATACAAGCAGCTACCAGGACCATTTGTTTTTTGGGATGGAAGAGAATTCTGTGGTTCCCTAGTTTGAGAAGCTAGAAACCTCAACAGTCCCAGTTCAGTGAAGATATAAAGACTCCCTGGAGAGTTGATGTTATTGAGTTCATGGAGAAAGGCCAATGAAGCTGGGATCTAACACACACAGGCAATGTTAGCAATGATAGGCCAGGTCACTGAAGACTGGGGCTTGAGCTGGCTGGCTCTTTTCTTTAGGCCTTTCAGCTGTAGGATGGTGGTACCCATATCCAAGATGGGTTTGTCCTGCACCCTCATTACAGTCCCACTGTCAATTCTCCCTTGAAGTATCCCTATGACATACTCAGTATTAAATTTTACTAGCTTGATCTGGTCAACGATTGAGACCGTCACATACATTATCTTGATCTTTACAGACCCTACCATAAAACCCAGAGAAGCTTCCGTCCCACAGGAACCTGAGGACAGTGCACCCTAGGTTGCTGGTTATGGGTATTGTTTGTCTATTGTTTTTGTCAGTTCAACACAATCTAGAGTCACCTGAGAAAGGAGAACACCATTGGGGGATTGCCTCCATCAAACTGGCCTTGGCCATGTCTGTAGGACATTTTCGTGATTTCTAGCCAATGGAGAAAGGCCTAGACCTCTGTAGATGATGGGATCCTGGGCAAGTAGCCATGGGTTATGTAAGAAATGTAGCTCTGAAGAAGCCAGGAGAGGCAAGTCTATAAGCAACATTCCTCCTTGCTGTGTGGTTCAGCTTCTACCTTGAGTTCCTGCCTTAGCTTCCCTGAAAGATGAACTGTAACCAGTAAACCAAATACACACTTTATTCCTCAAGTTGTTTTTGGTAAGCATTTAATCAAGCAACAGAAAGCAAATTGTGGCACTAGAATAATGTAGAGCCTTTTAAAACTATCATCCAGCCAACTTCGAGCCTGTCAGCCTCTCCCAAGACCCCTCCAAGGCCCTAGAAGTTGTCATTTAAGTCCATGTTTTATGGTCTCTAAATCAAGAAAGATTTGTGTGGGGTTAGGGCAGAATCTATAAGTCAATGAATGAATTACAGAGCATCTACTTGGAGTCAGCCATTGTGCCAAGTTGTTTCCACATTATTGTGTTTAATTCTCCAACATTCTCAGACCAGCTCCAGTCAAGAACAGAACTCTTAATTATACAGATGAATCTAGACAGTCCAAGATACAGAACAACACAAACACTCCTGGGGTTTGCTGAAATTAGAATTAATACCAGCAGTGCCATGTTAGTTCATTTTGGTGATGCTAAGAGGTTAGTGGAGGGTTGGATGGATGGATGGTTAAGAGAATCAGTAATTTAAAATTAGTTTAGTTCTAGTTAAATTTAAAAAATAAAAAGACTCATGGCTTCCCACAGTAGAACTCTGAGCATTTATCTAAATCTCAGAATCAGGAATTCCAAAACTTAGAGTCAGCTACCAAATTCAGCCTCTGCTCTGGGTTGTGTCTCTAAAGAGACAGGCACCATTTCAGGTGAAAAAAGCTCGCATGGAAATGTTAGCTCTGACAGCGGCTCAGGGGCAGTTTTACATGAGGCCAGTGCTCTGGAGTGAAATTAAAACAGAAGAGACTGCAGGAGATGAAGCACCCAGAAGCTTCTGCAGCGTCTTCCCTCGAAGCCTGACCCAGGTGCTGTGATCTGCACTTGCTCACAAAGCAAAGAGGCTTTTCCAGGAGAACCATGAATAGACTTCTCACAGAAAGTTGTCATTTCAGATCCCAGGACTGAGCCAAGAACAAAGAAACCTCAGAGACGCTCACTCCTGACCTTTGAGGCTGATCTGATTTTCTTATTCCCAGCTACACAGATGGCTCTTTTCTTTCTTTCTTTCTTTCTTTCTTTCTTTTTTTTTTTTTTTTTCAATAAGGGAAGGCAAAAGCCCTACTGTAATTGAATGAATCCAGAGTAAGAAGCTGATTTGTTCAGGCTTCATCGACAAGAGATGGCTTTATGTATTGATAATGCAGAAAAGTCTCGCCTGCTATTTCACAGACAATAGGCTGTAAAATTCTGAAGCCAAAATGTTCAGAGAGTAATATAAGGGCCTGACTATTTCCCCATATTCAGATGGGGTGGGATTTTGTCAAAACTGCCCAGATAACTTTTGAAAATAAGACAAATTAAATATTATTTCTAAAGCTCAATTCTCTGTTTGTCTGCCTTTCCCATACACTGTTGAAACTAGTGATCCAAAGATTATACTAGTGGATTCTTACTGCTGAATTATATCTTCCTTTAGAAACAATCTTACCCTCTGTAAGCACTCTCCAGAGTCTATTGATACTGCAATATCTAGGATGCATCAATTAGTATTAACACACTGTAACGGTAGCCTCTAAAGTTACCTATATTACTTTCTTCTCCCCCGCTCCCATTTTCTGAATTAATTTGCATGTTAAAAGAAGAATTTTTTCCATTCAGGATTGAAGAATTTTACCTACAAAACTGCCATATATTAGAGAGATACAATTAGGTTTTTAAAAATTTTTCAATATGATCATTTTAAAAGATCTTCCTTAGTTTTATAATTGATATTATTTACATTCTCCATTTTATCCATTTGTTATTTATCTTATTTAATGCAGTGCAAAAGTAGCTCATGAACATATCCTATGTTTTTAAGACTTCAGACATATTTATATTTTATTCTTGTATTTCATTGGATATTTATATGTATTTCTTTTCTCAAATTTGTCTTATTTTCACTCAAAAAGTCTTTGTGTGATAAATTTTTATACCTTTTCATTCAATTATTTTCTAATTTAATCTTTTTCTACATTCTATTTGCTCTGATATTTTTTCTTAAGCATTAGTTTTAAATAAATACACCATGAAAATTTACATGTAGTTCCTTTGTTTACATTTAAAATGAATATTTTTATTTTGTAATTAACCTTTTGGCTTGATAATTGTCAAATATTGTCTTTTTTTCAAATATTTTTTTTATGTTTTAATTCCTTAGTTTATTAGAAGTAGTAGTAGTATTTGAGCATTTTCTGTGTGACGTTACACAGAAGTCTTTTTGAATCTATTGGTAATCTCATTATATCTCTATGGAAATTCAATCTGAAGAAATGGTTTTTTGCTGGATGTGTTTATACCAAAAATAATGTAGGTCCTCTATTGCTTGGTATTAAGTTTTATACACCTCCTGTATAGATACAATGAAACAGCTATTCATATTGTTATTATTATCATTTTACTATCTTTTTAATATCTATAGGATATTATATATATAATATATAATATATAATATATAATATATAATATATAATATATAATATATAATATATAATATATAATATATAATATATAATATATAATATATAATATATAATATATAATATATAATATATAATATATAATATATATTATATATTATATATTATATATTATATATTATATATTATATATTATATATTATATATATATTATATATTATATATTATATAATATATAATATATATATATTATATATTATAATTAATATTATATATATATTATATATATATAATATATAATATATATATAATAATATATATATAATTAATTATATATAATATATTATATATATATAATAATATAATAATATTATATTATATATTATATATTATATATTATATATATATTATATATTATATATTATATATTATATTATATTATATTATATTATATTGTATCTACTCATGTCTCGTCTTTATCTCTAATAGAAGTAATGTGGGTTTTCTGTGTTTTCATTGTTCATGTGGGAGTTTATCAATTGCACTAATCTTTCAGCTTCATCGTTTGCTATTGAGCATCTATTTTTCTGATTCATTGATCACCACTGTCTCTTTTCTCATCTCATCTCATCTCATCTATTTCTTTGAGTATTACTTGTTAATTTTTCTCCTGGCATAGTAGTTAGAACATTGATTTTTCAATCCCTTCTTAAATATAAACATGAAGAGCCACAAAATCCTCTAGATGGAAAACTCCAACACAAGGAGGGAAACTACAACTAGAAAAAGCAGGAAAGTAATCTTCCAACAAACCCAAAAGAAGATAGCCACACAAACATAATTCCACCTCTAATAACAAAAATAACATAACAGGAAGCAATAGTCATTTTTCCTTAATATCTCAACATCAGTGGAATCAATTCCCCAGTAAAAAGACATAGACTAATGGAGTGGATAGATAAGCAGGACCCAGAATTTTGCTGCATACAGAAAACTCACCTCAGTGACAAAGACAGACACTACCTCAGAGTAAAATGCTGGAAAACAATTTTCCAAGCAAATGGTCCCAAGAAACAAGCTGGAGCAGCTATTCTAATATCGAATAAAATCGACTTTCAACCAAAAGTTACCAAAAAAGATAAGGAAGGACACCTCATGTTTGTCAAAAGAAAAATCTACCAAGATGAACTCTCAATTCTGAATATCTATGTTCCAAATGCAAGGGCACTTGCATTCACAAGAGAAACTTTATTAAAACTCAAAGCACACATTGCACCTCACACAATAATAGTAGGAGACTTCAACACCTCACTCTCAGAAATGAACAGATCATGGAAACAGAAACTAAACAGATATACAGTGAAACTAACAGAAGTTATGAACCAAATGGATTTAACGGATATCTATAGAACATTTCATTCTAAAACAAAAGAATATACCTTCTTCTCAGCACTTCATGGTGCCTTCTCTAAAATATACCATATTATTGGTCACAAAACAGTTCTCAACAGATACAAAAAGATTGAAATAATCCCTTGCACCCTATCAGATCACCATGGACTAAGGCTGGTCTTCAATAATAACAAAAACAATGTAAAGCCCACATACACATAGAAACTGAACAACACTTTACTCAATGATGACTTGGTCAAGGAAGAAAGAAAGAAAGAAAGAAAGAAAGAAAGAAAGAAAGAAAGAAAGAAAGAAAGAAAGAAAGAAAGAAAGAAATTAAAGACTTTTTAGAATTTAATGAAAGTGAAGGCACATCATACCAAAACTTATGAGACACAATGAAAGCAGTGCTAAGAGGAAAACTCATAGCTCTGAGTGCCTACAAAAAGAAACTGGAGACAGCAGACACTAGCAGCTTGACAGCACACCTGAAAGCTCTAGAACAAAAAGAAGCAAATACAACCAAGAGGCGTAGAAGGCAAGAAATAATCAAACTCAGGGCTAAAATCAACCAAGTAGAAACAAAAAGAACTATACAAAGAATAAACAAAACCAGGAGGTGGTTCTTTGAGAAAATCAACAAAATAGATAAACCCTTAGCCAGACTAACCAGGGGGCACAGAGACAGTATTCAAAATAATAAAATCAGAACTGAAAAGGGAGACATAACAACAGAAACTGAGGAAATTCAAAATATCATCAGATCCTACTACAAAAGCCTATACTCAACAAAACTGGAAAATCTGGATGAAATGGACAATTTTCTAGACAGATACCAGGTACCAAAGTTAAATCAGAAGCAGATAAACCATCTAAACAGTCCTATAGTCCCTAAAGAAGTATCAGTAGTCATTAAAAGTTTCCCCACCAAAAATAGCCCAGGACCAGATGGCTTTAGTGCAGAATTCTATCAGACCTTCAAAGAAGACCTAATACTAATTCTTTTCAAACTATTCCACAAAATAGGAACAGAAGGAACACTACCCAATTTGTTCTATGAAGCCACAATTACATTTATACCTAAACTACACAAAGACCCAACAAAGAAAGAGAATTTCAGACCAACCTCCCTTATGAATATCAATGCAAAAATACTCAATAAAATTCTTGCATCAAAACAATCATCCATCATGATCAAGTAGGCTTTATCCCAGGAATGCAGGAATCATTCAATATATGAAAATCCATCAACATAATCCACTATATAAACAAACTAAAAGAAAAAAACTTCATGATCATCTCACTAGATGCCGAGAAAGAATTTGACAAAATACAACACCCCTTCGTGGTAAAAGTCTTGGAAAGATCAGGAATTCAAGGCCCATACCTAAACATAATAAAAGCAATATACAGCAAACCAGTAGCCAACATCAAACTAAATGAAGAGAAACTTGAAGTAATCCCACTAAAATCAGGGACTAGACAAGGCTGCCCACTCTCACCCTCCCTATTCAATATAGTACTGGAAGTCCTAGCCAGAGCAATTAAACAACAACAAGAGATCAAAGGGATACAAATAGAAAAGGAAGAAGTCAAAATTTCACTATTTGCAGATGATATGATAATACACTTAAGTGACCCTAAAACTTCCACCAGAGAACTCCTAAACCTGATAAACAACTTCAGCAAAGTGGCTGGATATAAAATTAATTCAAACAAATCAGTAGCCATCCTCTACTCAAAGGATAAAGAGGCTAAGAAAGAAATTAAAGAAATGACACCCTTCACAATATTCACAAATAATAAAAAATACCTTGCTGTGAATCCAACCAAGCAAGTGAAAGGTCTGTGTAAGAAGAACTTCACATTTCTGAAGAAAAAAATTGAAGATCTCAGAAGATGGAAAGATCTTCCATGCTCATGGATTGGCAAAATTAATATAATAAAAATGGCCATCTTGCCAAAAGCAATCTACAGACTCAATGCAATCTCCATCAAAATTCCAATTCAATTCTTCATAGAGATAGAAAGGACAATTTGCAAATTCATTTGGGATAACAAAAAACCCAGGATAGCAAGAACTATTCTCAACAATAAAAGAACTTCTGGGGGAATCACCATCCCTGACTTCAAGCTGTACTACAGATCAATAGTGATAAAAAAAAAAAAAAAAAAAAAAAAAAAAAGAAAGAAAGAAAGAAAAAAAACCTACATTGTATTGGTACAGAGATAAGCAGGAAGATTAATGGAATTGAAAACCCAGAACTGAACCCACACACCTATGGTCACTTTATCTTTGACAAAGAAGCTAAAACTGTCCAGTAGGAAAAGGACAGCATTTTCAACAAATGGTGCTAGTTCAACTGGAGGTCAGCATGTAGAAGAATGCAAATCAATCCATTCTTATCTCCTTGTACAAAGCTCAAGTCCAAGTGGATAAAGAACCTTCACATAAAACCAGAAATACTGAAACTAGTAGAAGAGAAATTGGGGAAGAGCCTCGAATACTTGGGCATGGGGAGAAAGTTCCTGAACAGAACATCAGTGGCTTATGCTCTAAGATCAAGAACTGACAAATGGAATCTCATAAAATTGCAAAGCTTCTCTGTAAAGCAAAGGACACTATCAATAGGACAAAACAGCAACCAACAGATTGGGAAAAGATCTTTACCAATCTCACATCCGATAGAGGGCTAATATCCAATATATACAAAGAACTCAAGAAATTAGACTCCAGATAATCAAATAACCCTATTTTAAAATGGAGTACACATCTAAACAAAGAATTTTCAACTGAAAAAAAAAAAAACCCGAATGGCTGAGAAGCACATAAAGAAGTGTTAAAAGTCCTTAGTCATCAGGGAAATGCAAAACAAAACAACCCTGAGATTCTACCTCAAACCAGTCAGAACTCAGACGATAGCAGATGCTGGTGAGGATGTGGAGAAAGAGGAACACTCCTCCATTGTTGATGGGATTGCAAGCTGATTGATACAACCACTCTGGAAATCAGTCTGCCCATTCCTCAGAAAATTGGACATAGTATTACCTAAGGACCCAGCTATATCACTCCTGGGCATATACCCAAAAGATGCTCCAACATATAACAAGGACATATGCTCCACTATGTTCATAGCAGCCTTATTTATAATAGTCAGAAGCTGGAAAGAACCCAGATGTCCTTCAACAGAGGAATGGATACAGAAAATGGCACATTTACATAATGGAATACTACTCGGCTATTAGAAACAATGAATTCATGAAATTCTTAGGCAAATGGATGGAACTAGGAAATATCCTGAGTGAGGTAACCCAGTCACAAAAGAACACACATGGTATGCACTCACTGATAAGTGGATATTAGCCCAAAAGCTCACAATACTCAAGACACAACTCACAGACCACATGAAGTTCATGTAGAAGGAAGACCAAAGTGTGGGTGCTTTGGTCCTTCTTAAAAGGAGTAACAAAATACTCAAGGGAGCAAATATGGAGACAAAGTGTGGAGCTGAGACTGAAGGAGGGGCCATCCAGAGACTGCCCCACCTGGGTATCCAAACCATGTGCAGTCACCAAAGGCAGACACTGTTGTGGATGCCAGGAAGTGCCTGCTGACAGGAGCCTGATATAACTGTCTACTGAGAGGCTCTGCCAGAGCCTGACATATACAGAGGTGGATGCTCATAGCTAACCACTGTACTGATCATGGGGTTCCCAATGGAAGAGTTAGAGAGAAGACTGAAGGAGCTGAAAGGGTTTGCAGCCCCATGGGGAGAGCAACAATACCAACCAACCAGAGCTCCCAGGGTCTAAACTACCAGCCTGGGAGCATATAGGGAGGGACCCATGGCTCCAGCTGTATATGTAGGGAAGAATTGTTGTAGGTCATCGGTGGGAGAGGAAGTCCTTGGTCCCGTGAAGGCTGGATGCCCCAGTGTGGGGGAATTTGAGTGCAGGGAGGTGGGAGTGGTGGGTAGGTGGGAGCACACCCTCATAGAAGCAGGAGGAGGGGGTATGGGATAGGGAGTTGGGGGAATGGGGAAAAGGGATAACATCTGAAATGTAAATAAATAAAATATCCACAAAAAATTCCTTGAATAGAAAAAAAAGTTCACAAAATCTAATGTTTTTTTGAAAGAAGAGTGCTCTGAATTGATTTTCCTAATACCAAAAGTAAAGATAAACCTATGGAATTGTGGCTGTTTTAAAAAGTGGCCTGTTTGTGTTGTCAAGAAGGAAAACTCCAAGACCAGAAGGCACCCAGTACTCCTTAAACCATGGCAACAAGAAAACAACAACCTGGCTCTGGGTTCAGAGACTAACCAGGGTATGTTTGAAAGGAGGTGAGTTCTTCACATCACAGGGGGATCCTGGGACTCTTTCAACACACCAGCGCTGTGCTCAGCTCAGGCATGTCTGTTGTGCCCGTCCTCGAGGAAGCCGGTTAAAATCAGACTCTGGGGTTGTGGCTGAATTCTGTCGGAGAGATTCTAGTGAAAACGCTGTTGGAGAAAATAGTCTGGATTCTGGAATGGGCTCCATTCTGTATTTCTCGATGCACGGTGCAGCAACCTCCTAAACCTGAGCAGCAAAAGCAAGGGACAAAGTCAAAATATGGACACGATGTTTTCTACATGCTATGAGGAAACATGAGCTTTGCCCCAAATCAGAACACCCTCTGTGCCTGGTCAAACACGTAACTGCAGCTTTCTTGCTGGTGTTTGTTTGTTTTTGTTTTTATTTTTTAACCAATTGACACAGAATCTGTGTCAATTAATTGCTGGATATATTAAAGGGTTTTAAGATTTAAAAAAAGAAAGAAAGAAAAAGAAATTTTTGAGCTGCTGTCTTTCTGGTTTTTGTTTTTGTTTCCTAATTTCCATTGAGTTTTTTGCTTGCTTGCTTGCTTGCTTGCTTGCTTGCTTGCTTGCTTGCTTACTTTTGTCCTTAAGAGCACAAGAGTTGAAAAATGGGTAAGGTAATTTCCAAATAATTAGGAAATCTTTTTGCTATTTATAGTTTTCTTCTACTGCTGTCTGATAATAGACACTCCATATTTTTAATCCTTTGAAATTTATTGAGACTTGCTCTATGGACTATCACTGGCATGCTTTTGGTAAATGTTTCATGTAGGAGGAGAAAAATGTGTATTCTACAGTGAATGTATGTGGTTTGGGAAAATGTCGATATGGCCAAGTTGAATAAGCATGCTATTAAATATTTGTGTGTCTTTTTTTCTACTTTTTTTTTTAAAAAGGTTCTTCTGCTTGTCCTGATAGCTACCATGTTACAACACTATAAATGTGCTTTTGTGCAGTAATCCTGTTATTACTGTAAAGTTTCCTTTTTACAGTTATATTCTCAGGTGTTTGCAAAATTTTCCTCGTTTTTTTTTTTTTTTTTACCGTTTCCTGGGTGGGCATTCTGATGCCATGCTAAATCAAAGTAGAAGGCACCAATCCTTATGTTCTCCTATGTCTCTGGGTGGGCGTATTAAATTTTAAATCTGACATTTGCTGGAGGCATTTTATAAAATATTACTTGCCTAAGTAGTAAGTTTCCTTTTGTTCATAGTTTTCTGAGCCTTATTAAAATCATTATTTAAGAATCAATTTTATTAAATTACTTTACATATCTACTAAGATCTTATTTTGTTTTTAATTATTAGTGTAATGAATATATTAATTGATTAATTAATGCAACATTGTCCTTAATAACTAAGATAATAGAATTCTACTTCATTATGATACTTGCATCTTTACAGACAGGTTGATTTCACTTATAATTCTTTAGGTATTTCGTCTGTGTGGTGGAGAAGAAAAGGGAGAAGCAAAAGAAACTGTCTCCTACTACTTTGTGAATTTTTCTGCTTTGGTCTATATAACCATGAGCTTTCCAGGTCTTTTCAGTCCAACAACTGGATAATCTATAGGTTTAAAGTTCTCGTCTCCTTGAGTTTTGAGTTTCATGACCTGTATCTCAGCACACTTGTTTGCTTTTATATTTTTATTTATGCAAATACTGAGTATGATATGTGGAGATGTAGAATCCATGCCTCAAGTGGTTTTACTTTTCTTCAGGACTCTTTGTGTTTTCCTCTGATGTCAGATACACACATACAGAGGAATACTTCTTACAGAACTGTAATGGACTGAGAAATGTCTTATGGAAAGAAGTGTGCATGGATCCTGAATCTGTAGCCTAGGAAGTTCAAGGTCTGGCTGTCAGCATCACACCATGTCACACACCTTTAAGTCTCACAAAGCCAAGGGAAGATCCTGGGTATCTAAAACAAGATGTTATCAGAGTGTGCTCAGCTGTTGTAGGCTATTGTAATCAAGTCTCTCGTCAGGGTATATGGCTCAAGATAGCTGCAAGGATGATAGCTGCCTTCTGTCGGCTCCCCACACAGGTCAGTTAAGACTGCTGGTCTTCCCATGGGGCTGCCCTCCTCCTCAGCTTCTTCCAGCTTTTCCCAAATTCAACCATAGGGGCCTCTGGCTTCATTCAGTCATTTGGTTGGATGGTAGTATTTATATCTGACTCTTTCAGCTTCTTGTTGGGCCTCTCAGAGGGCAGCCATGCTAGACTGTCTCCTGCTTTCTTAGCAATTCATCTATCCTTTACTGTCTTTGTATAGAGGACATAATTATTCATCATCACAGCTCAAAGCCGTGGGCATCTTTCAGCTGATCTCTTCCATGGAAGGCTTTTAACATCCACTTTTCTCTTATATCCTAGTCACTCTTGGCTTTGAGGATGAAATCTCACAAACTGGGGAAGCGTAAACAAACAGAATTTCATATCCTTATGCTGAAGCCTGGAGATCTGACACCATAGTTCCAAGTCTGGTCAGGGTCTAAGACTGTTCTTTTCTTGGCTTTTAGGTTGTTTCCTTCTTGTTGTGTCAGCGTGAGGCACTGTCTGAAGCATCCTTGTGGATAAACAGATTAGTCTCTACTACTTTTCTCACAAGACTCTCAGTCCATCATAATGGCTCCACCTCTATAAGTGAGTCTAACTCTAATTAGTTCTCACAAGCTTCATCCCCAACTACATCATGCTGAAGGATTAGAGTTTCCGTGTGTGATCGAAAAAGAACAAAAACATCTAAACCATAATATTCCCAACCCAGGGAGACTACGGAAGCCTCTGCCCTTTTTGACCATGCAGTTTAGAAATACCAAGTGCCTTGTAGAATGATGGGCTTCTTGGAGTATCCCTTTACTACCCAATTGTGTCCTCTTTTACTGTAATGTCCTTGCCTGCTCACTTGTGATTTTTAACGTCTGTGTGAGGTATGTTATTCATCTCTCTGATCAGTTTTTAATAGGAATGTAGCCTGAGAAAAATGACTTCTTCCTTATTGTAAAGTAGTAGTGTGCTCCTTTGTCTAAATTGCATCGGTGAGAAAGAACACACAAATACAAGACAGGCCTGTCTAGTAATAAGATTATATAATTAAGAGAACCTCTTTTGTTCTCTGGGAATTTATAATACAGATGGTATTGATTTCTCTCCCATTGCCCTCTTTATTTACTTCCAATCCTGAAATTAATTTTACTTGGGATCTACTCTGGACTTTCAAAACTCTACTGGTCCAAACTATACATTTGAATCTATTTTATTGAACATAATATACATCAGAAGTGGGTTGAAAAAGAAGTTTAAATCAACATGACAAAGAGTGACCTTTGATACAATCACCTTACATAGATTCTCAAAGCAAGAAAAATGTGAAGACAAACCATCTGTGAACAGCAAGGCCACAATGCAGAGAAGTGTTGCAGTAAATCTCCAACCCAAATAAGCCTGTGCAAGGAAAACACAACTCAATTACCATGAATACAAGCTGTGCGCCTTGATTGGCAGATCTACCAGTACACTACTTTATTCCCCAGCTATGAGATACCTTATAACTTGTGGTTTCTCCAGGCCATGTGCTTCTGCTCCATTTTTCTTCCACCTCCTCCTCTTCAGTCTTCCTCTCTCTCCTTCCTCTCCTAGTTCTTTCCCTCCCTCACTCTCCTCTTCCTAAAACTTTTTGGCTTCACATTCCCGCCTACTGCCCAATTACAGACTCTAGCCTTTATTTTACAAGTTAAAATGGGAAGAAGGTTAGCATGAAGTCACCTGAGTACATGATTCACTCCTTGTCTGTCCCAGGCAGCTCCTCTTAAGAAAGAAGAATTAGCCTTAAAATACAAACAGCATTGGGACAATCCACAAGAGAAAAGTTCCAGTGTTGTTAGAGTTCAGTTATCTACAACTTTCAGGATTCCACACTGATAGGTCAGTAAATGGGAGAAAGATATACAGACAGACAAATTATAGGCACATAGACACAGATTCACAGATTATCGGTGGATAGATGGGTGACAGGTAGATGACAGATAGGTAGATAGATAGATAGATAGATAGATAGATAGATAGATATAAACAGACAGACAAATATCAATTTAAGCACTACAAGAAGAATGCTACAAATTTTTATCCATTACCTTGGGAACAAAAATTAATAGTTTTAAGACAATGTCTGTCAGCTAATCAATACACCTATTGTTGCTAAATCATTTCAATATATAATCAGAGAGTTTCAATTTATACATCCGGTTCTAATATGGACTCTATGAACAGTGGGCCATGATATTCTATTTGTGTTCACATCGCTTACATGCATTTTATGCTTTTTTTTTTGTCAGACTCCATCAAATGACTGTCACCTACACAGTGTGGAGATAATTTCTTATTGAAGATAAGGAGAAGAACAAAACTGCTTAGCAACTAAGTGCTTTGACTAGTGCTTTGCACAGATCACTCCACAGTCAGTAGTATCATCTTGTTCTAATTTAATAACTGGGAAGGTTAGACAAAGATTGCCTCTATGATATGAATAAATTACAGTAACTTAAAGAAGAAATGTATCTGCACTACTAGATTGCATTTTCTAATCCTAATCTAAATGAGATCATCAAACCAAAGCAACTAACCAGGTAAATAAATGATGTAATTTGTCTTCACAGGGAAAAGTAAGAAAAAAAATGTTATTTGCATTGTGCAGCCAATTTCCATCTTCTAGGAGATAAAGGTTTAAGCTTACTTTGATCTCTGTGATTGGGTGTGTATGTGGGGAATTTATTACTAGCTAGATCAATGTCCATTGTGATTGGGGAAGCCAGTCTTGCTTCAGACTGAAAAAATTAAACAGGTTAGTGAGGTAAATATGCCTAACTTAGTAAGTAACTGACCTATGCTTGTTTGCTATTGCTGGATTTGGGGGTAGATGCTCACGCTGTTAGTCTTTAACTGTTGCACACAGCTGCCATCCAGATAAGATGCCAAGAACACATATTGTTGCCAAATGTGACTGAAATATCAGAGTCTCACAACTAGTATTATTTAAGATTAAGTGAGGCTAGAAGCTGGTACGATGGTTCTGCAAGTAAAGGTTCTGCCGAGCCTGGCAACGTGATTGAGTTCACGCCCTAGGACCCACGTGGAGAAAGGAGGAATATTCCCCCTTCAGGTTCCACATAGTGATCAGTTACATATTTTTTTAAGATTCTATATGAGTGCTCTATCTGCATGTACACCTGCATGCCTGAAGAGGGCATTAGATGATAGATGGCCCTGAGCTGTCATGTGAGTGCTGGGAATTGAACTCAGGAGCTCTGAAAGAACAGCCAATGCTCTTAACCCCTTGAGCCATCTCTTCGGCCCCTCAATTTGTATTTTACATTGAGTGGCACTTTCAGATTTATAGTCCATCTGATTACCCTAATATTTCACACTAAATGGCTATTTTTTCAATGTGAGAATTTAAAGATATTTCCTTTTTTGTTTGTTTGTTTGTTTTGTTTTTTGTTTTTTGTTTTTCGAGACAGGGTTTCTCTGTGTAGCCCTGGCTGTCCTGGAACTCACTCTGTAGACCAGACTGGCCTCGAACTCAGAAATCCACCTGCCTCTGCTTCCCAAGTGTTGGGATTAAAGGCGTGCGCCACCACCACCCAGCTTAAAGATAATTCTTTTTCTTGGAAATGATGGGCTTATTTGAATATTTACCATTTGCTTTACTATTCACCATAATGAGGAATGATCGTGGTGGGTGGCAAAAGCTCTTGTCCTTTGTGCATACCTGCTTTTAATACATGCAGGCCTTTTATTTTTGTGGTGTTACACCCAGCTTCAGGGTCTCACCTATGCTAAACATCGGCTCAGCCACTGAGATGTAGTCCAGTCTCCAGACTTATAGCTTTAAGATGTTTTCATGCTTACTTAAACCATTTTTTAATTTAGAGAACTTATAATTATATCATTATCACATACAGAACATGTAGAAAAGAGATTCTGGGGTCATAGAATAGAAGGTCTAGCCTAAGGCTCATGAAGCCATGTTTTAATATGCTCCTTGGTGTTTAGTGTGTCAATGTTTGACAATAACTGCAGAAGCTTCTCCATATGTTAGATGTTTATAACTTCAAATGTTCACAGCTTTTCCCTCACTGTCAATACTCAGAATGAAAACATTAGAGATTTTTTTTAAAAGCATAAATATAAAATTAAAATTGGAGAAAATGCCAAAAGAAATGGAATTTTTCAAGTCAATAAAGCATTTATTGCTACATGTGTTGTTTCTATTTAAATTAATTTTAATTGATACAAAACCATTAAAATATGCATATGAATGAGTGTAATGCTGTGTTTCAGCACACACACACACAGACACACACACACACAGACACACACACACACACACACACACATATATATATATATATATATATATATATATATATATATTAACATTTAAATCATGATAGATAAATCTACCTACCTCCTCATCCTTAGGATTTGTTCAAGATTTACTTTTGTTATTTTTTGATTATGTATAGGGGTGTGTGCATCTGCATTTGGGTATGTACTGTGAGCTCAGTGTCTATGGAGACCAAAAGATGGCATTGTCTTAAGGTGAAGTTACAGATAGTTATGAGCTGCTGAATATGTATACTGGAAAACAAACCTGGGTTCTCCAGGAGAGCAGCAAGAGCTCCTACTGGCTGAGCCATCTCTCTAGCCATATCCCTAACCCTTCTTTTTGGTGAAAGATTTAGCCTCTCTAAGTTCGCCTTTGGAATCACAGCTACCCACAGAAGCCTGTTATGTGCTAACATGCTGACACAGAAACATACAGAGAAGCCAGAGGAAATCTTTGGGTGTCACTCCTCGGGTACAATTCACCTTGATTTTTGAGACAAGGTGTCTCATTAGCCTTAAATTCAGAAAATAGACTAGGTGGCTGGCCAGAGAGCCCCAATGACCTGCCTGTCTTTACCTCCCCATTTCTGGGGTCATAAATATACTATCACCTGCCTTTTCTTCTTTTAACATAAGTTCTAGGGCTCAAACTTGGGTGTTCATGCTAGCAAGGTGAGCACTTTATTGGATGAGTTTATTTGTTTATATATCTTTTCCTACCTTCTCTCCTTTCTCCTTTTCTTCTCTCCCTTCACTTGTTCCTCCTAACCCTTCCTTTCTGCCTCCTTTTCCTTTCTGTTTCCCTGGAAATGCACATTCAGGACCAATACAAACCTCTTCAAGACCACCTGGGATTGTACTTTGAAGCATTGACTCTTGGCACATGTACTTTGTGTTATGAAAGTTATAGGTATGGAAAGTGAGAGGAATTCTAGAACGTATCTGTGTGAAGCTAGTCAGAGCCTGCATTGGATCACTGTCGTCACTAGAATGGGATACAAGGTGATCTGAGAGACTTTAAAGTGGTATAGGAGATGCCTGGTGAAAGGACCTTTGAAAAAATGAATAGGAGTTCCCACACAGACCAACCATATAGCAAGTCAGGGTGTGGCAGGATATTTGATCACACTATGAACCCCGAGATTGTGTTATTTACTGAAAAAGGCTGTTTCTAGTTGTGGTGTGGCTCGACCTTAGCACACACCTTTAATTCCTCTGGCTGGAACACAGACACGCCCTTATATACCTTTAATCCCTAACAATGAAGGTAAAGTTAGTTTGTAGAAAGAAGCACCCATATTTGAACATGTCTAATTGAGTGGTAGACAAAGTGAAAAATCAGAGCAAGATTTGACAGAGCAGGATATGCCCAACTCTCACAAGGACAGGAAATGGAAGCTACTTAAGGGGCAGTGCAGAGAGAGGAAAAAGAAAGGCAGCCGTTTTACCAGGAGAATTTTTACAGAGATAGGTTGATGAGAGAACAAGCTAGACACAAGGTAAAAACAGAATGAGTCAGCAAATGAGAAGCCAGAAGATTAGTACAGATTGCTAGAGTTAGCTTGAGGTCAAGCAGAGCAATTCAAAGTCAAAAGAAGCCAGATTGAATCAGTTGACCTGGAACTAGTTTTTAGTTTTGAGCCATAACAGCTGAGCTGCTCCAGCCAGTGAGAGTTCAGAAACAACTAGATACTGTGAGCTTATACAGCAGTAAGTCTCAGAAGCTGAAAATATTCTAGGCCTAGATAAGATTGTACAGAGGCTATAAGCTTCAAGAACTAGGCCTAGCAGACAGAGGCAGTGAGTACCCAAGATGAGAATTGCCAATAGGAGTATAAAAGATGAACTTTTACATCAGGGTCCCAAGCAGAGACTAACGTGTGGAAAGATACAAAGCCATGAAACAATTGATTGCATTTTGACTCATAAATAGTCCTATTTAGCAAGAATACAACATGTAAAGATATAATGACTGGAGACCAGCCTAAAGAGTTGACAACCAAACTCCCATAAATTCCTGACTTTCTCTACAGCTCTCTGGAGACCTGAAAACTGCTCTGCCATTTACTTAATTTTATGTATGCTACAGAGTATCTTATTATTTGTCCAAGTTTATGAGACATTTCATGTCCTATAAAGGCAAGGGTATGATGTCATCTTCTCCTTCGTATCGAAACCCAGCATGGACATTTTGAACAAAGAAGGAAGGAGATTGGAAATGATTTGTCAAGGGTTCTACATTTCATGCCAGCAAGCATTCAGGTGTTTGAGAACAAGTCTCCCATCTAATTCATTCTCTTCATTGCCCAGCACAGAACTGCCAATAGAGGAGAAGCCCAAACATACCTTATTGAAAGAATGTGAATTAGCTGGTGACCGAGTTCTGTGGATTTAATAGAAAGTTATAGAAAGTGCAGATATCCTGTTGAGAGGCTGCTACATTGTTGGGGGAGCCATCGGGGAAGTCTGACTTGAACATTTTGAAGGGAAAGCAAAGATGTTTTTGACATCTATCTACTTTGAAAACGAGGCAGTGAGCTAAATCATTTGTAACTATCCAACTAATTCATTGCGCTAAGCCTGGCCTCCAAGTTTTCTTTTTTTTTCCTAGATGCTGACACATGAACTTCCCAAGACATCATAGGAGTTTGCTAGTAACAGTTCACATTTCTCAAAATGGTAAGGTGTTGGTGTGACTTTAAAGTGAACTACATTTAGGAGCAGTAATTGCTTGTTGGCATCTCTTCTTAGGTACATTATTCTCAGCATAATTATGGAGAAGCATGTCACTGATCCAGTATATGAACGGCTCACAGACTGATGCAGACAGACATCACTAGCTGCACACCTGTAGCTCTGACCTCTCTGCCAAAACAAAACAAAACAGCAATGAGATGTGAGGCCTAAATAATATCAGGGACTCCAATTCTGTTTTTGTTCTTTTCAAAATGTCATTTAACATTCCAAATAAATTGAGCTACCTCCAAAAGGTTAAAAAAAAAAAGGCTAACACCAAAAATCCTTAATTTACTCATATTCCAAAGAGGTGCTTAAGACTGACAGTTTTACATGGTTGAGTCTCTCTTGTCCTCTAGAGAAATCTTGTTTTACAGATTAAAAAAAAAAATCTTAGGATGTATTCTTCGCAAAATTATTTGATAATTTTAATAAGAGTGAAATAGAAAACATCTGGTAGAAAATATGGACAAATTCCTACTAATTAAATTAAATAATATAATTATATGCTAGGCTACAGAGTTAAGATCTCAGGGTCAAAAGCTTAGACAGTTAAAAGGAGCTTGCAGTTTAACTGTGAGCTAATGGCCTGCCGCAGTATATCTGACCTACAAGAATATTTTGAGGGGGCTTTATCAACATGATTTTTATGAAGGGTAAAAAGTGAAGACATTTATATCTCAACCTGTTTCCTACAAATGTCTATATTTGCAAGTCCAACATATGAACCTTGTTTTCCTCTGTCAGCTCAACCTAGAGTTGTCAACAGCTACTGCCTTCAGAGAAGCAATCCTACCTGTCTGTGTTGAGTTTTAGCCACCACTCTGAGTACAAGGTTCCTAGAGGCATGTGACTTTCTGATACCTGTACTTACAGAGTGCTAAGTATAACTTAGCTTCCTATTATGAATCTGCGAAATAAAGTCATATGTGCTGTACTTTCTACCAGGTGAATATGGATAATACTTCTGTAATATGATATTATCTGACAACACAAATATAATTTGTTTCTCATGTTACAGTGTAAAAACTAATTAGGGATTGATGTCTACTTAATGAAATATGCTTATAACAAAATTAACATTATCTAGTTAGCACAGATTGCAAAGACCAAATTTCCTTTAAAACCTTTCCGTTTAAAGTCAGTTAGAACCCACAAGCATCAAATCAAGGTAAGCCTACTCAACAGTGTAGAGTCTAGAGCTATCCATGTGCCTCCTACTCCCTCTCAAATTCATGACCTCTTCTTTAATAATTATTATGGTGTGTGTGTGTGTGTGTGTGTGTGTGTGTGTGTATCTGTGTGTGCATGTGCATGTGCGTGTACTTGCACTAAGCCTCGTTACTGTTGTTTGTACATATATATGTATATTTACAGCTCACCACATGGGATTAGATAATGTATCAGGGACTGGTCCCTGGAGAAGAATGATTCTCCATTAATTCACCATAGGCCTTCCTTTTAACATAGAGTCCTGTGAGATTTTCCCTCTTTTCTTTTTTTTTTTTTAATTTATTTTTTATTGGTTATTTTATTTACATTTTAGATGTCATCCCCTTTCTCCATTTCCCTTCCCTAGAAAACCCCTATTCCATCCCCCTCCTCCTTTTTGTTTTTATACAATTTTTTTTAAAATGTTAATCACAGGCTTTATAAGTTTGGTAATACTCAATAACAAGATGCCCATACAATCAAAAGTGTAACCCAATACCCAACCCAGATATATCAACTGTCTTTGACTGGCAGAGACACTCGAACATCTGCCTCCATGTTCCCATATCTATCTATCTCTCTCTCTCTCTCTCTCTCTCTCTCTCTCTCTCTCTCTCTCTCTCTCTCTCTGTCTCTCTCTTGTTACCTAGCTCTTACTCCTCCCACCTTAGCTCCTCCTACATATCATTCTTCTTGTTAAAATAAAACTTTTCTCTCAAAATATAATTAGAGCATAACTATACCAATTTGTGTCAGTAAGGTACAAGATAGACCTAATAACCAGTCCATCATTTTGTTGACTATCCAGAACCTCTGTCATCTCTCCTAACTAAAAGACTTAGTTCTGAACCTGGCTTTTGAATGAATGTCAGCTGAAAACCATCCTCTCAAATCTTTTCTTTCAAAGTAAATAGCAAGGATTGGCTATGAGACTATAAGTTTTTAACCCCATCAGAAATCCAGAATGACTGAGTTAACTGAAATTATGGGAAGCACAAAGCATAGCTTCTAAACCTTAGCCAATTTATAGAGACCACTGAACACCTGGACAGTCTCTATACTACAAAACATTGGAGCATCTGATCTTCAGCCTTCTGGCTCAGGATCATCTGACAGACATAATGATGCAGAATTATTAAGGGCTGATTACTCTGTCTAGGCAGATATAATCAGTCGACATTTCCACAAGTGTGTCCTTTTCTGGACAGTAATTTGTCTGTAGATGAAAAGAGGCAATTCTTGCCTAGTGGCTGTCTCACCACAACTGGAGTAACACCAAAGATGCTCAATTTCTTCTTAGAATCCAAGACAGGAAGCTGTCAAGAGCAGACAGGTCTCTAATCAAAATGAACATTAATACAGAAATGTTTGTAACATCAATTCTGTGGACTTCTGATGTTTTGAAAACCAACTATCCATGTAAGGCAATCTGGACTGTTGTCTGTTATCTCCTCTCAGCTATTTCTAAATAAAATATAGAAAACACCCTAACAATAAACTCAGAGCCATGAATTTGCTATAGGCCCTAAACTCACAGGCTAACCATCTCAAATCAGTTAGAAAAGTTAAAGAAGGACTATGTCTAAGCCTTGTATTCCTAAATGTGCACAATGCCTATCAGAGTAACTATTCATCTCACTTTTATATCAATAAGAAGCTCATACAAATGAAAACCTTACATTTGAAATCAAAGTAAATTTTGTACCATTTAAGAAATTATAACTTCATCTTAATAACAATTACACACATTTCTACAAATAGGTTATGGCTATGCAATAAATCCTAGCTAATCCTCCCTGTTCCAACAAAACCACTACTTTCCCCTAGAAAGACAGCCCAATATTAACCACCTTAGTCCCCAAGCCTAGGGAATAGGGGCGTCAACTCTTCATTAACTTCTTCAAGCTGATTATGGGCATTGAGATATTAGAAGAGGGGCAGGGGGAAAAGTAAATTGATAAGCCTCTGATACTGTGTCTTCACTGCATCCAGCTGGAATTCTAGGACATCGGAGGTTTGAGCAGGTCTGCTCAGCTTGCTTGATGAGTAGATACACCAAGGCTGTATATTCTGCAATATACAATTCTCAAAACAAATTTTAGTATCAAGATAATTGTTTGTTTGAATTCTGGAATCTAGTCTTCTGGTGGCCTGTCTATGTCATGTCTAATCCATATAATTCTGGGAGTTTCTATGAGGGTGTGCTCCCATCATCCTCCCACTTTCACCTCCCTGCTCTCAAATTCCCCAACATCAGGGAATCCAAACTTTCAGGTACCAAGGACATTCACTTCTACTGATGCCTGGCAAGGCCACCCTCAACTACCTATACAGGTGGAGCCATGAGTCCCTCCCTTTGTGTTCTTGGGCTGGAGATTTTAGAATGGCTACTCCAGCTTGTTTCTTAGGATCATTTGCTAGAAAAATTCTTTTCCAGCCTTTTACTCTAAGGTAGAGTCTGTCTTTGTCACTGAGGTGGGTTTCCTGTATGCAGCAAAATGCTGGGTTCTGTTTATGTATCCAGTCCATTAGCCTATGTCTTTTAATTGGGGAATTGAGTCCATTGATATTAAGAGATATTAAGGAACAGTGATTGTTGCTTCCTGTTACTTTTGTTATTAGAGGTGGAATTATCTTTGTGTGGCTATCTTCTTTTGGATTTGTTGGAAGACGATTACTTTCTTGCTCTTTCTAGGATATAATTTCTCTCCTTTATTGAAGCTTTCTCTCTATTATCCTTTGTACTGTTGGGTTTGTGAATAGATATTATGTAAATTTGGTTTTGTCATGTAATATCTTGGTTTCTCCATCTATGGTAATTGAGAGTTTTGCTGGGTATAGTAGCCTGGGCTGGCATTTGTGTTCTCTTATGATCTGTATGACATCTGTCCAGCATCTTCTAGCTTTTATAGTATCTGGTGAGAAGTGTGGTATAATTCTGATAGGTCTGCCTTTATATATTACTTGGCCATTCTCCCTTACTGTACTTAATATTCTTTCTTTGTTTTGTGCAGTTGGTGTTTTGATTATTATGTGACAGGTGGTATTTCTTTTCTGGTCTAGTCTATTTGGCTTTCTGTAGGCTTCTTGTATGTTTATGGGCATCTTGTTTTTTAGATTAGGGAAGTTTTCTTCTATAACTTTGTTGAAGATATTTATTGGCCCTTTAAGTTGGGAATCTTCAGTCTCTTCTATACCTATTATCCTTCGGTTTGGTCTCCTCATTGTGTCCTGGATTTTCCTGGATGTTTTGTGTTAGGAACTTTTTGCATTTTGCATTTTCTTTTACAATTGTGTCAATGATTTCCATGGTATCTTCTGCACATGAGATTCTCTCTTCTATCTCTTATATTCTGTCGGTGATGCTTGTGTCTATGACTCCTGATTTCTTTCCTAGGTTTTCTATCCTCAGAGTAGTCTCCCTTTGTGATTTCTTTATTGTTTCTACTTCCATGTTTATGTCCTGGATGGTTTTGTTCAATTCCTTCAACTGTTTGGTTGTGTTCTCTTATAATTCTTTAAGGGATTTTTGTGTTTCTTCTTTAAGGGCTTCTACCTGTTTACCTGTGTTCTCCTCAATTTCTTTGAGAGTGTTATTTATGTCCTTCTTAAAGTCCTCTATCATGCTCATGAGGAGTGATTTTAAATCTGAATCTTGCTTTCCTGGTGATATGGGGACTCCAGGACTTTCTAGTGTAGGAGAATTAGGTTTTAATGATGCCAAGTACCCTGGGTTGCTGATGCTTATGTTCTTGCATTTGCCTTTTGCCATCTGGATCTCCTTAGTGCTACCTGCTCTGTCTCTGACTGGAGCCTGTCTTTCCTATTATTTTGGTTGTATCAGAACTGTGTGGGGTGGGTGTTACTAATGGGTTAGAGCTGGGACCCAAGATCTTCTCAGTGCTCAGGTGCAGACAGGAAGGAACCATTGCTCCAGGCCAGGAGTGACTTCCTGGGCCCTAGTGGGTGCCAGTTACTCCCTGTTTGGGGAGGGTATTTCTGTCTCCTTACCTGATATACTGCCCGGATTAGAGCTCCTGGGAGGCCAGCTTCCTCTGGGTTCTGTGAGATTGGGGGCAGAACTGTTGCCAGGGATCTGCTCAGTACTCAGGCCCAGACTGGAAAGCAATTTTCCCTATTTTCATCAGCATGTCCCATGGTGTTGTCATCATCCAGGTCTTGTTCGCATCTTCTAGATTTCAGTGTAAAGCTTCCCTGGCATAACTAGGAGACACTATCATGCAGCAGACTTCCTGGTCCTCTAGCTATTACCATCTTTCTGCTTGTCTTCTTCCACTTTCCCTGAGCCTTCTATGTTGAAGCCTCAATGTAGAGGTATCATTTTGGGTTGGGCCCCAGTGGTCAGTTCTCTGCACTTTGACGAGTTGTGATTTCTATAACTGTCTCCACCTGAGACAGAAAGATGCTTCCATGATGAGGTTGAGAGCTGTCCTTATCTGTAGGGATAAAAACAAGCCATTAGATGGCGTTAGAAATTACACTGGCATGGGAAAGGCCTCCAAGGGCCAAGCTCTCACCAGGTGTTTGTGAGTTTGTGATTAGCTAAGTTTAGAGTCCTGGACATGGATTCCCTTCTACTGAGTGGACCTTAAGTCCCAGTAAACAAGTCTTTATTCAATGCTTTCTTCTATTATAAGAGTTGATGTGACTGTGGTGTCTTATCACACCACAATTACAGTGGAGGTTAGTATCAGGGAACAGGGTTTTGTGACAGGCCTGACCTGTCATGCTACTTGTTGACAGAGTGTGGACTTTGGGATTTTGTATTAGGAAGGCAGTTGAACACTTTAAGTGAGGCTTAATGGAGCATGGAAGACAGTGCATTAACCTCCCTCCCTCCCCTCCCCCTCTCTCCCTCCTTCTCCTCAGCTATAGTCTCCTCCCCTACCCATTTTTCCCACATCTTTCTACATAGCAGATATGTCCTACTGTGGCCCTCTGTAGAGTACCCCACACCATGCTTCTTTTAAACTTCCCTGGCTTCTATAGTTACTCTGTGTCATATACTCACATCCAAAGATCTTAATCCAGGTTCCACAAATATCAGAAAAGATGTGGTGTTTGTCTTTCTGAATCTGGGCTACCTTGCAAATTGAAATAATCCCTAGTTCCCATTCATTTGTCTGAAAATGTCATCATTTCCTCTTCTGTTGCAGCTTAATAGTATCCCACTGTGACTGCACTATATTTTCATTATGCATTTGCCAGTTGAAGGGCATTTAGGTTTTTCTCCCATTTCCTAGGTATTACGAATAAAGAGGAATGCACGTGGCTGAGCAAGTATCTGTGGAGTAGGAGTTGAGTTCTCTGGGTGTACAGCCAAGGAGTGGTTTCACTGAATCATACATATAGTAGGTCTATTTTTAGGTTTTTGAGAAAACCCCTACCAGTCTCTACAGTGGCAGTATGAAAGCGTTTATAAGCAATAGCAAAAACAGCTAAAATATCAACACGACACTATACCATCAAATTTAAACAACCTGTGATATAACAGTCTCTCCTCTAGCAGGATCAGCCTGACTTCTCTCTGCATCCAGTCCCAAGTGAACCTCTGGCCCTTCCAAATGAAACTAAGAAGGGAATCCCTTCCCTAAATTGCTTTTCGCAGGCTCCCTTTCATTCTGCACTGAGGAATAGTAAGTAGTGGTACTTAAAGCAGAGCAGGAATCAGCCGTGGTCCACTGGCATCCCAGTTTTCCAGATACCTAGCTGACTACTTCAAATGACAAGAGATGAAGCAATATGATTTCCATAACTTGGAAACTGTTTTCCAGAAATTCTCTTAGATAGTTTAAACTGAGCTGCTAAACTCTACACCGTGCACTCCAGCAACAAAGCCTATTGTTCCTTTTCATTAACAGGATGCAGCTTGTCTTTTAAAAAGTATTGCAGGACTCTCAGCTCTGTGGTGTGTGAGTGTGTGTGTGTGTGTGTGTGTGTGTGTGTGATCTGTCTGTCTGACTCTGTGTGTGATAAAGAGAGAAAATAATTCCCATTATTTACGTGCTATTCATTAATAAAACTAACAGTTCAATTACCCCTACTATATTGCATTTCATCTATGTGTGTGTGTGAGAGAGACAGAGAGACATAGACAGAGAATAATCCCCATCATTTATAAACTAACAGTTTATTTACCTCTACTATGTTGCATTGAGTTCTTACCTCAAAATGGATCACAGTGTAACATTAAAATATTATGACCATCAAATCATCATTTAAAAAATCTAAATATAAGTCTAATTAATCTGCGGGTGTGGCAATTTTTGCAAGAGCTTTTGTGAAAAAGAAACACAGAGAAAATTAATAACAACTATTTTAAAACCAGACATTTAGGATCAGAGATGCATTCGCTTCCTGCCCACAGTTTTGTTGTCTATAAAATTGTCATTTAAGGGCATAAAACCATGAGAGGACTCCACTATTCTAAAATGTAAAGCATCCTCATCTCTGACAAACCACCTTTTTAGTGAAAGCAGAATACAATTTTTAATAGATAAGCCATTTATTATTAAAAGTAAAATAAGTGATTTTATCCTTTATGAATCTATACCATTCAAGATGCCATTGCACATATATTTAAAAAGCACAAAAGGTATAAAAAATATAAGGTATAAATCACTCTACTTTGAGAAAGTGTGTAAAATCAAGGCAAGCTCTAAATACTATTTATTTTCTTTTTATTGGATATTTTATTTACATTTCAGATGTAATCCCCTTTCCCCCCCACCAAGAAGCCCCCTATCCCATCCCCTCTCCTCCTGCTTCTATGAGG
Source organism: Arvicanthis niloticus (assembly GCF_011762505.2). Classification (NCBI taxonomy): domain Eukaryota; kingdom Metazoa; phylum Chordata; class Mammalia; order Rodentia; family Muridae; genus Arvicanthis; species Arvicanthis niloticus. The sequence continues at coordinate 15,758,077 of NC_047669.1, read as the reverse complement.
TTATGTTCTTACCCACCCTCCCACTCCCACCTCCCCACTCACAATTTCCCTCACACTGGGGCGTCCAGCCTTCACTGGACCAAGGACTTCCTTACTCACCTATGTGTGACACTGTCATCCTCCCCTACATATACAGCTGGAGCCATGAGTCACTCCCTATGTGCTCCCAGGCTGGTGGTTTAGACCCTGAAAGTCAACCTCTTGAAGATGGAACCATCTAGACATTGGTAGCATGTGCTGGGCTGGAGCATCATGTCTGACAGCTGGCTCAGTTGGAACTAATTCTCTTCAGTGAAGTAAAAGCATTCTTGCATGGCGTAAATCGGCTTTTATTAAGTCATACTTTAAATAGGGAGAAGATCCCAGCAAATTGTTTTTACCTATCTCTGAAAACTTACACCACAGGAGAGACTTCCCATTTAGACAACCCCTAAGCCAGGAGGCAGATGATGGCCAGTGTCCTTCGGAGGTCAGAACACATGGTTCATCCTGAGTGCAGCAAAGGAGACTTAATCCTAAATGACAAAAAACAAGCCTGCTCCATGATGCCAGGCCATGTGTGGTTTATGCGCAGAAAACAGGCAGCTGTCGGCAGCATGGCTTCTAATCTTGACTTGGTGTTGAGGGAAGTTACGAAACCTGGCGCTATGGTAATTGTCCACCTCGAGTGTGTGTCTTTTCAGCCTCCTGTTCAGAGAAACAGGCAGCAACTGGGAGCATCTCAATGCGCACAATGGCCAACTGTTGAGGAGGAGGATGTTTACAGTGAACAGTTAAATACAGGGTGAAAAATTAACATGGTTTTCCATAACAGCATAAAAACCAGCAAAGAGCACTTCTATAATCTGAAGTGCTCAAATGGAAGGTTTTGATATTATATTGAATAACTGAAGAGTTTGGATCTATCATCATAAAGATAAAAATGCACTCAACGTTTAGGAGACATCAGAATATAGTAAGAAGATAGAACAGGGGTGGTTCCAACTTTGAAGAACCCGGATCTCTTCCAGAATTCCATGATTTATATTCCATAGTTTATTCCTTTTATTGGAAGACTCAGCAATATAAAATGAAGTATCTTTTATAAATATACCCAAATACCAAGGCAGAACATAAATACTTTGAGAATTAAAGCAACTGAAGAGTAGATAATTAATCCATTTCTCTTTTTTCTTGTGAATGCGTGTTCTGTGTACATGTGTGTCATCCAACATGTGTGTGCTGGATCCCCTGGGACTGGAGTTGCCGACAGTTACAGACAGTTGTGAGCTGCCACTTGGATGCTGGGAATTGAACCCAGGTCCTCCAGAAGAGAAACTATTGCTTTTAACCCCTGAGTCATCTCTCCAGTCCCAATTAATCCAATTCTTAATGTAACCTAAATTAAAATACCCAGTCTTCCAGCTTCAGATATGTTGCTCCAAGCTAACATGGGATAGAATGTTGAAAGAACCTCCTCCATGAAATCTTGTGTCTCTCTTTAGGCTCTTTGCTGTTCTAAATACCTATGGTAGTTAGACAGTTACCAAGCTCTTGCTTTCATTTCTGAGGATCTACAACTGTGCATTAGGACTTTCTATTTCCATTCTGCAATACATCAAGACAATTAACCAAGTGGGTGTGAAATATGAGCAACAGCTGGTGGTTCATTCATCAGAGTCAGGCATGCAGGTATCATAATTTTAGTAAATAGCGTGAAATAGTATTGTCCACGGAACCCATGGAGCAAAATAACTTTTGAGCATATATTGTACTTTCCTTACACAAAAGATGTTTTTGGGCCCTACTTCTGAATTGACACACATAAAAGATTGTTGGTGCAAAATTTAAAAAAAAATAAAACAATGACTTCATTATACTTTAAGTCTAGAATTGAGACAAATCACACAGCATTATATGGAGATTTAAAATAAAACAGGTGACCTTGTCTTCTGCCTTCAGGCTGCCATGGAACCTCATCAGACAACAGAAAGCAGATGCCTGAAGATCAGGATAAAAGACCCTACGTCTCTGATCAGCGTTGCTTCCTCTACACAATTTATTAGAAGGATTTAAAATTTTGGGATACGAAGGCCAGCATTATTTTTGAAAAGCTGTTATGTAACGGAAGATATTTGTAGCATCTATGCTAATTATATTGGAACCTTTTCCTCCCATGTTTTAATCAATAATGATTTTTTTTTATTATGATTTAAACAATGGAAATGTTTCCTATTCTCATTTTTTATGTTGAAAGTTGATGTTTCATAATCACGCAGCTAAATTCTCACAATGACAGTAATTGTTGTGCATCTGTATGCTCCCGTACAAAGCACTTCTGATGCACATGGCTTCCTTTCTGTATTGCAGGGGTAAGCATTTGTCTCAGCTACAATCACATTCTGCTCTTAATGTAAACCCCAGCATTCCCTCAGCCTTACAAACCCACATGCGCCAGCACTCCAGAAAGCATCGGCATTTTTATCTCTATTCCTCCGGGGAATTCATTTTCACATTGGCAATTTGGTCTATATTTTTAGAATTAAATGTACACTTCTCTCACACTGGAAGGAGCTTGCTCGCTCATCATTAAGCAGGCTGTCTGTCTCTTCAGACTTAAAAAAGAAAAAGGCTGCCGTCCAACTCAACTTCTTTATAAAAGTCTTCCAAAATGTAGACCAAAAAAAAAAATTTTCTGTCCATGATAGTGTATATCAGCCTGTGTGTATGGCGGGGGGCAGGGGGAATATGTGTTTTAGGGGATGGAACAAGTAAAGAAAGAATTATATAGATTTTGCCATCAAGTGGCCAATCTAGTTCTCTTGTTCTTGGTTCTGTTGTGATTTTAGTGTCCGTGGTCAACACTAAGATGTTAGGGTTCCCAGTAGACTGAAGGAGCTGAAGGGGTTTGCGGCCCCATGGGGAGAGCAACAACACCAACCAACCAGAGCTCCCAGGGTCTAAACCACCAGCCTGGGAGTACATAGGGAAGGACCCATGGCTCCAGCTGTATATGTAGGGGAGGATAACCTTGTCGGGCATAGGTGGGAGAGGAAGCCCTTGGTCCCTTGAAGGCTGAATGCTCCAATGTGAGAGAGTTAGATGGGCAGGGAGGTGAGAGTGGGTGAATGGAGGCATATCTTCCTAGAAGCAGGAGGGGGGATGGGATAGGGGGCTTCTGGGTGAGGGGCAAATGCGGAAAGGGGATAACATCTGAAATGTAAATAAAATACTCAATAAAACTTAATTTTTAAAAAGAGTGCTAATTTTTTACACAGGGTGAGCAGTCAATGGTCTGGACAAGTAGCAGCGGGGGATGGGGTGGAGGGAGACAGTGAGGGTCACCTGCTTCTTTTCTTCTTTTTAGTTCTGCTTTGAACATTTGAGACTAAAGCTCTTTGTCAAACCATGTCACCCAGACCATAGCTGTCTACTAGAAATGAATATATACGATCATATACATGTACAGTATCTGAAAATAAGTATGTTAACTACTTTAGATATATTCCTTCATGTTAAGCAGTTAGGATAAGCTTAACATGAAGGAATGTAAGCTGCTCTCTCCAACAGATCACTGAAGCTCATAGAGTTAGTTTGACCAAAATAATGAAGACAATTAAATACATCGCTCTTTGAGGTTCAACACTTTATGTAATAAATGCAATATTATGGACTCACTTCTAACCATTTATATTCTTTTCTACCAAAAAAATTAAAATAATAAAGTTTGAGTGTGATTGAGACTTCAGCCCACCTATTATTGGAATGGCAGTAATAAAAGAGACAATAAAATAACAAATGACCCATAGAGAGGGGAACTTGTTATTTCTGTAAAGAATGTTTTCTTGTAACAGAGTCACATGTATTAATATATATATTTCAAATAAAGTCTTTATTTATTCTTTGAAAATGTCATCCACTTATGTAATGTATTTTGTCATACTTATCCATCTCCTTCCAGCTCCCTCCCAGACTCTAACACATCTTCTCCTCGACTTCACATCCTTTTGTTGTTGCTGTTTTTGAGACAAGGCCTCATTATTACCCCTGGCTGGACTCTATGTACATCAAGCCGGCCTCAAACTCACAGAGATCTGCTTGCCTCCACCTCCTGAGAGCTGAGAGCCACACCCTTCTTTTTTAAAATGAGTATCCCATGGGTTCACTTAGTGCTGCCTCTGTGTGTGTGTGTGTGTGTGTGTGTGTGTGTGTGTGTGTGTGTGTGTGATTGCGACACCATTCACTGAAGCATCAGCAACCGGCTGGCAGCTGTGCTTACTAAGATAGTGGCTCTCCCCTCCTTTAACAGTTGCCAACTGACAGTAGCTTCTCACACATGGAGGACTTGGGGAGTGCTCCCATGCTGGAATTTTGGCTGAGTGGATCATGTGCATCTTGTACAGGTAACCATAGCTTCAGTAAGGTTCACATGAGCAAGGGCCATGGCACACCCAAAAGACAACATGGCATACCCAAAAGAGAGAGGCATATGGCTCTCCTTCCCATCCCCCAGTTTTAAATTACTTTCCCCTTCTGCAACTGTCCCTGAGACATGGGTGGGGAAAGGTTGATACAGATAACCAGACTATGGGTGAATACTCTGAGTCACTTATTCTCAGCATGTGGTCTACTTGTAAATTTCTACATTAACCACTACCCAGTACAAAAGAAAAATAAATAAAGCCTCTCTAGCCAGAGTTGAAAACATCACAGATCTACTGTCTTAAACATAAGAGAAGGCAACTGGACAACATGACTATTTAGCAAACAACAATTTTTCTTTCTAGAGCCTATAACTTCCTCATACATAGGAACATGCATACATACATACATACATCATACATTCGTACATACACACATACATACATATATACATACATACACATGCATGTGCATGCACACACACATAGATTAAACTAGATATTGTGTTAATAATAACAGTTATATTATAATAATAATAACAGACATGATCCCTCCTGTTGAATTAGCCTCAAATCCAATAAGAAAGCAGTAGCTTACCCCTGTAACCATTGTATCGCTATTATACCAAAGGCCATATCTTGCCTGGAAGATCAGTATTACATCACATAGGGTCCAGCACTGGGTAAGACCGTTGATGTCTTCCCCCCCCCCCATATAGCCTATACAGCACCTTCCAGTACTGTGAAAGCTAGCTAGGTAGAGGGTTCCCTCATCAGGTTGGCAGTGACTTACCTACATCCAGCAACCAAAGTTTACGGTGTCTTTAATAAGAGGGAATTACAATCTAGTTTTGGTTGGCAACCAAAGATGATGGCAATACCCTGTGTTGTTTTGAGTGCCCCTAGGGCCTCTCTGACTCATAACTCATGAGAAGGCATCTAATGCACAACACAGAGATTTTAACTTAATAATTCAAGTCTCTTAGAAGCAGGCACTGTTCACCCATACAGGATATCTCTGTTCTTCCTTCTTTTTATTACATTTTTTATTAGCTTATAAAATAGTGGCTTTCCATAGACTTTGTCATATATTCTTAATTTGGTTAACTTACCCTTCCTTTCTCCTATCCTCTTGCTCCTATCTCAGTTTAGACTTCTAGTGCTTTATACATTTTTTAAACTTCCTTAAACACCTAGAAATGGAACTATCATGCAGCCAAACTAAACTCCTACTGGGTACCCCCAAGGTGATTCAGTCAGTATGTCAAAAGACACTAAGATGGACACCTTGATTATCACAGCACTAGTCATATACCCAACATACAAAATCAGGTATGGGGTCCATAAAGGGATGACTGCGTCAAGACGCTTTTATGCTTATGCATTAAGGATTACTCTCTAGCTATAAATAAAGAATAGAATCTTAGAGGACATTATGTTACATGAAATCAACTAGGCACAAAAGCAAATACCTCATGTTCTCACTCGTATGTGGAAAATGAAATAGTTGGTGTCGTGCAGGGCTGGGGTTAAAGCTTGGTTGTCAGTACTAGCAGAGGGACCTGAGTTCCAGCATAAACCCACATTTAAAAAAAGCCAGGCTTGGCTGAACACATTTGAAACCCTAGCACTGGGGGAGGTGGGAGCAGAGACAGACTGGTCCCTGGCGCACTCTAGCCTAATCTACAATTTTAGGTCAATAAGAGACCCCGTCTCAAAATCAAGGTATCTTTGGAAGAATGATACCTGAGGTTGACCATTTTCTCTACATGTTTACACACACACACACACACACGAGAGACATAGACACAGAGAGACCCACATACATATACATAGATATATGTACACACACACATACACACACACCATACTCATGAAGTAAAGCATACAATAGTGGCCATCTACAATATAAGAAGAAGAAGAAGGCAATGTAAGCTGGTTGCATAACTTGTATCAGAATATAATTACATAGAAGGAAAAGTCCTCGTATTCTACAGCACTGGATAGGGTGAGCACAGTTCACAGCAATTTAGGACTTCTTTTAAAAAGAGCTACAAGAGAGGAGCTCAGAGTTTCTAACAAAGAAATGATAAAGAAGAAGAAAATGCTAACTGATTTGGTCATCACACCTTACATATGTGTAGAAAGCTATCATACCCTACCTCTTAAGTGTGCATAATTATTATGTGAATTAAATATTTTAATGAAAATACAACTTAAAATATTAATGCAATTTAAAATGAAAAATTTTATGAGCCCGTTGAGTAAAGAAAGTTATATATTTTCTACAACTATTTCATTTTTAATTTTTTAAGTTTATTTTATGTCTATGAGTGTTTTGACCTGTGTATTACTATGTATTTCTATGTGCATACTTGTATGTACGTACTTGATGCCTACGAAAGTCAGAAGAGGACATTAGATCCCCTGGAACTGGAGTCCCAAATGCCTGTGAAATGCATGTGGGTACTAGTAATTGAATCCAGGTTCTCTAGAAGAGTAGTCAGTGCTCTTAATCAATAAGCCATCTCTCTGTCCCTAACACCTAGTAATATTATTAAGCTATTTAGAACAGCTCTTCTCAACTTGTGGGTCATTACTCCTTTTTGGGGTCAAATGACCCTTTCACAGGAGTTACCTAAAACCATCAGAAAATACAGATATTTACATTACGGTTCCCAACAGTAGCAAAATTACAGTTATGAAGCAACAACAAAAATAATTTTATGGTTGTGGGTCACCACAACATGAGGAACTGTATTCAAGGATTGCAGCCTTAGGAAGGTTGAGAAGCACTGTTTTAGAAAATGCTTGTGTGACCTGGGTGTGGTTGTACACACGCTTAATCCTAGCACCGAGGAGGCAGAGGTTCTGTGAGCTTAAAGCCAAGGCTACATAATGAGATCTTGTTTCCAAAGGGAAGAAACAGAAGGGAGGGAGGGAGGGAGGGAAGGAGGGAGGGAGGGAGGGAGGGAGGGAGGGAGGAAGGGAGGGAAGAAGAGAGGGAAGGAGGGAGAGAGGGAGGGAGGGAGAAAGAGAGTGAGGGAAGGAGGGAGAGAGGGAAGGAGGGAGGGAGGGAGGAAGAGAGGGAGGAAGGGAGAGAGGGAGGGAGGGAGAAAGAGAGTGAGGGAAGGAGGGAGAGAGGGAAGGAGGGAGAGAGGGAAGGAGGGAGGGAGGAAGGGAGGAAGAGAGGGAGGAAGGGAGAGAGGGAAGGAAAGAGGAAGGGAAGGAGGGAGGGAGGGAGAGAGGGAAGGAGGGAGGGAGGGAGAGAGGGAAGGAAGGAGGGAGGGAGGGAGGGAGGGAGGGAGGGAGGGAGGGAGGGAGGGAGAGAAGGTGTATATGAAGTAAGACACAGATCCTTCCCCCCCCCCCCCCAGGAACTTAGGATCTAGGGCTGTAGATTATATAAATGAAAAGAAGACATATTACAAAAGAAGTACAGATGGATTTTCTGTGGTAAGGAGCTGACTTCCAGCTGGGAAGAACAGAGAATAGCTCTGAGCGCAAGCCTCATTCTACCTGATATAGAAATGCGAAAATGAAGCTATATACCAGCAAGCGAGCATGGACACCCACATCCAGCCATACACTCTAAGAGAGTTCCCAAACCACCACTGATCAAGGACCAGTGGGAACCATATGTCTTTAACAGACTATATTACTTCTCTGACCTTGTCTCCTATAAACTAATGGGATTGTAGGCCTTGCCGGTGGACTTGTCAGCCATTGGTGACGCCCTTGATTTCAGCTCTGGTACACTCTGTGGGCAAAAAGTTAGTGTATAATTTCCAAAGAAAGTCGTTTTATAAAAATAGCCATTGAATCCATGTACAATTAAGCGTCCACTAATAAAACTATGCCAATGATATTCTCAGGCAACTACAAATGGAGTAGAATTAAGAGAAACTGTCAGCTAAGAATTATTACGTACGCACTGTAATTCTCATCGTGGTTAGATGTGGAAAGACTCAAAATGAAACAAAGCTGTTTAAGCACCATGGTTAAAGGTGTAATTCCTTGTGAAGTCAACTTAACAATACATTTTTTTTTACTAATGGAAATAACATTGTATTTTCATCTCATTTATAGTAAACATCCAAACCATTCAGAGTATAAAGTTCCCCCATGTGATCTCATCTCCCCCTGGGGGGAATGGGGGCGACCAGCTCAAGCAGATTGTTAGAATGTGTTCAGATTTTTAATGCATATACCATTGGTGCATAGATAAACATATTTTTCCATAAATGGAGCCATGTTCTTTATCCTGTTCTATAATCATAGTTTTGTATTTAATATGACTAGTTTGTTACAGTCGAATAAACAACGGAATCTTACATACAAGGAGTAACAAATTCAGAGACAGTGTTAAAGTTGAAATGCAGAGGCAAGGGAGAATTTTCTTAATTGCCATCAAGATTCCAAGCAGGTGGTGCCCTGTACAGCAGCCTGGCCACAAAGACTTGTCCTCCAAGCTTGGGAGGGAGGTCAGTGAAAGACTTTGACTGGGTGGGGGGGAGGGGATCGTTCCTTCAGCCCCATCTGTCATTTTGCGCCTAACCTGTCAAGACAAGGCCCAATGGATTTCTCTATAATGAGAGAGGAGGGAAGCTGCCGCTTTTTAAATTAATCAGATGTGGCACCCACAGAGTCCATAAGTGAGGCACACAAAGGTGACAGGTGGAAACTGCCAAAGCCACAGCAACCCTCGAAGGCTTGCCACTGATGCTCTGGGTTCACACCCTGCTTTCCCAGGTCCGCTGCAATCCTTATTCTCCATGTCTCCAGCCTGTGTGCCTTCCCTCCCGAAGGAAGCATCTCAGGGAGAGGAGGTTATTGTCTCATTATCCTTGTGTGGTTCTAGCCAACAGGACTGTGATTTTCCTGAAGTCACATGGCAGGCAATGCTGATCCATCTTAGAGCTAGGCAGGCTGTGAGAGCAACTCGCTCTGCTCTTCAACTGCTCGATTTATGAAGTATCTTGAGATGGAAGTGGGGCAACAAATTATGTTCCCTCAGAGATCAGAGCCTGAGGGATAGATGGAGGACTCGAGCCTTGAGTCACCGCATCTCACAAATGCTCTACAATACCTAACATACTTGCTGGCAATTGCTGGCACGGGTCCCTCGGTTTGGAAGCCAGTGTACACTGTTCCCTGTAGGTGTGTCCTGGTGAGGCTTCAGTGCGCATGACGCTTGCGATGCGCTGTGATAATGGAAAACTAAGCAAAGTCGCTTAGGCGATAGAGCCTGAACTTCTTCAGCAGATGCTGTTGTGATCTGACAAGATTCTCTCCCATTTCTTTCATGATTCCATCCTTTTTTTTTTTTTTTTCTTAACTCTAGTGGACTTTTGCTCTTCGATCGATGGTTCTTAACCTGTAGGTGATGACCCCTCTACAATTCATGACAATATCAAAATCACAGTTGTAAGTTGCAACAAAATGATTTTATGGCTGGGGCTAGGGGTCAGGACAACATGAAGAACTGTGTTAAAGGATTGAACATTAGGAAGGTTGAGAACCACTGCTTTAAATGCTCATATATCTGTGACTTTTTTCAGACAAGTTTTGCTTCCCTGTGGAGATGGTTGCTGTATGCAGAGTTTATATCCTTCTGGGAATGGTCTTTGTCCAGACCGATCAAGCCTTATCTAACCCTGGAGATTCCACCTCAGAGGGGATCTATTTAATGTTTACTTTATACTCCCAAATACCCCGTGGAATCAGGCTTCTTTCTTCCTTGTCCTCACCCTGTTTCTCTCAACTACAGTGTTCTGGGAGCACTTGAATAACTCATACACATGCTGGTTTCAGCTTCTAATTCTAGGAAACCTTCCCAGGACAACTTCACACAGAATGCCAGAGGCATAGGCAGCAGTCTCTGCCAGTTAACCTCTGTGAAACGCACATGATCACAGCTTAGGAGTGAGCAAGATGGTCCCTCACAAGGTGGAGGCACAGTTAGAGTCAAAGGGCAAATGTGAAGCAGGTGAACGGATATAGAACATGGAAGAAGGAACGGGAAGGAGGTTTGGTAAGAAAGAGAAGAAAGCCATTCTTTGTGCAGCCCTGGCTGCCCTGGAACTCTCTGTAGACCAGGCTGGCCTGGAACTAGCTCTGTAGACCAAAGCTGGCCTTGAGCTTAGAGATCCACCTGCCTCCGCCTCCGCCTCCGCCTCCACCTCCTCCTCCTCCTATGGAAGCTGTTCTAAGCAAGAATGAAAGTCGTTAGTTTTTACTCAGACTCTATAAGAGCTTGGATATACTGGAGAATTGCATTATAAATATCACAATCTGATGGACCTTTGCTCACTGAGGAGACACTGAAGGTTGCTGCAGCAGAGAAACATGGTGGGATCTGTGCCACTGGAAGGCCTGTATGGCAGGATCCAGAATATCCTATGGAATGTGCAGCAGGGACACAGCTGGGTTAGGGAGCTAACATTTTAATTAATTAAACTAAAGAGCTGGCACAGCACAGGGGCAAACAGCTGTATTAAAGAGGAGTACTTTTCTGGAATGATCATTCGTTGCTATGGCCACCTATCCTTGTCCCACCTTCCTCTTTATAATGGAACCAGAAATTAAACTCTTATGTTTAAGGAGATCCAACCTCAGTTCCTCAGTATTTGACAACAAAAGTGCTCAATAATGCATTTGTAGAAAACTAAAAGGCAAAACCCACTCATCTAAAGCATTTATCTGCAGGTTTCCTCCTGGGTAGCATTTGGCCTTTTGTTTTGATGAAGCCACATGTATCGTCTCTGAAACCTGTGATTTCCTCCCCTCAAATATCTTGGTGTCACTGTGGCTGCGCTGTCCTGCTGAGGCTGATTATGCCATGCTGTGCCAGAGGCGCTACATGAGCCAAGCCACTAACTACGGAGACCTGACACAAAGGTCCGCAGGCATCACTAAACTACAGGCAGAGCAAATCGGTCTCACACTGCTAATTCTGGTCAATTACTGCGCAGAATTCTAAGACCGCATGAGGGTTGGGAGAAAACACTATAAGCAATTAATTGTATTTGCTATAGGTGCAAGAATGAAGAATGGTATGTCAGGGATTTACCCTCTATTCCAGACGCCCTTTTCTCTTTTTAATCTACACATACTGCTTTACAGACGAGAATATGGAAGTCTGTGGACAGCCTTTCCCAGATTTACACAAATACTACAGGGACAGTGCTTCTTCCAGACAGATGTCCAGTGGAGGGAAACTAGCCAAAGTGTAGGGTTTGAGAGTATTTTCTCCCTCTCCCCTACCCCCTCTCCTCCCTCACTCCTTCCCTGTTCCTCCTCTCTGAGTGTGTATGTGTGTATGTGTGTGTGTTCAAGAACTCCAGCACTACAGCACCTTATGTAGACTTGCCAGATATTTGTCTTTCTTTTTCTGAGTTTAAAAAGTACAGGATTTACCCAGGCAGCTTTATCTCAGAACAGCTAAAGACTGCCGTTCCTAGCAGTTGCTGCTTCCCCTTTGTTAAAGGGTCAGCTATAAAATAATGCTTCCTCTGCAGATAGCTTGTTCTCCAGATAGATTAGATAACTCAGGAGATGTGCTGTGGACGTGGGGCCTTTAACCCTAGGTCAGTCTTTCATCTCTCACCCAGATTAGCCCTGACAGCTCCTCAGGAGCCTCCTTGAGAGGGAATGCCCAGCTGCTTACCTCAAAACAATCAGCATCAAGAAATAAAACTTTCTGGCAGCCTTGAGATAACCTTCGGTGTTCATCTGTGGCAGTTGCCTGTCACTCCTCAAAGAAAATGGGCTCTGTTCCAGTCTGGGTGAAGTTTGCTTTGCATGGCAAAAGATACCGAGTACTAAATGGATATTGGTGTCTATTTTCAAAGCTCCATCCATAACCACAGTGATAAACAACTCTTACCACGTGTGATCCTGGGTCCACAAGAGGTTCTAAGCAAATGGAGCTTGTTGAGCTGAGGAGAAGCATCTTTGACCACATTCCACAAAGCTCCTTCTCCTCCAGCTGCAGTCCCCCAAAGTGATGTGGAAAGCAGGGGTAACACGTCTTGCAAGTAAAACCTGTTGTGTCCTGCGTAAGTATAACTTGATCATATAGATAAAGTAGAATTTGCCTTAAAAACATCCTTTTGTATCATGATGGGCATGGTAAGATTGGAGAATATTTTGTGAATGAGATTGTTTTGATAATATAGACCAAGAACCATCATGCCCTACCTCCCATCTCCATCCCACCCCTACATGACAGACAGACCAACACACACACACACACACACACACACACACACAACTAGCGTGGGCATATTTTTTTGCAACATTGAACTACAAAATATTTTTACACTTGCGTGTGTTCTCTATAACTCTTGCTGTAATTCCAACTTTCTCCAACTCCCCATATACCCTTGAATATAAGGAAGCCTTGATTAAATTATTTTCTCATACACTCATCACTGTAATATTCATGTCCGTTTTAATGCTTGGTGAAGTATGCTTTAGCTTCACAATGTCAGTAAGAGTAGAAAATGTGATGTAGAATATCAACACAAGTTCATGACAAACTTTCTCCCTGTCTTAGTTAGGGTTTTGTTGCTGTGAAGAGACACCATGACCATGGCAAACATTTAATTGAGGGGAGGGGGGCTGGCTTACAGTTTCGGAGGTTCAGTCTATCATCATCATGGCAGGAAGCATGGCAGTGTGCAGGGAGACATGGTGCTAGAGGAGCAGAGAGTTCTACATGTTGATCAGAAGGCAGCCAAGAGTTGACTCTCTTCTGCACTGGGCAGAACCTGAGCATAGGAGACCTCAAAGCCTACCTACAATGTGACACACCTCCTCCAACAAGGCCACGCCTCCTAATAGTGCCACTCCCTATAACCAAGCATTCAAACACATGAATCTATGGGGACCATTCCTATTCAAATCACCATACCACCCCACCAAATCACCATTTACTTACTTGCATCCCAAATGCCTTTCTGATCTCTAATCTCCAGCAACAATTAGATAGATGAATAGGTAGATAGATAGATAGATAGATAGATAGATAGATAGACAGACAGATGATAGAATTGATATATAGATATGTATGTGTGCATTTTAAACAACAAAATTACACTATCACATGGTTTTATACTTTTTTTCAACTTAGGATATCTTGGGTTATAGCCTTAGATTTTTTCACAACCTACTTTAATAAGGGTTCGTAAATACTTCAACCTGCCTTCTAGTTCACCACCCACCAAAAGTAGTGGAAAAAAAAAGTTAATAGGGCAAAGGGGGTTGTGGACTTTTTTTAGAAATAGTTCTGTGGGACTGTACAGATCTTCACTGTCAGCAGTCCAGTCCCCTAACAAAGCACCCACACAAATCAGCAGTGTCAATCTAGTCCACTCTGCAATCACCACTCATGAATCAGCAACAGCAGTCAGTCTGATGCAGAAGAAACCATGATGCTCTGCCAATTGGCCTGGGTCAGAAGAAGCAGCAAGGAACTGCTGCAATACACTGAGGAGTTCTTTGGGCGACTTACTCTCTATGAAGAAATGACAAGCAAAGAGCCTCAACTCGATGCAATGTGAAACAATACAAGTGCGTAGTCAGTGAAGACTAGCGAGATGGAGCAAGGTGAACCAATGCCAGAGCTTCTTCCCACTGTCTCTGTGGTCACATGTATACTTTTTATAAACATCATGCATCCTTTCACCTGTGTCTGCTTCAACAAAACATTCTTTCACATGTCTGTTTCAGCAAAACATCATATGACATGACTGAGTTCCCAAAGAAACCAGAAATTTCCACTTCATTGGTTTTTATAGGGTGAATTATATTACCTACAGAATCCAATGTTGAAATCCTAATTACAAATGAAACTATACATAAAGACAAGCCTTCTAAAGCCAAGGTGATAGAAACGGCTCATTGACTGGTTGATCTTATAGAGGTCCCAGGTCCAATTCCCAGCACCCAAATGGCAGCTCACAACCACCTGCAACTCCAGTTCCAGAAAGATCTGACGCCCACGCCTGTCTTCCACAGGCACGTGGTACACAAACATGCATGCAGTCAAAACACCCATAAACATAAAATTAAAATATTTTTCTTTTTCTTTTAACTTTTTTACTCTTTGTGAGTTTTGCATTATGCATCCTAATCCCATTCATCTCCATCCCTTCATGTATGTACCTCCGCCCTTGCAACCACTCCCCAACAAAAGAAAATAAAAAATAAATTAAAGATTCTTGCCGTGGAAGCTACAGTATGTCGCAGTATGTCACACAGTGTACTTTTTTGGTTCATCTTTACTTGTAAATGTTCATTGCAATGAGTCATTGTTCTGGTTTGAGGCCTCTGGCTTCTGCTACACTAACAATAATGGGTCCTCACTGGGACTCTTGTTGGATACGCTGTTGTTGCCCTGTGTCATAGTGATCCTGCATCTTTGGATCTGCAGGACTAACCCCTTCAGGAGCTCCAGTAGTCCATAGACTGGATAGATGTTGGGGTGGGCCAACTCAAAGCCCTGGATCTTGGCCTGGAAGGTAAATGAGCTAGTCAGACCACTGGCTCTCCTACACCTACACCATCACCAGGACAAGCTCTCCAGCACTTCTAGGGCAAACTCACTCAGTGCTAGAGGCAGCAAGGAGCAGAGCTAGCTCTCTTACTCTCATGCCCTCAAGCCAGCCTACTCCTCTATTCACCATCAGGGCCAGCTACTGTGCTGTCCAGGAAAGGTGCTGGGCCCACTCTCCCTGGTGCTGCTCTGGGAAGAGATGAGGACAGCTCTGCACAGCCCTCAGGCAACAACACTATCCCAGGTGGCAGCCCAGACCAAAGACATCCGCAGAACCCTGCTGATGCATGGTCAGTGGCATTGACTGAGGCATCACCATGGCCTCAGATGGCAGCAAAGCTACTTACTCCAGACTATTCTTCTCAACACTCTTGTCTCCAGTCCCACCTCTCTTCATAGTGCTCAAACGGTTCTACTTCTTTCCCCCACCCCCTTCTCTCCATCACATGCTTGTACACTGTAGTGGCTCCCACCGCAGGCAGGCAGGCCTCCCTAATATCTTTTAAACACACACACACACACACACACACACACACACACACACACACACCAGTAAAGCTCTAACTCAGCATGTCTGTTGTCCTCAAGGAAATGAGATAGACTCAGAGATGCACAGGTACAGACAGAGAGGGGCCTCAGGAGAGAGAAATTTTTCTGATACCTTGACCTTGGATCCAATATCTAGAACGATGAAAACAAAAGTTTGTCATTTAAGTCACCCCATCTGTGGCATTTTATTACAGCAGCCCCAGCAAATTAATACACAGGACATTTCTCTTTAAATGTTTTATTAAAAAAAAATGATGCTTAGTGGCCACAGAATCAATCATTTTCCAATTATTTTTAACTAATTGTTTTCTTGAAATATTTAGGTCAAAATAACAAATGATGCTTTTAGTACCTTTGCATTATGTAACTCACTTTAAGATGAAAAAGTCCCACCTAAAATACCATAGTGAAAATTAATAGGAATCTGTCATGGATACTATTGGTGGTTGTTGGGTTGTTTTGTTTTGTTTTGTTTTGTTTTTTTTGCAATTTGGAGGGTTGAAAATTATTTCAAATTAACAAAGGAGAGAGAGAGGGAGAAGGAAGAAAGAAATAGGTAGAGACGCACACACAGAAGGAAGGAGAAGGAGGGAGAGAGGTTGGAGAGAGAACCCGGGAATAATTAGTGCTATGCCAATGAAGGTCCATCGCAAGGTTCTGTTTGAGTTAAAGTTAACTCACAAAGTAAGTCATCTGCAGGAAAATGGGTAGAAATGGACTCATCATTCCAAGTAAAATAAACCAGGCTTGTAAGACAAATATCATGTATTTTCTCCCATCCCTAAAATCTAAACGTTAAAACAATAATCAGATTTAAAAGTAGAGGGAAGGGGTATTTGGGAAGAGGAAGGAGGCCAGAGGGAGAGGGAATGAGGTTGAGTAAGACTAAAGCGTGTGACATACACGCATGGGAACGTCAAAATAAAATCCATCATCTCATACAGTAAATTTACCTTAATAAAAATAACTTAAAAATAACAAAGTTAAATTTCAGAAAGGTATAGTGCTAGGATATTTACATGTTCATTACTCTGCAGCCAATACTGTTTAGGCACAAGACCAGGAAAGCCTTCTCAGAGACAGATGAATAGTCTAGTCAAGCAGAGAATCTTAACATGAATGCTATCTTTGCTTTCTGTTTGATGGACTTGAGTTCACAGTTAGCAATGAGAAAGGATCATAGAAATGCACTTTGAAAAGTACTGTTCCTGGGGAGAAGAGAGCAAGTGGGGAAGTGATGGAGACATTGAATCCAGGTACGGTGTTTCCAGGCTCATGGCCTCTTACTTTGATCAAAGAACCAAAAGCACAGACTTTCGTAGATTTGCAAAGAAACAAAGTAGCCCAATATAAGCAGAATAGATCAGAAATTAATGCATCTCACAGGAGCAGCAACCACAGGAGAACAGGTCACAGCTGGTGGTCTCTCTTCTTGGGACTAAAGGAAGCAGGGCAGGGGTGGGGGTTACTTCCTAGAGGGTGTAGCTCGGATGCTTTTCTATTCTGCTAGATAAATTAGGTCACATATCTCCTTATTCTATCATACACGTCCCTTCCCACAAGGCATCTGGTTTTACTGTATGCATGCCCAATTACACAGGCATAAGACTGTAAATGGAGGATTATTCTTTTCTTTTTCTTTTTTTATTGGATATTATATTTACATATCAGAGTTTACCCCCTTATCCCATTCCCCCCACCACCCAGGAACCCCTTATCCCATCCCCCCTCCTCCTGCTTCTATGAGGGTGTGCCCCCACTCCCACCTCCCCACCCTCGAATTCCTCCCCCACTCAATGTTCAGCCTTCATGTGACCAAAGATTTTCTCTCCCACCTATGCCTGACAGGGCCATCGATGGAGGATTATTCTTAAATACCACTTGAGAGACAAAATTTTTCCTTGTTGCTCATGCATCTAATACCAGTTCTCCGAACTAGTTTCAGCTGGGTCAGTCTTTCTATTCTTCATATTGAAAACACTGGAAATATATTTTAATATTAACTGTCTAAAATTGATTACTACTAGGAGTGGAAAATCTAATACACACACGCATATATATATATATATATATATATATATATATATATATATATATAGTCTTTTTGTCTGACACTATGGGGAGATCAACAAAATAAATTGCAGGAAACAAGAATTTCAGAGCTCACTTAGGAATTCACTTCCTTCTGGCCCCATCTCTCCAGAGCATTCTGCCTCCTGCTTCACATTTGCAAGGAAGAGGATTTTCACAGAGTCTTTAAGCTAAGATGTTAAAAGTTTGTTTTGTTTTATTCAATAGGCATTTTTCAAACTCCAAGAAAATATTAAGAGTAAAAAAATGTTTTCCTAGTGTAAATGGTTGGCCTCTTAGCCTTCAAGTTCAGGGACACACTGCCACACCCTGCAGAGCCAGGGTTATCTGTGGCCATAGTGGCCAAGGCTGAGACAGGAACACTGCCACACCAGAGACTCCATGTGTTGTTGAGTCAGAGATACTTAGCATCTCTCAGTGGTGGACCAATAGCTTGCTATTGCAGCCAAGTTCTTCACTGGGCAGCGCTGCATAACCCTCTAGGCCTGGAATAGCTTTTCTGAATCTCTGTCATTTTTGTCTAATTGGTAATAAAAGCTACTTCACCAGATAAAAACACTTTATCAATGAAAGCTGCTACATCTTGTGAATGTTAATTGAGGTAATATCTGCGAACACTTTGTCATCTATAAAATCTAATACAGATTTTATTCTCAAGATGTTTTGTACAGACAGAAAGAAGGAGGAGGAAGGAGAGTAAGGTGGGAGGGAGGAAGGGGAAGATGAAAGAGAGGGGGCAGGAAGAGAGAGGGGAAAGTATGAAGTAGAGAAGGGAGAGGGAAGAGAGAAAATGGAAAAAGATAGGGAGGTGTGGAGCTGCGATCCATCTTGCAGCTGGGGTGTGTGAACGCCCGCTAGGGCAGACAAAATGGGGAGGCATCCTCTCCTCCGTGGTGGTCCCAAGCTCTCGGGACACCAACATCCACTCAGGGTTGGCAGAAAGTAAATTAAGATGGGGGGTCCCAGCCCATCTGAGAAATGACACCGGGCTGAGGCTAAGGCTGGGGTTCCCATACTCTGTGACACCCAGATGCCAATGGGAACCACAAAGAGTTAAGAACAAGAGGGCCAGCAGGCAAGCCTGGGGCCAGGGGAAGTCCTGCTTAGCTCCGGGAGTGAGCATCTTGGACGCAGAGGAGCCTTCTGCAGGAGACTTAGGCATCTCAGCTCCTTATAACTTAAGGCTTCCCCCCACAGTAGTGCTTGATAAGAAAGGCAGTCCTTACTTATGCAAACTATTTATTCATAGTAGAGAAACGGAGGCATACAACTTACTCAGGGTGGACCAGAGATTAAATACCTTTTGCAAGAAAGAAATGTCTGCAAAGGGAAGCTTTTGTATACCCTCAGGGCCCATCTAGATACCTCATTAGCATGGAGAACTATGTACTCTGTATTATGTAACTAGTTGTCACAGTCCTGTGTGGAGTGTCTTGGTCATGTGCTCCAGGACAGGAATGGGGACAGGAGTAGATGAACTGCCTACCCTCAGATATGAGAATTACTGGGGTTTCTGAATCCGCTCAACCTTCCCAGTTTTTGTCTAGTGACACGGTTCCACTTGGTCCACAGGGAGGGCAGAAGAACTAGAGGTAGGGACAGTATGGAGGGCAGGAAGAGGGAGGGAGTGTGTGTGGGGTGGGGAGTTAGCTGTACCACTTTGCCAGAAAGTGGCAGCATTCTTTGTGTTAGCCCTCTCTTTATCATCTCCAGTGGGTACTGTTTGGAGACATCCCTCAAAGCCAAGGACTCTCACGGAAAGTGTGTATGTATCAAAGACTTACTCTCCACTTGTGTGCGTGTGCGCATGTGCATGATATCTTAAACTATGGGAGATTATGAAACAGAAGAGTTACAAGGAGCAAAGTCCTAGAAGCTCAAAGACATCATCTGCCCTCTGGCCCCGTCTCTGCTCAGCTTCCTGCTCCACATTTGCAAGGCATTTTTAGGGTTTGTTTTGCTTTGTTTGTTTGTTTTTGTTTGTTTGTTTCATACAGTCTTTATTGTTGCCTGGCAGGGTGGCCATGTATCCAAACTAGTGTGTTTATTTGTATTTCTCTGGCTTCTTTTGGTTAATCTCCATCACAACACTGAACCCATGATTTCACAGGATACCTTTTAGCTGCCGACATTATTTGGGTTCTCACCCCTGTTTCAGTTTATTTGTTTGTTTGTTTGTTTATTCTGAGTAACATGAAAAGACTGGAAAATTATCACGAAGCATATTTCAACATGAGCAAAGGTAAGGCTAGGACAGTATCAAACCTAGCAACAGCTTGAAACCTTCAAAACTGCTTTCCAGGGCTGGAGAGATGGCTCAGCAGTTTGGAACACTCCTCTGGCTGCTGTGCAGAGGACTCAAGTTCAATTCCCAGCACTCACTGTTTGTGACAACAGTTCCAGGGGATCTGATGCCCTCTCCTGGCCTCTGTGTGCACCAGGCACACACGTAGTACACAGATATACATGAGGCAAAACATGAGCACAGAAAATTAACTAATAATTTCAAAAGAAAATAAGTTACACAGGATTTTTATTTAATGAGCAGGAGAAGCATCAAGGAAACTCATTTTCAAAGAGCCCTCGATAGATAGCATTTCTTTTCTTTCTGATCTGTAACACACTGGCGCTTTTCTGTCCTCTGTTGGGAGGAGAAGGGAAACAAAGACTAGATAGGAATCTGTAAAGCGAGTCCTCCCAAGGAGAAAAGCATTTCCCAGCTCTGAAGGTGATATTCCTTCCCATCTGGCTGCGGGTGAGATTGGGGCCATCACATCATGTTTAATATTTTAACAAGGAGGTGGCCATAAATAACACCACTGCCATATGTGACTCTATAAACCCGAGAGGTTATGTGCCTGTGAGCTTTTACATGATGAGGCTTCAGGGCAACAAAGGAAAAAGGGATAGAAATGCAGTCGGAACTCAATTTTCTCATCTCAGAAGCGTCGGGAAGAAACAGTGAGCCGGTGGACAGTAAGAACCAGAGCGTTGCGTTTCTAGCAGTATTTTGTGAGGGCCTGTGTTAGTTTCAGAAATGCGCATCCAGATGCACAATAAAGCACCGAATGTGGGTGATGAGCACAGCCATCAACTCTCTCAACAGAGGAGTCTGCTCCACAGGGACTCCGGCTAAGTTCTGAGCTAGCTTCATGAGAATATATTTTTTTATTCTCGTTTCCGTATAGTCTGCAACATCCATTCCTCCATTCAGGCAAAGCTCCTGAGTTACCATCCCCCTGCCCCCAGGGCTAGGGGACCACCAGCAGAGGAGGAGGCAGAGCACCTGTACCAGTCTGACTTCAGAAAAGACTGGAACAGATGCTGCCTTCTGGATATGGCAGGACTGCTGCCCTCGAGAATACGCAGGTGCTGTGGTTGCCTACACAAGACATGTACAAGATCAAGCCAGTCAACATTCCAGCATGGAGAGGGAGGGGCACAGGAGAACTGCTTTAATTAGGGTTTTATTGCTGTGAAGAGACACGATGATCAAGACAACTCTTACAAAGACAAACATTTAACTGGGGCTGGCTTACAGTTTCAGAGGTTCAGTCCATTATCATCATCATCACGGGAAGCATGGCAGGATGCAGGCAGACGTGTGCTAGAGGAGCCGAGAGTTCTGTATCTTGATCCACAGGCAGCAAAAGTGGACTGTCTTCGATAGGCAGCCAGGAAAGGGCTCTGATTCCACGCTGGGTAGAGCTTGTGCATTGGGGACCTCAAAGGCCACCTACACAGTGGCACACTTCCTCTAACAACACCACGTCTATTCCAGCAAGGCCACACCTCCTAAGAGGGTAACTCCCTGTGGCCAAGCATTGAAACATGAATGAATCTATGGAAGCCAAGCCTATTCAAACTACCACAAGAACACCACTCTTAGCTATAGAGCTGTGGACACTGAATGGTTTCTCAAGAACAGTAAGTCAGATCCATTTGAGGGTATGGGTCCTTGTAGATCAACTAGACTTTGGTGGATGGTCCCACACCCAGAAGTATATGAACATCAAAATTTAAAGCTGATAAGTTATTGAATTATAAAAAGGAAGACTGGAAGTTGGCAGAGTGTTAAGGAGATGAGGGTAGATCAGGAGGCAGCAAGAAGGGGTGATTGTGGGTGCATTTGATCAAAATATATTATATAAAATTCTCAAAGAATTAATAAATATTTTTGAAAAATTCAGTCATTAATGATCCTTTTGAACTTTAAAATCCCTTCTGAAAACACAGTCCAGCCCATCATTAGATAAGTTGAGCAATTGTCAAATACGTTAATAGAGAATATTAGATGAGAAACTTTACTTTTCTGCTTCAAAGCCTTGCAAATATACTCAATTTTGACCCAGTGTTCTCCAATAAAAATCTCATATAAAGATCTTGTGAAGAGTTGTTTTCATTATGTATATTTGCATATGTATAGATACATACATACACATATATGAAACATATATATACACACATATATAACATAACAGCCCCTGGAGCAAAGGTGGTTGATATACATGACACTCAGTAGCTAATACATCATCCCTTCAATAACAAAAGCAAGTTTTTCCCACACACACCTGCAAGAGTAATATATAACACAGAGAGCTGGCCACCTTGGTCTGGATTTCAGTGTCAGCTTGGAAAACTTTCCTGGAAGAATAAATCTTTAAAGGAACCACAGAGCTAATTGACACAGGCCTGAATATCATGTATATGATTAGTCCTAAACTGGGGTATCATATGAGGCTGCTGATGTAAGATCTGTGGGTATGTAGACCTAATATGATTCAAGTCAGATATTTTCCCTGTGTTGAGCATTGAGCCCAGGATTCACACATGATAGGCAAGTGCTTTTCCACTGAGCTTCACTCTCACCCAAAAGCAAATTTCACCCCTTCAGAGTAAGAACATTCTGCACAGATTCAGCTACAAAGTGAGCCTGAGTTCAGCTAGTTGTTTATTGATACCCATTCTTGCTTGTGATTGAGATATCTCAGAGTAGGAAAGAGACTTGGACCACCTGGTGATGACATTAGGGTGAAGTAATATGATAGTTAGTTCACTAGAGTGGACTAACATCATAGTGGGCTAACGATGACCAAGAAATGTAGATTGGAGGAAAGACTGAATTTAACTTTATGTCTCTATACACCTATGTAAATCTTGGCAAAACTATTCATCACTATGACTTTTATTTACCTCAACTATGAAATAAAGAGAATGGAACCTATGTGCCTCACCAGGTTATAGGATGCTCAAATGTTGTCCTTGTAGAAATTGAGAGACTAGATCTCTTGGGTTCAGACTCTAGCTCAGAGAACCTGACCTAAGGTTGAACTCAAGTTAACTAACAAGCTGACAACTAGCATCCATCGGTTTCCAGGTCATTCCCCAACAAATCTGCACCCCAGGTTACAAGTCCGCTCCTGACACTTCACTTCTTAACAACCATCAATCAGGAGAAAAACAGAAGTTAAGTTTATGGTTTGGCTTCCAGCACCGCCCACTTACGTTAAAGGATAATAAAATTACAAAATGACCCCCCCAATCAGATTATGCTAGGCTAGATACCCCCTTCTTACCTCTATAAGTACTTGAAATTAGACTCTCGGCTCCACCTTCCTGTCCTGCTGTGTTAGGGTTGGCATGGAGTCCAGGCTCTAGCTTAAATAAAAGACCCTAGTATAATTGCATTGGAGTTGGCTTCTTGGTGGTCTTTTGGAGTTCTCAAATGGGCACAATAGAAATGGTAAGTAAATTGAAGAGTACACACGTATATTTACAATGACTTGTGTTACCCTATCAGCATGGGGTTTTGGTGCTGATGAAATACTAGAACATCTCAAACCTCACTTAGTGCCATACTTCTGGTATTTTTTTTACCTTATTTTGAAACAAGGTCTCACCATGTTGCCAGATTCACCTGAAAATCCTGGGCTAAGCAATCAATCCTCCTGCCTCAGCCTTTCAAAGGTAAGAATTATAAGCACAGCCATGTGCCACCGCACGTGGATCTCTGGGTCTTCAGAAACTTTCATGTGTATGGGACCCAGATGGTTTCATTAATGTGATTCTGATTCAGCAGGCTTAGAATGGCAGCCAAGAGTCTGTATTGCTACTTCTCTCCCAGGTAATAACAATATTGGCTGGGCTGGGGAGCACACTTTTTATCACAGGACTCAATACAACTTAAGCCCTTAAAAATGATGAATATAGAAAATGGTCACTTATATGACTCTGAGAGTAGGAAGCTGAAGTAGTCATGTTATTTATTTTGCACATAAAACAAGTTTTTACCTTCCATTGATTACATTTGAGGGCACAGGAGTCTATGGCACGGGCTCTTTTACCATAAACAACAAGCATAGTCAAAGATTATTGATGACCATCTTCTTCAGAGATTTTTTTTTTTTCTTATGCCAAAACACTCAGCTCCCCTTTGGAGAAAATCCAATTTGGCAACTTGTTCCTGGCACTCGTGAGAAATCATTCCCAGGAAGGAAGGGTTCTGACTAGACAACCCAAGAGGGACCTCCAACTTCCATGACGGCCAGGACTCACAGCCTCTCAGCAGCCATGCATGCTCGCTGAGAAATTCATCTTTGTCAAGAATAGCAAATCGCATGCTGTACAATATCACAGTCTCATTATGGGATGTCATCTCACTGCACAAATACATTATTTTCCCCAGATTTACCGACACTGCTGCCCACGTCACTGCCAGCATGTGATGGATGGGCTCCATCAGAATGGATTTAGGTGTGTGATTTACACATGGAAAGCCCCTGACAGCCATGGACCACAGCCAGTGCCAGAAGCGCTGTGGAGAAAGTTTCTCCTTCATGGTCCCTTAAGCACAAAACCCAGTGGATGGAAAATGGTGTGGCATCTACTGTAAGGGAAAAGAAATAAGATTAACTACAATACCCTTTCTGTGGTACACTTCTTATTTGTTAGAATTTAGACAGCACAGTGGGAGCTATGAATTCACCCAAGACGCTACTGGTTGATTCCACAAGATACCTAGTGCTAAATTTTATTTTTCAGAATGATGCCCTTTAGTTGGGCATTGTTTCTTACTTGAGAAGAAAGACTATTCCTGTAATGTATTAGAATTTGTATGGGGAGCAAATGATTTTACAGAGAAAATAAGAAGTAAGGGAATTACGTGTGCCTTTTTGCTCATGCCCACTTAATCTTCCAAGAAGGAAATAATTAACTTTCTGGGAGAAACTGAACAGAAGTCCCATACTGGGAGCTGGAGAGATGGCTCAGCAATTGAGAACACTTGTTGCTCTTGCATTGGCCTCGGATTCAATCCCCAGCATCCACACAGTAACTCACAGTCATCTGTAACACCAGTTCCAGAGGATGGAATGCCTTCTTCTGGCCTCTGCAGGTGTACATGGTACACATACATACATGTAGACAAAGCACCACCCACATGGAATAAAATGAATCTCCTAAAAATAGAAAATATCATAGTGGATAACTTTAATTTTTAAAGGATCTCAGAGAGTCTCAACTTTTGTGTTCAGTGCTTCATTCTTTTCTCTATATTCTGGTTGCCTCGTCTTTGCTTGATTCCTTGGAAATATTGGGAAGGACATCATCTCCAGAAAACCCTATCTAGTTACTTCTTTAAAGACTTGGGCTACAAAGGAATAGGACCATTAAACTCATATTTTTTTCTAATCTAATTGCATCTGCGTATCAGAGAGACAATGACAACAAACATGAAATGTAAGCAAGAGAAAAATAACTGCGGCATCCCAAGTAACGCTGACAGCTCTGTCCACCATTCAGCAATGCATACTCACTCCAGAATAAATAAAATCTGTTCCCTCTGTTGGCTCAATTCCCAGGTGGCTTTTACCATAAATGCCAATGGCTACATTGACCATGTTAAAAATGTTAATGTGATTTTTTTTTAAATTTCACCCAGAACCTAAAACATGAGCTGACTGCTATTTCGAAATCCACTAAAGAATAAAAATCAATTCCAATTTTGGAGAAAATTTGATGGTATTAGACTTTGAGAGGTTGGCTTCAACATGGCGTCACCCTAGAGAATCGTCAAGAAGGTGCTGGCACAGCAGGTAAGGTAATGTACTCTTGCATAGGACCCAAGTTTGGCTCCAGCACCTGTCCCAGCACAATCCAATGTAACTCCAGCTCCACAGGATCTGAACTGTGGTTTGGACTCCAGTGGCAACTGTGCTCGCATGTGCCCATACACATATATGAACAAACACAAATACACATAATTGAAAACTTAAACATTACTTTGAAGAAAGAAGTATTGAGGGAAGTTTGGGCTATAGGTAGATCATGTAGCACATCAAACTAACTTCAACATTTAGTTTCAGCATTTGTGCCTTATCTCATACACACGCGGACATCATTTCAGGGTGTCTACAAGTTAATCTTTCTCTTTTGCGAAGGGAGAAAAACAAATGGTCTCTACCTTGAAATCTGCTTTTATGGGCTTCACCTGAGATGGTAGGAGGGCATGTAATGAAAGTCTGCTTGACCTTATGACCTGACGCAAAGAGAAATCATCCTACAAGCCCTGAGATGGAGGTCAGAGGAACAGGTGTGAGCTGGTCAAGTCATGGAGGCAAGCATAGGCTTTCGGTATGGGAGCAGGATCAGGGTGTTCTCTATGAATTTACCTATCAGTAAATGCATAAATCATGTTCCAACTCATATTACTGTAGCCAATAATAATCATTATTTGAATAACAATGGTATGTTATATTAGTTATGAATAGTTATGTACAGTTTTGATAGGTTAGACAAACACATTTTGAAGTACTTGTCTATTGACCTTAATAGGTTAGACAAACACGTCTTGCAGAACTTGTCTATTGACATTAAAATATGCCATGAACTTATTCAACATAATCTTATTATTTCACAGTTCTAGAAGACAGGCTACAGGCTAAAATGAAGGAATCTTCTGGGCTGTATTTCTTCAGGAGGTTTTAGCTGACAGCCAATTCACACATTCCCTTCTAGAACTCTCTTCCTTAGCTCACAACCTCCTCTCAGTAAGAGCAGCACTTCAACCTCTCTTTCTGCCTTTATATTTTTCTTTGACTCTGGCTCTCCTGGCTCCTTCTGGGATAAAAGAGAAATTCTTAGGAATACACTGGGCACATAGGATATTCACAGGATAATTCCCCGTCTCAAAGATTCCTTAATTTAACCATGCCTCAAAGTCCCTAGTGCTACATAAGGTAACACAGTTTACAGGATTGGGTATTAGAATGTGGACTTCTTTGGTTGAGTGGCAGTTAGGAACATAGTAGCTTAGAGTAGACAGAGCACCACATTTTCTAATGGAAATGTATGGCCTGAGTGCTGAGATCGTGGCTCAGAATCTCTCCTCACATTTCAACCTACATGATTGGGGGTGAGCCATTTCCGAGGTTTTACCAGGATAAGAGGTAGTATCTGTTGTGAAATATAAGAGGACAAGGGAGGATCTTTGGTGACCTACCCAAAGTGCATCCCTGAGATATTATGTCATGCAACAGAACAGGTGTTCGGAGTGGGGAGGAATGAGGACCTGAGGACAGATAGAGACAGATAAGTGGACATGTAGACAGGCAGACAGACAGGGAGCCGGGAGAGAGCCATAGGCAGAAAAATGGTTTGAGGGCAGGGTGGGGGCTCACACAGAGAACAGAGAAAACTGAGGTGGTGGGCAGGTCCTTTTATTTGCCTCGCACATCTTGTTGCACCTGCCAATGACCTCAGGTCATGACACAAGTGGCTACTAGATCCTTGAAAGCTGGCCAATGAAATTGCTCATCTGCTAACAGTACCTAGAGCACTTCACCTACAGTGACAACCTGGCTCAGAAGCCAGTGTGTATTTGCACAATCATGCAAGTGAGCATATCTTTAAATATCAAACCCCGGTGTCTTGCAGACCACATGTAAATCCCAGCTATGTGTTAAACCCATGTCTCCATGCTTTGGTATTCATATGTGTAATGCATGAGAAAGTGTCCTCTTTTGCTACTGCTTTTTGTTTGTTTCCTTTTTCTACAAAGCAAGCAAACTAGGGTGCACGGAGGCATTTCTGCAGCGCATAGGACAACACGTGCATTGATGATAGCAGAAATTTGTGAAGCATGAGAATGGTTTCTGTTTTCACACAGTTGATAGAATGCTACATCATATAAATAGAAGTATTAAGGTACTCGTTTATAGAGATACAGCCAGTGTGTATTGTTTAAGATGGGACTCTCAACCTTGGCTGCATGGTGGAATCACCAGGGGAGCTTTACAAAGCATCTCTGCCCAGACTCGGTCTCAGAAGGCTTGGATTAATCGGTGTGGGGTACAGCCCCAGCTTTGGGAATTTTAAAACTCCCCAGCTACCTCTAATGTGCAGCTAAGGTTGAAAATCACTCATTAATGACACTTTAGGCACCTCAGAAATGTGTTTTGAATTGATTTGCATTTTATAGAGAGGAAGAAAACTCACTTTACTGTTGGCAGAACGCCTTTGTAGAGCCAATGTGACAAGCAGAATTGACAAAATCATACTCTGATCCTACAGAAAAACGTTCCATTTGCATCAGAGGCATCTAAGCATCAAAATGCAAGTAAATGCTTACTTTAAAAAAAAATTGTATTATAGGCCATTACCAACAAAACAGGGTATCACTTCTGTAGATCAAGCTAGCACAGACTTCTCGATGTTGTCCAAGGCAGTGGTTCTATTATATCTTGATCACATGTCAGAACCATCTAGAAGGCTTTTACAATTCCAGGATCCTGACTGCCCCTCAGATTCCATAGGTTGAAATCTCTGAGGGTTGGAAGCAAGCATCAGGATGCTTGTACATCTCCCAAGGTCAGCATTGGAAGTCTATCTTATTTAAACTCAAAGGCCATGGATCCCATGCTAATTGAGAGCAAGCTAGTTATTATCAGGGACTGTGTATTTCAAAGCTCTAATGACGTAGAGCCCGTGTAATGAAACAGAAAAGCATGCTGGCCTGTAGTTAGTAAAGACAACAAGAGCACAGACACATGTGCTCACACAACTCATTTGGTGAGGCACAGCAGAGAGAACTACACTGATTTCAAGGTTTGAGAAGCAGTTTTGAGGAGATGTAGATAAGGGAGTGTACAGTCTATACAAAAACAAAACAAAAATCAAAATTGATTATGTCATATAAGATTATTAATTTCCTGAGAGTTGAAATTAACTAAACCGTGCCCTATTCAATAAGAAACATTTTAACATTCACTAGCTTATATGAACAGAATTCTTACCATA
Organism: Arvicanthis niloticus; assembly: GCF_011762505.2. Lineage (NCBI taxonomy): Eukaryota > Metazoa > Chordata > Mammalia > Rodentia > Muridae > Arvicanthis > Arvicanthis niloticus. The sequence goes on along the minus strand of NC_047669.1, from coordinate 15,729,181 downwards.
AATTCTTACAGCAGTAAAAAGAACCATACTATGACTTTGCAGAGCAAAAAGGCTGAATTTCCAGCAAATCATACTAAGTAAAAAAAAAAAAAGCAAAACCAAAACCAGCCTAAACACAGTTCTGCATGATATCATTATAGAACCAGTGAGATCATAGAATTAGGGAGAAAGAGGCCTGGGTGGAGGTCTCCAGAGGATGGAGAGCAAGGACTAAACGGCAGTGAGAGGAAGGTCAGCCTTGGCAGATTATCTGGGTGTCTCTCGGCTGCAGGAAGAGCTCTGTGTAACAGAGCTGTACCTATATGTGGGCAGTGCTGGCTTCCTGGCTCGGAAAGTCTGGGTAGAGTGACACCGATAGAAAACAGTGAGGAAGGTCATTCCAGGCCTGCCTGTGTGTCCTGGCATACAAAGATGTGTAGCTGCTTCAAAACAGGAAATTCTAAAATAAAAACAAAACAAACAGACAGACAGACAGACAGACAGACAGACAGACAGAAGGATGAAGTGAATTCCTAAAAGGGCCTACATCCTAAATAAACATCGTCACCTCTCTCTTCCTTCTCCTCTCAATTCTACATTCTTTTTTTTTTTTTGCCCCTTTCTCATGTTTTTACTCTTCTTGCCGTAATTTCTTCTCCAACAATTCTTGAAAAATACACTTAAAATCATTTCTTATGCAGATGGATACAAACAAGTGACTGTAAAGAGCCCGGCTGTTCTAATAAGTCTGTTGTCGGCAGACTGCAAGCCCATTCTGAAACTCAGTCATGATCTGTCCAGCAAGACAGCAGGACAGCAGGACAGCAGGAAGTTGTTTTAATAAAGTGCAAACTTAAGGCTAAATACGAACCAAGTGGCATCTCACTTACCAGCACTCCGCTCCTATAACGTAAGGTGATATATTACACACAAGGGGGAAAATGGACAAATGAATGAAACATGTAGTTTGGGCTTAAGAGTTAGGAAGTTTATATCTTCATACTGTTGATCACAGGATGATATTTTAAAGAAGGTCATATCTATACTCATTCATGTAACAATAACAATGTAACTGTGTGTGAAAAGACTTTCCGCTTCAACTTCACCATCAAATCTCATAGAGGCAAGTATCTCTCTGCAAGCTAACTCTTGAAAAATGACTTTGAAAAAAAAAAACCACATTTTCCTCTTTGTGTATCTATTTAAATAGCAAAAATACCTTTGTTCTAGCAAACACAACAAATTTCAAGGCATAGTGGGAAACCAGGTGATTAGCATGGGTGTGTTTGTGGGGGGGTGGGGGTCCCTGCAAGAGTCACAGCCAGCAGGGTAGCTATCCACTAGGACTGAAGACAGGCTCAGCATCATGTTAGCAAGAACTGGATCAAAAACTTCTGAGACAGGCTAGGCTGACTCTATGACAGATTTCAAAATGGCAGTAAGGAGACTAGGCCTAAATCTCTGTTTCCAAGAACTGGGCAAGTCCAGGCAAGTCCAGGCCTCAGAAGCTACCCAGCCACCTGGCCTGGGACAAAGACAGTGGGTCAGCAGCAGTTTCCAGACCTCTTCAGTAACAGTTTCCAGACTTCCCCAGCAACAGTTTCCAGACCCCCCAAGCTCCAGCAATGGTTCTGGAATGTCCCCAGAGATAGAGCCAAGATTAAGATAGTGGTCACCTACCCCTCCCCAGAATTCTCCTAATGTGCTTTAAATCGGGGCTTTGAGCTCACTTTGGGGTCTCTCCCATCTTTGGAGATGGTGGTAAAAGAAAATTTTATGGGTCCCATGAATTATAGATTCTTTTTCCCTAGCCTGAGTAGCTAAAGTTGCCCCTCTGGTTTGCCAACCAGAGGCCAGTTTATCCGTGAACAAAGAATGCAGAGTTACAGGACATCCCGGAATGAAGATAAGAGATAAACATCTGCCTGCAGGAACTGCTCCTCGCCCCCATGGACCGGTTTGGCCAGATGTTCAAAAATTGGAAAACAACCAATCATGTGCACCCGCGCGAAAGTTTCTCCTTTTCCCCACCCCAAGCTTATATTAACCCTAAACCCTGGAGCCACGAGGTCGATGCCCCTGTCTCCCACATTGAGACACGTGTCGGCCCGGAACGTTCCACCATTAAACTACCTCGTGTTCTTGCAGCAAGTTGGTCTTCCGTGTGTCCTTTGGGTGCGCGCCATCCTGTGACTCGAGCGGGGTCCCCTTTGGGGGCTTCCCGAGCCTTACAGTGGACCCTAACATGTTGGACTTCTGCAGAATAAAACACTCTTTGCATTTACATACTATTTGAGTCCAGGATATCATCTTCGGTGAATCATAGCCAGTTACACTTCCAGAGTCTGACCCCTCATGCTTTATTTCTTCTTAAACATTTAAGCACAGTGGGGGAAAAAAAATCTCTGGTTGACAATTATCCCAAGAAAGCTTCAGGCATGGCTTCATCTAAACACCCTTGAAAAGCAGCAAAGTGCCTGAGACCTTTACAATAAGAATGAGTTTCAGTGATTTAAACAGTGATAAATTATTCCTCCACCAGTGAAATGAAGCAATTTAAGCCAGATTAAAATACATAAGGGCAAGTTTATCACTACGAAGATGGAGAAAGAGTGGAGGGGGAGAGAAAGAGCAGAAGAGCACACACAGAGGGAGAAGAGAAAAGGAAGAAAAAGAGGGGGACAAGGAGATAGACAGAGATTGAGAGAGAGATGGAAAGTTGGGAGGGGTCCAGGTAGGGACTGAGGATGCTGGGAGAGCCTGGAGGCCAGGTTTGCTTTGGTATGTAAAATATGGACCTCCACCCCTTATCCCTTGGTCTGAAACCAAACAAACAGTACTCCTGGTAAAGGCCTAAGGATGAAGGATTTGTAATAAGAATAAGGATGGATTGTGTTGATAGAGGATGCAGAGTACGAGGACCTCTTTCATATAGATGGTTTTGTAGAGTGAAAAATTATAAAGGCCATTTTATGAAATATGTGTAGATTCTTTGCCCTTAGACCTGGGCAGGAAAGTGCAGATTCTAGAACAAGGAACTGAAAATAAGATTTCAGGCCTTCACTTCCCCGGAGCACATTCTGGATGGGTGGACATTATTCCCTGAATCAAGCCTCAGGCAGTAGGCCCGCCTATGGGTGGAAGAGGCCCAAGGCAGGAAGACACATTCCTGACCATAAAAAATACAAGCCATCTAGGTGGGGCTGTGACTGGAGGAAGTGAGAAATGTTTTGTAATAACGGTATAGGGGACAGTGACTTGGTAAGACCACATTTTTGAGAAGAATGAGTGTGCAGAGTGATTTTCACATGACTCTAGATCATTTGGTCTAGATTCCTCTGAAATGCCCCACTGTTCTTGGTTACCCCTCCCTCCCTTGGTCTTCCCAGTGCTATGTTCAAAATTTGTAAAACAACCAATTATGTGTAACCACACGAAAATGCAACCAATCATGTGTAACCGCGTGAAAATGCAACCAATCATGTATAACCTCGCGAAAATGCCTTCCTTTCCCCACCCCATGCTATAAAACACCCCTTATCCCGCCATTCAAGGCCAAACCTTGCTCTTGGAGCTAGAGAGCTTGTGGTTTGACCGCCGGCTAACTTCCCTAATAAAGCCTCTGCTGATTGCATCCAGGTATGGTTTCTTGTGATCTTTGGGTGGTCGTGATTTCCTGAGACTTGAGGAAGGGTCTCCCGAGTATGGGGGTCTTCATTTTCTATTCACTGAGAGACCAAGCTCAGGATTAAATTTAAAATTCCCAGGACTTGGCAGGGGTGGAGAAGTGGAGAGGTGGGGTATGGGGTGGAGGTGGGGGGACTATGGGAGATGAGAAAAGGGTCTGGGGAATGGGGCATGGGGGGTATTCAGGTGAAGGGTGGCTTCATAGAATAACAACAAAAAATAAAAAAAAAATCACCCAGTGGTTAGACAGCATCCACTCCAGCATCACCTCCTAGTGAACAGGCGTCAGGCATTGTCTTCCCTTGAAGAAGAAAAAAGCCTGCTTGTTTAGCAGTTCTGGATTTTCTAATGCTTTCTGTGAGTTGTCACTCCTACAAGCAGTACAAGCAGGTCCTTGATCTCTCTGCTTAATGACAGACGTCATGACAACAGATAGATGGGGAAACTCAGAAGTCTTGGCCTCTTCTCCATGAGATGAAAGGCTGCAAATAAATTTATCCTGCATCTTTTTAAATGTCATTTAAGCACTTAAAAATTACTGAAAATGGGGACAAATGGAATTTGTTGAAGCCATATATATATATATATATATATATATATATATGTATATATATGCAGTGTGTATATAATTACATACTTTAGAATACCTAAAAATACCTTAAAGTGAAGGAGGTCTGAGTTTCGCTTAAGGAAAAATAAGTAACTCACTGTACCATGAAAATTAATGAGATCATCATTTACCATAATAGCTCTTAAAAGCATTGTGGCTTTTTAAGAAGTTTAGGGAAATCTGTACTTTTGCTGATTTAGAGAAAATGGTAATAGGTCACAGACTTCAAATATACTACGTTTTAAGTTCTTACTACTATAAATGATCAAATAGGTCAGATCATTACACGTTTAGAAAATTAAATTGTGATTTTAGTGGTAGTAAGCATTTACAAAAGTAAGACAAAGTAAATATGCCAAGAGCCACTTTCAAACAAATGAAGCTATAGGAAGGGTTTAAACCTTGAATATCTGAAGCAGAGTCCCATGTGTTAGCTTCTTGCTTGACATCGTATGATATGTTTTGTAGTGGAATGATGCAGCCAGAGAGAGACCCTCAGCGGGTCCATGCTGAGGCACACTTCCCACCTCCAAGAGGTACCAGACATACGGCAGGTCTACTATAAAATGAAGTTTATTTTTGGGACATGGGAAGGGCAGTTGAGAAGGGAGTAGAGAGAAAGAAAGACAGAGGAAAGAGAGAAGGAAAGAGGCCCTCAGGGTACACGTGGCAGATGGAGAGAGAGAGAGAGAGAGAGAGAGAGAGAGAGAGAGAGAGAGAGAAGGAGGGAGGGAGAGAGGGAGAGAGAGAGGGAGAGAAAGAGAGAGAGAGGGAGGGAGGGAGGGAGAGAGAGAGAGAGAGAGAGAGAGAGAGAGAGAGAGAGAGAGAGAAAGGAGGGGGAGGGGAGGGAGAAAAGGAGAAAGGGAAGCCAAACAGTCCTTTTATAACAAGCCAGGCTCATACCTGGCTGTTGCTAGGTAACTGTTAGGCAGAGCCTAGAAGAAATGCTCACATGGTAGAGGAAGAACAGAAGACTCAAAAGACAACACCCTTGTAGTCCATCTACAACCTAACAAGGATGCTGTTTCCAGTCCTGTCTAGTTACCTGCCATGTAACTTAGACATTACCCCTTATTCTCTCTGCTCCTGGTCCTGGCCCTTCCCTCTGCTCTTCTGTATTTGGGCCTCTCTATTATCAAGTATGATCTCCAAATGAAAGCCTTTTTTTACACAGCCATCATCTGATAGTTGAACATTTACTGTATGTAAGGGATGGGAAGAAAGATGGGCTGTCTTGAGAGAGTTTCCCTTTTACAAGTGTATTATGGCTTATTGGAGGAAAGGATTATTTTGGCACGTAGTTTGGGGGTGCGGTCTATCATGGTGAAGTCAAGAGCAGCTCTTGGCTCTGCAACAGGAACATGAAGTTGCTTGCTCACCTCTGAGCAGCTCAGGGAGCAGAAAGCTCAGGCTATAATCTATTAAGGCATGCCCACCCCCAGCTAGACTCTGCCTCATCCAAGTATCACAACCTCTCAAAACAGCAATACTGGCAAGGGATCCAGTGTCCAAACACATGTGCTTACGGGGGACATTAAATATTTAAACTACGATAGAGAGCAATAATTAATAAGTAAACCAAACTTACATAGAATTTTGACTTCTAGTAATAACATAAAATATGTCAATGGAGCAATGTGGCGAAGAACAGCTGGAGCAGGGAAGTTGTGGTGCTGAAGAGAGCAGCCGGGTAGAAAGTAGCATCTCTGCAGAGAAGGCATTAAAAATGAACTAAAGAATAAAAAGGAATCTGTCATTCAAAACTCAGAAAAAGAATTCTCCAGGCAGGCAACGAAGAAAACTCCGATGAAAGAATGGGACATAAAGTCCCTGTTAGCATTTCTTCTAAGGCTCCGCCCGATGGTTACCTAGCAACAGCCAGGTACATTTCTGGCCAGCTATAAAAGGACTGTTTGGCCTCTGTGTGTGTGTGTGTGTGTGTGTGTGTGTGTGTGTGTGTGTGTGTGTGTATCTTTGTGTCTCTCTGTCTTTCTGTCTGTCTGTCTCTCTGTCTCTGTCTCTCTGTGTGTGTGTCTGTGTGTTTGTCTCCCCTCTCTCTTCTTCCTTACCCTGCCCTCTTTTTCTAGTCCCCCTTCCCCACTTCTCTCTCTTCTCCCCATGTGTTCCTGGCCAGCCTCTTTCTCTCTCTTTCTCTGTCTCTCTCTCTCTCTCTCTCTCTCTCTCTCTCTCTCTCTCTCTCTCTCTCTTTCTCTCTCTCTCTCTCTTCCCCTCTCTGTCCCCTCTCTTTCTCTGCCTCAACTCCCTTCTCACCACCCCCTTTGCATGCCCCAAGTAAACTAGCACCTGGAGGGATGTGCCTCAGCATGGGCACACTAAGGCACCCCTCCTGTCGCATAAGCATCATCCCACCTCATATCAGTCCAGACAATTGAATCCCAACAAGTACGATGGAGGGCAAAGTTAGCTGAGAGCCTACAAGTCCATGGGAGCCCTACTTTTAGTGAAGCTGAGGTTCATGGTGGAATTGAGTGTACAGAAGTAATACTATTTTAAAGATATTGCTCTGGCTGAAATACAAGGAGCATTTTAATAGACAATGGGGAGTGGATAGAAGTTGAAATATATGTTAGGAAATTATTGCAGGAGATAGAGCAGTGAGGTAGTGATATAGATATTGAAGAAGTGAATTGATTCTAGTTATATTTTGAAAGTATAATGAAGCATCAAGGAAAATGATTATGAAGAATAAGAAGATAAGGATGCTATGGTGTCAAAAACAAGAAGCTAGCACCAAGATGTGGAAAGGAAAAAAAAAAATATTTTATAGGCTGAGCCAGACTTACGTTCTCCTTTGGGAGAGAAAAATGAAGTGACCAAACAAGAGCAGAAACACGAAGTCCTTTCTATGGCAAACTAGCAAGTGATTGAAAAAATGGGATTTTGCAATTATGTTTCTGATTATGGGAAAGGTACATGTTATGGGTCTGAAGTCAGATAATTAACATACCATGAAACATTTTAGGGTCAGTCAAGTGATCAGAGCAATGAAAATGGTTTACAACGTGTAATACACAAGACTATTGAGAAAGAACAACAAAAACAAACAAGAAACAAGTTACCTCTAGCTAAGGACATGATCAAAATCTAACATCGTTTAACTAAAAAGAAAAATAGAGTCAGTGGTCCCTTAACAACGATAGAGATGGCATGTGGTTTGGGGAACTGCTGTTAGAGTCATGATTTTATGAAGTAGAGGAGACTGGGTGAAGGATGTACTCTGAGAAGGAAACGGAAGCTGTGGTTACAATGCTACTTGGAAAGATCAATAGAGCATCCAGAGGAAATGCCAAGACGTGGTTTCAACGATCAGAAAGCTTGAAGCAGGGAATGTGTTCCAAACACCCCTTCTGAAATCCCACTCATTCAATTATCTATCAGCATCTAAATATGAACGTCCTTGGAACAACATACCTACTTCTGCATGTGCTCTTCTAAGCACTACTAACGTGCACATGTAGTTGAGCATGTGCTGATATTTGTATAACAGCATTGCTTCTGACAGCACATGTTGAGGTCAGCCTAGGTGCTCAAAAAAAGTGCACTGTGTAGACTGTCACATCCATAACAGATCTCTGTCCATTGATGGAGAAGTCACATGACATGAAAGGAAATCACAAATTATGTATTACAAGGAAAGGTCAGATATGAGAACTGTAAGTAGTATCTCATTGGTTATCAAAAACGGGATTATACAGGCAAATCCATGTACACTACATACTGTTATAACTAAGACTAGATGGTAGAGAAAAGTAATAAAATTGGCTAGTCTACTCTGGTGTTTGTAGAGGAATGGTTCTGATGCTTTGATTTAATCAAGAATCTGTGTTTACTGATGATGAAGGTCCTTGTCCCCAGTTGGTTTTTGACCTACCAATAAAGATGCTAGTGGCTAATGTCTGGGCACAGGGTGGGACACTGATAAAAGAATAAGGGGGTGCAGGAGTAGCAGAAGATAAAGCCAACTGACCATGTGAGTTTTCGGGTAAGGGGTCACTACCATTCGTGGATCCAATATAGCTCCAGGGCAGGTACACACCTGCAACTCACCGGGAGCACAAAGCAGTACAGCCAAACAAACAAACAAACAAACAAACAAAAAAAGTCACAGCAACAGGTGTTAGAATTTTTATAAGAAAAAGAAATGTACAATGCCCAATCTTAGTTTTCTAAATAATATTCAAACCAGCAACACCTAGCCATTGACCTCAAACATAATCAATAACAATCACTTTATTTTATACAACATAGAAGATAGGAGCAGAGAGATTGAACTAACTTATCAGAATTGCAGGGCTGGTTGAAACTGGGCCTGTTTCCTGATGCACTTGGCTGTCTCCCTCTAGGATGTTGAGCTTTTCTGCATGGGTGAATGCTTTGCTTCATTTTACAAATATGGAGGTGGTTATGAAATGTGAATTTTAAGTATATGATGCATGAAACTAGTCACATATACCTATACCTATGCCTATGCCTATGCCTATGCCTATGCCTATACATGTACATATTTTTCTCTGTCCTTGTTGGAGGACAGACACAAATAGGTTCAAGGTATTTGGGGTAAGTAGGGAATGCTTGAGTAAGTAAGGACTCACTGTCTGTCTGTCTGCCTCTTTTTCTTCTCTCTCTCTCTCTCTCTCTTTCTGTCTGTCTCTCTCTCTGTCTCTCTCTGTCTGTCTCTCTCTCTCTCTCTCTCTCTCTCTCTCTCTCACACACACACACACACACACACACACACACACAGACACACACACACACACATACACAAGATAGACGATACACCAATGTAGGATTGATTGAAACATAAAATAGTCATAGTTTCTAAGAAAATAGAATTTTAAATGACTCATTTCTGGGGATGGAGAAATGGCACATGTTACTCTTGCAGAGAATCTATCTCAATTCTTGGCCCAAATATGGTGGCCAAGAATTGAGATACACCGATCTGTAGCTCCAGCTCCAAGGACTCTGATGCCCTCTTCTGACCTCTGTGGGCATTAGGCACAACGTGTATGTATATATTTCTATAAACATGCAAATGGACAAAAGACCTATATGCATAGTATAAAATTTTATAATCTAAAAAACTCAAAATTTAAAAGACTCACTTTAGTTACCACTACCCACAAAAGATGTTATATCTACCTGACGCTTCTCATCAAATGATCATTTTAATGATGAAGGGAATCCAGAGGCCAAGATATAAGGACAAGAAAAGGAAGAAATCCCTTCAAAGAGAAATGGCAAAAACAAAGGAGCCCATTTCCATGGTTTGAGTTCAGGGCCCTCGGGAAAGGGGCTCCATTGCTTCTATGTAGTCTCCAATGATTCTTTCATGTGGAAAGACTATATCTGCTTTGGTGGCTCCAGCTTGTTTCTTAGGACTGCTGCTGTGGGAACAGGAGAGGGAAAACATCTTCCATTCGATCTCTGATGAGGAGGAATGCCTGCTCCCACAGAAGCTCTCTCTTCTATCACACTTTATGTAAGGGAGAAGAGACTATGTGGCCAGCTAAGACTAAGACATGAGTGGCCTTTCATCTCCCCTCTGCCATTTTGAAATCTTCCTGCATGAAGATTGTGTTCTGCTTTGTCTCCTTGTCCTTGATTTACAGATGCTGCGACATGTGCAGCCTGTTTCAACAGTGGACAGTGTGGTTAAGTGTTTGCACATCTGGGACTCAGTATAAGTAAGCTTCTTGGCTCATAAATAGAAGCTATGGTACATTGACATATAATGCATCTGACATCTGCACTGATAATAAAGAAACGTGTTGGCCTCCAATCTGCTTGACTCTCGAGGTTCATTCTCCTCTTGGTTCAAAACAAAAATGAACAATAAGGGTGGCACTTACTGGGGCCCCTCAGACCTCAACAACTGTACATAAAGTGGCAAGGAAAATGCCTATCATACAAGTGGATGTGAGATCAATGATTTGAGACATTTTAACAATATGATACTTGACACATAACCTAGCTACAAAAACGTTTACTATGTCTTTTGGGTTTATTAAGCAAATACCACTACAGAAATAAATGTTCTGCTACTATTAGATATTTGTACAGCCCTAATATGAATTTAGAAATCCTTGTTGCAATAAAACCATACTGCCTGGATGGTTTTGTCTATGACAATGATAGCTATTTCATCATACCAGCTTTGCCATCACCTGCAAGATATGCTTCCTTCTGTACCGATTCCTAAAAGTTTTCTACCACTGAGGCTATTTGCCACAGACAGCCTTTTATGGCAGCAGCTATAAATATGCCTTCTCTCCCATTTCTCTCCTGTTTCCAGCGTTGTTAGCTTCTCCAGCCCAGGGTCCCCATCATGTTCATGGGTCTTTGTTTTGCAGTACCTATTATAAAGATGTGTAATAAGGACATATTGACAAAAATGCCATTTTTTCAGTGTTTAAAGGCAAGGAGAACATAAGCCAAAAGGTTTAGAATTGACAGAAAGACATATGCACTTTTCCTCTGCATAGCCATTTAATTATATATTTAAAAATTAGTGAACACCAAGAATGGGTTTGCAGAGATGGACACAAGGAAAAGCATCAGAAAACAGAGGAGGAAAGTGTAGGGGTGCCCTTGGCTTTTGTGGTGTGTGTGTGTGTGTGTGTGTGCTTGCTTGACTGCTTATTATATTTTTAATAAAAGGCCTCACTATATAGCTCAGTCAGTCCTAGGACTCACTATGTAGTCCAGACTGGCATCAAATTCTTAATTTGCCTACTTCATAGCCCTATGTCACCATGCATAGAATGTTCACATTGTAATGCAAGCATTACATATTTCTAAGGTTTTTGTACACTATAAATACGAAATGCAGGAAACTACATCCATCTCTACACAACCCTCTCTGCCATATCAAGATCACTCCAAAGGTATGTCATGTGAACCTATACATTCATAACTACAGTCCCTTGTCCCAGGGCCCTTTGCATGCCACAAGGTACCTAGTTCAGCTTCAGCTGCCTTATTCTTTAATACAGCTTCTAATCTATTTGCCTCTGGTCTACCAGGCTTGCAGTTTCAGGTTGCCAGGTGGTTAAAGGGATAAGAAGATCACCAAAGAGCCTCTTCTCCATACCACTTGGCATTCAAGAGGGGACACCTACCTAGGCTCATCATACTCCAAGACCTTTAGGGAAGCATTGTCCTCATCCCAGGCCTGGAGTTTCAACCTTTATCATCACAGCACCTTCCATGGGACATGTGTACAAACCTCTTCTTTCTCTTTCAGAAAAAAGAAAACATGTTCATTAAAAACTCATGCTTGTAGTATAGGCATAGAAACAGACAAATTGATCAGGAGAATGAAATCGAAGATCCAAACATAAATCCACGCCCCTATGGACACCTGACTTTTGATAAAGAAGCCACAAATACAAAATAAAAAAAAAAAAGACAGCTGTAGTGGGAGATATTTAAATCTCCAACCCAAATATGACCTGTCAATGAAAACACAACTCAGTAATTATGAATATATTCTGTAAGCCTAGATTGGGCAGATACCCCTACACTACTCTGTTCCCCAGCCATGAGACCCTTATAACTTGAGAGTTTTCCAGACCCTGCATTTGTCCTTCTACCTCCTGCTTCCCAGTCGTCCTCTTCTTCATCATTCCCCTGTCATCCTCTCATCATCCTCCTCCCTGCTTTCTTCCCACCAACCTTTGTATCTCCACCTCCCGTTCCTCTGCCCAATCACTGGCTCCAGTCTTTATTTTACAAATTAAGATGGGCAGAAAGTTCACTAGAAATCACCTGTGTAATGATTCACTCCTCCTCTGCAGACCTTCACAGGAAAGGGGAATTAACATCAAAATACAAGGCCAGGGCTATCCACAACAGACAGCATTTTTAACAAATGTTGCTGATCTAACTGGACGTCGGCATGTAGGAGAATGGATATTGATCCTTACCACCCTGCACAAAGTCAAGTCCAATTGGATCAAAGACCTCAACATAAAACCAGATACGCTGAACCCAACAGAAGAGAAAGTTTTGAGAATAGCCTTAAACGCATTGGCAACTTCCTGGACAGAACACCGATGGCATAGGCACTAAGAACAACAATCAATAAATTGGACCTCATGAAACTGAAAGCTTCAATAAGGCAAAGGGCACTGTCAATAGGACAAAATGGCAGACTACAGAGTGGAAAACGATTTTTCACCAACCTCACATCTGACAGAGGGCTAATATCCAAAATATATAAAGAACTCAAGAAACTAGACATCAACAAACCAAGTAATCCAATTAGAACACTGGATATAGATCTAAACAGAAAACTCTCAACAGAGGAAACTTCAAATGGCTGAGAAACACTTAAAGAAATGTTCAGCGTCTTTAGCCATCAGGGAAATATAAATCAAAACAACTCTGAGATTCCATCTTACACCTGTCAGGAATGCTGAAGAACATCAGCAGGATCAAGTGACAGCTCGTGCTGAGGAGGGTGTGGAGCAAGGGGAACACGCTTCTACCGCTGGTGGGAGTGAAAAGTTGTACAGCCATTTTGGAAATCAATATGGAGGTTTCTCTGAAAATTGGAAATAGATCTACCTCAAGACCCAGCTATGCTACTCCTGGGTATATACCCAAAGGAGGCTCCCACCTACCACAAGGACACTTGCTTACCCATGTCCATTGAAGCTTTATTCCTAATAGTCAGAAACCTGAAACAATTAGATGCCCCTCAACTAAAGAATGCATTAAAATATGATACATTAACAACATGGTGTTATTCACCTGTTAAAAACAACGACATAGTGAAATTTGAAGACAAGTTAACAGAACTAGAAAATATCTTCCCAAGTGAGGTAACTCAGACTCAAAAAGACAACCATGGTATGCACTTATAAGTAGATACCAGCTATTAAGTAAGAAACAAACAAGCAAACAAACAAACAAACAAAAAAACCCATGCTATAATTCACAGACTCAGAGAGTAAGAAAGGAGGGCTCAAGGGGAGATGCATGGATCTTTCTGGGAAGGTGAAACTGAATAGAATTTATAGGTGGACTAAGGGCAGACAGGACTGAGAACAAGAGTGATCAAGTGGGGGGGGGAGGTGTGTGTGTGTGTGTGTGTGTGTGTGTGTGTGTAAGAGAGAGAGAGAGAGAGAGAGAGAGAGAGAGAGAGAGAGAGAGAGAGAGAGAGAGAGAGAGACTAGTAGGAAAGGTGACTGGAATTGCTGTAAACTTGGGGCCCAGTGTAGAAACCTAGTGTAGTGCAAATATCCTGGGATCTATGAGAATGACCCTAGCAAAGTGTGACCACCAGCTGGAGGGGCAGCAGGGAGAGCAGGGACAGGAAGGGTCAAGGACAACATGGAAACACGGGTGACAGAGCTTCAAGTGGCAGAATTCATCCCTAATTAACTCAGTCTACCAACTCAGCCCAGTCTGCACCCAGCTCCATCTCAGCACAGTGTACACCCAAGGGTGTGTAGTTTACTTCTGGCCACCTCAGCACTCACACAGGCTGGAACCTGCTCATCCCCAGAAATCAGCCTCTGTAGTGTGAAGCTCAGTGAATGAACCCGAGAGGACAGAAAAAGACCCTGTAGTGTGATCTACATCTCTTATCAGCTTACCTCTGCTGCAGTGCCCCAGTGACTTTGGAAGGGTGAGTAATTTTCCCATTTGTTCTCCCAGGCAATGGGATCTAGAATGCTAAGAATGCAGCCTCCATAATAGAATACCAAGTGTTAATGTTGGGACTATGTGGTGTTCCATCATCACTCAGGCAAGACCTGTATAATTCTCCCCACAAACTTATGCATTCAAACCTTGAGCCCCTTGAAATCACAAAAGCCAAGGCGTACTACCATTATAAGCTTTACTCATAACACCTGAAAGATGAGAAAATGGCTTGTTGCATGTCCACTCAACAGGCTGACAGTGAACTACGGAGCAGCATTTATGGTTCCTGGTGCAACATCGCAACCTGTGATGGGTATCAGTAGCCATGATCTTAGCTGAGTTTCATCTCACACTTGGTAGGAAAAAATGTGTGGCAAAAGGAATAGTGGAACAAAGGTTTGCATTGCAAAGTAGCAAAAAATCAATGTGGACTGGAGCTGTGGGAGGCCTAGCCATCCAACAGGTCATATATATGATAAATTGCACCCTTCTGTTGGAAAGAAACTGGGCTCAAATTCATTGCATTAATTTTATTGATTTACAGTCTTTAGAAGGTAACAATCATGTGACTGCGTGGCTAACCCTCGTAATGGTCCATGTTCCTTGACAGGTTTTCTGATAGGCTTGAGTTATTTTTCCCTTCTAGGCCACATCTTAAATAGCCAAGCTCAGCAGTTCCGGGTGAGTGAGAAAATGCAAGATGGATCCCATGTGCTCCCTGTGTTAACTTGATTCCCCGGCCTAGGGATTCACACTCTCTTGCAACTTTAGTAAGGGTAAGTATCACCCTACATAAATGAACACCTTGAAGAGACAAGGAGCCCATGACCTCTGCAGTGAAATCTCTTGTTTTGGGGATAGCTTGAAGGTCTAGAACGTTTGAAAGACTCCCAAGTCCAAAGTCTGCCTTCCTACCCACATTTCAAAACATTAGTTAATAGACTTTCAACCCACCCCTTACCCACCGTGAACACATGAGGAGTCTTAAGTACAGCACAGCTATTGTAGTTGGATAGTTCAGCGAGGTCCAGTAAGTCTGTGGGTATCAAAGGCGAAGTACAATTTCCTCATCAGTACCTTGTGGGTTGTAGTAGCTCCAGCTGCTATTGAAGGGATTCAATGAGAGAGACAGTGCCAGCCAGGTACTTACTATAGAGATATCCAAGTCACAGCAAATACATGGTCGCTTGGAAAACTTCAAACACAACTAACACACTTTTGCTCCTTGTCACAGGCTTCATGTAGAGACAGAAGGCTTCTCTCTTTCTCAAGCCATCAGTCTCCTGGAAGTTTCTCTTCCTGACGTTCTATGGCTTCCCCACAGCTAAGGCTGATATGGCTGAAGTGAGACCCTGCTGAGCTTGGGCCATTAGGATCCACATCTCCCTTCTTCTATGACAGATGTCAAGAGGACGACTTCTCTCTTGAGAAAAAGCCCCAATTAAATATGCTCATTAAAGCTCTGTGATTCTTCTGCTTTCTTCAAATGCACAGCAAAAATGAATCTCTTTCTGCTGACCTGAAACCTGGCCAAAGAGTGCTTGGCCCAGGCAAGGTGTGGGCCGTCTGCCAGAACCATGTGGGCTGTACACAGCAGTTTCATCAGTAAATGCCAGGCTCTCCCTGCTGCCCCTCCAGCTGGTGGTCAGACACTGGCCGGTGCCGGCATAAGAAACCCTGAACCAAATAGCACAGTTTTCTCATGATCAAAAGGAAGAGAACAAATTACACTAAAGTGAGTTCAAATCTGTCCAGTCGGGCCCTAATTGGACTCATCCTCTAATCCTGGCTTTCTGTGTATATGATACCAAGCAAAATAGCAAAGGGAACATGAACCAGAAAGCAACTGTATAGAGCTAATCATATGAAAACGTCAGCATCAGATACAGTGTGTGAATAAAGGATACTGTTGAGGCCTTGAAGACTATGGATCTCAAGAATACAGTCCCTCCCAGGCCCACTACCACTGATACCACCATCAAAATCCAGTAATGTTTACAACATATTTACTGTGTAATAGGTGGTGCTATGTGGTTGAGTGCTATGTGTTAATTCATGGCTCATTTCTGTGTGTTAAATCATTTAATCTTGTAAAAGCCCTTTGATGAGATCTAACCACATCATTCTTCCTATTTGCAAAAAAACAAAAATGAGACTTTGAGAGAATAAAATAACTTGTTGATAAAGAAAGGTAAGTAAGACCAGGCAAGAAATGACAGATTAAAGACTCCTGCATTGTCTACTACTTTGGTTCCACGACAAAGCCTTGGTTACAGAAACCGTTACAGTGATACTCCTCCTCCTCAGCCTCCTTCTGCCCCAGGAGCTTGGCTTCTGGTCCTGAGCAGATCATGTCATCTCCTTCAAATTGCCTCATTGTTTCTGTACAAACAGATATGCCTGAGGTCTTAAGCCATTTAAAAGTCAGACTGTATGTTTTCTATGGCTCATGGGAGGATCACCAGTCTATCTCTGCACTGATCTCCATAAACATTTTTATTTGGAAAGAGTTTGTTGCTTTATTAAGTCATTTTAAATTACTGTCTTTTATCTTGATCATGTTTTATTATTATGACCTGTGTCTCCATCAGATTTAAAGAATACCAGGACGTGGACCATTCTTTGAATCTTTCTCAGCCCCAGCCACGTGCCCGTGCCAGTTGATAAGTGTTAATTAAACTTGAGCCTCTTCCTCAGTTTCAGCATTAAACCCCCCATTAGTCGGTATTTAACCAGCCTTAGCAGCTTCTGAGGGAACTGCAGGAATACAGCCATCAGCCAGTCTGGTAGCCTTTCGGAAAAACGTGGCTTTTGTGGAATTCACAGAATGAGCAGAAGATTCTGTGACCTACACCCATGCTCCTCCTGGGCCAGCCTGGGTGAGTCACCCGTCAGCACCTCACCGTGTCCACACACCTCCACGTATCTCACAAGGTCAGAACAGGCTTTTCTGGCAATGCCGGCAGAGAAAAGACATCTGGCAAACGTGAACACGCTGGCACCAGGCACCTGGCCCACTTAGACCAGCTTTAGTTATGAGCTTCACGTTCTGTATCCAGGCCAATGCTGAGGGTAGGAAATGATTCTATCTGCTCTCCAAAATCTGGTCTGTGCATGCCAGGTTCATGATGGTCATCTGTTGCACTATCTGTCCGTAGCACCTGCAGCTCAAACAGCCAAGGCCAGAAGTTATTTGTTGAGGCCTTGGCAATCCTCGCACACCGTCGTAAGGCCAAGAGCTAAGACAGGGACCAGTTGTCTAAATTGTCTTGTCAATATCATTGGCAGGTTTCAATATTCAAATGCTGGAAGGACAGATGAAAGTTATTCCACTTCACAGATGCCAGTGGAGAGAAAGATGTAGCAAACTGTGACGAGCTCAGTGATGCCTCAGGGGGCAAGGACTTTGAGCCCTTTCCTGCAAATGCCAGAGTTGTTGATGACTAACAGACCTTTCATTAAGAGCCAGGGAGTCTCAGTTTCGTTGACAAGAAAACAAGATAAACCAGCCTAAGCAACAGAAAGAAAGATTGTAACCACGGTTTGAAGTTGTATTCCCACTAAAACTGCATTAAAAGAGATGACAAACTTAAACAAACAAACAAACAAACAAAAACCTCTGAACTGGAAAACTGGGAACAACATGGGTAAATACAGAAAAAAATTTTTTTAAGGCTTATTAAAGGTTATTAGATTTTAACAAAAAATAATTTCAATATATTCAGGGTTTAAAATATATGTAACAGTTAAATCTATAAAGATATCCCAAAGGTCAAGAGAAGAAGCAGGAGAATACTGTTGTTTAAATAATATGATGCTAATAGTTATGACATTGTGGTGCTTTGGATGAAAAGGTCCCTATGGGCTCACGTATTTCACACATTTGGTCCCCGGTTAGTGGTTCTGTATGGGGAAGTATAGGAGGTGTGATCTTGTGGAAAGATGGCTGTAACTAGAGATGAGCTTTTAAAAAGCCTTCTGTCTCTTTCTGCTTCGTGCTATGGTAAAGGATATGAACACTCAAGGTTCTTGCTCTTGCCTGCTGACTACTGCCAAGCCTCCCCACCTGCGTGGACTTTTATCTTGCTGGACCCATAAGACAAAGTAAATTCTTTTTTTTTTTTTCTGTAAGTTTTCTTGGGAATAATGTTTTGCATTTTATAACAACAGAAAGGTGACTAATACAAACATGACTTTAATAAAACACTAAAATAAGCTTATGATGAATATAACAAAACAAACAATAAAATCAGATAACAGAGTTATAACTAATTTGCCAATAAAAGATGTAACGAAATAAAATACTGAAAAACTAAATTAATACAAAAGGATGACATAAAAACAGAAGGAGGGACAAAAATCATATAAAAAACAGAAGTAAGATGCTAAATTGGCAGATTAAATCTAATCATATAAAAAATCACACTAAACATAAATAGTATAAGCACAAAATTTAAAATCAGACTGTCAAATTGTAGTTTACAGACAAGATATAACCACATACTATTTAAAAGAATCGTTGTCAAATAAAAAAAATACAACCAGATTAAAAATAAAATTATAGAAAGAAACATGTGGATTACTGGCAGACTAGAATGTTTCAGGGCAACAAATAGTATCAGACACAAAGATCATTTCTAACCAATGAAGAGCCAATTCCTCAAGTTGGGGTATTAACCCTAATGTTCTTATACTCCATAGGAGAAATGAAAACACTGATAAAACCATAAGAGTTAAGGTTTTAACGTTCCCCTCTCAATAAATACTAGAAAAACACACAAAAACTTGTTAAAGGGAACTAAAGAGATGTATCAGCCGATAAGAGTGTTTATTGCTCTTGAGAAGGACTCACCTTCAGCCAAGTCATATGGCTCACAACCAAGCACTTGTAACTCCAGCTCCAGGGCCTCTGAGATCCTCTTTTGGCCTCCACCCCCACATCACCTGCACTCACATACCCCACCACAGTCACATGCATACACATACCCCACCACAGTCACATGCACACACATACCCCACCACAGTCACCTGCACTCACATACCCCACCACAGTCACATGCATACACATACCCCACCACAGTCACATGCATACACATACGCTTTTAAAAAGTTAGTAGAGATAAAAGACTTTAAATATGACTTAGTTGAATTTGTTAAAACATTCTACTCGGCAACAGCTTCAGAATACACTCAGTGCTGGCTAGTTAATGTCAGGTCCATACAAGCTAGAGTCATTTGGGAAGAGAGAACCTCAATCAAGAAAACGCTTCCATGAAATTGGCCTGTGGACAAGTCTGTGGGGTACTGCCTTGATTAATGATTAATGTAGGGGAACCCATTTCAATGTGGACAATACCACCCTGAGCAAGCAGCCCTAGATTATATAAGAAAGCAAGCCGAACAAGCCACGAAGAGCAAGTTAGAAAGAAGCATTCCTCGGCGGCCTCTGCTTGAATTCTTGTCTCTGGGTTCCTGCCTTGACTTTCCTCAAGAATAGGATGTAGCCTGAGAGTTAAAAGCTGAAATAAATCTTTTCTACCCAAAATGCTTTGGTTATGGTGTTTGGCCATAGAAACCCTACAAAACATATTCTTCTCTAATACAAGTGGAGTATTTCCCAAAGTAGTCAGTATTCTTGTCTCTGCGAGAATTCTCAATAAACTTAGGATTCAAGTTATAGATTGTGTGGTCTTTCAAGTGTACTTTTGATATGGGACTTCAAAGATTTAAGCAGCAACTGACCTGAAAGCATCCTCTCTGAGAACTAGCCCTCATAATACCAGAAATTGCTATGCCTTTCCTAATACAAATTCTTGGCACATCCAGGGATCTTCCTCAGTGGGAACTGGCCATCCCTGAGAGCACTGCACAGCTCTGGAAGATTCCAGTCTGTGTGATCATGATGGAAATTGCATTTTTAGTGAAATGCAACCGAGATGCACGGCACTATGTGCAAGGACAGCAACAGCCACCAAATCTTTAAGAGTAAACCTGGTAAAAGATACTCAAAATCGTACCCTGGAAAATATAAAATATTACCAAGAAAAATAAAAGAAGATGTAAGTAATTGAAACCTCAATATGTTCAATGGTTAATTCTCTCTGAATTGATGTATAAATTATGTGTACTCTCTGTCAATACCCCAGCAGAATTTTTTATGTTAGTTTATTTTACTTATTTAAAAACTGACAAGCTGACTCTCATGGAAATGCAAAGGACCGAGGAACTGAAATAAAAAATTAAAATCGTATACAGTAGGAAAGTTGACCTTACACCGCTTGACTTCCAAACAAATTATAGTTAAAAAACTCAAAACTGTGGGCATAGTAGGAAGATGAATCAATAGCAAACGGGGCAGAGGAAAATTCAGAATCCAGTAGATGTGGTTCTGAGCAATTGATTTTTGACCTAGGAGAACAGGTAATTCATAGAAAAAGAGAGTCCCTCCAACCATTGGTATAAGAATCAGATATCCACAGACCAAATAGAAAAAATACACTAAAAAAAAGTTACATCAAAATGGAATACAGGCCTAAATATAAAACTTAAAACTATCAAACAAACCAGAAACAACAACAACAAAACCAAAACAACAACAAAACCACTATGGCTTTAAATTCCATCAATGGCTTCCTTGGTCTACATCAGTTTGCATAAATAAAACAAATGTTATAAACTATACCTCATGAAAATGAAGTCATAGTTTTAAAAGCACATGGTTATTAAGAGAAAAGTGTCAAACATTAAATTTTTAAAGATGCTAGTCACATTGCTAATCTGTATCCAGACTAAGTAAAAACCTCTCCAAACTTAAGACTAATGAAATAAATAACCCTATTTTCTAAATGGACAGATTATTTAAAGAAGAATTTTACAAAGAAGATTTCCAATGAGAAATCTCCAACATCATTAGTCATTGGGAAAATGCTAATTAAAACCACAATGATACCATTATTGCTGCTATTAAAATGGCTATAAAAAGACTGAACCTGCCAAACATTGGCAAGGATATGGAGTAGCTTATTGTTTTACACACTGCTAAAAGAATATCAAATAGTCTAATAACTTCAAAAATGAAGCATGGTGGGATTTTTGTTTCATTTTGGTTTTTTTTTTTACCTTACTTATTCACTTTCCATCCTGCTCACTGCCCGCCTCCAGGTTACCCCCTCCCATAGTCCTACCCCCAAACCTCTCTTTCTTTCTCCTCTAAGATAATCGCATCCCTCCCCCCCCCACACACACACCCCTATCTCCCCACCCTGGTACTTCAAATCTCTGTAAGCCTAGGGACATCCTCTTCCACTAAGGACAGACAAGGCAGCCAGCTAGAAGAACATATCCCATGTACAGGTAACATCTTTTGGGATAGTCCCCACTCCAGTTGTTCAGAACCCACATGAAGGTCAAACTGCACATCTCTTGTTATGTATGTGTGGGGAGGCCTAGATCCAGCCCATGTATGTTCTTTGGTTGGTTGGTTGGTTGGTTGGTTGGTTGGTTGGTTGGTTCAGTCTCTGAGAGCCTCAAGGGTCCAGGTTAGTTGACTCTGTTGGTCTTCCTGTGTAGTTTCTATCCCTCTGGGCCATCAATCCTTCCTCCTAATCTTCCATAAGAGTTCCCAAGCTCCCCATCCACTATATGGTTGTGGGTGTCTGCATCTGTTTAAATCAGCTGCTGGGTGGAAACTCTCAGAAGGCAGCCATGCTAGACTCCTGTTTGCAAGAATAATGGAGTACCATTTGTAGCGTTAGGGATTCGTGCTTGCCCATGGGATGGGTCTAAGTTGGGCCAGTTATTGGTTGCCATTCCCTCAGTTTTTGCTCCATTACCTGTGCCTGCATTACTTGTAAACAGGATAAATTTTGGGTTGAAAGTTTAATGGGTGGGTTGCTGTCCCTGTTGCTCCACTGGAGTTCCTGCTGGCTACAGGAGGTGCCTCTTCAGGTTCCACATCCCCAATGGTGTGAGTCATAGCTAAGGACATCATCTTTGATTCTTGAGTGCCTCTCTTATCCCAGGTCCTTGTCAGGATCTGGAAATGCCCTCTACCTCGCCACCCCTCCCCTTATCAGTTGCAGATTTCCATTTATTCTCATGGCCATCTGGCCATTTCTTCTGTCTCTCCCTATACCCGATTCTGAAACCCCCATTCTCCTCCCCATACCCCCTTCCACCAAGTTTGCATCCTCCATCTGCCTCCTATGACTATTTTATTCAAGCATCCTCATTTGTGCCTTCCTTCTTGTTTAGCTTCTTTGGGTCTGTGGAGTGTAACATGGGTATTCAAGATTTTATAACTGATATCCACTTATGTACTTTTTGGACTGGGTTACCTCATTCAGGATGATATTCTCAAGTTCAAATGGATGTATTTGCCTGCGAAATTCATGATGTCTTTGTTTTTAATAACTGAATAGTATTCCATTACATAGATAGACCACATTTTCTTTATCCATTCTTTTGTTGAGGGACATCTAGGTTGTTTCCAGTTTCTGGCTATTATGAATAAAGCTGCTCTAAACAGAGTTGAGCAAGTGTCCTTGTGCTATGGTGGAGCATCTTTTGGGTATAAGCCCAGGAGTGGTATAGTTGGGTCCTGAGGTAGAACTATTCCAAGTTTTCTAAGAAACTACCAAATTGATTTCCAAAGTGATTGTACAAGTTTGCACTCCCACCAGCAATGGAGGAGTGTTCCACTTGCTCCACATCCTTGCCAGAGTGTGATATCATTTGAAATTTTTATCTTAGCCATACTGATGGGTATAAGATGGATCCTCAGAGATGTTTTGATTTGCATTTCCCTTATGACTGAGGATGTTGAGCATTTCTTGAAGAGCCTCTTGGCCATTCCAAATTCCTCTATTGAGAATTCTTTGTTTGGCTCTGAACCTCATCTTTTAATTGGGATATTTGGGTTGTTGGTGACTTACCTTCTTGTTGTTTATAAATTTTGGATATTGCCCTCTGTCAGATGTAGGGTTGGTGAAGATAATTTTCTAATCTGTAGACTGTCATTTTGTCCTATTGACAGTGTAAGCATGGTGGTTTCTTAAAATGAGGAAGCTATACCATATAAAACAGCCAATATACTCTAACATAGTTACCCAGAATAGATAAAAGATTTACATAATACAAAAATCTATGTAGACATTTATAACATGCCTATTTTTTATTAGATCCAAAATGAGCTGTCTATATAGTAAAATATTATTCAAAAATCAACAAAATGAACTGTCCATGCAGATAAGCAATGTAGATTAATCTCAAAACAAATATGATTTTAAAACGTTCAAAGAACTAAGCCAGACCCCAAAAAAGCCCATATTATATGATCTCCTTCAAATGCAATTCTTTTTTTTCCTGTTTTAGAAATTATAGGAGATACATATGGATGTGTAGGGGTCAGGAGAAGACACTGGGTGACCTGGAGCTGGAATGATGGGCAGTTGTAAGCTGCCTAACATGGGTGTTGGGAACCAAACTCTGGTCCTCTGCAAGAGCACCAAGCACTCTTAATTCTAGAACCATCTTTTCAGCCCCTAGAAAATGCAATTTATAAACAGAGAGCCGATGAGACGCTTCCTGTTGCTGGCGGTAGACACTAAGGAAGGTTCATAGGAGAATGGATATGATGAATATTGATTGTCTTCCTTATTTCTCCCAGGACCACCTACCTGCCCAGGGGTGGCACTATTCACTGTGGGTTGGGCCCTTCCCCCATCATTTATCAGCCAAGAAAATTCCCCAGAGAGTTGGTCTACAGTCCATTCTGATGGAGTCACCTTCTCAGGTGAGGTTCCCTCTTTCCAGAATGAACCTTCAGTCAGTACAGTCATAGGTCAGTGCTCACACAGTATAAAACTCACAGCATTCCGTTCATATTGCTCAGCTTGATGACTTGTCCTTGTAGTCCATAGTTCCCTTCTCAGTAGAACTCATTACTAAGAACCTGTAAGTCCTAGATGGCATTCTTTCTTTAGTTGTAATAATGAAAAAAAAATGTAAAACAAAAATATTTCTAAGATATTTTCCCAGTTGGGTGTGATATGAATTTTAACGTACTTAGTAGATGTGTGCTAACCTGAAAAAAAAAAGAGATGAAGCTGTTGAACCAGCCCCACTCAGGAAAACACACCAAATCCAGTATAAAACCAAGAAGCTCCTCTGTTGGTGGTTGGTGGGTGAACAGACACTGGTAAATGTATTAGTTTGTCTTGATGACTGAGAAGAAAGTAGTTCACAGGTATCATTTCACTTCCCTGAACTTACCTAAAATGCAATGACTTATGAATTCAGGCCTCCAGCTCCTTCAGCCAAATAATTGAGTTGGAGAAAAGAAAAAGTAACCAACCCATGGTACTGAAAGGAATGCCACAGCTAAGAAGACATTAAGTTCAAAATAAATAGGAGAGGCAGGCCCTCAGGTCTGTAAAACTGGGCAAGTCTGCTTAGCACTTTCTGCCTCAGTTTCCCTAATGTGCTGAATAATAATTCATGTGATGTGATGTGATAATAATTCATCATAATACATAATACATAATAATGTGATGAATAATAATTCATCATGCTGTAGTCACACTGGCCTCTTGTTCTTCAAATGTTCCAACTCCTTTCTTGCTTTGGACTCCTTCCTTGATCATGAGACAATCTTTTCAGCAACCATTTATCCTTCACATGACTGACATCTCCCCGAGGTCACCTCCTTGAAGAAGCTTTTCTTCATCCTTGAAGGAGAAGGCGTTCCCCATATCACTACCTCCCAGCCCCTTCACTCTCCATTACATACCCAGACTTCATCTTTTATAACAATCACAAACTATAATTACAATTTTTCTTTTATTTTACTTGCTGTCTTAAAATAGTATATGAACTTTGAGGGTGTATCAAATTGGTTGGATTGTTTTTAAATTTCTGGTAGAATATCTCTGTCTTAGTTATTTTTCTGATGCTGTGACAAAATACCATGGCCAATGAAGGAAGAAAGCATTTAATTTGGGCTTATGGTTTTAGGGGTTAGAGTCCATGGTGGCAGAATAAAGGCATGGTGTCTGGAATAGCTGAGAGCTCACATCTCAAAACACAAACAGAAAGCAGAGAGACCACACTGGGAATGGCAAAATATTGTTTTGAAAACTCAAAACCAGCTTTCAGTGACACATCTCCCTGCAAGGCCAAATCTCCTAATACTTCCCAAACAGTTCCACCAACTGTGGACCAAGTATTCAAATAACCGACACTTGTGGTGGCCTCTTATTCAAACCACCCTTGTCTCTAATATCAAAAACTACCACATTGATAGCACGTAAACATGTTATGGACAAGAACCTTCTCTCTCTTTCTCTATATACTAATACTAAGAACAGCATATGGCAGATAATAATTACTTCAAATTTATCGAGTGAAGCATAAATAGCCTATTAAAAGAAGAATAATTTCTCCTGTGGTTACTTCATGAGCCTCCTAGAGAACATGGTGGCTCTTATAAACTACTTAATAAAATATAAAAAAAGTATATATGCTCTTGTTTGAAGAATGTGATACAGGCCATTGTTAAGATCACATGAGTCATGGAGATGTTTTAAATGGAATGGGAGGATGCTAAGTACTTCCTGGAGCAGAGGTGGAGCCTCCCTATTGAGAGAAATCTCCCTCACTTTGACTGGATCCACCATTGAGGTCTTTTCCCATTGTGCTTCATAGGCAGTAATGGGTCACTTTCATTAATCTTCATGGCTTTGGGTTTTCCTAGAAAACCACAATTTGCAGATCTGTGCTACTTAAAATAAAGTAATAAGGTGGAGCTGGCAAAACATTGTGGGAGCAGGACTCCTCAGTGTGACTACAACATAAATCCCTTGAGGCTTGCTGGAAAACACCAACCTTCTTCCGAAACAGGAAGAGTTAATGCTTCACCTGAGCTAAACCACTTACTATAGGAGTATCAGGAGTGAGGTATGAGGAGAGTAATAATATTAGACACGTGGACTAATAAAAAGCAGTTCCAAATGGGGAAAAAAGAAGTATAAACAAAATCTAACTACAGGTAGTTGGAACTGTAAGAAAAAAAATCTGTAAATGTGCAAGAGAACACCTCTGGACCTGTCTGAGTGATGTTCCTCCAGTTGTATCCCGTTAACAGTAGGATGGCTTCTGAAACATTAGGATAGCAGCAGCAGTGTCTCTCAGGTCCACTCTAGTTCTGTCATTCCTGTATTCTTCCTGTGGCAGTGTCAGACTCCATGACCCTCCCAACACAGGGAATGGATCGGGGAGGGGCAGGGTTTAGTAGGCCTAAGTATCAACAGACAGATTGACTCTGACATCAGCTTCAGTGAGGCAGCTCAACTTTATTCATTGCGAACGAGGGTTGTATAGATCTTGTGGAGTGGGTAGGTATTTCCGGGGTGAATATACATTATTGGCTAGGTTGAGAATGTTTCATTTACATGAAGAAGAATTTCAAGAACCTATCAGGCTGGAGAGAAGAAGTTGAACCTCTAATCTGGTCAAAGGCTAGGAGACTTTCCTCAATGGTGTTTTGGGGTTACAGGCGGGAGGGGCTGATTGGTCATAACACCATACCTGAATGGGACTTATATGCTGAGTCATGCAGCACTTGCAGGAAATTTCCTGCTGGGTCATCCCTAGATAAGGTCAGGTACCTGTGCTTAGAGACCCTCTCCAGATAAGACCGGGCAGAGAAGAGAAAGCCCCACTGAGAAAGAGAGTCCTCCATTTTGCACTGCGCTTGGAGAGCTTATCTGGAACTGGTAGACTACCAACATCCCAACAAGATTCAGGGGTACTAAAGGAGCCTTTGGCTACATTCACTTCATTTCTTCCCTGGCTCCAGTAAGAAATCTGTCTTAAGATTCTCCTGTGCATGTTTGATCTGATTTCCAAAACAGAGATTTTAATTGCAGA
Organism: Arvicanthis niloticus; assembly: GCF_011762505.2. Lineage (NCBI taxonomy): Eukaryota > Metazoa > Chordata > Mammalia > Rodentia > Muridae > Arvicanthis > Arvicanthis niloticus. The sequence continues at coordinate 15,702,303 of NC_047669.1, read as the reverse complement.
ACAGGGGGAGTTGATGGCTGGGTGTCTCAGGATCACCAGAAGTCTCACTCCAGAAGTAGGAGAAGCTGAGGCTCCCTCCCAGCATCCTTCCTCCACCAGCACTGGGTGCCACGCTGCACTGCACCTTCAGCTGAACCCTAGAGATCCCAGGTGCAGCATGGCATTGCAGCAGCAGCTGCAGCCACCTGCAGCTAGAACAGGTTCTTGGCTGCCTTTCCTATTTGGATGACAAGCCCTAATTCAGTCTTGGTGGCTGGGTCTGATAGCCTGAGCTGCGGTCATGTTACTTGGTTTCAGACAGAGGAGAAACGGAAACAGGACTATTTGGGTTTTCAACATGTATAGTGGGGGACACATCTTATTCCTGCTAAGTTCTACAAAAAAATGAAATCGTTTACTTGCTACAGCCACATGAAAGGACAGCCGTTTAAACTCCTTAATTATTTATCAATAGGGAAATAATATCCCTCCGTTTAGTACCCAGCTTATGAAGTCTAGATTTGGAAAACAAGCCATTGGCAAGCTAATCTAGTCCTTCCATTTTGTATCTGGGTACACAGGGCTTTAAAAGGATTAATAACCAACCAGGGTGATGCTGGAGCAGAAGTTAGTCGGACTGTCTGCCTTCAGGCTAGCTGACCTATATCCATGCTAAATGAGGTCAGATGTCAAATGTTCATAAAACATTGATTTTCTTGCAACATAACCAGACTTGTTTTCTTTTATAAAGGTTTAGAAACTGAACAGATTAGGGATGGCCTCTGTCTGGTTCAGATTCAGTTAGTGTTTATCAACCACCTACATTCATAGCAGGCACTGAGCTGGTATTCTGCTATATATCAGGAGGTACAGGGATCTGATTGGATCCGAGGAACAACTGGAAACAGGGACCTGCATTATGTACAGCTTCTCTTGCCATCTGTCACCTTGGTTTCGGTCTGATCGACATTTTGTTCTCCCTTTTGATAGATACCTCTGCATCTGGTCCACTTGGCGGGAAACAAGATCTGCAACAGCTGTGGAAAGATAGGTTAGAGGGTCGCTAAAAGGCTTGGCTCTGTTCGTGCAAATAAAAAATTCCCAAGGTTGATAGCATGGGCTGAGAGTCTCCATCCTGGCCCATCGCTGTAGCCGTGGGGTCAGAATGGTATTATGCATGGCTGCCTCCACAGTCACTCCCAGAGTAACTGCATGAATAGAAAGGCCAGTTCCAGGAAAAGCCTGGACGTGCTCAAACAACAATTCTGTTATACACATCGTGGAATATATTAGTCGTATCCATTCATCCATTCATCAAACATTTATTGAGTGCTGCTTTATTACAAGCCCTGGGGTAGGTAACAGCAATGTATCAAATGTGCAGAATGAACAAAGTTAGGGAAAGCTTTAATAATAATGTGTTATATAGTGGTAAGTGTCGGGGAGAAAGGAAAACCAGGTTAAGAGCAAGATGGAGGACTGGGTCTATGTCCACACATATAATCCCAAGTAGCACTGACAGAGAGAACCTTATCAAGAGAGAATATGTAAGCTGAAATCTTTGTTATATGGTTTGTCTGTCTGTTTGTTTGTTTGTTTGTTTGAGACAGGGCCTCACTATATAGCCCTGACTGGCCTGGAACGCATTATGTAGGCCAAGCTGACCTCGAACTCACAGAGATCTCCCTGCCTCTGACTCCCTCTTGAGTGTTGGGATTAAAGGTGTGCCCCTCCAACCTTGTCTATTAACGTAAGTAAGTGATGGAGTGAGCTGTGAAGGAGCAGCATTTTGAGAATAAATTATAAATCAAAAAGCACAAAGGTGTGGAAGATAAGTGTGCCTTGGATGTTCAAGAAGCAACAGGTTGAGACTGGTGATTTAGCTCAGTAAGAAAGTAACTATGAGGTCCTGGGTTCAATTCTAATGCACAAAACAAGAAATTCCAGAATTGGGGAAGGAGCAAGGGAGAGGGAAAGGATAAAAGGCCATGGTAGAGAAGACAGAGTGATTGGAATAACTGTAGCCAGTAGTGAAAGGATGAGTCCAGAGCTGATGATGCCAGGTGAGATGTGAAGTCAGTCAGAAGTCATTTAGAAGAAGAAACAGCGAGCAGGTGCGTGGATGCAGGTGTGTATGTGCAGGTGTGTGTATGCAGGTGCATGTGTGCAGGTGTGTATACAGGTACATGGATGCAGGTGTGTGTATGTGAGGGTATATACTGTAAAACCAATTATGAGTCTATGGTGGTCACTGAAAGGAAAGATGACGGTGATATAAAACAGGATGTCGTAAGGTTGCCAAAAATGGCTTTATTTTGAACATAGGGTTGTCCTAATTGACTGGACGTGAGACAGAAGATACAGAAGAGGTTCAGGCACGAGTCTACCCAGAGCAACTGGAAAGATGACATTTCCACAAGCTCTAAAAGATCAGAGGAGAGGCAGGTCAGCAGAATGAAAGAAATAGAGAATCTAGTTTGGGTCCTATTAGAAGTTAATTACTTTAGACATCCCAAACATCCTGAGTGGGCATTGGCTCTTTGAATTATTAAATCTAGTTGAAGGACTCTGCTCAAGGTGTATAGAGGTGGTGGGGTAGCTCATTGGTTAAGAGGTCAGACATCTTAGCTGAGGACCTAGATTCAGTTCCCAGCACCAAAGTCAGACATCTCTCTGTGGGATATCAAACACTCTGGCATTCATGGGCACCTGTGTGCATGTGCACACACCTACACACAGACATAGAGACACTTATGTTTATCTAAGAAGAGTTATATATTTTTAGAAATACCAGTGCACAGGTGGCACTCAGAGTCATGAAACTAGATGAGAAGACAATGAAGGAGAATGACAGAACGGACAGGATGAAGACCAAGAGTGATGGCCAGCTGTGTGTTACACAGAGCTTAGAGAGGTAAGGAGGAATGCTAGGCAGGGCTGCTCAGCGAGGGCGGAGGGAACTGAGAGATCGACAATCAAGATGATGAGAGAAAGACACCGTGCGGAGGAATGGACTAAATGGGTAAACAGTTCGTGGTACTTCAAACCAAACCACAGAACTGTATTGCACAAGGCAGCACTGATCCCTATCTAAGTTGTTGGGGTTCTGTTTTGTCTCGTTTTATTGAGGTGAAGAAAACCAACTCTGAGGCGAATACAAACGAGGAAATGGGATGACAGAAGTCAGAGAGAGCTAGTAAGAAAACATGGGAAATTTTGCTGTGAAACTGAACACAAATGGCATAGTAAGTGATTCTTGATTACTTTGAGAGTCAAGAGATGCTTGATTAAAAAAGTATTGAACCGTCTTTATACACTTATTCGGAGGCCGATGCTGAGGCTATTTGAGAAAAGAAGAATCATCGCAGAGATATAGTTTTAGCTGTGTAGGTAGTGGTAGCACAGGCCAGCACTCAGAAGACAGGGGAAAGAGGATTGCCACCACTCAAGGCCAACCTCATCTCCGTAACAAGTGCCATGCCAGGCCACGGGCAGCATGAGACCCTAACTCCCATGCTCAGAGTGGACAGAAAGGTGTGCTCACTAGCATGTGCAAGGCTCTGAGTTCAATCCTCAACACTGCAAAGAGAAAGGGGAAAAAGAAAGGAAGAAGAGGCAGAGAAAAGAAATGAAAAGGAAAAATAGCAAAACACAAAACTGAGGAAAATAAAAGACTAGGGAAAATGTTCAGCCTTAAACTCAAATGCAGGCACAGAAGCAGAAACAGGAAGGCCCCTTCCTCTCAAAGCTTGCAAAGTCAGATCATCAGTTCAAATGTCTACAGAGATTTGAGGGGACATGTCAGAGTGGGAAGCAAGCAAATGAGAGATTAGAGGAAGGAAGCATGGCAGCGTTTCCAGATTGTCTGACAGACCCTGCAGAGAAGCCTGTGGTCATGTGTTTTCAGAGAGACCAGACAGCATGCTTATGTATTATTTTCCAGGGGTAGGGAAGGTTTTGTTTTAAAAAACAAGATCTTAAGTAGCACAGGCTGACTAAGAATTTGATATATAGCCAAGGAGCCAAGGGTGTACTTCTTAACTTTCCTGCTTCCACCTCCCCTGTGTTTAGGATTAAAGGCTTAATCCACCACCACGCCTGGTTTTTTAGATGTTCTCTAGTCACACCTAGTGCCATTTGGGTTGTCACAAAGTAGATAGACTGTCATGTTGAATTCGCCTTGAGGCCTTTCATTAAAAGTTGATTAAAAAAAAAAAAAAGAAAGAAAGAACTGAAGGTGATGTGGAAGGGACAACTCCAACAATGTACACTACTAGAAACTGAGTGGAGGAACACAGAAAGGACATGAGATGCAGGAAGGCCCCAAAGTGTGCGGATCAAAGGTCATGGATCTCTAAGAGAATAAGGATTGTGTTAGATGTTTCAGTTCTTTTGGAAAAGCAGGGTATAAATCATAAATGGAGATGGCTGGAGGGAGAAATATTAAACTGAAATGACAGTAGCTAATAATCCAGATGGGGAGGTTCCAAACCACCTGGAGAGCAAGGGAACTCAGATAGCGGCTGCAATAGGAGCTACCGGCCCAACACTGAACTCGAGAGTCATGGTGGCAGGGGACGCATTCCTGACAGAGGGCTTGAGAAGCATGCATGAAGCCCTGGTATCTCCAGTGCCACAATAGAAACCTATGGAGGAGAAATTACTAAAAGAAAAAAAAATTAAATAATTGGCCTCATATGTGACCTGAGCAGAAGAGCCATCCTCTCACCAGGACCACGTGAAGGCAGTGAACTGTGCCACCCAGCAATCCTCTGGTGCAACCACTGCTGCTTCCAACTCCTCTGCCTTCTTATTCTCACCGCTCGCTTGCTCCCACCCCATCCCACCCCATCCCACCCCATTCCACCCGACACCCATCAGCTCCCTCCCTGATGGCTGAGGCACGGAATGCTTTCCACGGGCAGAGCAGGAAAAAAAAAATGCCTATGATCACAGAGCTAAACAGTGAATTATCCATGACGAGATACATGGTCAAGGGTTAAAGACTAAGGAAAATCCTGCTTCCTGTGAAGAAAACAAGTCATAAAAATCAGGAGCAGGGGTAGGGGTGTCTCTGGTAGCCCCAGAGCCTCAGAGCACCTTCCTGCCTCTGACCATTTGCCTCAGAAATGCTGTGCGACGAGGAATTTGCAGGAGTGGGAGCTTTTAAAGATCTAACAATCACTCTGTAAAGGTCACCGTCAAGTGCTGTGCAATTGTTCATCTTTATCTTTTAATTCCTATTTTGAGAAACAGGAAGAAAAATAAACAGGAAAAGTGCATAAAAATCCCCAGCAGGATCCAACTGAACAAAAATAGTGCTGACGGGAAGCAAACACCTTAAAACTCGGGGAGCGGTGGGGGACAACACGGATTGAGAGATTCTGCAAGACCGATGCCCTTTAATTGTTACTAGACACCAATTACTCTTAAATGAATGATAGGCAGCAAAGCGAGGAGACTTTTCTAATAGCCTTTTCTGCAAGGTGAGGCATCTCTCAACAGTGCTCTCTGCCAACATGCTGTGAAGAGAAAGGGCTGAACTTGGCAGGGCCCTGGCACCAGTGGCCAGGTGATAGAGCAGTCGCTTGGCCTCTAACTGCCTAAAAATAAGCATTTTGTGAGAGATATTAGACTTAAGGAATATGGATTTGGGGATACAAGATTTGAAAGACAGAGGGAAAATTGCCACCCCTAAAACATTCCTCATCTTTCAACCTGGTACTACTTCATCCATCCCAAAAGTCAGTTCTTCCCATGAGGCCACCGTGACTTCGCTCATTATGACCTGGTTTGCTGAGTGGGTGCACGTAGGGCCTTCTGCTGACACTGCATCTAGATTGTCACATGAATGGAGAGATGGACAAGGCTGAGGGTACTGATGATTCACCTCAACATCCCAGTGAGGATGAGTGACTCTACCTGGTTCTCAGTTGTGTGCTGCTCAGTGAGAACAAGCCTTGGCTGGGACTCAGATGACCTTTTTCTTTCTTGTGGCCCCATTTTATCTACCTACAAGTAGCAGGTGAATCATGTCCCTGCTTTAGAACCCAGTTGCATCTCTTAAAAGAAATGTGTTATCCTACAATGCTAGCAATCCATGTGCCTCCTACTACAGTGTTTTATTTATCCAACAATCGATATGGCGTTCACTGTGAAGCACTGTTCTGCCAACAGGAAGCTACTTACTATCATTCTTTGCATACATACTATTACTCATAATGACATAATAATCTAACACTATAGTAAAACTATTATCTGCTTTTAACAGGTGATGCAACTGAGACAGTCATTTAAGCAAGTCCTTTAAACAGTTAACATACATTTTACCGTTGAGACACTAATAACTGAGTTTTGCTTCACAAAATGATTTATATGAAGCTTTCGAAATTTCATAACAGGCACGGTCACTCAAGCGGTTTTGCAAACTGTGTCTCTTACTCGAAGCCATCCACTAGAGATCTTGTAGCCACAAGGAATCTGTTGTAGTTACAAATACAACTACTACAGAAAGAAACATGAGTAATCCAGGCGAGTCCTTGTGCAGCCTCTTCCAGTCCGTTCTGCGCCTAGCCACCTGCACAGCCTCTTCAGAGAGAAAGAATGTGAAAGTTCTTAACATGGAAACTAGCTCATTTTATACTCTAATGTAGCATGTAGTTTCTACTATCCCCGCTTTAAGCTCCAGGCAGACCGCGCTACCAGCCCTGCCCAGGTTCCCTTGGATCCATAGACGAAAAACACACTCACGTTAGCTTCTTTTTAATATGCCTTTAGCTCAATGGCCGGACTCTTCTAAGCCTTCCTCAGCTATCGTGCCCTAATCGTCATTCCCACCTCAACACTTCTAAATCTTCCCTCAGCTTAGTTGCTCAGTTACCTTTAGTTCTAGCTCAGCACCTAAATCTACTCTCAGCTTAGTTGCATTTCTAATCTCCTGCCTGCTACCCCATGCCCAGTCCAGGAGGCAGCCAATAGCCACTCCAACTGTGATCTCACATCTTCTTTTCTCCTCCTGCTCCTCTTAGCCTGGAAGTCCCGCCTCTTCCACCAAACCATTGGCCCATAGTATCTTTATTGATCGATCAAGAACCAATTGGCAAACAGGACCTTCAGCATTCATAAGCAGATTCCAGATCAGAGCATCTGAACCACCCCCTGACACACTAAGTCATCCTCCCTCTTTCCATCCCTCACCTCACACTCAGGCTTTTAATTCTGTCGCTTTTACAGAGATGCACCATCTGCGTTTATAATCACCTCCCACCCAAAGGTGGCTTCTATTTCCCTCCTCTGCTGATGTCATAACCTTCTCCACCTTCCCTGGCCTTTGCTCTCGGACTTCACTGCTACCCTGATCCACCACAGCCCTGCCATCGGACCCCAGTACTGACTTGCTCTGCCCTGCACACCTTCGTCTTCCCAGCCTCTCAAGCCCCAGCAATTCCATAGTTTTAAGTTGTCCTATGCTTTGAAATGTCCATATTTTCTATATAAGCACCAGGTATGGCTTAACCTTAGCTTCTTAAAGCCCCTGGCAACAAAAAAAATGGAAATTTAACATTATGTGTTCTCTGGTACCAAATGCGCACAAGACAGCAGTTGTCCTCTTAACAGTGTAGTTTTACAACACGCTTTATATCGACATACCTAACATTTGCTTTTTTTTTTTTATCAAAAAGTAAACTTTGTATATATTTTTCATGTACGATGTGGCGTTTTGCACCAGGTGTACGTGATGCAATGGCTAAAATTATTTAATAAATGATTTACATTAACCCCCGAACTTATATTCTGTGACAAAACACTAAAATTCTACTCTGAAGAATTTTTCAAAGCTCTATTATTGGGGCTAGGAATGTGACTTGGTGGTAGAGTACTTGCCTACTGTGTGCAAGGCCCTGCTTCAATTTCTAGCTCCCCCCAGAACAGACAATACATTGTTATTAACTATAGTCACTATAGATCTCCTGAACCTGTTACTCTATTTATCTGAAATGTTGTATCTTTTGTACAGCATCCACCTCAGAGCCCGATAACCACCCTTCCACTCTTTAACTACAACTCTTAGATTTCTTCATGCGAGGTCATGTGACATTTGTTTTTCTGTGTCTGTCTTTATTTCACTTAATTTAGTATCCTTCAGGCTTACTTATCTCCATTGCTTCAATCAGCTTCATCCCTTTTAAAGATGGGACAGTGTTCTTTTGTGTACACACACCACGTTTTCCTTATACAGTGAACACAGATCGATCGGTTGGGTCTATACCATGTCTGTTGTGAGTAATGCTGTGGTAACAGGCTGCAGAAATCTCTGACACACTAAAGTCGTACCCTTTGGTGAGATCTCAGTAGTGGGATTGCTGAATCGTTTTAATACTAGTAACATTTAAAATACGGGTTTGCGCAAGTTTTAAGAACTAAGAGAAGAGGCAAGGCGGTAGATATCTTAATATGACTCCTTTGAATTGCCATGTCCTTCTTAAATGATGGAAGTAGAGTTTATGATGTGTGATCCTCGCCAGCAAGTGCACAAAGTGCCCCGCTGAACCCACAAGAGAGCCCTGTTCAGGCACACATCATCCATCAAACGTGTCATGGAAAGAAAGGTTTAAACAGCTGGGAGCGGGAAGCCGGTGGCTCATGAGTCAGAGCCTTGAGTTTAGAGCCATGCTCTTCATTTATTTATGGTGTAACTTTCAGCAGGTTACTGCTCGCATTCTCCCAGGGTTTCTTGTCTATAACAAGAAGAAATCAGTATATTAATCACGAAGGCCCCTTATGCTTTAAGGTTGGAATGTTACATGCTTAGAAATGTTCTATCCCAAATGCCCAAATGTCCATCTTTGTCAAACTGTATCTAATGGTGAAGTTTCTAAGCTCGCTGTTAAACAGACCTTGGTGATGAACATCACTGTGCCAGGTAGAAGCTAAGGACTGGGAGAAATGTAAATTGTGCCTTCTCCCTCAAGGAGTTGAAAGAAAAATTGATTAGGATAATTAACATGAGTATGTGCAAAGTGAAATTGTTCTATTTCCAGCTACACCTATAATTCACGGGAGGGTGGGGGTGGGGGTGAGGTGTGAGGGCGGAGGCTGACATGGCCGCCATGGTGACAATAGGCTGGCTTTAAAGAACCAGTAGATTCAGACATGTGAACAGAAAATAAAACTTCAGATGAAAATTAAGTAAACTGTGCCAGGTGCGTTGCGGGAGTGGAGGCAGGAGGATGATGAATTTATGTTCAACCAGGATGACATATCAAAATCCTATCTCTCAACAAAAAACAAATAGTGAGGGTTTTACAGGAAATAAGATTGAACAGGGAACTGGCTGAGTCTACGTAACGGGTGCTCTGGGAGCCGACAATAAGGCAGATACTCCAAATGTGTCTCTATGATTAGAAGCATTAAATTACTTCTAATCATAAAAAAAAGTAAGAAAAATGACATGACAAAGATACAAGTCAACTGATAAGAAGATCAAATACATCTCTCTCCTACAACTCCCATGATAGGACACGTTTCAGAGCTCAAAGTATATTAAAGTTTTTAAAATGTATTGGAACTTTGAAATAAAGGTGAAGTAAAAAAGAATGAGAACTGCCTGCCTCTCATCTTCTTGTACTGTGACCCTGGGACTAATAGCCTGAACAGTCAAAAGAGTTTTAATTGCCTGTTAATTGACATGCATAGGGAGGGAACCAATTGCTAAGGTAACCAGGTCCCAAGCCATATGGGGCTCTGCAGTGTGGTTCCAACACCTTGAGCTACCCTTGGACGTGAGTCCTGGTGCTTGCTCACTGCAGCAGAGCCCCTGCTACCGACTCTGTCTGAAATAGAGCAGAACACTGACCCAGAGGTTGATATTTGCAGATAAGTTGGCGAGAGAAGCTTGATGTTGAAATTTCCCAATGAAATATGAAAAGGTAAATTCCTCCGGTTGGGCTCACCACTCTGCCAGAATGATTTTATCTGGGACACCATGGAGATCTTCAGCAGAATTTTGGAGCCTCAAAGTGTTAGAGCTAGAGTAGTCAGCCTTAGAAACCAACATGACTTGTCAGCCGAGGAAACAAGCCGACAGAGAAGGAACAGATTTCTCAAGGTCAAATTGTACTTCGTGGCATACTTGTGGTTAGATCCCAGGTGTCAATGCTCCCAGTCTGGTGGCTTTTGCAAATCATGGAATGATTTACTCTTGAGTGATTTACTCTTGAAAGTAGTCACTGAACTGAAGAAGGGGTCCTAGGTAAGGTTCTCAACAGTGTGGCAGAGAGTAAGGGTAGAGGCTGGGGTGAAGCAGCTTCCTTGACATGTCCATCCAGGGAAAGTCAGTTTAGCTGGTGGAAATGAACAGTACAGGAGCCCTTGTATTTGGCAAGCCTGAGAGCAAAGGCTAGATTATTCTTTGACAAGTCACCTTCCAAATCTCTGGGTTCAGTGATGAAACCATTCTATTAAAATTCATTTTTCAGGCTACCCTACTTTACCTTTCCCCCCAAAGCACTGGTGACTTCCCTTCCTAATTTACCATATGGCTTTTAATTAATTTTTTTTGCATACTCCCTCTCTCCCCATACTAGAATGTGAGATCCATGGAGAATGTTCGCCTGCTTAGTTTACATGAGTATCTCAGAGACCCAGAGTTCTCAGAAGGTGCCTTGAGCAAATGGTCAGATAACGACTGACCCCATTACTTGCTTTGGATAATCACTATGTCTACAAGCCTTTTTTTTTTTTTTTTTTTTCAAAATAAGCAGGATAATTCTCACCTAAAAAGGACCAAATGCAATATAATTATTCTGGATTATGCGTTAGCACTGAATAAAACCTAGTTCTGTCCTTTAAATGTTCAAAATCAGGAGCAGCCATCTCACTGTTTCCCATGTTCAAACCATACCTCATACCTGAGCATTGGAAACCTCAAAGCCAACACACCCAGTGACTCACTTCCTCCAACAAGGACACACCTACTCCCATGCTCATGTGAACATGCCTAGTTAAACTCCATGGCGTGTGCATCCATGCACATGCGTGCATGCCCACACATGACACTTAGACACATAGGCATACAGATACACATGTACATACCTTCACACACTCACAGGAAAGTAGAAGGGTGACTTCAGAAGAGGGGGAGGAATAAGAAAGGGTAATGGGGTGAAAACTGCTAAGGTGTATCAGTCAAAGAATAAACGGACTGATTAGATAATTAAGTTTTGAAGCCTGCTGCTGAGATTGGGAAGAACTTAGGTCCTGACACCTTCCTGTAGAAATATAAAACAGAGATGCTGGTCTGGGAAAAGCAGTATTTCCTTAACCATTGATGTAGAACCACTGAATGTCCATGCCTAGGAAGCTGTCCAAAAGAACTCATTACAGGTGTCAGATAAAGACAGTATGTTCAGGGTCGGTCATAGTATTCACAACAGGACCACTGAAAAAAGCCAAAACATGAAAACAATTTCAACATACACCGACGAGCATCTGTTCATACATAATAATGATGTGCGCATGGAGTGAAATATTATTTGATCGTAAAAATGGAGCATTCTGGCACATTTACAACACGAATGACCTTTAGAAACATTATAATCAGTGAAAGAAGCAAGATACAAAGATTACATACACATGACTCCATCTACGTGAGCCATCCAGACCAGACTAATCGAGACATAAAGACCATTTCTGGTTGCAGGGAACTAGGAAGGGCTGCATAATGGTTACAATGTAAACTTTCAGAGTGATAGAAATGTCTTGGTTGTGGTTACATGGACTGTGAAGAAACTAACTTTCACTGAGGCATGTGCTTTTTAAAAAATGTGTTTGTTTTATTTCATGTGTATAGATGGTTTGCTTGCATGTGTGCTGTGCTCCACATGCACACACACTTTTAAATGGTTTTTTATATTATGTTAATTTATTTGATTATTTAAGAGCCGCTCTCACTCCAAAACTGCATATCTTATTCTCTTATCAATAACTGATATTTTTCTAATACAATATTTTCTTGGCCTCTCCTCCCCTAACTTCTCCCAGATCCTCTGCCATTCAAATCCACACCCCTTCTTTCTCTCATTAGAAAACAAGCACCTAAAAACTAATAATAAAGTAAAATAAGATATAATAAAAAACAAATTGGAATAAGACAGACAAAACAAAAAAAGAGGTCTGGAGAGATGGCTCAGTGGTTAAGAACCTTGACTTCTCTTCTAGAGATCCTGAGTTCAATTCCCAGCAAGCGCATGGTGGCTCACAACCGTCTGTAATGGGATCTGATGTCCTCTTCTGGTGTGTCTGAAGAGAGCAATGGTATACTCATACATAAAATAAATAAATCTTTTTTAAAAAAGACAAAAAAGTTCTCACACACAGAAATCTCATAAAAAACTACAGAAATAGAAAAGCCAGCCATAATATATATTTAATTTTGTCAACTACTGATTTTTAAAGCTAACAAATCATGGTCAACAAAACCAAAATATGTAAACTAAATTACCTGTTGGCTAATTCTATTGCAAGTAAAGATTCAGATGCTAAAGAGCCATGAGAAATATTTCTAAACAAAAAAAAAAATTTAAGTATTTAAACCAATTTGGAGTTTTAAATTTTTTTATTTTTATTAGTTTTTAAACTTTTGCATAGTTTATTATTTTGTGTAGATGAATGTTTTGTCTGCATGTATATATGTGGAGCTACTGCAAGCCAGGTTCCCACAGGAGCCAAAAAGAGGGCATCAGATCTCCTGGTCTTGGAGTTACATAGTTGTGAGCCATCCTATATATTCTGGGAATTGAACCCAGGTCCTCTAGCAAGAACAATAGTTTCGGCGTCAACTCTTCAGCCCAAATCTCAAATCGTTTTAAGTCATTTTAAGTTAAGTTAAAACCAATTTCCTTTTACTTAAGATGTCTTAGAGATACTGGTATATGTTAACACCTGATCTTGTTATTTTGATATAACTAACTTGAAAACTGCAAATAATTAAGAAAAATCTAGGATAGCCTATATGTATGGTTCAGGATTGTGTTAGAGTAGTGAAATTCTCTCATAAGCACACTGGGAGCGCCAATTTCATGACAGGATTGTGTGGTGTCTATAGGACACCAGCAGCTAGGTCTGTGCTCTGGCAAGCATTCCCTAATGCCTGCACACCAAGCAGAGCATCCGACACTATGACAGCACAGCTGTAACTCAGGCTGTCCTGGATTCATGATTAGATATAATGATCTCCACTGATTTGAACTCAAAAGGATAAATCTCACTGAAGATGGATATTTTTCCTCAAATTCTACTGACTCTTGGTGGGATGCAGTTCTGTTAGGCTGTTAAGAAGTGGTGATCTATTGCAATATTATCCCTGCATCTTGCAACTCCTCTTCCATTTATTTCTGAGCTTAGTCTGATCAGCTGCTCTTCTCGCCACAACTCTTCCTGTCCCCACTCTCTCCTCTCCCTTTCTTCCATAGCTTCTTGGTTATTAGATGGTTTTGATGTTAGGGATCAGAGAAGGTTGTATTCTGTAGGTGCCCATTCCTCCAAAATCAGTCAGAGTAGGCAGTCAGGACAGATCTTAACCAAAGGGCAAACAATTTTCCCACAGAATTTAAGGCACTTGACTGTATATAATTGACTACAAGGAACGTGGATAAAGATGTGATGGTTATCACCAGAATTCATCTCAGAGTCTCATTTTGGTGCATTTTCTCCCAAACATAGCTACATTTCAGAGCTCGCCTTCTGGAGCCATCTGTGAGATATATAAACAGGGTGTGAAATGAGAACGGGAAAGGACTCGTAAGAGGAAGAAAAAGGTCCTGAACTAACTACAAATTAGTTCTCAGAGACTCAAAATGAGCATGCTAAATCTCAAGACAGGCAGGGAGCTTGGCGCAAGTGTGAGTGAGATTCAGCAGTGGTCCCTGTCTTCCAGGAAGGAGGTAGAAGTCCCTGATTTTTGACGTCATCAATGTGAACTGTGGCTGCCACCTAAAAGGATAATGAGCAGGAACTACTTTGATATAAACTGCCTTGCTCATCTACAGACTTAGATCTTCACCCACTTACGGCCCTTGGTCATCCCAGAATGCAGGCTTTCCTTCATGGATGCAGATTTTCCCCATTCCAGGTATACACGTGTTTTGAAAACTTCATGTGGTCTTAAGTACTTTGCTGATTACAGGTGAAGTTGATTCTCCCAGGTCTTTAAAGCTTCCACAGTGCTCTGTCTGCACCTTCGTGGAGCACGGATTACACTGTATATTAATAATCTGCTCCTTGCTGGCTCCTTAAAGAGAGTGAGAGCTACTTATGTAGGAAATGATTGTATCTGTATCAGATTGAGACAAAGGAAAAGAAGATACACACACACACATTCACACACACACACAAAGCTGCTGTTAGATATTCAGACTTCTCACCCCCTCTGTCCAAGGTGAAGCCCTTGGTCCACCATTTCCTATCTTACAAACTAACCTTGAGCCTTTCAGAGTCTTCATGTGAATAATCACAGCCCCTCCTTCATGAAAATGTAAACACAAGAGAAGTCACAGATGATGCTGTCTACAATTGATGTGACTGCTCGATGTGTGGTTGTTTGGTTGTTTGGTTGTTTGGTTGGTTTTGTTTGTTTTTTGTTGTTGTTGTTTTTCAGTTTGGTTTCTTCATTTGTGTTTTGAAGGGTTTTGGTTTTGGTTTGGTTTGGTTCAGTTTTTTCCATTTTTTTGAGTTTCTTTTTTGTTTTTTGTCTTTGTTTTTGTTTTGTTTATTTATTTGTTTGTTTGTCTGTCTGTTTGTTTGTTTTGAGACAGGGCTTCTCTGTGTGGCCATGGCTATCCTGGAGCTTGCTCTGATCTTAGATCAGAGATCTGCTTCCCTTTGCCTCCCGACTTCTGGGGTTAAAGGTGAGCACCCCCACTGCCCACAGTGACTGCCTCATCCATGTGTCTATGCCCTAGCACAGGTGAAATATTTAATAAAAGTTCGTTGAAATTATTATAAATAAATACAACGGTTTACAAGAGATGCCTGAGTTGGAAAATATTTTATCAATGTTCCTGACACCATTTCCTTTGAACAGAAAGAGAAACCTTCTTTTAGACATTGAATGATGTTGGAGTGAGTCATTCATTTCCCTTTTGGTTAAGGGGGAAATGATAGGAACTCTTGGTTCCTCATCTTGCGCAGAAATGTTGGACTTCTCTGCGTAGTGAAGGTGGGAGCAATAGCCAGAGCTACAGCTCAAAACACGGCCCTGGGAGCCTGGCATAGTAGTGAATGCTCTGATCCCATGCTCTGCAGAAAGAGGCAGGTAAATCTCAGCGATATACCCAGGCTGCTGGGGCTACCCAGTGAAACAAAGAAATGATCAAGAAAAAGAGTTCCCGGGCTGGAGAAGTGGTTCAGTGGTAAAGAGCTTGTAGTGCATGTGCCGGGCTCTGGAGCCAGTTCCCAGCACTGCAAAAGACATTTCAAAAGAAAGGGATAGAAACGGAGATAGAAAGGGCCAAAGAAAGGAAAAGGAAAGATGCTGCCACTTTGCGGCTTCCTGTCTGCTGTTTCTGGTTGAAAAACAAACTGTAATAAGCATCAAGCTTCCCACAGGGTGATGTCTTGAACAAGGGATGGCATTACTACCTGTCCTACCGCAGCTGATGAACTGTGGACGAGGAGTTAACACTCCATTTCTCTGCTCCTCCAGATCCTAAATTAGAATCAGTAACCAAGATTGAGCTGGGATTACATGCTCATACGGTTCTAAACACATCACACGCCTTGACTGATTTCTAGCATGTGTTCACTCACTCATCTATAGGTTTATGTGATGACCCTCATGTCGCCAGAAGAAAACTATAACACAGAATTGAAGTTTGGCCCCAAGTCACACAGACACCCTATGGCAGAAATGGGTTCTGAACTGAGTGTTGCATGCAGGTGATCTGCACTAAGCACGCACTGCCTTACTGAGTACCTCTGAGGCACTCTACTACCTGCTATGCAGAAAGCCTGCCATGGTAGGTTCTTGGGGACCTCTTTAGGACATGACTAGAATCTTCACTGGAGCCCACCTCCACTATACTGCCTGGTGATCTTAGAACTCACTGTGTAGGCTGGCCTCGAATTCACAGAGATCTGTCTGCCTCTGCCTGCTGAGACCTAGGATTAAAAGTGTGTGCCACTATATCAAGTTTATTTTTATTGTTTTATATATAAGATATTGGTTGCCTGATATAGTGGTGCATACTTTTAAACCCAGCACTCTGGAGGCGGATGCAGAGGCAGGCAGATTTCTGAGTTCAAGACCAGCCAGGTCTACAGAGTGAGTTTCAGGGCTGCCAAGGCTCCACAGAGAGACTCTATATCTCTCAAAAAAAACAAAACAAAAACCAAAAAAAAAAAAAAAAAAAACCCAGAAACATCTGTACACACTGAGGGTGCAGCTTGAAGCAGGAGATGTGTACCTCTTGTTCCATGTTAGAGAACAACATGGTGGAGTTGGCTATCTTTCTGTCTACATGGATTGTCAGAGTTGAACACAGGTCTCCAAGCCTACAAGGCAAGTGCTTTTACCTGCTGAGCCATCTTGCCAGCTCTGGACCTGGCCTACTCTACTTAGCACAATGCTCTTCAGTTCTATCCGTGTTGCTGCAAATAATTCTATTTTGTTTCTATTTTAGTAGCTTGTGTGTGTGTGTGTGTGTGTGTGTGTCTGTGTGTGTGTGTACACATGTGTGTGACAGTTTCTTTGTTGATGCATCAGCATGTGGACACTTGGGCTATTTCATTCTGAGCTATTGTTCGATGTCACTTTGGCAGACAAGTTTTCTCACCTTTGCCTATGACCCTAGTAATGGCATTGCCAGGTCATGCAGTGGATGATTCACTTTCCCCTTTCTCACCTGCACAGATCAATTATCACTGATACACTCTTGTCCATGTAATGAAGAAGCTCTGGGTATCCCTGATATACTCTTGTTTGTGTAATAAAGAAGCTCTGGGTATTTCAACCTTAATCTATAGCAGAGCCCACCCAAAGAGTATCTGGCAAACATGAAACAGATTCTGAGTATTTCTTTTCTCTTTCTTTCTTTCTTTCTTTCTTTCTTTCTTTCTTTTTTTGTGGCCTTTTTGTTTCATATTGATTGTTTATTTGTTTGTTTTTACTGGCTTTCCTTTACTGCCTTTGCTTTTCATTTTTTGTTCTGCTTTTGCTTTGGGAGCAGGAAGAAAACACGAAGTTTGGTAGGTGTAGAGCTATGGAGCATCTGGGAGGATCTGGGGAAGGGGAGAGAACACAGTCAAATTATATCACATGAAAAAAAAATCAAGAAAAATAATAGCAAAAGAAAACAAACAAAGAATGACATAAAGAAAAACAAATCTTGGATGTTCTCACAATTGAAATCATAAAAGGGAAAAAATGATCTCAAAAAACTGGAGAATAAAGTGGTTACCCAAGACCATGGAAAGTGTGGGTGAGAAGCACTAGGAAGTGCCCAAGAGATGAACACAAGACAGAGTTAGTAAGAGCAGGGTATCTGGGGGGCTTTAGCACAAGGAGAGTATGGATAGCATTCACATACTATGAACTTTAGAAAGCTAGAAGAAACTACTGCAAGTGCTTTAGGCACTTCACAAGGCAGCATACATAAAATAGTATATGAACCCCCCACCACTAATATGTATGATTTTTTAAGGTCATTACATATCAGTGAAAATACAAGGAAAGAATGAAGTAATCTAGTGAACAGGTATGTGGGAGGAACCCTGCACACAGACAAAGCTTTTTACCTCATCTTTATCCGAGGCTAATTGTTTTTCTTGCCATTGCTGGGTTTTGCACAGGTGTGAAGCCATAACTGGACTGTTCTACTGAACCACCTTGTTAGCTAAAGACGCCATTAAAACTGTAATAAGGATTAAGGATCCCAGGGTATTTTCCTGAAGAATAAAGCTTGGTTTGTTGCCAGGAATCTGATGCTCATATAATAGGCTTTCCTTGGGTGGGAACCACAGCAGTTTCTCAACAACTGTTTTCCCTTTCATATGGGAAATCTTCATGTCTTGGCTCAGGTCAATGTTTTATTTCTTTCTAGCTTTCTATAAACATGACTATTAACAAGAATTTTTCATAAATAACACACACAGAGAGATAGAGACAGAGAGAGACAGAGACAGAGAAACAGAGTTAGCCATATCTCTTCCAAAGCACCTGAATACAAGACAGACTCAAGAGAATGTCACATAACCAGCATAACCAATAACACTACACATTCATTGGGCAGCTACAGAAAGTACTTCTGTCATTAATTTTTTAAAGTCTGAACTGAAGTTTCAATCTGTAGAGCCCCTCCAGGCCTTCCCCAAAAGAGTGGATTAATAAAAAGTTCTCAAAAAGTGTATCACTGATACTTGATCTTTGCGGGTGGAGAGACAGAAAGTTAACAATTCCCTTTTCTAATTATTGTCACACCAGCCCTTCTTTCTGTGGTTTACTGATGACAAACAATGAAAATGACCCATTTCTCCCTCCTTTCCATGAGCTTTGTTTGCCTTTTGATTGCCCTCCCCCTCACCGTGCACATCACTTTGCTATGGTGCCGTATCTCTTATTCCCAACAGTCAACTTGGAGATAGAACTCAGAATGGATTAATAGCAATCTCTTGTAACATAACAGGAAGACGTTAGAGAACTCAGAAGATTGCTGATATTGATGACTTTCCCAAAGGTTTCTTCACCTTCAAAACTCTTCAGATTAAAAACCTTAATTGGAACATTGGAACAGGTATATTGAAACTCTCACAAACCCATGAAGAGAGACAAGACACCAAATAGAAAAGCACCGAAATAAAACAGGAAGAAGAGGTGTACTGGTTGGTTTCACATCAGCTTGATACAAGCTAAAGTCATCAGAGAGGAAGGAGCCTCAGTAGAGGAAATGCCTCCTGGAGATCCACCTGTAAGGCATTTTCTCAGTTATTGATCAGTGGAAGAGGGCCTAGCCCCTTGTGGATGGTGCCATCCCTGGGCCGGTGGTCTTGGGTTCTATAAGAAAGCAGGCTGAGCAAGCTATAATGAGCAAGGCAGTAAGCAGCATCCCTCCATGACCTCTGCATTAATTCTTGCCTCTATGTTCCTGCCCTGCTTGAGTTCCTGTCCTGATGTCTGTAACGATGAATTATGATCTGCAAGCATGAGCCAAATAAACCCATTCCTTCCCAACTTGCTCTTTGGTCATGATGTTTTCATCAGCGCACTAGAAACCCTGAGTAAGACAAGGGTGATGTGTAGATGGAATGTCTTAAGTGGGTAACAAGAGTGGTGCCTACAGAGGAGGCAGGAATCAGAAGCAAATTATGCCAACACAACTCAAGTCTATGTGCCTTAAAATGGAGAAATGAGAGCAGAAGACAACCACAAATGTTGATGAGGGTGTAAGGATATAGAGTCAGGAGCTGCCAGATTTACTACATCAGACCCACAGCCTTTGTAGGCAGTCATCTGGCAATATTTAATGGCATTAGGAAGGAGGTACTCTGTGACACAGCTACCCTATCGATGGGAATACCCAGAAAAAAATCTCCCCAGTGAGCACACAAGGGTATATATGAGATACATACACACTGTGGCGGTATCCATCTCAGAAAAATGAGTGGATAAAATATGGTACATTCATATGTTGTAATTCAAGGCTGTGGCAGAGTGACTAACTGCTGTACAATTTTTCTTCTGAGAAAATAAGAATAAACATCTTTTCTCCCCAGAGAGTTTAGTGACAACTGAACAAAGAAACAATTCCATACAGATCTATCTGTTGAAGCAATGAGTTTATTGGGGTTACTTAGAGAGCACATGGGAGGTTGTTTACAGGGGTGTAAGTGACTCAAAGTCAATTATACTGCCAGAAAGCAATATTTAATTATCATAACATCTTCCCTGTTCTGTCATTCCCAGCCCTCTCTCCCTGTTACCATGACTGGACTATATTTTATATGTTTCTAAATATGAAAATGCCTCTAGATATGCAAATACCACTTCCTGTATATGTATTCATTCACTTGTACGGGCGTGATGACTCATGAGAATGGCTTCTCCAGAGTTCTTATCCATCCTGCA
The DNA here is from genome assembly GCF_011762505.2 of Arvicanthis niloticus. Lineage (NCBI taxonomy): Eukaryota > Metazoa > Chordata > Mammalia > Rodentia > Muridae > Arvicanthis > Arvicanthis niloticus. The sequence continues at coordinate 15,682,205 of NC_047669.1, read as the reverse complement.
AGGAGCAGACGTTTGGAGCAGCCTATCTCACAGGCAACTGCTTATGACTTTCTGCAACTCCACATGGGGTTTTTGTGAATCTCCTAAGTTTCCTGAGCCTTGGAATTTTCTTTAGCCTTTAACTTATGAAATCCCCTCCTCCCTCTAGGATAGAATGTTTGATTAGGAGGAAGTAGACATGCAACACTATCTAAAGCTACATGGATAGACCTAAAAGCCCAGCACTGAGTGAAGGTATCTGCACAATATAGTTGTAGGCAAATTTAAAACCATACAGAAAGTGATAGAGATATATCAAATACAGTCCAATGGGGGTTGAGAGTTGTCCTGGTTAGTTTTAACTGTCAATTTGGTATAATATAGAATCACCTGAAAGGGGAGTCTTTAATGAGAAATTATTTAGATCAAGTTGGCCTGTGAACATGTGAAGGATTGTCTTGCTCGTTAATTGTCCCAAGCCACTGTAGGCAGCACCATTCCTTAAGCTGAGCCCTGAATTGTGTAAGAGTGAAGCAAACCAGCCGAACATAGGAGCAGCAAGTAGGCAACACAAGTACATTTGTTTCTATCTGCTCTCCACTGTGGACAAGATTTGACTGTTTTGAATTCTTGCCTTAACATTTCCTCAGCGATGGACTGTAAGATGGAATCCCATGCCAAATGAATCCTTTCTTCCCTAAGTTGCTTCCATTTCTCATAGTAAAACAAGACCAAACCTAGAAGATAGTATAAGGGAGAAAGAGCTAGGCACAACAGAGTAGAGGATATAATGTAAACTAATTAAACAAAGAGGACCACTAGTAGGTATCACCAATAACAGTAGATGAGTATTATTGAATGAGCTTTGCAGAGTCCAGGACAGAAACAGAAAAGAAAACCAATGGATGTTTGGGAGAGATGATGTGATAAAAGAATTAAACTATCTGCCTTAAAGTCAGGAGGGTTCCCATCTAGTCTCTGGCTTCTTGAGATACCTTCAAGGCACGTTTTTTCCCCTCTATTCTCTTGATCTTGGGTTAAATTTCTAAGATTCTTTACAATTTTGTGCTCCAATTATTCTTTGTTTTCCACGAAAAACCCCTATAATACTATAGGCAACAACAAAGCATATCAACCATTTCAGAACATTTTTATTCATATTAAAAAATAGCCTAACTTACAAAAATGTCTTTTGATGGAGGTGTGTTTGTAATGTATCTGACTGGAAGAGTGGTATTTTCCTTAATGTGAGGTGTTTTACCACATTAAAGCTTTCCCTTTTTATAGGAGTCAGTGAAAATGAATACAGAGAGAAGTCTAACAACAGCCAAGTAAATGCAATAGAAATCTAAGAGCCCTTACTCGGAAAATCAGAGCTGCTGCTTGTGGTGGTAATGGAGGCAGTAGAGTAGAAAAAGAAAATGAGTAAGAACCCATCTTGTGTTTATACAGCTGAGTCATGGCAGCCTTTTGGCCTAAGTTCCTTTGGATCAGACTTTAATTTACCAAGAAAGAAAATTTTGAGATGAAAGATAGAAAATGTAAGACAGAGAGAAACAGAGAGAGAGAGAGACAGAGAGAGAGAGAGAGAGAGAGAGAGAGAGAGAGAGAGAGACTCCTTAGAGAACTGTGGGCTCCATTTGCAAATTAAAGTAAGAAAATGTAAAAAGCACACAGTACCATAGACAAATCCACACTGCACTGTGCTAGAGGCTCCCTTTGCCATAGACAATCCATTCTGCACTGTGCTAGAGAAGCCCTATTCCCCACTTAAGAGCCCCCTGGGATGCAGCAGTGCTTATGCCAACCAATTACTATTTTGTCTATGAACAGGAAAATATGTGAATGGCCAGTGCAGATGCAAAGTAAAACATTTGCATAACATCAGCCTTTCTTTGGTTGCATAATTAATCTTTGGGGATTATGCATTTGTAAACATAATTTTTCAGAGCAGTGTCAAGAAAGTCCATTTTACCTATTGAAACACTCTACGTCATGATTATAGCCAGCTATTGTTTATTGAGCACCCACTAAGTACCAGACACCATACAACTATGACTGGTGATCCTCACCACAACATTATAAAGTGACTTTTATACAAGCGTTGAGACTAGAAAGCTCAAGTCTGAGGAGGGCAATTAGCATGTCGAGAGGAATAAAGAATTCAAAACTTAACTGTTCATAGATCTCATTTCCTTGCGTGTTTCCCCCACTGTTGTCGTTGCTGACGTAGCTTGTTGTGTTGCCCAGGTTGATCCTGAACCATTCAGCTTAAGTGATGCTCAGCCACAGTCTCCTGAGTGCTGAGAGAACAGGCAAGTGCCACTGTGCTAAACTTAGTGACCCCATAGTGGCACTAAGAAGTCACATAACTCTCTCTGCATCATTTCACTTAATTCTCCACACCAGTGAGCGGTGTGTATCCTATTATATCCATTTTAAGTGATTAGAAAACGTAGACCTAAAGAACACAGCACATGGTCCACCACACTAGAATTGGAAAGCAGCGAGACCTAGATTTAAGGTCTCAGTAATTAGATGATGTGTTTCATTTGCCTGTTCTTATTCTCTAATTTGTTACTGGTTTAGAAACACAGGGCTTCTGTGAATGCAAGACACTTGTTTTACCACTCACCTACATTGCCAGCCTTTGTCTCTGTTTTTTAAAGTTGGATTTTAAAATTTTTACATGTAACAGAGTTACCCTTTCAGGGCAGTAAGGTTTTTTAACATGTCCATAGGTTTGGTGTATGTGACCATCTCTCAAGCTAGCTCCTTACTGTTACCGGCCTGAGCCTTGTTCTCCTCCCATGCAGACGCCTGCGTTCCCTGCTAGTCTCTTCTTACTATAGTATTTTCTTCTGGAGAATCATAGAAGTTGAAACCTATTCAATACATCCTCTACAAAACTGGATTTCATTTTTCAAGTAGTGGCCACCATTGAAGCTAATTCACACTGCCTCTTGTAACAATAATAGTCAGTCTGTTTTCAGTGATGAGTAGCTTTCATGGTGTGATGGGTGCTATTTGTTTATTCATTCCACCTTTAAGAGGAATTTGCTCTGCTTTCAACTCCTGATCAATATAAAAAGACCTTCTGTGACATTCATGCGTCACCGGTAAGAATCACACATGAGTCACATGAGGGTCACATGAGGTCCGTTGCTCCGTATTCATCAGAACTTGGCATTATAAGTTGCTTTTTAAATTTTGGTCATTCACATGGATATGTTAGCATCCCTTTGTGTCTCATTTGCATTTTACAATTAAGGTTCTTTAAACAGATTGAAAAGCCCTGGAATAGATAGATAGATAGATAGATAGATAGATAGATAGATAGACAGACAGACAGACAGACAGATGATGGACGGACAGTCAGACAGATAGATAGATAGATAGATCCATAAGCTATAGGCACTTATTTGCCTCTATATTTCTTGCCTAATAGAATATTTATTTGAGGATTTAGAGCATTTTGAAAGGTTTGTTTTATTTTAATATTATGTTGAAGAGATGACATCAACACCAAACTCTGAATGAAGAGAAGAAACAAGTGAGTAGACGTGAAGTATTCTGGGCTCTTCCTTCATCTGCAGAGGCTCACACACAAACACCCCTGGCAAGCTAGAAAAAAAAACAAAAACCCATAGCTGCTATAGATAAGGAAGTAATGAAGCAGGAGAGAGGGAAATACAAGTTCAAAGAGGTAGGCAGTGCAGGCAGAAAGGTGTTGCAAGACAAAAGCAGGACTATGCCTAAGTGCTATGGAGAGTGTTAGAGAGTTTAGGCCAGAATGGACCATGTAGACAAATACAGAAGAAGGAACTCAAACAAAAAAATAAAATCAAGAAATGTAAAAAAAAATCTTCCAAACCCCCATCCCTCTGTGTCCCTAGATCAAGCTTACCTCTGCACAAAGATGGCTGGCTTACAACTCTACAAAAGCCGTGCCCTGAGCCCTGGTTCTTAGATTTGTAGACTGCTTTTTCCCCACCGTGAGCCCCAATGCTCTGAGAATAGGAGAAGAAAGAAGAGAAAAGGGGAATCCACTTTCTCTGTCACTTGCTGAGCCAGCATCTGCTCAGGACTCACTGCAGAGGAGGCTGGGTTCTACCAGTGTGGGACATAGGAGTGTCTGCCAAACCACTTGTTTAGAAACTGATGGAGACACAAGTTGAGCCCAAGAAACCAGGCCCTCCACAGTTTAGCTAAATTATTCTTCTGGTTTAGAGAGATCTGCCGTAGTTTCAGTTTTTCATTGAAATTCTCCAAAGTAGGATGTTTTCACCATTAAGAAGAAATCTTAGACCCAACCCTGGGATCCTTGGGGAATTAGCATTCTACATGTCTCAGTTTGCTTGCCCATAAGTCCACACACACACACACACACACACACACACACACACACACACACAGGTGCTCGCGCATACACATAGACATAGTTTATTCGCTTATTTATTTAGTGTTGATCAAACTTTGTGGACACCAAGATTATATAGTCTGACAAGAGCTTATTCCGGGGCTGTCTGGATTCAGCAAGTAGGCAAGTGATGGCTTTCTTATAGAACCCTGAGAGTTTCTATAAGCCATCAAACATGGCCCTTGACCAAAGACGTAAGTAATATCTGGCAAGCCAGATTATTTTTTTCTTGGGGGTTGGTTCATATTTTAGTTCTTAATTTAAAGTAGAATTAAATGACTGGCTTGGCTAGTTATCCCAGAGCAGCCAAGATACAGTGTCATTGTGTGACCAGCCTCAGAGCCTCACGTATCAAATGCCTCTCCAGAGGAATGTTCTCCATTGTCTCCACTCTAGGCAGGAGCGGCAGAGACATTTGACACATTCGTTCTGAACTTGTGGTGACCTACTTATTCTAAGTTTCAATTTTTTCAGATTAAAAATGGACAAAGCAATGACATCATCGATGCCATTCTTTGAAGATTTAAAAGAAACAGGATAGCACTTTCAGCCCCTAGGACTGTGTTAGAGGCTAGAGAATGAGGAATCAGCCAGCTAATTATCTTGTTGCTATTTCGAGCAGTTTTTAAAAACAGGGATGGATCCTGGGAAAGCCCATGCCTCCTTTCTGAAACCCAGGTTTCGTTTTCCATTGCATATTGTTACTTTCTTTTCTTTTTGATTTTTTTAAACATGGTCTCATGTGGTCCAGGGTGAGGCTGGCTTTGAATTCCTGGTCTCTGGCCTCAACCTCCCCAGTGATGGGACTGCAGGTGTGTGCCACAGCACACAGTACATTCTTTTGCTGTACTGTAACAATCTGGGTTCAAAGCAACCAGGGTTCAAGCTCAATGTTACCACTTTATGATTTAGTAAGTCTTAGTCATTTCCTGCCTCCAGTTCTGTGTCTCCTTGTTGGTCTCTGTGAGCCACTTTCATGTTTATGAAGACTCTACTGATCAGTGTGGGAGACTCCTGAATTAGCACTAGTTCTTTAAATCCTTCCCCACAGAGACTCCTGGAGAGCATGTTGTATATCGAATGTGGACTTCGTAATACTGACTTTGTGGGACTTAGGGTAACAGTGGCCATCCGTCTTTTTGCCATCAAATTGTATGCTGGCTTATCTTATGTCAACTTGACACACAAAGTAAAGATATCTGAAAGGAAGAAACTTCAATTGAGAAAATGCCTCCATAAACTCAAGCTGTGGGGGCTGGAGAGATGACTTGGTGGTTAAACACACTGAAAGCTCTTCCAGAGGTCTTAAGTTCAGTTCCCAGCAACCACATGGGGGCTCACAACCATCTGTAATGAGAACCGATACACTCTTCCGGTGTGTCTGAAGACAGGCACAACGTACTCATATACATAAAATGAATAAGTAAAATCTTTGCAAAAACAAAGATCAAGCTGTAAGACATTTTCTTAACTGATGATTGAAGGAGGAGGCCCAGCCCATTATGGGTGGTGACATCCCTGGTCCTGGGTTCTATAAGAAATCAGGCTAAACAAAACAGAGAGCAACCGGGTAAGCAGCACCGCTCCTGGCCTCTGCTTCAGCTCCTGCCTCCAGCTTCCTGCCCTGTGTGAGTTCCTGTCCTTGCTTCCTTCAGTGATGAAGTAGGATGTGGAAGTGTCAGTCAAATAAACCTTTCCCTCCCCAAGTTGCTTTTTGTCATAGTGTTTTGTCACAGCAATTAAAACCTTAACTAAGACAGCAGGTGTGTTTATTTCCTAGAGCTACTTTCAACAAATGGCCACAAAATTGATGACCGGAAACAATCAGAATAAATTCCTACAGCTCCGGAGCCCAGAAGGCTAAATCAACCTGCCCTCTGGGCCCTGCTCCTTCTGAAAGTTCAAGGTAAACACCATACTTGCCCTCTCTCTGACTTCTTGCATCTGCTGGAAACTCTTGTTGCTCCTCAATCGGCAGCCATATTGCTCTCGTGGGGGAGGGGGACTTCAAGGGTGAGCATGGGCACGTGTCCAAATCTTTCTTCTGAGAGCACATTAGATTATAGTGAGAGCTAAAAAGACCTTATTGGCAAAGAAAGTGACATTCATGGCTTTCAAGAGGACATGAATTTGAGGGTGACATGTAAGGATATCTCTGTATCTTTCTCATTCTAACTATGTAGCCTTAGACTACTGGACGCTTAGGTGCATGGACACACCACTTTGAATGCAGTTTCCCCGAATTCAAAGAAATTAGAACTTACAGTTTTGCTAAGAAAGGAGAGAGAGAGAGAAAGAAAGACAGAGAGTCTTAGTTTCTCTCTGTTTTTCTCATAATCGTTTCAATTTTATAGAAAAGATGAAACAAACTCTAGGCATTATGCATAGGTTCATTTAACGGTTAGGTAAGCTGTTAAGACTGTAAAATCTCTCCCTGGGAGTCAACTTTCTCCTCGGTCCCAAGATTAGTCTTTTCCTTTCTGAGCATAACAGTTCTGTGCAATGTTTTACTCTTTGGGTTCCACTCTCTGTCTCGAGACCTAATTCCTTTTCCTTGTCTCCCCCAGGACAATGCCTCCTCCTTAGAATGCTGTGATTCTTTCTGACCTCCCCTCTCCCTCATTAAGCCTTCTCATGGAGTTTATCTTAGGCTAGTCCGTAGGAGAATAGCATCACTTCCCTGCCCCCAAACATTTTGATGGCCTCATTACCTATAGTGTGGGGGCCATGTTTCCTGTTACAGTCACCTGATCTGCCTTCGTAGCTATTGTCTGCATCTTTTAACTCCATCTCCTGCTCTTCTTTCTGTCATCATTGTCCCCTTCATCTGAAAAGCCAACCTCTCCTAAACAGCATACATTATTCCAACCATCCTTGAAAAGCCATCCATTTCCCAAAGCCTACCAAGATTCCCACCCACCAAGCAGCCAGAGCTGCCATCCTTCCCAAACTCCCATAAGATGCTCCCCTTGTCCTGGTGCTTCCATTTCTGAGATGATTTATAACCACACTGTATTCTTTTACTTAAAAGCAAAAGAACACATCTTTCCCATAGCCATTTCTGTTCTCCGGTGTCTTGCTCATGTCTTAAATCAAGGAAGGACTCTAAAATTATGACTGTTTTTAGACATGTATCAAATAACATTGGAATGGTTTATATTACATTAAAAGTGGAAACCATTTTTGATGTGTTGTTGCCCTTAATATCAAGTATTCATAATTATAAAGATAGCTCAATTCTTCGCAATAACCAAGCAGTACGCATTTAGATACATTACCAAATAAATGTATTAATAAAGTGTGTTTTTATAAGTAGGCTGTGAGTAAGAATTCACGCCATTAAAAATTATGAAAACCATTATAGCAATGAGGTCACGTTTTGCCCCCCGGCAGATTGAAGTATTTGCATTTTCTATTAGACTTTCTGTATCCCAGGAGACAGAATGATGGCTGGGTTTTTTTTTTCCCCCTATGCGGTAAGATTAAAGGGAGAGAGCTGTTTTAAAACCAAGGAACAGAACAGGAGGGTCATGAGTATCAGGGGTACAAACACTGCTATTTAATAACTTTGTGACTTGGAAAAATTAGTTAACTTCTCGAAACTGGTTTTGTTCTTGTTAAACAGGGCTTAGGTCTCAATCACAAGGCTGTTGAGGAGGTACGTGGTATGTATGTAACACGGGTGGTTTATGGGTCACTCAGCAAATAACATCGACCTCCATTCCAAGGGTTAGCTTGGGAAGGGTTGACGTGGCTTTTTTCATTTAGCTGTGGTTTTCATTTTTTTTTAATTTTTACTTCCCTTGTGAATTGCAGCCAATTCCATCAGAAGCCGAGGAAGCCAAGAGTCGGGCTTTAACCTCTAAGCTGCCCCGAGGGAGAGTTAGCTAATGAAAAGACATGTGAGTGAATTATCCGCACTCCTCTGCTGAGGTACAAAATTACTTTTGTATAGACATCCAGCTTGCTAATTATGTTTTTAAAATCGAATGTATGTTGTTTTTTATCTTTAGTTCTAGAACTGACCGAGATGTATTAAAGGGAAAATATCTGATTTTAGTCATAAGTCAAGAAAAATCCACTTAGCAATGAACTTCATGGTTAAATATGTACTGATGCTAGGATGTGATAGTGTAGATAAGATACTTTCTTACCTGCAGTCTCTTCCCTCCAAGATCTGAGTTTAGAAATCTCCAGTAGGTTACTGAGATGCAGAAAAGCCCACCGCCTGAATTAATTTGAATTGCTGTAAGAATAATGTCACCTCTTACCACTTGAGTCTCAAACTCTCTTTTTATTCTACCATGAGTTTGACTTCCCTGCTCTTTCTGGTGACCATTTAGGATTCAAGGGTCCTGGGTGCTCCCAACTGTTTTGCATTGGCTTATTCTAGGCTTTGCTCACAAACTAGTAACGCCGACCAGCTGTGCACTTTCTTACACTCTTACACTGTCAGAATGGCTGGGCAGAGGCAGCCATGTTGTGATTGCCTCCCTTTTCCCTCCCCATACCCCTTCCCCTCCCCTCCTGTGTGTATTTTCCAAAACTCAGTTCTGGAGTCATTACTGAGAATGGAGATCTTTTTTGTCTTCTTGTTATCCTTAGAGAACGGAGTCTAATGTCTCTCGGAGTCTAATGTCTCTCTGCTTCTACAGAAATGACCTTGCATTCTGGCCTGTAGGCTAGCCACCAGACCTCCAATTAGAAAAACATTACTACAGTCAGAATAAGGAACGGATATTAGCAAACCTGAAAAAGACAGAACGGTGCTAATCTTACAAAGGAACTGGGGCTGGTGCACAGAGCTGTACTGGAATTTCTAACCTTTCACTTTCTGTCTTTGCTTTCACCATCCCAAGAGAGCACAATTCAGTTTTCTACTAAGAAGAGAGAGAGAGAGAGAGAGAGAGGGAGAGGGAGAGGGAGAGGGAGAGGGAGAGGGAGAGGGAGAGGGAGAGGGAGAGGGAGAGGGAGGAGAGAAAGGGAGAGACAGAGACACAGAGACAGAAACATAGAGACAAAGACACAGAGACACAGAGACAGAGACACAGAGACAGAGACACAGAGAGAAGCTTTGGGGGAGAAGCAACCAAAAGATAACAGATGCTATCAGCTCCTACCCTTGAAAACCTCATTCTGTGATCTCTGCACTGTCCACAGAACTGGTTGACAAAAGAGCAGACATCCTCATTTCTGGGGAGGTGGCAAAACTCGGACGGTGGCTGGGCATGGCAAAACATCAGGCACGGTGGCGCAGCTCTAGGATCCCAGTGCTTAGGAGGTAGTGACGGGAGAATCAGGAGTTTGAGGCCAGCCTAGGTTCCATAGTGAGACCCTGTCTCCAGAAACAAACATACGGGCAGGAACTGCAGCTTAATACTATACTTTCCTGCCATCTTGCAAAGCTCACCAGCAGCTTGACTCTAAACAAAGCCAGCTCCTTCCTGGTGGTCCTGAAGTGCCTTGGCTTTGCAATTCTGAGAAGGTCTGTTGCATTTCTTCCAGCTCAAACTGTATCATTAACCACAAGGAAAGCAGGATGTATCCCAACTCATAAGTTGTATTTAAAAATCTTTATATTAAAATAACGATGTAAATTGTCAAGAGAAAGCAAAGCCTTTTAACATTTTTATTACTTTATCTATGTATTGTATGTGCGCATGTGCCCATGTGCATAGGGATGCTGGTGTCATTTGACTCAAGAGGAATCAGAGGACAACTTGTGAGAGTCAGTTCTTCCCTTCCGTCATGTGGGTTCCAGAGATTAAACTCAGCTCGCCAGCCTTGTTAGTACCTGTAGTGGCTATTCCTGGTTGTCAACTTGATTATATCTGGAATGAAATGCAATCCAGAATTGGAAGGCTCACCTGTGATCCTGATCTTGAGGCTATGAGATACAAGTTTCTGACCTGGATCTTGACATGGAGATCTTGAGGCATAGTGCCTATGAAACCCAGGAGATCAAGGCAAGGAGATCTCTGAGTTCAAGGTCATCTGGGCTTGAGACCAAGCATTCAAATATATCAGCGTATGGTGGTCATTCTTTTTCAAACCACCATATGGTTGTTTTCATTTTTTTCCCAGTTCTCATAATATCAGCACTTTCTGGGCCATTCACCTACTCAACCTGCACCAAACATCTCCCCTCTTCTCTCTCACAGCTCCTGATCTATTTCAGCCTTTCTGCTTTTCTTCACCTATCCAGAGCCTGACAGTTGAAAGAGCATTCAAGAATCCTCATGGTTTCCTGTATCCCTGAATGGGTTTCTACTCCTGCTCATGTGAGTGAAAGACTCAGACAGGCTTTCTTGAGGGACTAGAGGAGAAGCCACGCTAGTAGTAAGAACAAAATGTGAATTTGAAGTGAGACACCCATTATCTGAGCCTGATGTTCATGCACTGAAACACCACACTACAGCCAGAAGTGTACACAATTATTATGTGCCAATTAAAATTAGTGTGTGTGTGTGTGTGTGTGTGTGTGATCTCTTTAAAGGAAGTTTTAAGAAGCCTAAAAAACTTTCACATGTTACTAACATCTACATTCTCATGAAGCTTTCACCTATCTCATGAAGTGTAGCATACTAGTCTTTAGGTCTCCTGAAAGATACAGGTGTTAAACTGGATGGCAAAACTTTTTCAGTCCTCTAACATACTACATCTCAAGGGTATCCATATATGTTTTCAAAGCTAAAATAATATAAAAACAAGTCAACTGGAACCACTATCAATGGAAAACATTGGCTGCTTTATTTGGTTGTAGGACCAGCACAAAACAAACATTCTCATATATATATATTTATATATATATATGTGTGTGTGTGTGTGTGTGTGTGTGTGTATTCACATATGTATACATAGATACATATGTGTGCCAGGTTTTCAGCTACTTTGCAACAATCATTAATCCACAATAGTCATTAAATACAAAAGCAAGAAAGGTATTTAAAACACACTAAGAGACACAAGATGGTAGAACATGTTAGGGTATACTTAAAATTTTACAATAGCACAATTCATTTGACTGCAGGAAGATATTTGAAGACAGAGAGCCATTTGGGAAGTAGGTGCAAGGACCTGTCTATACATTTGTAATTTTGTAATTACTAATACTCACCCAGAGCAGAAGGAACCTGACTGATTTGCCTCAACAGTATTTGAGCAGAGAACTATAGAGCATCAGCAGTGAGCTCAGTCAGAAGGCTTTGACTCGGGTAAGGGATTAGAGGGGAAGCTTTGTGATCCTGCCTGTGGAATGTGCACAGTCATAGATAGTTGGTGGGCTTTGGGATCTGAGTGAGGAGACACTAGATAAAGACACAGTAACTACTGTCTTTATAGTGTACACCGGAATTATCAGGAGAGAGAGTTGGCCTGCCTCCACAGTTTTTAGCATGTGCAATGAGTTGGTTATTGCTGGAAATATGTTAGAGGATAATGTAGCTGTAAGGAAAAGAGAATTTTGGTTTCAATGCTTGGAAAATCACTAACACTTTGTTTTTTGATGTTGAGATGGGGGTTTATTGTGTAGACTCACAGAGATCTGTCTGCCCCTGCCCCTGCCCCTGCCCCTGCCCCTGCCCCTGCCCCTGCCCCTGCCCCTGCCCCTGCCCCTGCCCCTGCCCCTGCCCCTGCCCCTGCCCCTGCCCCTGCATCCTGAGCACTGCGATTAAAGGTATGCACTGTCACTGCCTGGTGACTGGCGCAAGTTCATGTGATGAAGATGAGGATGCAGACAAGAAAATGAACTCCTTCCTTTTTATTCCTCCTACAAAGAGACTTGTAACTTATTTTGCAGAAAGTGGCTTGTTTGCATGTTGACAAATGGAGGGACTTCTGCGGAAGGCGCTGAACAGTAGAAGTCATGACTTACACATAAAATATGTGACTACCCATAAAATAAATGGATAAAAGAAAATTTAAAGGAACAAAGTACAAGAAAAGAAGGACATTGTATCTCAGATTGTAAACGTTCTACCAAGCTGAGGGTTGGTTTGTGTCCATATATGTGTTTGAGTGTGTGTATGTGAGTGTGTGTGTCCATATATGAGCATGCGATGTATGCACGTGCATACACTTATGGGTGTGCTAGAGCCAGCCCAGTGTATTTTCCATTGAGCAACTGCACCATCCTTATGATGCAGCTTACTCAGGTCACATGGTTGAAGAAGTTTTTGTCATCTAGCTTTATTCTGCTATCTCAGATTTTGCAGAGAACCTGATCCTGGTTTCTGCTTCCTGGCCACATGGACTTCAAAGATGAACAAAGATGCTAAACCGGTCCTGTTGCTGGACTTAAAGATCCAGAACCAGGGGATGCACCCCCTAGAAACACTCATGGATGGGATTTGCTGCAATAACATGAGGTTTATTGATGATAAGATGAAAACCAGTATACTGTCCTCTGACTAAGGAATGTGGTCCTTCTGGGATGTGTCCTGGGACAGTGGGATTTCAATTTAAGTTTGGACTGAGACCTGAAATCCTACACTGTCTCAGCTCCCTATGTTGCCCTTCCAAATCCTCCTCCTTTGGGCCCTCATTCTCTGGAGCCCATGTAAGCCTGGATCTGTTGGCAGGCATTTTACTGATCTATGGATATGAAGCCAGTGAAGCAGCTGATAGCACAGTATGCTTACCTGGACACCCAAAATTGAGACACTACTTCAACTTTCCAGTTAAACAAGCCAATAGGCTTCTCCACTAACGACTTTTGTTCCAGCTGTTTATTTTAATCTGAGCTTTGCTGATAGTAAAGTTTTCAAAATTAAAAGGATTCTACTATGGCTCCAGGTTTGAATGCTTGATCTCCTTCTACATTTTGATTCTGTGTTCACTGACACATTGACGGCTCCTAAAACAAATTATAGCTTTTTGCTTCACTTCCAAAGCTTTCCCAGAAAGGGTCCACCTTTCCTAATCCAAACACATAAAAATGATAGCTTTTTTTTTTTTTATGTAGATATCTGGTTTTGGTCCATTTGTCTTAAGCATTTTCCATCTCTGAAAATCTATCTGCATTATCATCATCCTGTGGGAATTATTATTACTCTGAGGGCAAGGACTGTGTCTCACAGGCACTAGTACAACATCTGTATCCACACCCTATAGCTTGCAACAGTTCAGTACTTAGCATAATACGGACCCCATAAAGCACTCAACCAATGCTTGTTGAATTGCATTTCCACAGTGATATTGCTATGGTAAGCAGACCACTAATTCTGAACAGGCTGCTTTCCCCACCCCCACCCCTGCCTTTCTTTCTGAGAGAGAGAGGGGGAAAAACTTATGTAAACAATTTGAGGAGTGAATTTACAGCTTGCAAAAGGTGCTGAATTCACCAAAGTCTTCTTGGAGACTAGCAGTAGTAAGTCACTGGCTTTGTTTGTTTGTTTGTTTGTTTTTAAGAATCATTTTCAACACTGTTATAACTTGGGTAGAAATTCAGAGAGGTGTCTCCTATAAGTGGTGTGTCTTGTAACTTCATTATAACTGAACTAAGTGGTGAACTCTTTTCAATGTGAAGAAATGACCATGGTCTTCTCAGGTCAGCTATGGAGATGTTGTTGGATACCTGTTCTCCATTACTGCAGACACACAAGAGTACAAAGTATTTGAGAGAGGAATACATGGTTCCTATAGTCCATGGAGTTATTGCCATCGACACATCAATTCCTAAATTACATTTAAAAAAAAAAAAAAAAAAAAGACATGATAGGCCAGTGAGCTACCATGCAAGGTTAACAACCTGAGTTCATTCTGGTAACCCAAGATAAATGTAGGAAGTAAGAACCAAAATTTATAAGTTGCCCTAGACCTCCCTATGTGTGCTATGCTGCATGTGTGCATGCTTATGCACACACAAACACACACACACACACATATACACACACATACACTTGTGCATGTGTGCACCCCACAATCAGGCATACACATAGACACAGGATACAAACATACACACATATGTACACATAGACACACACAGACACAAACAGGTATACACATGTACACAAACAGACATACACATGCATGCACATACAAAGACACCAAACACACACACACGTTCTAATAAATAAGCTTTTAAAAAAAATTTAAGAAGACATGAAATGAAGAAAGGCATCAACCTCTCATACTTTTAACCTATGTCTTATATTTCTCCATCTTTGTCTATGGCTTCTACAATAACTTTGTGCCCAAGAGAATAAAGCAATAATCATTCTGTAGCAGAGAAAAAGTGAGACTCAGAGAATCCAAGAAACTTACAACTGACAGCTCACAACTAGGAGATGACAAAAACAAGGTCTTTCCTCTAAGCCAGCCATGTCCCCTTCCTCTGTTTCTCCGCACTCTCTAAAAGATGACCAGGAGGGCAGAACACAGTGTGGTGGTGAAGACCATAGACTTCCACTCAAGCAGATATAGGTCAAAGTTCAGGTTTGCTCTTTACTTCTTGGTTAGGGTAGAATTTCCCCTAAAAACAATTACACATCCTCAGTACACATCAGCACTGATGCAGGGCAGCAGGAACTAAGACAAGTCTGAGACAGGGAGGAAAGAAACTGGTTTGTGATTAAGGTATAAGAAGGGCAAAAATCACCTGCAAAAGGTCTCGCTTCATGGGGGCCAGTGTGGCATTTTGCCTTCTAAGGTAGCACAGTATCACAAAGTGTGACCAGAAAAGCTATAGGCATCTCTTGTTCCTTAAATGATGTTGTAACTGACATGTGGAAAGTGTGCAAAATCTCAGGTTATGTGAGAATGAGGATACAAGCTTGATGCGGGAATCCCAGCACTGCCACTACCTTCCTTAGGGCACTCAGGTAGGTTCCCTCATATAATATGTAAGAATGAGGTGAAATCTGGTAAAGCAACTTGTCCCTCGTTAGGATAGACTGTCCTTTACTCTCAGATAGGACATTATTTTAAAGGGCCATGTGGTGGTTTGAATATGCTTGGCCCAGGGAGTGGCCCAAGGAGGTGTGACCTTGTTGAAGTGGGCGTGGCCTTGTTTGGAGGAAGTGCGTCACCGTGGGGACGGTCTTTGAGACCTTCCTCCTAGCTGCCTGTGAGACAGTCTTCTGGCTGCCTTCCAATCAAGATGTAGAACTCTCAGCCTCTCCAGCGACATGCCTTCCTGGACACCACCATGCTCCCCATCATGATGATAATAGACTGAACCTCTGCACCTTTAAGCCAGCCACAATTAAATGTTGTTCTTTCCAAGGATTGCCTCAGTCATGGCGTCTCTTCAAAGACAAGCCATTAGCCTTATTGTGTAACTGTCTCTCTTCACTACAGTGCCCCATCTAGCTCTCTGTCTGCTTGGGGATGGTGCCACACTTGGTGGGCTGGACACTCACAAATGAATCACTAATTAAGAAAATGCCCCACAGATTATCCACGAGCCAAAATGATGTAGGCATTTTTTTTTCAGTTGAAGTTCTCTTTTCCCAGATGACTATAGCCTGTGTCAAGTTGACAAAGCAGCAACTGACACAAGGACAACAGAGTGGATCGACTGTGATCTCTAAAATGTGGTCCCAGCAGCCTATAAATGTACAGATTTGCCTTACAAAATTGTAGTGGGGCTTAGCATTAAAGTGGATGGCACACAATAAATCTAAAGCTTGGTGTAAATGTGAGGTGATCTTACTCCATGTTCTAGACACATTCATCTTTGGCAGAGAATTGAGAGCATCACCACAAGACAAATATGTAGCCCGTCTCTGAGCAACTTCAACTCTGCTGGCCCTTGAGTGCGCCATGTGTCTGTTAACGTTAGCCCCTAGTGACAACCATTCATGTGATACCTCTGATCAATAACCTCATTTCTCCACGGTCTCCCTTTTATTAGCCTCTTTGATAGATTTAATTAAAGTAATGCATTTTATGGGGAGATATGAAGCCTGGCTTTCGATGACATCACTTCCTGGTTGAGGCCTCGGCTTCTCTTTGGTTCCGTGCAAGCAGGATGGAGCAGAGAAGAGATAGGAGGGTGTGATCTGCTTCTGTCCAATTTATGGTGCTGTAAACCTGGAAAAAAAGATCTTTCTGGAAAGTGTCTGGCATCTCTAATTTTTTTTATCTTATTTTTTTTCATTACATCAAGCTCAAAACCAGACTCATTGTTTTGAATGTCATAAAAGTGTTAGGTCACCATGAAAACTCATAGCTGTCTCATTCTTTGTTATATATATATATATATATATATATATATATATATATATATATATATATGGATTCTGATATAAGCAAAGGAATAATTGAGTTTAAGGCAAGCATGGCAGGGGTTAGTCGCAGAGTAAATAGAACTAGTTGACTTTCTAGTCATTTGCTAAACAACAGCTAGTCTGTAAAATTGGGGTGGATGCTAGGCATTGAAACAAGAGCATTGAAAAAGAAAATATACCAAACAGAGTATTGCAAAATCATAGGCTTTTACCTAGGTGTGATTCCTGTATTTTCTCTTTACACACAATCTCCCTGAGCACAGCAATTGAGTCACTGCACATATCTGTGTATACACTAAACACAGAACTTGCTCACAGTTGGGTGGTAAGGCAGTAAGGTTTTCATTTTGTGGTACACAAGTCATTGAGCATCTTGGTTAAAGACTCCATAGCCAAGTGTTCGCTGGAACTGAGAGGCTCATTCATTTCTTTCCTTTATGAAAGGACAATGGAACTTTATCAAAGGTCGAATCAGGGCTGGAGAGATAGCTCAGTGGTTAAGTGCAATTCTTTGGCAGAAGAACTGGGTTTGATTCCCAGCACCCACATAGTGATTGACAAGCATTAGTAACTTTAGTTCCAGGGGACCCAATGCCTCCCTCTGAAATGAGGTGCACACACATACATGAAGAAATAAAAGAATACAATAAAACAAAATAAAGAAGTCCAAAACCAATAATAATTTTAAAAGATAGCTGCACCGAAACAGCGGATACCAGGCTGCTCCCTCCTCAGGGCTGACAGCTCAGTTTGAAAAGCCCTAGAGAAGCCTATGGAAAGAGCACCCTCCAAGTGGGTTTCTTTGTGACTTTGGAAGAATCTCCTCATTCTGTTTCACCAGCAAAGGTGCTAGCTACCGCATTAGGGATGACTACTTGATTAACTGTGAAATAATCACTGGCTACTGAGAAGTGATTCTGATGAACGCTCGCTCTGCATTCCCAGACAAACTGCCATTCAGTGTTCCTATATTCACCACACATTTTCCTGACTCCACACTTTTGCTAAAGCCATTCCCTTCCCTCAGGAACACCAGCCACTCTCCTGTTTCCCTTGCTCCGACTTTACCCATCCTTCAAGGACAAGGTCGGTGGGGTTTTTTGTTTTGTTTTGGTTTGTTTGTTTGTTTGTTTTTTTATGTGTGTGTTTTCAGCTTTTTCTACTTTTTTTTGTTAACCTGAAAGTATTGTTCCTTCTTCCAAATCTTCAGAGAGCAGGTGCTCTCTCTATTATGACTGTATAGTCAAGTGTTTCAGTAAATGGTTTAGCTCCACCTTTCCTTTAGGGGACAGAGAGTATGCATGATTTATGTCAGCATTTGCAATGTGACAAAGACTGAATAAATGTTTCTTGAGATAATGGTGTGAGGGTAAGTTTCCAGAACTTCCAGAACTGGTGAAGCTCAGCCTAGGTATCTGGTCAAACATTCAGTGTTTGTTAGATGGGTATTTTGTAAAAGTAGCTAACACCCACAGTTGTTTGAGTTCAAGGCAGTTACCCTAGATGAAGGCTTTCTCAAACATTTCAGCTATGATCCCCTCTCACGTAAGACATTTTTACATGAACTCAGGTATACAAAATAGACATGTAAGTCAAGCCTGTACTGATAATAAATTACCAAGAAATTTATTCTGAGGCAACTCTTTAGTATCCATATAATTTTGCCATTTACGAAACATGAAAACAAATTTGCATACTAATGTGATGGCTGCACTTGTTGATTTCTACATAAAGAAGTAAATCTTGGCTGAGTAGTTGATCCTGCAGGTTGTTTTTCAGAGTTAATTGATATTTTGATTTTATAATCATCAATGCTGAGAACATTGCTTCTCATAAAAAAAAATGGCAGAAGTGTGTTTAGGGACATTTTAGAAATTGTTGGAAATTCTGCCTTAATCCCAAGGCAAAACTCATCTCATGATTTTTTCATAAAACTCAAAGTCAGCAGATCAAGCAGCAATCTTTAAAATTAAACACTCTAGCCAATCCAATCCCATCCAAAGATACACAGATTTGACCTTTACATGCTGAGGCATGATGGTGGAAAATATTAAAAAGTCTTTATTTTCTGTAACAAAACCATTGTGTCCCTGGAAGAGCAGAAACGGGAGTATGCAGTAAAAACAGAGTTCATACCACGCGATGGTTGCCAGTCTGAGTCCCGGTATTTAGAACAAGCTCTATCTGTGTTCCCACCCCCTGCTCAAAGCCTCTGCTGCCTCTCTTGCAGCCCCCTTTCTAGGTTTACAGTGTATATTCTGCCCACGCACGTTACACCCAAACAAACACTCTGAACTGGGATCTGCATAGGAAAGAGAAGATGTGATTTTTGTCTTTCTGACAGAGTCTGGGTTTTCACATGGACTATGTATACATTCCTGATCCATCTATTTTCTGGCAAGTTTCATGATTTGATTTTTCCATAAAGCCCAACAAAATTCGATTGCAACTATCACTTATCACATACTCGTTACATATTGCATCCTGGCAATGGTTTTGAATCTGAGTCGGGATGTTTCAGGCAGTTTGTCCGTGTTGCTAGGCGTGAAGGCCTGCTCAGTCCAAAGTGCTTTTATGTGCTCAGAACCAAGGGGGAAGTGAAGTTGCATGAGGTAACCTTGGCGAATGCTATCACAAACACCTGGGATTTAGTATGTGTTTGATTTTAACTTATTTTCAGTTGCTCTGCACTCAGAAATATTTTACTGTCAAATTTTTCATGACATCCCCTTTAGTTACTCATTCCATATAAGAGTGCAGCTCGCAGTATGAGGACAGGACCTACATACTGTAGATGGATCATATCCTGTCAGCTGAGAGGTCCTGAGAACAATACCTGATATTTGCAGAAAGCATCACACAGTGTGCAGAGTGGCTTGAGTTTGCAGCCTGCCTCTGTCCCATCAGTTCCAGACTTGCCTGAATAGCAGGTTGGACTCGTCAGTCCTCACAACCGATGAACCAATTTTTAAGAAAATAAATCTCTTTGTGTAAGTGTATGTTATCGATCTGGCTTTCTAGAGGACCTGTTACAGACAGAGATAAATTTAGCAAAACACACTAGTTTGTGATTAAATGATTGACCTGGCATGTAGGATCCAGGAAGACAAGGGTCTTCTGTGTCCTCGGTGTCAAGTAAGGAGCGTGCATATGATGCAGTCTCAGTAAGCATCTGTTGAGATGAAGAGGTATAAAAAAGAATGATATTGAAAAATGCCATATTCTTTCGTTCCAGCACTTAGGAGGAAGAAGTAGGTGATTCTTTGTGAGTTCCAGGCCAGCCTGGTCAACAGAGCAAGTTCCAGGCCAGTTATGGCTGCATGGATTTTGCTATTTGCTTTGAAGAGCCAGCCTACCTCCCTTTTAGGCTTAAAGGCCATCTTATGGCAAAGACAAGCTAGGTTAATTCCTGTCCATGATTAAACCTGTTCATCAAGTATTGGTCTTTAACCTTAACTACAAATGGTGCTGGGAGCCAAACCCAGGAAATTACCTGCTCTTCTAGAAAGACTAGTCAGTACAAAGTTAAGAAAGGACGTTCCAGGTCTCAGGTCCCAGGAACTTAAAGAACACCTGACACTTCCTGGGATCTGGTTACAACAGTGGGATGGTCTAGGGCAATAAGGTTATGACAGCGGACTGGTCTTAGACAGTAAGGATTCCATAGTAGGATAGCCCTAAGCAATGGCCCTCCCCCAAACTTCCCGGTTTGCTGTGTCTTTATAACCTGCCCCTAAAATTAAAGTTTCAGAGCTTGATCAGAACCCCAGACTTGCTCTTATTCCTTGTGCCTCTTGTCCCTGCATTCTTTTGCCCCCTTCCCTAAGGTCTCGTCGAATGCCCGCAGGCCGGGGCAAGATGGTTCTGTACCATTGCTACATGTACCACTTGTGCCTTCTCCAGGAATGACAATCATGTGTTTGTTTCAAAAATGTAATAACCGTCTGGCAAACCTACCTTTGTTTATTATGACGACCCATTGTTATGACTGTCTTGTTGTGATCACCTTGCATCCGTGTCTTTGTTTCAGGAGGTCCTTATGACTAATTTGTTAATACTTTGTTCTGCTCCTTTAACCCTGACTATTTTGCCTGCCAACTTTCCCATTTGGAAACTCCCTATGCTTGAGCTATCAAAGCCTTGTCTTTCTCACATTCAATGCTGACCTCCTGAACCCCACCTTAGGGGGAGGCAGCTTATGTGCACAAATAAAAAACCTTGCTTTGATTAATTTGGCCATGATGATGTGGGCTGGTGGTTTCTCTTCTTTCATCCTTGGGACTAACATCATATGTATACATTTGGAGAAAAAAAAATGTTGATTACATGCTTGATAACTTGCCTATAGAAACTCAAATTATTGGCTTCTGTTGTATTGCTTGCAAATTAAAACATTTGTTTCTAAATGGAGAAGGATAGGTCCTGAGATTTCAAGAAGCTCCAAAACCAACATGGTTCACGGGAGTCTCCTGCTAACATTTACAAAGGCAGGAGACTCATGCTGGAAAGAGACTACCTGCAAATTGACCAGAAAACTCCATAGATGTAGTTTTCACAAGTCATCACCCTTATCAAAGTGAGATTTTTGGTGATGCAGCTGCCTTTGGCTTTGTAGGCAACCCCTTCTCCATGCTCAAGTAACCCTAACAAATTCAGTGACTCATGAAGTCAGAGTTAGGTAGTCAACTGCTGGTGCCCTAACTGGAGTGAACGGGCATAAACTGCAGGCCAGATTTGCCAGGACAGAACTTTTACCATATCTAGGTTGGGAAAAAAAAAAATTCTTTGTGCCTCAACCTCATAAAAACATCCATCCTGTATTTGAACTTTAGAACACTAACTAACCCTTGCTCTGATTTTAGGGCCAAGAATTTACAACTGTTTTGCAGTCTTTTGTAAATTCTCCCAGGATTCTTCCTTTAGTTTCTTCTCACCTTAAGGAGAGAGGTATCTAGATTCAGGCACACCTGCTGTGCCCAGTGGGGGTGGTCCCGAGGCTCTTGAGGCCCTGTGTGCAAGCCCCGGGACTGATTTGCAGATTGAAGATCAGCAGCATACACCCCACCCCCAGCCTCATCCTCCCGGCCCCCATCCTCCCCACCCCCTACCTGGAGTCGAATTAAGAGACAATTAGCCAGTAGGTGCCAAGCAAGGGGGGATTAGTGCACTTGTAGATTTCACTAATTAATGCACTTGTAGATTCGGGCTAATTCTTTAAGAGTAAAGATCTAGAAGGCGGGGATGGCAAGGAGGGAAGTGTAACTGTGGATTGTCAAGTTGTGTAGGAGCCCGTGTGTGTTATCTGTCTTCACATGTTAGCGATACAGTCTAAGTGTCACGCCCGATGACACCTTATTCTGATCTTTTACACAAGAGGAAAGGGGGGTTGGGTGAAGGAGGTTTTCTTATGATCATGGAGTCACCTAATTTGTAAAGCTGGTCTAGAATGGACACCTCCTGGTTTGCACATCACTGCCTTGGTTTGAATTTTTTCATTCGCAGCATGTATCCCGGGCTCCTCTGCTTACTTACCTACCTCTTAAAATATGAAGGCAAGCTTCAATAAAATGCACAAACTCGTGATCAGAATTAGACTTGGGGGTGTGCTTTCTTCTTTTCTGTCGTTTTCATTCTTTCGTTTCAATTTTTCTCGCCCCCCCTCCCCACTATGTAAAAAACATGGAGAAATGCATAGCATGTGAGAATCAATTCTCATTAAGGTTTGTTTCTGTTTGTTTCTGCTTAGACGGAGCTCAGAGAGAACTCAGAATTAGAAGGCAGGGTCCAGGAACTATATTTATGGCTGTGTTTGATAATGTTGTCAGAGCTAAAGGATGTCAGCATTTCCTCAAATGCCCTCTCTCCAGGTTCTGCAACTTGGAATTGACAATGAGCTCTGGACCATAATGCAGCACTCCAGGTCTTAGATGAGGCGAGACAACTCCCTCTATTCACAACTGCACTGGGCATTGTTGGGGTAGGAGGAAGCCAGGGTTTTCAATAAACTTGTTACAATGTGGGGTTTAGAGAGCCTCCCTTTGACAGAGGCTGGAAAACAAAGCAGGTGTTGCTGATTCCCCTGTCAGCAGAATAGACCTGTTCAGCAAACTGACCACCTCTGTCAGAAAGTGAGTAAAGGAACAGAACGTGCTAAGGGAAGAAACTCCCTTTTCCCCAAGATCCCTTCTGAATACAAATCTGTGTGTTTGTGTGTGTGTGTGTGTGTGTGTGTGTGTGTTTGTGTGTGTGTGTGTTATATCTATGGCATGTTTCTCTACTACAGAATTACTTTTTTCTTTGGTCAAGGTGAAATGGAAAAAAATCTTACTAGAACTAAACATTAGGAGAAAAGGAAGGAGACATGTGCTAGTGAGTGAGTATGTGTCTGTCTGTTTGTGTGTATATATTTGAATGTCTGTGTGTATATGTTTGTATGTCTGTTTGTGTCTGTATTAATATGTGCACGTGAGTATATGTGTATATGTCTGTGTATTGCATGTCTGTGTATGTATGTATATGTGTGAATATGTGTATATTTATGTGTATATACACACATATGTCTATGTGTGATTTGTATTTATGTGTATATGTATGTGTGTATGTATGTTTGCATTTATGTGGGTATGTGTGTCTATATTTATGTATGTATAGTATGTATATATATGTATATATTTCTGAGTATATGTGTGTATTTATGTGTGTGTGTGTCTATGTGTCTCTGTGTGTATAAAATCTAGAAAAGAAAACAAAAGATGGGCCTGGAGAAATGGCTCAGCAGTTAAGAGCACTGACTCTTCTTCCTGAGGTCCTGAGTTCAATTCCCAGCAACCACATGGTGGCTCACAACCATCTGTAATAGAATCTGATGCCCTTTTCTGGTGTGTCTGAAAACAGCTACAATATATATATATATATTGCATCTTTACAAAAAAAAAAAAAAAAGAAAAGACAAAATGCTTGTTCCTGAGCTTCTTGTGAAAATGGCCACTTCGTGCCTTGTGTCTGGTGCAATGTATCATCTATGTGGGGCGTGTCCTTTCAGGTAGGTGTCCTCAGTCGTCCTGTTACTTGAAAGTGTGTTAGCCCTAGAGCAGGAGCTTCTCAGAGTTTTCAGGGATGGATATTCTGCTTCCTCCCCTGCTCAGGAGCCTGTGAAAGGTGTATATAGCATAGCTCTGAATACGTGTCACGGGGGGGGGGGGGGGGCTCACTCCTCTGTCAGGCACTGTACTGTGGTAAAGTAGTTCTTATATTTAGAAAACTCTTTTATGCCTCTAGCTTCATTTGTGCTGAGTACATTTCTGTGCTCTCTGTCCACTTCTCCTGCTTCCTATCTTCTGACTCACACAGCCATGAGTGAACATCACACACACACACAGAGAGAGAGAGAGAGAGAGAGAGAGAGAGGAGACAGAGAGAGAGAGAGAGAGAGAGAGACAGACAGACAGACAGACAGACACACACACTCCAAAGTAATTTCCCCTTACTTCAGTAGTTGTGCATGATAGAAAAGCCATGCATTCCCCCTCTTCTCACAGCAAGGTATCATGCTCTACTGAGGACACTCAGCAAGCACTCAAAGTAAGAAAGCCTGTGGGCTGCCAGAAGGACCTAGAACTGGGTTTCAGTGTCAGTGCATGGGCTAGAAGATGATGTATATACATACTAGTGTTAGAGATTAATTGCTCATCAAGGCACCTCAATTTTGTTACGGTTTGATTCTCAAATGTCCCCCAGTCCCATGTAGGAAACACATGTTGTGGAGGGACTGCCTGTTGACCAGAAAGCTCCATGGATATGGCACTCATGAGTTGTGACCCATACCATGGTGGACTTCTTTTTTGTGCAGCTGCCTTTGAGACACCCATGGCTTTGTAGGCAACCTCTTGTTCATGTTCCCTGTAAGTAACCCCAATAAACTCATTGGTGACCTGGGAAATGGATGAGGTAGGGACATTAAGATGAACTGTGGAATCTTGAAGAGATGGGGCACAACTGGGGCAGAAGGCTAGGCCCTGCTTCCAGCCTGTTCTCTGTGCTTCTGCCTCATAAGATGACATGCCACCCCACCTTCCCACTGCCGCAGACAGAGATGTCTTTAAACCATGGGCCCAAAAGTACTTTTCCTTCCAGAAGTTGTTCTCTTATTTATTCTGACATGAAAGTAAGCAGCACAGCATCCGTGTGCAAAGACTATACCCAGAGTCATTTATAATTGCCTGCACTCAATCTCTCTGCCTTTCTCCCCTGATGTGTAGAAGCGATGTCAAGCAGGTTTCACTGGGAGAAGAAAGAAATGAAACCAGGCATAATTTTTCCCAAGTTATTGTGTCAATAATTCATTGGGCAAATGGCCTATGCTTATATTTTAAAGTAGGTGGGTGGGTGTGGGAGATGACAAAAAAACTACTTTGGCAGTGTGTAAGCGTAAGAGGATTCCTGACTGGGTTGGGGACAAGGTCAAGTGGTAGGGTGGGGGAGTGAGAGGGTGTCAGGTAATGTATCAGTTGCTAGGTAAAATATTTGCAAGCTCTAAACTGTAAGAGATTGCTGGTGTTTTTCTCTATGTTCAGTAGTTGCCACCAACTGAGACAGGCTAGGCTGACTCCATGACAGGCTTCAAACTGGCAGTTCAGAAGACAAAGCTCTGTTTCCAAGAACTAGGCAATTCCAGGCAAGTTTAGGCCCCACCACCTGGCCTGAAGCAAGGACAATGGGTCAGAAACAGTTTCCAGATCTCCTCAGTAACAGTTTCCACTCTTTCCCATAAACAGTTTCCAGCCCCCTATATCCCTGCAATGGTTCTAGAATGTCCCTAGAGATAGAAATAGAGGTCACCTACCCCTCCCTGGAATTCTCCTAATGCGCTTTAAATCAGGCCAGTGAGTTCACTGGTGTGTCTCCATTGTGGTAATGGGAGACCCCAGCATGCTGGACTTCTGCAGACTAAAACGCTCTTTGCTTTTGTATACTATTTGAATCTGAGGTATCATTCTTCACCAAATCATAGACCCTTTCACAACAGAGCCAGTGAAATTTGAAGAAGCAGGCTATTTGTCTTTTTATTTACTTAAAAAAAAAACCAAAACAAAACCTCTCATTATTTACTGAACACCTTCTTGTGCTGTGGATTCAGGAGTGGGGACTAGGGATAATATACATATTGTCACCATGTGTATGACACAGGCACTTTTCTTATGAGGGAGACATGGAAGACACCAGGGAGCTCAGATGAAGCCTGAGCAACAAGACCTTGGTAGAGAGTACGAGGGAAATGAGAGGTGACAGACATGTCCAAGACTGAGATGAGGGGGAGTGGAGCTGGAGGGCCAGAACGGGCTGCCTTCAGGAAACAGGGTGGTAGTTCCGGCGCCATCTTGCTGAGGTGTAACTTATCTCAAAAACTGGAATAATAACAGTAGCCCAGAGTGACCTGCTTTAGCAGGAGGCAGAGAGAAACTGGGTGCTTTTCCTCAGCAGTGTTGGTTGGACTGTACGGAATGCTAATCAATGTTATGTCATTTTGATGTCCCCATCCACATTTCTAGAGTCTGCTTCGTTTCCTGCATTACAGCTTCTCTCTCCTCCAACCCCAGTACAGCAGGAAGAGAGAGTGAAGCTACAGGCTGAGGTGAGAGTTGAACAGTTGTAGAGGTTTTTTTGTTTTTGTTTTGTTTTTTTTGTTTTTGTTTTTCATGGCTAGATTCCCTAGGCCCTAGGTAGATTTGACATAGAAATGGAGGAGAGTGGCCAAAGGCCCTCAGAATCATGGGAAGAGGAGTCCAGCCAAGGGGGTGGAGCTCACTGAGGCCCCCTTTGCCCAAATCAAGTATCAGGGAGGAGTTGTGTCCATATTTTCTATGAGAAGGGTTTCGTTGACATTGCAATGGCAGACAAGCCTGGTCAGTTTATCCCAAGCAGTGACTTGATTGCTTGAAGAAGATTCTTCTGTTTTTTCTTTGTTTTAAATTAGCTTAGAGCATGGCTTACAGCACATTCATGAATACTGGGTCATGAAGGAGCTTCCTCTTCCCCTGTCTTATCAATCTCCTTCTTCCTGTCCCTGGCTTTCCTCAGGCATTTCCACCCTCAGAGTTTCCCTTTCTCTTTCACACCGCTTGCTATTTCCTCTCTCTCCCCTCCTCCCTTACTGCCTCTCTCTCCTTTCACTGGCTCCTTTCTAGTTTCCTGGCCTCTGTGCACAATCACCCCTGTGTAAACACACACATGAAAATTGGAAGCTAGAATCCACGCATGAGAGAGGACATACATTTCTGAGCCTGCATGATCCCATTCAATTTTTTTCCAGTTCCATTCAGTTTCTGAAAATTTCTGTTTTACTTTTTCTTCCTTTTTAAAAAGTTTATTTTTTTAATTTTAAAATTTATTTTTAAGAATTGTATGTGTGTATGTGTGCTTGTGCATATGAGGGCAGTGCCTGTGGAGGCCAAAAGAGGGCACTGGGTCACCAGGGATTAGTTACAGGAGGTTGTGAGCCACCTGATACGGGTGCTGAGCCTGAAATTGGGTCTTCTGCAGGAGAAACGTGTACTTTTTAAAATTGTATCTTTATGTGCATTGGTGTTTCACCTGCATCTATGTCTGTTTGAGGGAGTCAGATCCCCTGGAACTGGGGTTATAGACAGTTATAAGCTGCCATGAGGGTGCTGGGAATTGAACCTGGATCCTCTGGGTCATCTGAAAGAACTGTTAGTGTCTTAATCTCTAAGCCATCTCTCCCACCCCACGGTATACATTCTTAACTTTTGGGATATCCTACCAGTCCCTCCATTTTTTCTTTATGGATGAATATAATCCCATTGTGTGTGTGTGTGTGTGTGTGTGCACCACATTTTTATTATCTCCTCATTAGGTGATGGACAGACATCTCAGCTGAGTCTACGTGTTGTGTCTGGAATAGCAACAAACACGAATTCAGAGGTATCTCTGTGTTAGGATACAGTGTTCTTTACATTTATATCCAGGGGTGGTATAGCTGGATCCTATAGGAATTCTATTTTAGCCATTTAAGACACCTTTACACTGACTTCCACAGTGGCTACACCAATTTACGTTTCCACTAACAATGAATAAGGATCCCTCTTTCTCCACAGGACTTGCTGGTATTCTTGGTTGGTGTTTGTTTGTTTGTTTGTTTTTGTTTTTTTGTTTGTTTTTGTTTTTTCGAGACAGGGTTTCTCTGTGTAGCCCTGGCTATCCTGGAACTCACTCTGTAGACCAGGCTGGCCTTGAACTCAGGAAATCTGCCTGCCTCTGCCTCCCAAGTGCTGGGATTAAAGGCATGTGCCACCACCACTCGGCTTGTTTTCTTTTCTTGATGATAGCCATTGAAGGGTTTTGTAAATTCAAGAGATTTAGTTATGGCTGGCCCAGTCTTGTAATCCCAACTACTCAGAAGGCTAAAGCAGGAGGATCACCATTCAAGGCCTGTCTGGGGAAATACCTTCTGTCTCACAATAAAGCACACAAGTAAGACTGAGAATATACCTAGTTTTCTGTAAGCCTGAGTTTAATTCCCTGTCACATGAGAGAGAGAGAGAGAGAGAGAGAGAGAGAGAGAGAGAGAGAGAGAGAGAGAGAGGAAGAGACCTGGAAGTAGGGCAAGTACTCTCAGAGCTGGTCTCTAGTGATGCATTTCTTCCAGCAAGGCTGCACCCCAAACCCAACACTTGGAAACCAAGTGTTCAAATACCTGAGTCCGTGGGGGACATTTCTCACCCAAACCACCATAGGTTGATTTAGCTCTAGCCCTAATTATGCATCTATGATATGAAAACATAAATAGATGATTCCAAACTTCAGTAATTCTTGCTTTATCAATATTTAAGTCTGCTGTGAAATAAGTGCATTTCCCCAAGGGTATCTTATTTCCTTCCTTCCTTCCTTCCTTCCTTCCTTCCTTCCTTCCTTCCTTCCTTCCTTCCTTCCTTTCTTCCTCATGCTCCTTAATCAGGGTTATGTCATTAGATGGAGATTGTCCATGTCCCCTGACAATATGGAAATGCAGTCATTATTTACAAAATTTGAAATTAGTATGAAAAATATGAATAGTGCTGTTTCCACTCATTATGCAAGGCTCTTTTCCCATGTTCTGATTTTCTTACCTGCAATATAAAGATGGGGGAAGGACTCTTATCTTCCAAGGCCCTTCTGGCATCAATGGGCCTGTGATCTTTGCTTCTTGTTTTTCTGTACAAACTTGCAAATCCTTTCCATTTGCTAGACTTTTATTAAACAACTGCCTGGCCAATGGGGGCACCTCTTCATGGCCCAGGCTGCTATTTAAATCCCTGTCAGGCCAGACCAACTTCGGTTAAAATTATATTCTGTTACTTCATCATGTGAATGCGAAGCTTGCTATTTTTAATACACACACTCGGCACAATCCAGCTATTCATGGCTGAGGGTTTGCCACGAACCCTCAGAGTTGTCTTTCAAAACAAACAGCTCCAGAGAGGGCAACGTGGAGGTCTCCTCCTCAAGGCGCTCATGACAACAGGAAAATGGACAAGCTCCCTTCCCCAGTGGGAATTATGGGGTTCTGTTACTCTGAAAATGGAGACAGAAGTGAAGGAAGCCCACTTTGAGTGTTTACTTAGATGGCAGTCCTCCAGTCCTCTGGACATACTTATTACAAGGCTCAAATATTAATGACTCTGATAGAAATTGTTTTTTCTCTTCACCTTTTCCAGCTCCGTTTCTTCACTGACTTTCTATATAGCATGTATAGGAGATGAAAAGGGATGCAAGGAATAGCATTTAATTTGACTCAAAAAGCAGTCTGTTTATAACAACTCTTAAGTGGTGGTGCAGAATAACTGGGGGCTGACATTGCCTGGAGTGGTTGCTGTCACCTAAACAATGACCTCTGATGTCTGTTCATTCACATACACTAATTAAGACTACAACATAGTTTAGCGTGGAGGTACATAGCTGTAATCTCAACACTCAGGAGGCAGAGGTAAGAGGGTTCCAGGCCAGCCTTGCCTACACAGAGTTCTATGGCAACCTCACTACATAGTGAGTTCAAGATTAGCCAGAGAAGCATAGTGAGACCCTACCTTTAGAAAAAAAAAATCAAGAAGAGCTGGAGAGATGGCTCAGCGGTTAAGAAAACCGACTGCTCTTCTAGAGGTCCTGAGTTCAATTCCCGGCAACCACATGGTGGCTCACAACCATCTGCAATGGGATCTGATGCCCTCCTCTGGTGTGTCTGATGACTGCTACAGTGTACTCATATACATAAAATGAATAAATAAATCTTTAAAAAAATCAAGAAAAAATAGGACATAAAGTGGGGCAGGAACTATTATATACAGTCACCTGCAAAAGTGATGGAGATTGAATACAGTCTACTAGGACACAGAGGACAAAACACGATCTGAGAATCTGTTGAATATGTTCCTTATCTTTTTTTTCCCTCATTTTTTTTTCAATTCAGAGATGACTATGCTATCTTGTCACCAATCTATAAGGTATCTACCATTCAGTAACATTCTCAATATAAATAGGCTCACTGGAGGTCTGTAATTCACGGAATTCTGATCTGGCAGACAAGAAAGAAGTGTCCACAATGAAGATCTTATTCATTGAACCTGTCATTCAAATCCACCAAGTTCAGAGCTAGATCACACTGAGAGTGATTTCTGCTAGAAACCTGATGACTTTCTAAGAAAAGGCAGAAAAACCCATGACCTCAGCTGATTACGTAGGGGAGGATGGCCTTGTCGGCATAGTTGAGAAAGGAGATCCTTAGTCCCATGAAGGCTGGACGCCTAGTTGTGTGTGTGTGTGTGTGGGGGGGGATTCAAGGTGGAGAGGTGGGAGTGGGGAGGTAGGTGGGGGCACATCCTCATAGAAGCAGGAGGAGGGGGGATGGGATAGGGAGTTCCTGGGGGTGGGGTGGGGTAAGGTGATAACATCTGAAATGTAAATAAAATATCCAATAAAAAATTTTTAAAAAGAATAAGGCAGAAAAAAAGGGAGGAGCAATGACTTACTGATGTTTTTTCAAATTACGAGAGAAAAATGTTTTGACTATTTGATATAGACTCTGTCTCTGTGCCCCGTGCTTGTGTGGTGCTGGAGATCAGGCACAGAATACGGTGCATGCCAGGTAACTCACAATATACAATAACAACGATAAAGCAGGCTGGATCCAGAAGGGTCACATGCAAGCTTCCATTAAGAGTGCAACAGGGTTTCAAAGAAGGAAAGGTGGCTACTCAGATGTGGGGGCAAAGGTTGAAGCCGGCATGGAGAAGCTGTTGGAACAAGGAAAAATGGAGTTGGCTTTGGTTGGACGTACAGCTGAGAACATTAAAAAGAGGCAGAGAAATTCCAGGGGAGGTGTCAGTAGCCAGGTCTGTGTTTTGTAAAGATCCTGTGGGAGGGGCTGGAGAGGTGGCTTAGCAATTAAGAACACTCTTGTTCTTGTAGTAGAGGACCTGGGTTCAGCTCTCAGCATCCATGGCAGCTCACATTTGTTTGGAACGTTATTTCCAAGCGATCTGATGCCCTCTTGTGACTTCTGCAGGCACCAGACAACACTGCAGTGCATGTACATGCAGGGACACACGCGCGCACACACACACACACACACACACACACACACCCCTCAACACTAAAGTTTCTATCAACACTGGAAGCTGATACAGCTACGCACTATTTAACATGCCACTTAACGTGTCATTCCTGATACTAAATGGTGGTCATCCAGTCTTATCTCACCTAATTCTTAAGGCAGCCTATGACGATGTAATTATTATCCACGGATAAGTACAGCAGAACCTGGGTGTCCTTTCCAGGTCTTACAAGATAATGTGAGTTTTCAGTGATGAGAACTCAGGTAAGAAAATTAAAAGGTCTTGATAGGATCACAGGCTGGGATAGAGGACAGTTCACCATTGTTTCTAGGGCTTAACAGGCCTCCTTAAGTGTGTGAACCACATGGAACATTAAAACCACATCTGCCATTCGGTCAAGATGAACTAGACTTGGACTACAGCAGCCTTGTCGTGAAAGCCCTAGTTCCAGTAGGGATGTCGGTGTAGGTGAGGGTGAGGGGCAAATCCTCAGGCTCATCCCTGTCCGCCAGCATCCCGTCATTCCGGTCTGGCTAACAGTGAGTGCTCAAATTCTATAAGCCAAATGGGAGCCTCTCCCTCTCCCACTCCCATCTTCCTCGTACCCTGGGGCAATTCATTGTTTTCCTTTCCCCCACATCTGCATTTGTATCCCTATCTGTCTGAGAGCTGGTAGGCTCTCTTTACGGCACCATAAGTTAAGTTGAATGAGTTGTTATTCAGGCAAACTAATTACCAAGGGCAAAGGTAGGATACTTGAGTAGTTAATTGGAAATGTCTATATGCGGCGGCAGGGTTGGTACACGGTTTTGATTCGCTAATTTTATTCTTGGCAATCTAGACGACAAAGGACAGAAGGTACATTTTACATTTTTTTCATCATCCAAAGGTACTGAAGTTCTCGGGATGGACATTGGAAATGCGCCCACAGACACGTTCTCGCCCGGGACACCGCCCTAAGATCAGAGTAGGAAGACTCCTTTCTCCTTGGATGCGCTTGGCAAGCCCTGCCCCTAAAGAGGGGCGGGGGTGGAGGTGGAGAAAGAAAGCGTCCACACCACGCGCGTCAGCCGGAGTACCGACTGGCAAGTGATCCGGGCGCGCGAACCTCTGCCATTTATTTATTTATTTCTCTTCCCACCGGGTGCGCTGTCCCTTTAAATGGGAATGCTGCTGTCGCTGGCTCCGTAACACCGGAGCCGGCAGCTTGTTGATTTCGGCGCTGGTGAATTTCACATTGTTTCCACTTCACTTTCCTTGCCCCGGGGGAGGCTCGGGTCGGCTCCCGGACGCCACCGCCGATCCCGGCAGGGGCTCGAGGAGGCCAGGGGCTCGCGGCGGCGCAGCGGGCGGGGGCGGGAGGACCGGGGACCGGGGCCACACGCGCACCTCGCCGCAGTCGGGCTCCTCCCGCGAAGGAGCGCGGCCGCCCGGAGCGCAGCGCGGCGCGGGGCCCGCCCAGAAGCCAGCCCGCCCACGGGCCGGGCTGCCCAGCCGCGCCGGGAGGCCGGGGCGGGGTGGGGGGCGGGGGTGGGTGCCGCGGCCGCCGCTGAGCCGCCGCTCGGCGCGTTTTGCATGAAGATGGCGGCTCCCACCGCCAGCAAGGCAGCCTCCCTGGGCTGCAACAACAAGCCTGCCTTCCCGGAGCTGGATTTCAGGTCTGGAGCTCGGGTGGAGGAACTGAACAAACTCATCCAGGAATTCACCCGGCACGATCAGCGGGAATATGACGACCAGAGAGCGCTGGAGATCCACACTGCCAAGGATTTCATCTTTTCCATGCTGGGTAAGGAGGACGGGGAGGATGTGTGAGTATGCGTGTGTGTGCGCGCGGGTGTGATGGAGCGGGTGGGAGCTCTGGTTCCCCGCTCTGGCGTTTGCCCGGGGTGTCACCCCTGGTTCCGTGAGGGTCCCCTTTCCTCTCCACCGCCAGTGCAGCCACCCCCTCCGCTCCTGCCTGCTGCGCTCGGCGCGGGGTGCCCCTCTCCTTCCCGATCGCCCGCTCTTTTGTTGGTTCCTCGGCCGTAGGGCTGGCGGGCAGGTGAGGAGGCGGCGGGAGACGCCTCCCGGCTCCGGGAGTCCCCGAAGCGGCTCAGGCCGGCTGACACCGGCTTCCCTGCAAGCCCGGGCAGCCCTAGTGGAGGCCGACCCGTGCGGGAGCGACAAGTTGCTTCTGTCGTGGTTGCGGCGCGGCGCTGTCACGCCGAGCCCCGGGTGGCCAAACTTGTTGGGTGTTCCAGAGTAACCCGCGGAAGTAGTCCGGGCGCCCGAGTTGCCTGCAACTTTGATTTGCAAATCGACTTCCCTTTGAAGGGGTCAGAAGCATTTCCGGTGCTTCTCCGGGTTGTGGCTGAGCTGGAATTCCTAATTCCTTGCTCGTACACGACCTAGCTCAGAGCTCTGGCCGCGGAGGAGCGCTGTCCCCCTCGTCTTTGTGTATTGTCCTAGTACTGGCTAAGAGGAGCTCAAGTTTCCCACTCCGAGCAGCCCTGGATTAGAAAAATTTCCCCCACGTATCCTCCAGTTCTTCACCTACGGGGTCTGGAAAAGATAAAGAAAAATAATGGGTTCCGGGGATACAACCCCATCCCTGGCGTCCTTTGATGGGATTATTGCTTCTGAGTTGTAGAATGAACATCCGCTGCTGGGAGCCTCGAGTGTGAAGCGCTGTCATGCAGCAGTGGTGGCCCCGTGGTTTACATTCAGCAGGGCTAGACTGAAGGAGCCGTGCTCCCCAAAGGTTTCCACAGTCAGTTTTTCAGATAGTGGTAAATGTGATGGACAAAGGCCTTTTAACTACGGGACAGAGTCTTTGCATTCTCTTGGGATCTAACGAGATTGAACTGTTGCTGTTTCTCCGTCGGGGTACCTTATTCTCTCCAGATGTTCTTGCCCCTCTTAGCTCAAGTCGAAGTGATACAGATTGAACGTGGTCCACTGGTCCTATGAAGAATTAGGCAAGTTGGATGGGCCGTGTCTTCCTTCTGCTGCTCACCCCACACGTGTATTCTAGGTATTCTAGGTGGTGAATGTGGTTGAAAGATCCATATTTGGATGTCTGACTGTTTTAATGGAATTATTATTTTAATTCACGATGTAGTGGAAGTCAGCTTTCAGAAAGGAGGGTAAAAGCCCTTACAAAGCCTTAGAACCAAACCAGCGATTGTTAGAAAGACAGGTGTTGGGGGTGGGGGTAGGCACGCACACAGAAAGCTCAAGGCAGTTATTTAAGTTGCTTAACCATGGCCTTTCTCTTTGGCATAGCTAACCACTGCCTGCCATTTTGGCATAATAGCCCCGCTTGTCTCTGTCTAGAGGCAGTGGTGAAGATAGTCGTGGATCAGACAGTGGGCAGTGATTCGGAGATTAAGTTCAAATGCCCGTCTCAGTGGGAACTTCTGCACCGTCCCTTCATCTAATACAGTGAATTAGTCAGGTCTTAAGTCATGTACAAAGGATAAGTTATTCCAGGGCACTTTAATTTATGCTTGTGTTTAATGTCACAAGCGGCATTGTGCGGACAGGTAAACAAGATTTCTTCTCTTCCTTCTCAGTCCTTTGACCTTGGAGGGGTTGCTTTCTCTCCCCTGGGACTTTGGCATTTGCACCTGCCTGAGAGAGACTTCAGGAGTATCAACTAAGCCCTTTGCCCCCCTGGATACTACCAGGCAGATGGCGGAATGAGCTTGCCTGTGTGTGGTACTGCATTCATTTTCGAATCCCTTGGTTTCCTTTAATGAGGTGCTGGCTTTTCTAGACCAGTGAAGGTTTGGCGACAGCCAGGGTCCCCATGTGGATTTACTTTTTCTAAAGCAGATTTTCGCTTGGCTTAAGAAACAAAATCTCTTTTTTCTGTACACTTTCTTTCACTTGCTATGGTCTAGAGTTTTCCATGAATATGCAGATGAGGTATCTTGATTAACCCCAAGCTTGTTAAGGTGTCGAATGGGTGGTATCAGGCCGTCGGCTTAGGGAGTTGTTGCGTGTGAGCGTGTGTGTGTGTGTGTGTGTGTGTGTGTGTGTGTGTGTGTGTGTGTGTAGTTCTTCTGGCTTTGTTCTGTCTCTGTCTGAACTGCACCTGAGGATTGTCAGCAGCTTAAAAAAAAATCGTTATCCTCTCAGTCAGGATGAAATGACAAAGTCCAATCCTCTTTAATGGAAATGTGGATAATGCTATCTCTGTGCGCAGGGCGAGCCCCTATCTGTGCTACAAGGTTGTTAGCTTGGACCGAGGCCCTTGTACCTTCCCACTTTTTTATTTTATCTAGTTTTTTTTTTTTTTGGGGGGGGGTGATGGTGGTGGTTTCTGCAGATTTGTGAAGGAAGCAGACAGTGTACTTCGTAACCCTTCAGCACTAGGACCCCCACTGTCCTGTGCAAGCAGAATCTGCACAGGCCGAGCCCATTGAGGGTGATGGAAGACTCTGGGTTCTATTCTTTGAGCTGAGATTCCAGTTCCTTTGGAGGCCAAGCATGAGCTGGAATCAGGGGTCACTTCTGTTTCCCTACACCTTGCTCTTTTAGGAGAACGATTGCTGTTATTATCTAGTTAATATCTGAGAGACCGGAGTGTGTCGAGAGGCTGGAAGTACATAATGAACGCCATTTATCAAAATTCATAGAACTCGCTAGAGTTCATTAATGTTTTAATAATATTTGATATTTGCATACTCTCTCTGCTGCATCTTTTGTTACCTTCATTCCCTAGTGAAGTCGGATGGAAGAGTCGTGATCTTTCTGTGGGACATCTGTGGAAGACAGGGTATGCAGTAGATGGAGAAGTCGGGAAGAGATGTGTAGTCACCAGCAGACCAGGGCTTGGTGCCATGGCCTGGTCATAAGAGTAGCTGTCAGTTGCTGACCACCTTCTCAGGTCAGGTGCTCCGTGGGGGTCTTGTTGAGCAGGGGCTCCATTCCCAACTCACAGGTGAAAATGCTGACAGTTAGTGGGGTAAAGAGACCAAAACAAGTGGTTAATAAGTCATAGTGACTCAGACACGTTCCTCTCCTACTTGAGTGCATTAAACGTAAAAGCATGAGATTCAGGGAAGAGAGAGAGAGTTGTTTAGAGAAAGCACTTGTTTCAGGATTTTTGCTTCTGTTTCGAGCTGAGAGTCTTCACATAACGCAGGCAGCTTCTGCAATGATTGCTGAAGCACTCCGAGCTCAAGTGTTTTATTCCGTGACAAGATCACCTATTTGAATTCTTGATTGGGAAAATCACAGTGACTGCCATACACACTGTAGTTCCAGCCCCACTCTGCCCCTTGCTGGCTGTGTGGTATTAGTTTTTTAAATCTTTTAGACATAGATAGGACCAATACATCCTTTCAGCATGACATCTGAATGCTAACTGGAAAAGAAGAATAATATGATTTTATTATTTAGTTGAAGAAAGGTGCTATATTAGGGAACACTGCGGATTTCATCTGAAATGACTCCCGCAGCTTCACTTCAGAAAGAAGTGTGGAGTACAGTTTGCAGTAGCCTAGAGGATATTGGCTGTGGCCGAAGGGAGCTGGGTTAATTCCAACACTCAACTTGTGTATGTTAAGCTTATAGTGTGTGCCTGCTATGAAGTTAGCTCCTTTGTCTAAATCTGTCATCTGTAATCTGACAGTCTTAGGGATGTGTCCCATCCATCTATTCTAAAGATAAAGCAGATGCCATCCTGAAGATGGACCACGGAGAGGAGCAAAGAGGACAGGTTCTGCCAGGATCACATAGAGCTTGAGTTTTGACCAGCTGCTTGTTTGCTGCTCTGTTAGGCTCGGGTGTTTTCAGTGCAAACGCCTGCATCCCCCTTGCCTTCTTCGCTCTTTGCTCAGACAACTGGAAGGACCTACATCCTGGGGAATACTTACTGGCCTGCTTTGCCGGTACCAGCAGGGTGATTTCTCTTTGCCCATTGGCTGCTGTCTGTTCCTCTCTGTACCTTTTTTTTTTTTTTTTTTTTCCCTTCCCACCCAGCAAGTACTGTTTGCCTCTGCAGGAATCTGAGAATAAAACAGGGAGCAAAAACTTTTGAGAAATACACACGAGGAGTCTGTTTTGGAACCCACCCCTTCCCCAACCCCTGCATTGGGCACTCACTCTACGAACAGGTTGTTGGCTGTCCCCAACCAGCCCAATAAATGTCATGTGGCCCCATCAGAGTGCTTCTGAGAGTGCTCTGCATTTCTGGACAATTGTCACACCTCCTGAGGGGGTCATGTGGAAGCGGTGACTTTCTGATCTGTGAATGCCAGTTCACCCAGCAGCATTTACTGCAGATGTTACCATATCAGCCCCTCCTCTGCTTGGTTTAGAGTTGTATTCACCAGTGTGCTATTTATTCCCTTATAAATTCTAAGATGGTTTCTGGTTTGCTCTGTTTCTGGAAACATCATACATTTAGGGCAGTAGGGCCCCTGTAAACATTTTTTATTTATTTTTATTTTTTTATTTTTTGTGCTAAGTTCAGTTGGTTCTCAGCAGTGGGCCCTTCATCCTCCCTAGGGGAGTGTCGGGAGCTGCTGTGAGTCCTGGGTCTTGTGGCTCTAGTGCCATCATTGGACTCTGCACGGCTCCCGATTAGGCTAAGCTTCTTTTGTATTCTCATAGCCTATTAGAGTCCCTCTTGTCAAACTGAGAACTTGTCACTGAATGCTAAACCCTTTCAGTTCTCCTGGGGAGCTTTAGAAAAACTCAGACTTTCTGGTCCCATTTCAGACGTATCGATTCAGAATCCCCAGAGATCTCCAAACTGGGCGTTCTGCACTTCTGTCTGTCTGCCTTAAAGCCCGAGGCTGTTCATTATTTGTCTGCTAGACCTGTTTCCAAGCGCAAGTGAGTGTCTTGCTGGCTATCCTTGGAGACTAAACCCATGCTGCTGAGCCCAGTGAGTGGGAAACCTCAGAAATCTGCCCAAGTTTACTATGAGCAAGTAGGCAACAAGGCTGAAATCTAAGGCCAGGCCAGTGCACAGCCTTTGATTTCGGCAAGGGCTGTATCCGCCTCCGCTTACCAGAGCTAGCGACCCAGCTTCTCCATCAGCCCTTCTAGAGTCTTGCTGTGTGATTTTGGGAAAGGCATTTTTGGAAGTTGAGTCTCAGCTTCTGACTATGGAAGAACAGGCCATATAGGGTTAATAACTGCACCTACTTCCCGTGTTTGATTGCTTTGGGATCTGAAGACTTTTGAGCAACCCAAGAGAAGGGCATTGAGGAATTCTGTTTTGTAGTCTGCGGTGTCTGGGTGACCCTTCGTCTCCTAGCCTCCGTTGGTCTTCTTTCTGCCCATTTCCTATAACTGGAACACAAAAGAAGCAATACCGTTCTACATGCTAATCACCAATGCTATTTCCACGCACATTTTACTAGACATCTGTGTTTACACTGTGCTTACACCTGTAGGTACTTACGTGTATACCGTTTTGTATAACAGATCCAACAGGATTTATGCTGTTTTTACAAGTTCATCAATATGGTGTCATATACCACACAGTGAAAGAGGGGCTCTGCCAAGGACCTTGTAGAATGATGGCCTTGCCCCGTCTTTTACTCAGTCTGTCTTATTCAAGGAGAAGATGCCACTCTTCAACTTGGGGCTCACTTTGTGGTTTACTAATTGAGGGTGACGGACCCCTGGCATGCATGACCTTGAGGGCGTTGTCACCTTTCAGTGTATCTCCTGTCCTACTTTGCAGGTTCCGTACAGAAGATTCATGTTTCTTTTTTTTCTTTCTTTTGCTTGGGTTGCTTTCTTGATTGGCTTCCTAACCTGGCTCCATGGAAACAATGAATGGGGAGTCTGTGAACTTGAATGAGAAGAAAGGATGTCTTCATTTTTATTAACCTCTATTTGAGACAAGGCATTTCCTCCCACTATAAATACAGTTGATAAAACTGTAGTAGTATTAGTAAGTAGTACCTATGCTTTTGTTGCTTATAGAAATCATGGCTATTTTTTTAAATTTATTTATTTTTTTACGTGCATTGCTATTTTGCCTGGATGTATATCTTTCTGAGGGTGCCAGATAGATGCCTTAGAACTGGAGTTATAGACAGTTGTAAGTTGCCATGTGTGTGCTAGGAATTGAACCCAGATCCTCTGAAGGAGCAGCCAGTGCTTTTAACCACTAAAGCATCTCTGTAGCCCAGGCATTTTAGTTCACAATACGATGTCACGTGTATTGTAGAAGAAACTGGGCCAGTGAGATAACTGCTAAAGGTACCTGCCCATGAACCTGATGACCCTAGTTAAATCCCTGGCACTCACGTGGTTGAAGGCAATGTAGAGGACATGAATGCTGGGACACATACATGTATGCACATACACAAAATAAATACATACAATAAAAAATGTAAAAGAAATCACTTACTGTTGTTTCACAATAAAGGCAGACACCAGCCTATTATTTATTTTATTTATTGGGTTAACAAAGAATCACATGTCCTGTCTCAGATTTACTTAAAAATGTGTATTTTAGTGCTGATTTTCTTTGAAAATCTGTGTCACATTGCTATCTCCATTTAAGCGCACACTGTTCTTGCCAGGCCTGAAGGAGTATACCAGTGATCCCAAAACTTGGGAGGTAGGAGAATCATGAGTTCAAGACCAACCTGGGTGATATACAGTGAGCTGTAAACTAGCCTGGCCTAAGAAGTAAGATTCTATCTCAAAAAACCTACGAAATAAATGATACATATGGTTCCTCACAGGAGTTCATAGACTAGACTGGACTGTAAAAAGGATCTATGCCACAAAAATAGTTAAGAATCCCAGTTGGACATGTTGCCTGTGCTTACGTAAAATCTTCAAAAAAGGAAATGAACTCTTTTCTGAAATTGCTGCATGATTTTCTGTTAAAAAAATGATCGTCTGTTAAAGCCACAGGGAACCATCTTCTCTGGAGCTGTGAGATTTTGGTCTTACTTTCTTAATGTGGTAGAGGAATGTAGGTGACTTTTTCTACATAAGATATTTCTGCTTTTCTTAAGATGTTCCCAAGGGCAGCGTAAGAAATGCCCGGTGTGTGCTGGGACTGCTTGCCAAGAGCAGCAAGCAGTGCCTGTAAAGTCATGGGCATGAGTTTTTTGTTATGGCCCTTGGTTTTTCTTCTCTGGGCATCTCATGATGCTCCTGGACCAACCCACTGTCGTTGCTGGTGGTTTGCACTAGTTATCTTTCCCAGTGTTTTATCATTTATGCTCCAAATCGTTGTATGCTTCCTCTGGGACTCCAATTACAGCCATTCTTTGTTATAAATGGAGTATTTATAGTCAATAATAATTTATCTTTGCACAGTAAACAAAGTGTTTTATAGACTGCAGTCCACATTCTTGTATTGTATAATGGGGTTTGGCTAGGTCTTTGTGAGAGATTGTATAGGCAGCTTTAACTGCCATTTATGCATGAGGGCAACGAGACCAGGAGGTCATGGGACTTGATTCAGGGTTGCAGGTTCAGTTGTGGAGCAAGACTCAGTCCAGCTATCACTGTCTCTTGGTGCAGGATACAGCAAAGAACTTTCAGGGCTTTCGACCCTCAGACTTCTTCCATGGGTTTTTGGGAACAATTCTATCTTGTCAGACACGACCAGGGCCACAGGTGTCATCTACCTGAGGGCTTTTTGTTTTCCTCCTGAGCTGAGGATTTGTTTTAGACAGATTAGCTGAGTGGTGCCACTTTAAACGCTGTGGCCATACATTTTCCTGATTGCTTGGCCCTGCCCAGCTTTTTCTTAAGGTCTGTGGCATTGTTTGCAATGCGCTTGGATAAATACTGTCAGCTCAGTGATCAGGTAAGGACATCTCATAATTATGCCGTTGCATGAGGTCCTGTCTCACGGGAAGAGCTATCTGTTTTTCATCTCCTCAGTGCCCGTGCGTGTGTGAATTCCCTCTACGCAAGATAGAGAACCAGAGACAGAACCACTGTAAATAAACAGGTGTAAGGAACTGTTACTCAATTTGAATTTTAAAAATATTTTTTTCCTCAGTACAGAAGACTTCATTACTGTTTGTGAGCTAAAGGAAGCCCAAAGCAGGAGTTGGTCTAGACTGTATTTGTGTTTATTTCTTCTAACTAGGGTTTGAATGCCTGCCATGTACACACAGCGGATGGTGCTAAGTGTTCATTCATTAATTCATGGTTGGTGTGGCAACCATGTGCTCGTGTAGCTACTGCCATCATGCAATTACCTTGTAAGAACATTGAGTGGTGTATTCGAACATCGAGGCTACCTCCAAGGCTTCTGTTGTCTGGAGGATGGATACTGTGATTAAACTTGCAGACGAATGGATCTTAAAGAAAACAAGTGGTGCAGCCGATCACAGTGAGGGGTATCTGGCTGGACAGAGTGCAGGTGATAGGGAAGGCTTCCTTGAAACAGAAGGAGCGGGTTGCTTGAAGCCTGGGCTTGGGTGTATATTCCAGGTCAGAACACAAAGTGGGAAGGGGGTACAGTAGCAAGCACTCTCAGGGCTACTTAAAGTATAGTAAATCTCACTTCATTTTCTGTAGGTTGAGGCTTTCCAGGTGGGACCACCCTTAGTCAAAGCTCTTGTTTTTGACATGAAAATTAGTGGAGATGAGGGGGAACTTAAGAAGTTAGATTACAGGGCTTTTATGATTTCGTAGTTGTACCATTCTGGAAAGTGGAGCTTGCTTTGTAGCTCAGGAGAGACTTGAACTCGTCATGTAGCCCAGGCTGCCTGTGAATTTGTGGCATCAACCTCCCTAGTGGTGAGCCTCCGTTGTCAGAATTCCAGACTTGTATTACCGTGCTCAGAAGGACAATGGATGCCAGAGAGGCCCTTTGCAATCCTGCTGTTCTCTGATTTCACTTCTGATAACCCTAGGGCTAGAAAGAAAGAAAAGAAATCCTGGGTTGATTTGTGAACACTGCACTGTTCAGGGGATGACAGTGAGCCTTTTGTTTTTCTCTGGTCCCCCACCCCCAAGTTTACAAAATACCTTTACATGCAGGTTATCCTCTGCCTGACTTACCTTAACCCTGTGAAGCAGGAAGAAAGGATGGCCAGGAAAATTCTTCTACCTTGCTGAAGGTCACAGACAGCGGCTGGTGGTGGTGGTGGGGGGGGGGGAAGGTTAAAATCAGACTCCAGTCCTCTGAAGAACACCCCATTGCTTGGCCTTATATGCCAGCTCTGTCCCAGGCTGTCTTGGAGTGGGGAAGGTAGCAGGCTTCTGGATCCCAGTGAGGTCAGAGGTCAGAGGTAGCATAGAGCCCAAAGCCTATGGGTCCTCATGTGCCCATGCCTGGATCCTTATTCAACTTTTAAGCACTTTTCTAGGCTGCTTCAAGAACGCCCTTCTAGCAGCTGCAGCTGTTCCTAATAACAGCTGCGTGTGCGGCTTGTGTTGTGATTAATAAAGGAAACTCAACAGTTTGTTCTCGAAACTGTGCCCTTGCTGTGCACAGCCTGCTTGCATGCAGGCTGCTTCTGATTTCGAGCAACACAGTCCTACTGGCGTATGATACACGAGGGGCTCACATCCTTGTTGTGAGAGGCAGGGTCCATCTGGAGCAGCAGTCCTCAACCTTCCTAAGGCTGCATTCGACCCTTTAATACAGTTCCTCATGCCGTATTGACCCCCATCCATTAAATTATTTCCTTGCTACTTTATACCTCTAATTTTCCTACTGCTATGTAAAATGTTTGATGTGAAGGATATTTGACCCCAGTAGGGGTTGGGACCCACAGGTTGAAAATGGCTCATCTAGAGCAAAGCCGGTGCCCTGAAAGTCTCTGGACATTTTGGATGGTAAGGAACAATCCTGTGGGTGGAACAATACTCACAATTGGTACCCAGCCCTTGTGGTCAGCAATTAAAGAAGCCCTCCTTTTCCCAGT
Organism: Arvicanthis niloticus; assembly: GCF_011762505.2. Classification (NCBI taxonomy): domain Eukaryota; kingdom Metazoa; phylum Chordata; class Mammalia; order Rodentia; family Muridae; genus Arvicanthis; species Arvicanthis niloticus. Next base: position 15,639,109 of record NC_047669.1, on the reverse strand, counting down.
TTGGCTGCTGGGTGGTTTCAGAGCATGACTGTGTATTGGTCTCTGGCTTATTAGCAGGGATCCCTGGCTTCAGCCCCAGTGCCTGATGTGTAGGTATGTGTAGGTGTGGGATGGAGACTCGAGTTTGCAGTTCTACACATCTGGTTAGGAAGCTTCAGCGACCACACTTCCAGAGCCACTGCTTCAAGACCCAGGATTGATAGCATTGGAATGTTTGGGGTTTTCAATAAGAAATACACAGCTTTTTAGATATTGAGACCAAAGAAAAACTTGAAAGAGATACAGTGAGGGTTGAAGCTGTATGTCAGGCAATATGTGAGCTCTTAGCTGATCCTCTTTGGAGGATTAGGGAGCGTTTGGGCTGTTTGCTTTGGAGACCAAGAGCATCTGGTCACATTGGAGCAGAATCATGACCTCGAGTTTGTGTGTGTGTGTGTTCATCTACCATAGCTTGCTGTCCTGCTTTTATTTTTAAATTGAAAATCTAGTTGTACGGCATTGGAAATTATAATAACCACACTAAATAATGTTTACTGCATCCTGGGCACAATTCTAAGTATATTATATTTGGCTTTTATTGACTAAATCAATATCAATCGTGCTGCGAGGAAGGTAATAGTAACCCTCATTTGCTCATAAGAACTCAGAAGCAAAAAGCAGTAATGCCAGACATCATTGAACTATTGATGGAGTGGGAATTTGAACCCAAGAAGTCTATTTCGGGCAGAAAACAAATGCATTGTTGTGATTTGCATAGGTTTGGTCCCCATAGACTCATGTGGTTTGAATGCTTGGTCCACAGGGAGTGGCACTACTGTTTGCCTTTATAAGAGTTGCCTCGGTCATGGTGTCTCTTTACAACGATAAAACCCTAAGACAACTGTGCTAGTTCATTTTTGTCAACTCAAGCCAGGGCCATCTGGGACGAAGGAACCTCAATTGAGAAAATATCTCCTTCGGATTGGCCTGTAGACTTCTTCTTAATCCTTGAGACTTATTAAGGGAGATCCCAGCCCGCTGTGGGCGGTGTCACCCTGGCAGGTGCTGGGCTGGCTGGGTGAGACCTGAGGAAGCACCAGTAAGCAGCATTCTTCCATGGTCCCTGTGTCATTCCTCCCTTGAGTTCCTGCCTTAGCTTCCCTCAGTGATGCACTGTGACTTCTAAGCCAAAATAAATCCCTTCCTGTCCAAGTTACATTTGGCCATGGCATTTCTCAAACCAAGACATATACGTTTTATACCTTCTTTCTTTTTATTTATTTATTTTTCTTTGTGTGTATGGGTGTCTGGCCTCCATGTATGTCTGTGGATCATGCTAGCAGAGAGCAGAAGGTGGCCCCAGATCCCTGGGGATTGAAGTTAAAGACAGTTGTGAGTTGTGAGTTGTGAGTTGTGAGTGGATGCTAGGAATTGAACCCTGAGTCCTCCAGAGGAGCAGCCATCTCTTCAGCCTCAATATACTATTTTTTTTTAACTTTTCTTACAAAAATACAATTAAAGAAACCTTTCCCATGTCAAATGGAATCCACCGAAAAGACCCATCCTGTTCAATATTACATTAGGTGGCTGGATTCCCTCCTTCCTGCGTTTTACAGTCATGGAAACTGAGGACCACAAAGGAGGGACTCCATTATCTTGAGCGTCAGCTTCACTTTTGGATAGAGTGGAGATTCACAGAGTGTTGAGCCACAGATGATACTCAACAAGATGTTTGCACACAAGCCAGCTCTCTGCAGTGTTTGTCCCTGAGGGAAGACTGCCTGGCTTTGAAGTCATTTCAGGAGGGCTCTGCTTCAAGGTAGGGGGACATTTCTCTGCTACAAAGCCTCCTTGTACTTTGAAGTTCCCTTAATAGCTGTTAGAGGAAGGATGCTCAGAAGAGAACCTCATGGTTAGAGTGTATTTTGGTCTGTCCTGTTTGCTCTGATCTTTTGGATTGTCCCCCGTCTCTACTTTGGCTTCTTTCCTCTGAATCCTGTCCTTTTACACCTGAACTGGTTTCATAACTCAGATGGATATTTTGATTTCCGAACAATCCAAATCTGGGGTAAGGAAAGCTGGCTAGTCTTCCCACTGGTTCTCCACAGACTGGTCTACATCTTGGGGAGAAGGAGAGGATACACTACCCTCTCTTTGGGTTGGTGGCCTGGGAGCTGAGACCTGAGGATTTAGCACCGTAACAGAGTTCTGAAGCAGTGAATCGGTGGTGGTGCTGAGACCAGTGTATTCATGCCATCACACACATGGAGATGCTGAACTCCAGTGGTGGGCAGTGACCTTCTTCAAGGCCACACGACAGTGGCGATGTGGATGCTCTCAGGGAATGCTTGCCTCACTCTTTCAGGTGCTTTGGAATCAGTAATCCATTTGATTCTGGTGGTTTACCATCCCCGGTTTGCAGTGTCTCAAAGTCACACGATCAGACCCCCCCACTCAGCCAGGTAGTGCAGCTTCTTTATGCCTTCCCTTCGCCTTCAGGAAGTTATCCCAGGCTCCGCGTGGTAAAAGATGGACACCCCTGGCTAGTGACAAGTGTTCCAGGGCAAGTGGAAGTGAGGCGTAGCAGGCTGAGCGGAGAGCAGCACAGTTCTGCTGTTCCGGAAGCTGAGACTGTCAGGGTCCTGTCTCTTGCTGTTTCTTGGGATCCCCCAGGACCAGCATTTCTTCGAAGCTGTGGTTCTGTGTGTTGAATACCCTTTTGTGTGAGACCTCATCTTGTCCCCAGGTTCCCTCTTTTTGAAGGTAAGAAGATGGGCTCTGGCTAATTGATTGACTTAAGCCCTACGGAAGTCGACTGGGCCCCTGGCGCTGAGGAAATCAGGGCAGTTTTGCAAGGGTCCTTTCCAGTAAGTTTCACTCCAGATTTAGAAGATTTAATGAGGGTGTAGTTAAAGTAGTCGGTCGGTCATGGGGTGATGGGGAGCAGATGATTTTCCCAGTGAAAGGTTGATGGCCGAGCACTGTTTAAAAGTACACTCTACACTGTAATCCTGCAATTAAAATTTATATTAGAGGAATTGGATTTTATGTGAATGAAAGGATCTGCTTCCTTCCTCCCCCTGGCCCCTGCCCCAAGACAAGGTTTCTCTGTGTAGCTTTGGCTGCCCTAGAACTCGCTCTGAAGACCAGGCTGGCTTCAAACTCAGATATCTGTCAGCCAGCTTCTGTCTCCAGAGTGCTGGGATTAAAGGCGTTGCACCACTAACACCCAGCTGTTTTGACCACTTTTGAAGAGCAACTAGTGCTTTGTTAAAGTCCATAGCCTGTCTGTGTCCCCGCGTATGGGCCTGCCTTTATACATGGTCTTGTTGTAAAGCACTGAACATATTGGAATATGCCACTGAGTCAGTACGTGATGACTGGTGTCAATTGTCAGCGTGACAGGATTGCTCTGGCCATGACCGTGAGAGGTTATCTCAGCTACATAAACTCAGATGTGAGAAAACCCGCCCACTGTGGGTGGTACCATTTCCTGGTCCTATTCCAGGCAGTATTAAGTGTGGAAAGGGAGCAAGCATGTGCTTGTTGCTCTGCCTTTTGACTGAGGATGCAATATGACCCCAAGCTCTGGCTTCTGTGATTTCTCCACCATGATGGCTAACTGAACTGTCAGCTGGAACAAGCTTTTTCTCCCATAGGTGCTTGAACAATATTTTATGACAGCCACAGGAAAAGAAACCAAGGCACAGTCCTTGGGATTGAGGTTGCTTTTTGCGGTCTTGGCATTGATGATATCAGAGGGTTGGCCTTAGAATCTGCAGAGAAACCCGATTCTGACCTACCCTACCCCACTAGGTCAAAACAAAAAATTTAAGTGGCCTTGAATCGCAGATATTTCTGAACAAAGTAGATGCTCATGGGAAAGCTTCGTTAAACTTCCTTAGTCATTTGGTTTCTGAGTGATTCTGTATGGGATGGGGATGGGTCTGGGTAGCCCAGGCTGGGTCAGATTTCTGAATTTTCTCTCCTTTTCCCTCATCCTTACTAGTTCTGGGATTACAGATGTGTGCCACACATGTGGCTGGCACAGGTGAGACACACTGTATGAGGTACTGAGTTTCACTGTTGTACATTAAGGTAGAAATCCTGATGGTACAGCTCGTGCTGCTTCCTTCTGCTTACGTGCCCCGCCCTCTGGCCTCACATGCTCCTCCCCCCTGCCCTCTGGCCTCACATGCTCCTCCCCCCTGCCCTCTGGCCTCACATGCTCCTCCCCCCTGCCCTCTGGCCTCACATGCTCCTCCCCCTGCCCTCTGGCCTCACATGCTCCTCCCCTGCCCTCTGGCCTCACATACTCCTCCCCCCAACGCCCTCTAGTTTCACAAGCCCGGCACTCCAGCCTCATGTATGTGCCCCTACACTCAGGTTTCAGGAAATGTGTTTTTCTTGAGAGGCAGCAGCTGATACTCTGGTCCTAACTAGCTTGGTCAGTTATGAATTTCTAATTGTTTGTGACCAACGTCTGATGTTTCCCACCACCTCAACGTCTCAAAGATGTTATCTGTATATGCTTTTGTTTCTCTTTTGTATGTCTGGAACACAATTCAGGGATGATTCAAGAGGGCCTCAACAAATGTTGCTAGTGTTATTGACAATTTTGTTTTTGTTCTGAACTTGGCTGTTGGATGTTGACCACCTATGGCCCTATACCGGCCCCCACAGTAGCCCAGGGTACCCTAAAGTGAGAAATTTCCCCAAATATGAAAGACTTGTGCTCAGATGATTGTGTGTTGACATAGAATGTTGGTGACTAAGGCGTTGTGCTGTTGCTAAGTTTTGCTAATGGGAACAAGGCTGGCTTGGCTGATTTGGTTTTTAGCTGTGGTTTAGGCAAACTCTGTAGTTCCTGTGTCAAGTTCTGTTGTGTGAGGTAAACAGCGCCATGGTAGCCATCCTTCTGTGTTTAGACAGAGGGACAGAGTTGTCACGGAAGAGGTGGGAATGGGGTGAGAAAGGAGAACGGGGCCTTGGGGGCGGGCAGACTGGAGTCCCAAGTGACACTGGGCAGCCTGTCCTGAGTGTTAGCTTCATCGTTCCGTAGCCTGTGGTGGGTCCGAAAGATTCTGAAGGGCAAGGCCAAGTGTATGAAGGGCAAGGCTAAGTGGATAAGCTTGCGTTAAAGACCAGCAGTGATTATGTGAGTATTACCTGAGGTACACACCGATGTGAGCTGCTCTCCATGTGAAACCTTTCCCTCAAACCCCATATTCCCTTCTCCCAAGCTGAGATCATGTGGTAGCCTGAGTACAAAGGAGCAGGAGCTGTGTGCTTGGGGTCCCCTCAGTGCTCTGTGAAAGCATTCTGTCAACACACTGTTGACTACAAAGGATAGAAACTCCTCCTGTCTTTTTCAAGTTTTGTGAATTAAGAGAAAGCTAGGTTATTTTCCAGGATTGATTGGTTCGTTCATCCTTCCTTCCATCTTCCCTTCCTCCCTTCCTCCCTTTCTCCCTTCCTTCTTCCTTCCCTTCCTCCCTTCCTTCTTCCTTCCATTCTTCTCTTCCTTCTTCCTTTCCTTCTTCCCTCCATCCTTCCATCCCTCCCTCCCCCTTCCTTCCTCTCCTCTCCCTCTTCTCTCCCTCTCTCTATCCCTCTTCCTTCTCTTCCTCCTCCTTCTCCTTCTTTAATAGTTCCTCAGACATTTCACAGTGTAGAATTGGCCAGATGAGGACCCTTATTCTGGCTGTTCTATCAACCTTCCCTGTGGGGCCCACAGGATGGAGAAGTGCCTCTGCATCTCACTCGACTAGATTAAAACCCCCCTGCCAAGGCTCAGGCAGCTCAGTCAGCACAAAAATGAATACCTGAATTTGAATTTCCAGTCCTTATATAAGAAGTTGGCTCAGTGGCACAGGCTTGTAATCCCACCACTGAGGCAGACATCCTCCGATCCTTGGAGTTTCCTGGCCCATCAGTTTAGCCAAATCTGTGAGTTTTAGGCTCATCGAGAGACCCTATCTCAAGAACCAAGGTAGAGAATGATTGGGGAAGCCACCTAAGGTCGACGTCTAGCCTCCACAGCCACAGATATGTGCACTAATATCCATGTATAAACACACACACACACACACACACACACACACACATCTTACCTCACTGGATTAGAGGAATTCACATTAGCTGATATTTTAAATCTGATGCTTATGCTATTACTTTTGCTAGCACAGATGACAGAGGGACATCTCAGGAGTGCTGCATCTTATGTGTGATTGGACGGGGAGATGGAGCACCCATAGAGGCTTCCTGGGAAACTTGGGATTACCCTGATCCTCTCAAGTACATCATGAAACTGTTCCAGAGTTGGGTGTCTCCTTCCACCTTTTTATGAGTTAAAGCGAGGTTGCTTGGCTTTGACGGCACATACCTTTCACAGCTGGGCTAATTTGCCAGCCTCTCAAAGAGGGTCTTTCATATCTGTCTTCTTCTGTGTTGTCATTTCTAATCCTTGTGTCTGACTAGGTGAGGAAAAGCCTAATGTTGGTTTTTCCCTGAAGAATGGCTGTTGTATGCACGGGGTAACCTCCTGCTTGGTATATGTATTAGTTCCTTTTCTGCTGCTGTGATAAAATATCCCAGCAAAAGCGGTTGAAAGTTGAATGGATTTTTTAGGCTTATAGTTACAGAGGGACAGAACTTCTGCAGGGAAACCTTGCAGCAGTCAGGGAAGGCATGGTAGCAGGAGGAGGAAGCTGGCATTTGTACCCAGGAAACAAGAGGGACCAGGCTGTAAAACCTCAAAGTCCACCCTCAGTGATGGACAGGCTCCAAGAACACTCTACCTCTTCCTAAAGGTTCTACAACCTTCCCAAACAGTGCTACCTGGAGGGGACCAGTCGTTCAAACATGAGGAGCCCAGGGGAAAGGGGTACATTTTATATTTAAACCACAACAAAATGTGTGTTGCCATTGTTCAGGTGAGAGGTGGAAGATGAAGTCTGGGGTGTCTGAAGACAAGAGCTTCTTAAGGGATAGGTCAAGGGTCAGTGGGGGTGGGAGGTTCACCTTCGCCTCTGTTTTAGAAAAATAGTGGTAGAAGTTCACATTGCATCTCAGAAAGACTTGGATACACTTTCATCCATATTACCAGTAAAAAGTTTATTAAATTCTAGAAGAGTTTGCACAAATAGCATGCTCGCCTGCTCTTGCCCCCCACCCTCCTCTTTGTCCGAGTCAGGGTTTCTATTCCTGCACAAAACATCATGACCAAGAAGCAAGTTGAGGAGGAACTTACACTTCCACACTGCTGTTCATCACCAAAGGAAGTCAGGACTGGAACTCACACAGGTCAAGAAGCAGGAGCTGATACAGACGGACGCCATGGAGAGATGTTACTTACTGGCTTGTGCGCCCTCCCTCCCTCCCTCTCCCCCTACCCCCCACCCTCCCTTCCTCCCTCCCTCCCGCCTTCCCTGCTGTCTTCCTTTTAGGAGGTGTGTGAGGATTTCCAAGGGAAAATGGGTGTGTGCTTATCTCCAGGAGAAGTCAGGTAGAGGGGCTGAGCAAAAAGCTGAGAAGCTATGCTCTGTTTGAATCCACTTAGGAGAGAAGAGCCTGACAGGATAGAATGGGGCGAGGGTATTTCAGAAGAAAGAAAACAAGCCCTGGGGTTGGTGGGGATAGCCTGGGCTAACCCCTTAGTAGCATCTGGGGCTGCTGTTTCTATCGTGCCCTGCCTAGAGCTGCTGAGGATGCTTCCCAGCTGTTCTGGGAAAAGTGGTGTTTTCTCAGAAGTCCACTGGGTTAGATGCCAGCTAGCCACTTCCTCTCTGCAGCCCTTAGGTCTCCATCTGTATAAAGAGGAAGCTGTGCTTCTCTTCCCAGTCAGTGATTTAGGATTCTGTAGACAGTATGATCTCTCTGGTTAATATGATGGTGGTTAAATATCTAAAGATGTTGACTTCCCAGTCTGCCTGGGATCTTGTTGTGGTGTAACAGGCAGGGCTTCACTTTTTACATTTGTGTTCTCATTTGAGGAAGTTATGACGTCACACACAACACATTTCCTTGAAGGTCAGTGACTCAGCTGCAGGACAGCACAGGCCCTTGTTGGGCAGCTAGTACCCTGGTTGGCCCCTGCTGCTGTTGGTGGCATGACAGCTCTGGGCCATGCTTAACCGAGTGTAACTGCACCAGGAGTGCAAGGCACCAGGAAGTCCCTGAGCAGGTTACACTGGAGGTGACAGCCAAATATTGTCATGCAAATTAAGTAGGACACCAAGTGGGAGATTCCTCTTAATCGTCTTTAAATACTTACTGCTCATTTGCCAAGGTTCCCAGGAACACGGTTTCAAAGGTTCAGAGGTGTCTAATACAATTCTTTCCCTCTGTACATAATTCTCTGCCCATTGTGTAACTCTATTAGGAACATTAGGGTAATTACATAGCTGTGTTCTGCTTTTGGGTTACTGTTATATTTGCCCTGAGTCTGCCTGTGCTGGCTGAATTAACAAGCAGCGACTAAGAATTAAAGAGAGTCTAGCAGATGCCTGAATTAAGATGAATTAAGAAAACCTTTGTCTGTCTTTCTTGGATTTCTGTGTAACACAGGTAGTAGGGTACAATGTGGGTTCGGCGGCCCAGTGTCTTAACTCCTCACCTCTGTGAAATGGGGACATCATCTTGAGTCCTAGGCCTTGGTGGATGGGATAGCCTGCTGAGGGAGGATGGTGGTGGAAGCCCAAGGTAGAGAGAGCACTCAGAGGTGACCTGCAGGGATGGAACTCAGAGCAGTTTTCCGTGTAGGGACCAAGGGGCTGCTACGAGAGCCTCCTGATGCTCTCAGGAGTGTTTCTGTGGAAAGAGCTTTATACATAATGTTTGGGCTAATGATTGTTAACTGTGGCATGAATAGTCTACGTGGCGCTTTAATTCTCAGTCTTATAAAATAAATGGTATTGTGTTTTCTTACTCTCCACACTAAGCAACGACAGTACAGACCTGATAGTACAGACCAGATAGTACATTAAGCCTGAAATACAACCAGGGGATAATTCATTAAACCTTTCGGCTTGAGTTTACAGCTTGGGAAGATGTTCTCATGTGCAGTTCCTTGGGGCTGGGCAGGGCTTCCCTTCATCTCTGCATCAACAGGAAGTCCTGACATATCTGAGAGCTTGGTCTGTTGCAGGGGATCGGAGAGACACTGATGCTGAAGTAGAGGTGTTAAGCACGGTGACCCTCGCTATCCATGAGGATGGATTCAAGGACCCACAAAGACACCCAAACCTTCAGATGTTCAAGTCCCTTCTATAACATGCTATAGGATTTGCATGTACTGTCCATCCCGCGTGCACGCATACACAGTAATTTATCCTTAGGTCATTTATAATAGCTGTCTCTGGAGCTGGGAAGGTAGTTTGATGAGCAAAAGTCCTTGCTGTATAAGTGTGAGGAGTGGCGTTCAGCTCCCCAGCAGTCTTGTCTGTATTGGTGGACTTGGTGAGACAGGAAGCCCTGGAGCGACAGTAGCGGAGTGGGTGAGCTCTGGGTCAAGGGAGTGACCCTGCCTCAATCTCTAGGATAGACGACAAATGAAGAAGATGAAGGATGGCTTCCACACACATGCACACGCTTGTGTATGCATATTGAAGCTCACCACACTTGAAAACATGCATATACCTGTGTCTGCACATCACACACACACACACACACACACACACACACACACACACACACACACACACACACACGAAGAGTAGATGGTGCAGTGTGAATGCTGGTGGTACAAGTTGAGAGCAGATGCAGTGTTTGTATTTTTCATATGTGTTGGTCCCCATTAGGTGAGTCCATGCATACAAACCCAGAGGATACAGAGGGCCAAGTGTAACCTGCCTGCAGTTTACACAGCTGGTAGGGCAGAGCCCTGGGCTTTTCTTGTATTAACAGCAATAGAAATAACAAGAGAGAACATTTCTTGATTTGTAAACTAGCTGCTGGGGGCAACATTGATGTTGTATTACCCCTGTGCAGGGAAGTATTTGGAGATGTTCTGCAGCTGGGGAGTGCCTACCATCACACCAGGCATTGACGCATACATACCCCTGTGCTGCTTTCTCCTGGTTTTGGAAACAGCGAAAGTCAGTATCTCTTGTGATGTTTTATCTTGCTTGTCCTCTATTACATCTGGTATTCTAAGTCACGTGTCATGAGTCGGCCATCTGCACCCCCGAATGTAGCTTGCAAATCTATCTTGTTTTGCCCTCGTTACAATAAATACAAATACATGATTGAATGTGATGGTAACATCTAAAATTTCGCATGCATCTATGAAAATGTGCATTTATACTTTATCGTGAAAAATTACGGCTGCATGGGTCTTTCTTGAGATTCTAACACCAAATGGCTCCCTGTAGATTGGAAATGTTTTCCCCTTCTTCACCTAGTTCCCAATCCCTAGGACGGGTACTTTGGGAAGACAGAAGAATAAATAAACCTTGGCACAGAGAAGAGAATCAGTAAGTGTATACAAGATGGCAGCTTATGAGGCAGGCTTAGTTTGGTGGTTGGGTGTTTGCTTTTTGTGAGGTGACTTTCTTTCTTGGCATTTGCAGATGGACGTGTTAGACATAACTCTTTTATGCAGGGGAAGAAGGGAGACGTCCCTTTAACCTGATGGCATATGACTCATCAGAATTTTAAAAAAGTTGCCATGCTTTTATCTTCTCTTGACAGAATGACTTGTGTTAGCCAGTGTTTGCTGAAGCAAACCATCGATTCTAATGAGTTGGATGAAATCATACGTATCGAAGGCCCCTTTGTTGGTATTGAATTTATAAGTTACTGGAGGTATTTGGAAAACATCATCACGCATCGTTCTGATTAGCTTTCTCTGCTGTTCCAGTAGGCACTGGTGCGACTAGCCACTTACCCTCTGTGAGAGTTTGCTGTATACACATATTCTTGTGACTAGTGCTGTCTCCCAGCATCCTCTACAGTATCTGGCTGAGAGCAGGTGGCAGGATTTATGTTGAATACATAGAGAAATGTGACGCTTATTGGGGCTCTATTGAGTCAATGTGTGTACGGGAGCCAGCGGGTGTCATCTTTGTGTTTTACAGTTTGCTAGAGTTGCATTTGCTTTTTGTTTTGGTAGTGCCAGGGGTTAAACTCTGAGTCACACCAAAGCTAAGTTCATCCACACTCCAGCCTTTGATATTTAGTTTTGGGAACTAGCCTGCCATCCAAAACACTCCACATGTTGGCGTGTGTGTGTGTGTGTGTGTGTGTGTGTGTGTGTGTGTGTGTGTTTAAAATAGATTGCATCAGATTTGTTTTTCAATACCTAGAAAATTATCACATAGGAAGTAGATTCAACTCAGGTTTCCCTTCTGTGATCATGTCCTATCAGGCGTAAATGCTCAACTTCCTAAAAACTCAGCTTCCTGTCAAGAGCACAAATATCAACTGTGTGTCTGGTGTCCTGCATGTCTAAAATTTTCTTAATAATGATCTCCCGAAGCTTAAAGTACCAGAAAAAACTTGTCTTCCTAGTTCTTTTCTTTCTGCTGGGATTTTCTCTGGCATCTGTGATCCATGGAAACAAAACATCTCTGTAACAATGGGAGTGCTGTTTCCACCTGGCTTCTCTGTGCACACCGTTCTTTCTGTTTGTAACATCTAACACCTAACTGCAAGGGGCACAGCAGTATGTTTCTGCTGTTTATTCCAAGAGGGGCATTTTTTCCAGATACAGTAGAATGATGTCTTGGAAATACATTGTTACTTTGTACTCCAGGAATAAATACCGGTGACAGGCATTGTTTGTATGGTTAGTTCTGGTTTCAGAAATAGCATTAGTATTTGTTAAAACCTGTCCTCCACAAAGGAGAGGTTTCTTGATTCCTTCCTTGAATTTTACTGAACTACATTTTTATTGCTCTATTTTGGGAAACTCAGAGTGAACTCTGGATGTGAGAATTCAGGGCCTTATTTCTTTCAATAGAAATTCTTGGGGTGGAGTTTAATCCTAGAAGTAAGGCATTTGTAATTACAGGTGGCAAGTCCTGTTGTAGTATTTTACAGTCGTGTTGTGTGTGCTTTCCAGAAAGTTTACAAAATGCTTTTCAAGTCTTTGTATTTAGAACACACAGTTTTCACTTCCCCATTAAATAATTTGAAAGATATTTGGTTTGGGTTTGAGACATCTTGACAAAAGCCCCTGGAAACTATTTATGGAACTATATATATTGTCCTGTGATAAACTCCAAGGCCAGAACAGATGTATTAAATTTACCTACAGACTGTAGCTATAAGAAAATGCTTTCAGGACTAGTCATAATTAAACTTACTGTTCTTAAAGAACATTGCCTATTAAATGAAGATTAAATGTACAATTAGCAATTCTGAGCCAGCTGACCTCTCAGAACAGCCACTGAAATCTTCTCTTACAAGCTTAACTTTGTAAGTGACTGTATTCTGACCATTCCAGATTCTTTCTGGAATGGGTTCTTCCATGCTTCTGTGCCTTAGCTCGTATCTCCCTTCATGCTTTATAAGTACCTGTCTTTTCATCACTTGCCAGGAGGATTATCTTTGCTTGCACAAGTGTGTGTTGTACACACACACACACACACACTCATCTAAATGAGATTGATAGATAATGGGATAGTTGATAGTTGATAGATTGAATGAGATTGATCATGCATATCCATTTAGTCAATAATAAAATATTAAAAATCTTTAAAATGTTCTTTCTTGGTAATAATTCCAGTGGGAATTGTGTGTTGAAGGTGGGACATTGTATACATTTCTCCCACACTACCTCTGGTCCCAGTTGCCTGCTTTCCACATCTGTATGAATGCAGAGGTTTTGGGTACTCCCCAGCACTGTGGATGGTTTTAACCTGCAGTTCTCAGCAGAGATTGGCACTTGTATTTTATTTTTAGCTTAAAGACACTACACAACTCTGAGCAGGGACTGGACCTGGTGAATAGGTATGAGGCATTGTAAGCAAGGTGGCTCCTGTAGCGTACAGACTGCTGGCCTTGCCCCTACATGAGCTCACTAAATGTGGCTAAGGGGAATAGTGTTGCCTGCTCAGTTTTGGCCCAGTGCTCTGAGCATGCTCGGTATAAAATAGACATCTCTGCTCAGAAGACTAGTTAAGCCAACTTGGGAACCATAATTCTTTAGGAGAAGTTACTGTGTTTTGCAGGCAATTTTTTTTTAAATGAGTAGAAATATTTCATTTCTTTTTAAGGTCGATTCAGTAAGAGTGTTCATGTTTAAATGAATTTTATTTCTTCATTCCATGAAATCTGTTTCATCTTATGTTACCTTTTTGTTATCTTGACAAAACCAGAGACAAACAACTTAGCAGAGGGTTTGCTTAGCCACTCACTTCCTGAGATTTCAGCCTGTGGGTAGCTTGCTCCATTGCTGAGGGCTTGAGCCAAATATGAGGATAGGGCCTGGTGAGGATAACTCTTAGTTATCAGGGAGCAGAGCCACAGGTGTTAGAGACCAGATGTGTCCTTTAAAGACGTGTCCCCACTGGTCTACATCTTCCTACTTGACTGCACCTCCTACGTCTCCACCATCTTCTAGTAATAAAATCAGTATGTGCCTCAACCATCGATGGATTCAGATTCCTCATTTCCCAAAAGCTCCATCGGCTACCAACCACGCCTTTGCTTGGCTTAGGGGAGTTGGTGTTTAGACTGGAACCACAAAACTTCTCTGAGATAGTTTGCTCCTTCAAACTTCTTTTCCTTTCTTTTAATCTTCTCACAGTCTGTTAATGATTCCCAAGCCTTGTCCTGGGCTCTGAACTTTGACTTTTGGACTCACGTACGTACCAGATTAGATCATCACGTACCAGATTAGAAGCAGAATCTGTTTTGTCAGAAGGTTTTATGTTTATTTAGTGAGTTTAAATATAGGAGGCTGTCCTGAAAGGAATGAACCCGATGCTAGGATTGGTCTTGTTTTTTTGACTCCTCTGTTTGGGTGGCTACCATTAAGTGATCTGATGATACCTGGTTATTATATGCAAAAGAAGTGGGAGATTCCTCCAGGCCTGAGTGGGTGTGTCTGTGATTGTTCACTGACTCTACAGCAAACTAATGAAAGCCACTGGCTTTTCTCCTTTCAAAAGTCTCTTTGCTGTCTGGTCTCCATACCGTCCTCAGGTGTAATCCTTGCACCTCCTGCTTTACCCAGGAGCTAGTTAGAACACAGTGTTTTAGGGTTAATATGTCTACAGCTGATTCATTCCATTACCCGATAGGGTTTGGAAAGCACCTGTCTGTCATGATTCCAGTCTGAGATGCGCTTGCCCATTTTAGAACCACAGAAGGTAGAACTGGTCTGAAGACTGAGCATCTGAAAAAGAAAATTCTAGATTTTATTTATGTACGCTTTAAATGCCCCAAACAACTCACTGATGAAATGAGTTTTTATTGTTGTCATGGTAAACTGACACTTAAAACCTTTTATTTTAGAGAACTTGAAACATATCAAACTAGGGAGACTGAGTCAGAGGTAAGCTGTGTTTCTGTGTTTATGCCTGCATCTAACTTTTCCCTTTTAGGACTGTGGAAGAGTGCGTGTGGTTGGTAGGAGAGGAGTTTGGTCTGACGCTAACATCTGCTGTGCAGTAGATTTCCAGGACAGTTTCTATCTTGCACAGAAAACTCTGTAGCTCTTAAGTAGTACCTCCCCTTTCTTAAGGTAACCATAGCACCAGGATCAAGAAATGTAGCCTTGACAAGGCGTGATGACACACACTTGATCCCAGCATTGGGGAGGCAAAGACAAAGACATGCGCAGATCTCTGTGAATCTGAAGTTAGCCTGGTCTACATAGTGACTCTAACTAACTCTCTCTCTCTCTCTCTCTCTCTCTCTCTCTCTCTCTCTCTCTCTCTCTCTCCCTCCCTCCCTCCCTCCCTCCCTCCCTCCCTTTTTCCCTTTCTCTTTTCATTTCTGCATGGTGAGACTTTGTCTCAAAATAAAGTAGCATTGTTTAATTGAGCGAATGCCACAGTCCCCACACCAGTGTTTACCTTAAAGTAATCAAGGCGCCGAGTTCAGCATTTCACCCTACTGGTCCTTTGCACAGTAAAAGATCTGGAGCTAGTGGGGAAGGGGGGAGGATTTTGTTTTCTCCCCAGTGTGCAGAGCAGTGGGATTTCAGGTGAGGAGTTTGTAGTCTGCTGTCTCCTCACTTCAGAAATCCATTGAGAGTTACAGCAGGAAAATCATGGCCTACCAGATACGATGATGCCTGAGCCACTTATGTCTAAAAATTTGTGGTTTATGGACTTAGTCAGCTGCTACGGGAATGTTGAGTGGAACGGAGAGAGTAGACATCGCACAATCTCAGAAAGTTCAGAGAAGCATGTTGCAGGATTCTTGGCCCTACGGGACATCACCCACCTCATTAAACTGCTGTGTCTGTGAAGACACACATCGCAAATGTATGAGTGTACGCATACACTGCATCCTGTACTTTCAGGATGGCAGCCACCTCTGTGAAGACAGGAGAGGGGGAACAGAATAATTATGTCTATAGGTGTTATGTTTTTGATATGTGGAGGAAATATAAACTGTCAGTGTGAGAGCAAGCCAGTGAATGTGTGCATAGTATTTAAGACATCATTTCTGGTATGTATGTGTGCTCTGAAATTCAAGAAAAATGCTTTAAAGAAACTGGTCACTTTATTTTTACTTACGGCTTGGTGCTGGGGTTTGCACTAAAGGTCTTGCATTGGCTAAACGTCCGCACTGTCCCTGGGTGGTTAAACTTCTAACCCCTTGTTTTCTTTTCCTGTTTTGGAAACCTGATAGAAATTGGTTTGTGTGAAAACAGTTTATGAACTCAAATTCTCAAAAATGTTATTAAAATGCCTGTTGATTGATTGATTGAGAGTGGGTCTCACTGTGTAGCCCTGGTTGTTCTATAATTCATTATGTAGACCAGGCTGGCTCCAAACTCACAGAGCCCCACCCCCTGCTTCTATTTCTACAGTACTGTAGTCAAATGGGTATGCTATCACATATGGCCAAAATGTGATTTATTTATTTATTTTTTTAAATTCTCACGTCATCTCATAAACATCCTGAAAACAATCTAGTTGATGGGGCTCCTGGTGGAGTAGAAGCATGGATTGTGCCGGGATTCGAGCCTGTCTTCTCTTGTTCACAGGTCACTGTTCACGTGACCTGGTGTCCTTATCACTGTAGATGGAGATAGGGTTTCAAAGGCTTTTGGTGGCAGGCTGGGAGGGGTTTCATTTGTATTGGTAGTCAGAGCTCTGCTACTTCCAGGAAAGGTTCAGTGTGACACTGTCCCAGCTTGCTGTGGCCTTGCGACCTTTAAAACGTATCAGAGTCATAGCTACACACTGAGTTGCCATTTGTTCCTGTCCCATCTTCAGACAGTACCTCTTCTGAGCCATTTGAGGGGACCAGGAAATGTGAAAAATCTCCATCCAAGGGGTCCGGGGACCCTAGAGGATCTGTTGTCTCCTTAATTACCTTTCTCTTTAGGAAGTCAGTTCTTGCTTCAGCATCTGCTCGTTGTGCACACCCAGGGAACTGATCAGTGTTCCCATTATAATAATCCATGCCCAGAGGGCATAGTAAAGGCCACACATTTGATATTTATTCATGAGAGTAGAATCCAGTCAGTGTGGATGCTCTTTCTGGCAGTGGGGAAGGCTTGGGCTTCCAAACCAATGTGCTTATGTGGGGGTGGGGAATAGAAATTGTGTTAATAAGCCATGGTGACAAAAATGGTTAGAAGTGTGTTCCAGGACCTTCGGTACTAGGCTGTTTGTCCAGCATCAAGGCCTCTTGGTTGTGCACGCTTGATTGTGAACAATGGAGTGGAGCCTACCACTGCTGTCACGCCCTGAATGTGCAGACAGTCCCAAGGGTGCCTCTAGTCCAATCTAACCCTTGCTAGGATAATTTTATTTCTCACTCAGAACTGGTTTTTGTCCCCCTTAATTATATTTATTGCTCTTATCTCAACTCACAAATATTTTTAATTTTCTAGAAACATACATAATTATCTTTTAAGGGTCTGGATTGTGCCAGGTGTAGCAGAAGAATTATTTCCTGGCTATTATGTGGCACTAAATCTTTTTGAATCAGGTTTCACTTCTCAGGAATGGGAACGGTATTCAGTCCTTGCCTGAGTGATTCATGGATTTGTCCTCTTGTTCATATACACTCACCAGATACTTACTGGTTTCCTCCCATGTGGAAGGGTGCCATGGTAGACGTGTGACAAAGGCAGAACCGGGGTAAGAGAAGTGTAGACACACACACAATACATACACGCGCGCGCGCACACACACACACACACACACACAGAGAGATACACATGTGGTGAGACAAAGTCTTTATTCAGTCTCTAAATTACTTGATGTTTTAGAGGACAGAGTAACCAACTCATGTAATTTATCTGTTTACATCTCCATCTGCAAGACTGCTGTAGCCAACGGGCACCGTACAGCAGTGTACGGTGATGAAGGAACGAGGGTTAGTACAAAGGTGGGAGAGCTACGGAGCGCCTGACTCAGAATTTTAGAAAATAATCAGTAAAATGGAGTAATGTGGTCTTTGGCTTATTTTCCATTTTATTTATTTCTTGATAGGACCTGTTTAAGATCTCCTGGGACCAGGCCACTCTCCCCCTCCCCCCATTCTCCCAGCTCTCTGAATACCTGGAACCATGGGCGTGGGCCACCCACTCTTAAAACATAGTTTTAATGGTATACATGGGAAGTGCACTCTGACTTTGAAAACCAAGGGAATATCCCAAGTATATATAGTTCCAAAGCCCCAAGGACTTTGCACCTGACTTTCATGTGTGTGAAGCTTTGCCTTCCTGACCCTTAAGGGGCACCGAGCCCTATCAGGGTCCTTTGCTCCCATAGTGTGTCTCAGATGTCCAGAAACAGACCAAGCCGGTTATATAGAGGAATTCATCTCCATTCACTGTTGCCTTGAATACAGCTAGTTCTTTAAACACCACACAGGAGGCTCCTGTTCTTACAGCAAGATGCTTCTGAAGGGGATGGAGGAGGCCAGGTGGGACTGACCTTTCCCAAGTTAAGGGAGTACTTAGGAATCCTGTAACTTTGGAGCTGCAAGCTAGCATTCAGACAAAGGGACCCTTGTAGGTTTTTTTCTAGAAGCTTTCTGGGACTGGAAGTTTAGTCACTGAACCCGCCGTAGCAGATATTAAGTCTTACATCCCAAAGGACCACTTCTAGGCTCCTTTCTTTTGAGTTGTGCAGGAGGATTTACACCCTTGACAGTGAGTACCAAACCCAGCTCTGAACTGACCTGAGGCCATCTTTTGATTTCCCTGTACTTCGGTGGTTCGTTATAGGTATATTTGCCTTTCTTATCTAAAACTGTCATGTTTTTGTCCGTGTCTTAATCACACTATGCTACAAGCTAGATTTTCTTTTTTTTGTATTTTGCTTGTCGGTATAAATTTTAAGTTATAGATTAAAAGTAATGTCAAAGTAAGCACATGTCAGAGATTTAAACTGGTAGAGAAGAAAGTATTTGAGTAGCCCAGGTAGCAGTAAACACTGGAATGGGGCATACACAGGGCTAGGTGCTGTCCTTACAGGGCAATAAAATAACATTGAGGGTTTGCATTTCCACCAGCCAGCAAAATTATATATACCCATAATGACCACAAGTCTCCAAGTTGACATGTAAGTGCACAAGGTTTACAGTATAAGCACCATCTCTAGAGATTCAAATGATGCTTACTTGGGCATGTCTTCTATACTGTAGGGCTGCAGTCTGGTCTTGAAAGGGCACACTGCCTTTTTTTTTTTTTTTTGTCTCTTTTCAAGTGTTGCCTGGTGCATTCTGATATCCACAGTGCCCGTGGACTTTGCCCAGCAGGATATGTAGTCATTAATTTGGTCCTTTGGTTTCTGTTGTGGCAGGTAGCAAGGTAGGCATGAGAGGTACATAGTGGTGTGGAGCAGAGGGACCTTGGTGTCACAGTTCTGGGCTCCTCCCTAGTCTCTTCCAAGGAGTCATGTAGTAAGCAGTCGCCCCAGGAGACGAGGAAACCACTCCTTTTGACTCACAGTGCCATTTCGTCCCATGGCTTATAAAGTCAGAACATGTAAGTATCACACTGAAGGACAGACAACCAGAGGCCAGTCCTTTGAGGACAGTCACGGATGCTGATTCTTTGTGTTTGAAGTTCCTCAATGGTAAAGTTTCGCAGGAGCATTTGCAGTCTGGGCTAGCTGATCCTGGTAGGCCTGTGCTGCCATGCATACCCCTGTCGTGCGTACGGGACTGATGTGTTCATTCCTGCTCTGAGCAGTTACCATTCATTGCCTTCTCCGGCTTCTGTGCAAAGACCTGCCAGAGCACCTGCCTGCTTTTCACCTGAAGCTTTGGGAACTGGCAGAGAGCTCCGACTCCATCGCTGCCAGTACAGTTTTCTCACTGCTGCAAGTCTGTGCATCAGTTGCGGGACTTTTGTGTATTATTACGTTTAATTTCTTTATTTCTACAGTGATGGTGGTGGCAGCTGCCATTTTTGTTAAAACTGTAAAACACTGAACTGGAAGGAGCCTTAGGCACTCCCTCCCCTGGCGCCCACTGCAGCTAACATGGGGGAACTTAGCTCCAGAGCACCCAGTAATCATCCTGTGGTGTATGGTGAATCAGTGGGGCTAAGGCTTGTCTAGCCGTGGGTGTCTCTCACCTCCAGTTCTCACTCGCTCTCTGGGCCACGCATGTGTGTGCCTTGCTAACTGTCAGTAACCGGGAAGAGCCGGCATCCCCTCACGATTGCTTCTCTTTCATTTGAGAAATGATTTTCAAGTTAAGTGCAAATGGAAAAATCTTCCTACTTGTATATTACATATATTAGATGATGCCTAACAATACAATTTAAACTTTTAACCTCGTAAGACTGAATTACAAATATAATGACTGGTTGGAATAAGTGCTGGGTGAGTGCATACATGTGTCTATGCCACCCAAGTTTCCCTTGACAGGAGGGCTGGGTGACAGTTGGTGCACCAACAGACAGACAGTTTTGGTAGCTGTCAGCTCCCTGAGGGGGTCTGCAACTGAGAGCTGCTTGCCCTGGGCCATCCCTTTTTCTGAGAAACCAGCAGGTAGAGATGTCTGGTGCCAGTCAAGGTTGAGGAGGAAGGCTTGTTGGCTGGGCTTTTTTCTGGCTCTGTCTCTTCTCTTTAAGGGAGAGTCCGCCTAATAAACACCTTCAGCCTCAGCTCAGCCTCGGTGGAAAACCACTGTGCAGCCATGTATTTCAGGTTTATTCCTCCTGCAGTCCCTTGCTGGGGGTAGCCTGGGATACCAGTGGGGTGGAGGTGCTCAGGGTCTTCAGATTTCCTCTCCAGTCTCTACTCCTGTGAAAGGTTTGGCATTTGAAGAATTTGGCCTGTGGCCAGGTGTCAGTGCTGACTGCTTTGGGGATTTAAGAGGAAGTTTAAAAGTCTTTCTTGCTGCGGGTATTCTTTGCAATGAAAACCTGTTTTAATTGTTTATGACCTCAATCAATTAAAGATTTATTTGCTTTGGGAGCAGTGTCTCTGAGCAGCGGAAGCTCCTAAGGGTTGATGAGGTAGGAATTCTGTTTTTCCGCTTCTGACAGCACCGCTGTTTGTGACCCTCCACGTGATGACTGATGTCCTTTCTGAGCTGTGCTCGGCACAGTGCCTCCAGCCCGTGGCTTTCTAGCAGAAGTGATTTTGCAGCTAATGGACAAGACTGAGGCAATAGATAGAAAGGGAAGCATGACGGGAGTAGGAAGGGAAGGCCCTTCAGAGGCCTAAGAGGGCTTTGCTTTCATCCCTATTGGCTGAAATGCCTTCCACCTTAGCCAGTTCTGAGCGCAACAGTATACTTTACCCCTTTCTACCTGTTGGTCCCCTTGGAGAACTTGGTCCAGGCTGTGGGTGCTGGCCAGCTCAAGCGTTGGTGGCTGCAGCATAGGGACTGCCCCACATACTCTTGTGTTCCAGTGGGGTGTGCCTGGGAAGGGAACTGTAGAACCTTCAAGGTATAGCATAGGACTCAGAAGTATTTCTGCTAAGTGTGCTGTCCTCCTCAAGACACAGCTTGCTTCAGGAGATTCAGCCTTCACCCTAACCAGTCAGTACCCTGAAATTCAGGCACACGGGAGACCTGCAGATAGACAGCATGCTTCTTTTGCACCTCTGTCTTTTGGGGGAGAAGGGGTTTCTTTAGAATCCCATAGTTCAGCGCGTTGTTCACCATGGGATCGGCATGAAGCTTGCCATTGGAATTTCACAGGGAGGTCTTATAGTTCCTATAAACACAGACATTCAAAGCCCTCATTTACTGGAGGTTTTTAAAGCTACAATAAATATTTTTGTGTGTGAAAGGGCAGACTAGGCAGAAGGTGCAGCTGAATTAGTCTGGCAGCAGGCGAAGCCCCGATACCAAAGAAGTTGTTAAGCTTTTTATTTCTTGTCCAATTTTCTCACTAAGAGGAGAGAGATCTATAAAGGCGTTCATGTGTGTCCATTTTTTAAATGACTTAGTCTTGCCGCTGAATTTGCCTGGGGGAAGAGGAGGTGGAAGTGGACAATAAACCATACAGGCAAAAAGCCTTTTGAAATAATTCAGTTCATGGTCTTCATTCTGGTTGTTGGGAAGAATAAGGAGAAACGACTTGAGGACTTCATGTAGAGGCAGATCCCACTGAGCCCCGGCCTGTGGCCTCCACTGTGCGGTGTCTGAACTTCCTATAATGTAGTTTTGTTTCCAGCTGTGATGTGAAGTGTGTGTGTGTGTGTGTGTTAGCTAGCTTTCTGTTACTGTGACAAAATGCCCAAATGAATCAACTTAAAGGGAAGAAAGGTTTATTATAACCCCTAGGTTTTAGAGCCATCAGAGGTTGCAGTCCACAGCTGTTTGGTTCTGTTGACTTGGACCCATGGGATGTAATACGGTGGGAGGGACCACACATCTGGGAGCCTGGTCCTCTTCTGGCATACAAGAAGTAAAGTGTGACAGAAAAGGGTCTGAATTCTAATCTCCCCTTCAAAAGGCATGTCTCTACTAATCTCAATTCTTTCTGCTAGGCCCCCTATCTTAAAGATTTCAGAAATTTCCCGTAATGGCACAGTTTCATATCCAGCTTAGAGTTGGCCTTTTTGCGGGGGTGGGGAGGTGAGGTGAGGGGGCACATTTTATATCCAGCTTATAGCAGGAAGTAATTATCTATTTTGGGGAACTCCAGAGCTTCAAGAACTTGTATCTTTGCCCTTCAGTGTTTTGGCAGCAAGCATAAACTCCAGACCTTAGATGTGGCGACTTCTGGAGACAAAGAAATACACAACAATGCAAGTATCAGTCTGTTACGCTTGCCGGTAAATAGAGTGGATATGCCCACCCCCACTCCATGTCTGAGAAGCTGTGGTGTCACCCAGTGATTAATTGTGCTAGCTTTGCATGAAGACACATCTATCAGGAGTTTGAGGTAGATTTCTTTCGATTGTGTATGCACACAGTATGTCACTAGACACAGAGTTCACTGAGGAGCTGCATAGGCCGTGAGGAGATGCCTGTATGTAGTCTTGTGGGAAGACAGTGAGGTGGTGTTAAGAGAACACACATGCTTTGTGAAGGGCAGCTAGTTTGAAATGATTCTCATCATAGAATGACTATCAGATAGCTTTGCTTTGAAAGTTTATTCCATTTTTAAAAAAGATTATGACCCAGGTAGTAGCAGATGTTCCTTTACTGAGGAGTTTATAACAGTCTGGAATGATTGGAAAGTAATCGCGCTTAATGCAAGAGAATAGATATGATTATCTGTGGGGATTTCTTCCATGTCCAAGTTAGAAAGCTAAGAAAATGTGTCTAACAGAGGCCATGTGCAGTCCTCAGGCCCTGGCTAACACTTCCTTTGTAGGATAGGGTCTTGAGATACCTGAGATCTTGCTCTTTACCACTCACCATGGCCTCTCTCTTCATGATGTTATTCATAAATAAGTTCTGACCATTCACCGTAGACATCGGTCTGGATCCTGGGACTCGGCGAGGATGACTAACCCTTTACACTCAGTTTACATCTAGAAAACATAGAATTCTGAGTATTAATGTCAGCTGCTTTGAGGATTCAGAAGAGTTTTTCATTAGTCACAAAATTTCTGACAGAAGTGACTTAATGGAGGAAGGACTGGAGAGCATACAGCTTATGGTGTGTTATCATGGCAACTGGAGTGTCATGGCAACTGGAGTGTCCAGAGCCTGCAGCCATCACATCTGATATCCTGGTGGGGCAGGAAGCAGAGTTAACAGGCTATAAGTAACCCTTAATACCTGTCTTCATTGACTCGCCTCACCAGCCAAGCCTCTACCCCTAATGTTCCCACAACTTCCCAAAATACCACCACTGGCTAAAGATCGAGTATTCACACACATGAGCCTGCAGAAGACATTTTTACATTCCAGCCATAATAAATAGTTACTTCAGTTTTGGATATGGAGGAAGAGAAATCTAGAGTGCCAACGACCAGTGAATGGTAGGAAACAGCCAGAGCAAGTGCAAAGACTGAAAGAAAGAACATTCTAATTAGAAGATACATTTGGAAACCATGGGGCCCATGGATGAGTGCTTTTTGTGGAGAGGTGAGACAGAGGAGCAGAAGCAAGAGCCTTGTGCAACAACCTGGGATATGGGGCAGGACCCTGATAGCAATGTTTGCTAAAGGATTTAAGTAAAAGACACGCTCTAGAAAACAGAACAGATCCAGGCGGTAAGTCGAGTTGATGTGAAATGTGAAAGTGAAGGAGAGGCAGAAACTCAAGATGACTGTCGGATTTCCCTTGGGCCCCAGACCATGTGGTAGAGCTGTCCTCAGAGGAGTGTGGTTAGCCAGGTACAGGTCTCAGGAGGAAAGAGAAGGTAGCAGTGGAGCCTGGGGAACAGTGGGGTGTGATACTACCCCATACCATTCCTGTGGGGCAGTCTGCTACTAGGCACAGCAGAAACATGGGGACTTGTGGTTTGGCAGGGACCTTTCATTTCACCTGTGAGGGAAGGGAGCAGAGCACTGAACCACTTGTTTAGGGAACATAGACACTCACCAGCAGAGCCAGGCCCAGGTCCCATGTCACCAGCCTCCTGGGAGGATTTCTCCTGTTGTTGGCTTAGTAGCCTCTGGAAACACATTAGAAACAGACCCATGTAGCCTGCTGTCCTCTTCTGGGGAAGAACTGCTGACAGACCATAAATCCATGTGGGGACTGTGCCCCATTTGCATCTCATTTGGTCCCATCTGCCCCGTTTCCACGCGATTACGGCAACTTTGTTAGGCAAGTGGGTGCTTAACTCAGTGGAAAGTCTTAATTACTCTTTAATAGCTATGTGCAGAGGGAAAGTCAGCTTTAATGTTTAATCATTTGGTTGTCTCTTGAAGTTTATTTTAGTATTCTATTTGTGCATCCATAAAGTATATGAATGTATATTTGTTACATTTCCATTTTCATTCCAGATTTCAGTGAAACAAAAATATTTTCTTTTTATGTATTATTGCTGTATAAACAGCAACTTTAATGAAAAATTAAAAATTTACCAACCACCCACAGTTTTTCTGTAACAACAACAGCAATTCGAACTTTAGATACGTACGATCCTTTCTTGACACGTCCATATGGCAGCTCTAATTTGCCTTTTCTCTTCCTTTTAAAAAAGATTTATTTATTTTTATTTTATGTATATGGGTGCTGTGCCTCTACATATGGCTGTGTACAGTTGTGCATGCAGTGCCTACAGGGGCCAAAAGAGGCCATCATGTAACCCTGCACCTACAGTTACAGCCCATTGTAAGCCACCATATTGGTGCTGGGAGCTGTCTCTCCAGCCCTTGAATTTTCTTTATTTTTGTTTTTCTTTCATTAAATCTTAACATATAGCCGGGCGGTGGTGGCGCACACCTTTAATCCCAGCACTTGGGAGGCAGAGGCAGGCAGATTTCTGAGTTTGAGGCCAGCCTGGTCTACAAAGTGAGTTCCAGGACAGCCAGGGCTATACACAGAGAAACCCTGTCTCGAAAAAACCAAAAAAAAAAAAAAAAAAAAAAAAAAAACCTTAACATATGACAATATGTTATCTATCCATCTATCCATCCATCCATCCAAGCATTGTCAGACAGCAGGGTACCTTCTAAATGCGAGGTGCTATGAAGTTTGACTTCACAGATTTAAACTCTAATCAGTTGCTCTCAACCTGTAGGTCTCCGCCCCTTTGGTAAACTTGTTTCCAAAAAAAAAAAAAAAAAAATTTAAATTATGACTCACAACAGTAGAAAATCACAGTTATAAAGTAGCAATGAAAATAATGTTATGGTTGGGGGTCAGCGCAACTGAGGAACTGTGTTGAAGGGTCACAGCATCGGGAAGGTTGAGAACCACTGGGTAAGAGAAATAGGTGCTTGGGTAGGGAGTTGCTAAGGAGTAACAAATCTAGTAGGAAAAAAAAAAGAGGCCTCTCAGGCTGTAAACATGGTGGGGCTTGGTCTTTCCATGTTGCCAGTGGAACACCAGGCTTTGTTGTGAAAGGTGAGTCAAGGTCTCAGAGGGAAGTGGGTGGGCCAGGTGAGGATGAATGGAGGAAGATTTGTGCAGGGATGATTTACAATGGCCACACTGCAGGGAAACTACCAAAAAAACGTTACCTCTCCTACCCTAGAGGTTCTCAGGCATCCTTAGACCCAACAAAGACAGAGGAAGAAGATGCTTGGAATACTCGGGACATCATTAGAGGTGGATGGACACACGGAGAAGTTGGAGAGGGAAACACTAGTTTCAGTGACTTTGAGG
Organism: Arvicanthis niloticus; assembly: GCF_011762505.2. NCBI lineage: Eukaryota > Metazoa > Chordata > Mammalia > Rodentia > Muridae > Arvicanthis > Arvicanthis niloticus. The sequence continues at coordinate 15,613,288 of NC_047669.1, read as the reverse complement.
GGCGGTGGGGGTTGGGGGCAGGAGACTGTGTTCTTCTCTTCTGCTTCTGTTGTATCCCCCACTCCCCAACTGCAGACCCAACCAGAAACCAGCAGTCAAGACAGTCTTCAGTGTAACCCATAGCTTCTGCGGTTCGGTTTCTGTGATTGTTTAGTGGCCTTCCTAACAGATTGGTTTGTCTGTTGCCATGGTTCCCGTGATCATTAACTTAAAATGACCCATAGCTGTGAAGTCTGGGCAGGAGCTCAAGGCTGGAACAGGGAGGCAGAAACCCAAGCAGCTACCACGGAAGAACTCTGCTTACTGGCTTGCTCCTCATGCCTGGCTCAGCTTGCTTTCTTACCCAACTTGCCCAGGGGTCACACGATCCACAGTGGGCTGGCTGGACCCGCTCCCATCAGTCATTTCTCAATAAAACTCTCCATGGACTTGCCTGCAGGCCAGTTCGATGGAGGCATTTTTCTCAGTTGAGGTTTCTTCCCGTATGACCTTAGCTTGTGTCCAGTTGACAAAAAATTAGCCACCATTGTGTTCTAAGTCATCTCTGGTGTGTTGGGAAGGCACCCTACCCTCTCAGTGCTGAGGAGCTTGCTTCCAGCGCCTAGGCCTAGGGACTGACACAAAGGTTGAGAAGTGGTCGGGAGCGGAAGGAGGGATGGTAGGAGGGACCCGGCAGACACACAACTTTCTTGCTTTGAGACAGAGGAAGTGGGGATATGGAAAAGCTGAACAGAGTTATGGTCCAAACAGAGCTTCCAGTGAGGCTGCACCTGGGGTGTTTTCACAGAGTGGTGTGCTCCCTTAACCTGGTTACTTTAACCTCTTCCTCTTTACTCCGGCATCATAAATATCATCATAATTTTGTGTATGACACGGATTTTCTAGCTGTTGACTTTGCCACTCAAGTGGTTGTGCCTGTAGGTACAAACTTGAAACTTGAGGGTTACTGACCGTTTCTCAACTGAGAGTAATCATGCCAGCTCTGATTGTGTGCACTACAGCCTTTTGCTTTGTAGTAATTGTTAGGGGTGGAGGAGGGGGAGCGGATGGAGCCAGAAGTAAATGTCCTTGGTGGGGTTGTCCAGGGGAGGAGAGGGGAGCACGGTGGTATCTGGTTGTGCAGCTTTCTGGGCTGCTTTCATGAAGATTCTAAAGAGTTCAACAACAAAACAGCCTGTCTAGTCCTGCTAATGTCAGAGCTTGGCTGTCCTAGGGAGGATGGGCCCAGTGGTGGGGAGCCACAGAGATCACAGAATAGAGTTGTTGGGACTAGAAGGGCATGGTACTTAGCTTTCTGTTCCTGAGACCAAGGAGGGAAGACCTGCACAATTTCACAGGGGTCCCAGTCTGTGGTCACGTGGCCTCATATCTGTGGGCAGCACCGTGACAGAAGCACTTGGTGGTAGAAACTTCATGGCAGCTCGAAGAGATACAGAAAGAGAGACAGATGAAGGGAGGGTGAGAGGAGGGAGCTAGCATCTGAGTTCTGGTAGCTCTTTCAGGGTGGGACATGCTCCTACGACCCCACCTTCCTTCTACCTTCCTCTAGACGCTTCCTGTTAAAGGTTTCCCACATCTCCGATTGGAGTCAGCAGCTGGGAACCAGACACATAAGGCTGTTTAAGACTGAAACAATAACAAAGGCCTTATTCAAGTTCCCATGAAGTTACAGCTTAAAAACCAGCTCAAGACCCAGTGATCATAGGATGGGTCAGCCATTTATCCACACACAAGGGATGAATGGCCTGTAATTATTCTCCTCAGGTGGATTGGCTAGGCATCTCTGCCCTGCAGGCTTCCAGTCTCCTTCCTACCCTCCGTTGCCTAGGCCTCTCTTTATACCACAGGGCCATAATTCAGAATCTGTATATAGAACATCCGGGCTCTCCGAGAAGTAACTAGAAATTGGCGGTTTAAGACTGGAGCCTGAAAACCACTCAGATGACACCCGCAGGTTACTTGGGCTCTCGGACAGTTACAGAGCCTACTCTAGTCCCAGAGCATAGAGAATTTAGCTTCTCCTCTTGAAGGGAGTGCTCTCAGAGAGAGGGTAGCCACCTGTAATCTGCCACAGTTACCTGGTTGTCTAGGTTTCTGTTCACTGATTATAACCTAAGGCCTCCCAGCCAGAGCAGTGATTGGTCCAGTGTTTTGGAACCCCTTTCAGAAATAAAATGAAAACAACAGCACCCAGACATCCAGGGTTCCTGCCTTTGCACCTCTGGTGACCTCTGCTTTGTTCTGAATCCCTGAACTCCTCCTTCCCATCCTGACCCCCACCCTAGTGGATGAGCCAGTGTGGAGCTGTTTGCTCATGTCAGTAAGATACAGACAAAATGCTGCCCATCAGCTTGGAGGGGGGCTGTTTTGCATCAGCCTCAGGCTAGTGGTGCTGCCTCAGAGCTAGAGGGAGGAGAGTGTGTGTGTGTGTGGGGACTATTTCCCTTGTGCTTGGTGCTTCTGTGCTGGGGGGGGGGGAGCTGGGATCTGCTGTTTCTTGCCTGAGCTGCCCGACTCTCTCACCCTTCACTCCTGCTGCTCACGAGGCCATGTTTGAAAGTCAGTCGGTTTATAACCCGATCTGTGGTGTTTTCTGGTTTTATTACATTCCTCCAACCTGAGGCTTCAGGCCATCTGTGTGCATGCGTGAGAAGGGGAGCAGCCCTCTCCACTCCTTCTTCATTCCCTCTCTTCTGGGAGGGAGGGACGTCTGCAGCCTCTCTCCACATGGGACCTGATGGCTGTTTCTGAGTGTCTGAGGCAGGTGGCAGGAGGTACGAAGAGAGCACAGCCATGCAGCAGGCCAATCAACTCTTCCAGAGATAAGGGCTCTCTTCTCTCCCCAGTTCCCTAATGCTTGACATGAGAACAGATTGTTTTTCTATCCCATGTTTCCACGTGATCATGCCTCAAAAAACAAGCAGTCTTCGTGGACAGGCAAAACAATTTCGTTAATTGAGAATTCATTGATGGCCTAGCCACCTGGAAAAAAGAAATTACTCTATAATTTAGAGTTAAATGTGCAAGTGCGTGCATGTGCGTGCATGCATGCCAAGAAGCGCTGTGCTTTTAACATAGCAGAGCTGGCAAAAGGGATTGGTTAGGAGCCGGGTTCAGAGGAAGAGGTTTACATTCAGTTACTCCTCATATCAATTCTCTTAAGTCAGACAAAGAGGGATTATTCCTCTCGCTAATTCCAACAAATCGAAGAGACTGCCCGTAACGTTTTCAGTATTTTCCTAACTATTTATTTTTTACTTATTTGTTTATTTTTGTGTGCCTGTGTGTTTATGCGCACCACACTCATGCAGGTGCCCTGTGGAGGCCAGAAGAAGGTGCTAGATGACCTGGAACTGGAGTTAGAGATGTGAGTTGCCTGATGTGGGTGCTGGGAACTGAACCTGGGTCCTTTGCAAGAGCCACAGGAACTCCTAACCAGTGGGCCATCTCTCCGGGCCTTGTTTTCAGTAGAATGTGACTTTTGCTTACACTAAACTGTGTTGCAGTTTTAGCATATATTGTAGTTTGCAGTTGGGCTGGAGAGGAGATGGCTAGTGGCCAAGAGCACTGGCTGCTCTTTTAGAGGACCCAAGTTCGATTCCTAGCAACCACATGGTGTCTCAAAAACAGTTCCTTATTTTAGTTCTAGGGGATCTGATACTCTCTTCTGGCCTCTCTGGGCTCCAGGCGGGCGTGCATGTGCTGCCTAGATATGCATGCAAGTCAAACACCCATGCATACAATATAAAAATAATAATTTAGAAATTGAACAAAAGTTTGCAGTTGCCTGATTTGGACACAGGCTCTTGCTGTGTATGCAGCCGAGGCTGGCCATGACCTCGTTGTTCATTGCTGAAAGCAGAAGCATGGTGGGGGGAGGGAAGCCAGCTCCTGCTCTTGCTCTCAACTGGCGGTTCTTCATCCTTGTAACTGGGATGCTTTTCATTTACTTCTGCTGGACGTATTCCTCCACACCCTTTATGTGTTTCAAGGGAAACTGAGACTGTGCAGGGTGTGAGCTGCTGACTTGTGGGGACCTCTGAGCATCCTTTTAGCCCTCTTGACAATGCTCAGCTGCCTCAGTTGCTATGGGAATGAAAGCCAGTGAAACATGAGAGTGCTCTGGAAGGCCCGGGAACTCCATAGGGGAGAGGTTATATAATGACATTTTAAAACTGTCACAGCTACCGGGTGTCTCGCGGAGGGTAGGGTTCAGGGGCTAGACAACAGATACTTATTTCTCACAGTTCTGGGGGCTGGGAGATGGAAGGTTTGGGTGCCAAAGGATTTAATGTCAGGGGAAGGTCTATTTTCTGGCTTAGTGATGGCCATTTTTGCTGTGTTCTTGCGGGACCTAAGGGACCAAAGTACTCACTGGTTGGTTCTCTTACTTGGGCACTAATCACCCCATGAAGGCTCTATTCTTGTGGCCTAGTTATCTTCCCGAGGCTCCTAATACAATCACCATCATAGTGTGGACTTTGTATGATCTGAAAATTTGTTGCCCCTTTTCCCATGTTCCAGTGTTGGAAATCTCATCCTTCGAATGCATCTTACAGAGGCACTTTTAGACGGTGTCTGGGTCATGAGAACTCCATTTATTTTGTGCATGGGATGAGGATTTGTATAAAAGGGACCCCAGTAAACTTGTTTTAACATCCAGTGTGTGAAAACCCAGCAACAAGCCACTGATATAGAGCAGTGAGACCCCCCCCACCCCCCCTCCCGCCCCACCGCTACCTCACACATCTGCTCAGGTCTTGATATGGGGCTTCACAGTCTCCAGAGTTGTAACCAATACACTTGTTTATAGAGTATTTTGTGGGTGTATGTTTTGTGATAGCATCCCAAATGGTCCAAGCCAGTCATCTTCCTTCTGTACAATGTTTCTTCTTCTTTTTATGTTGCCAGGCATTAGATTTGCAGGCTCCCTTAGTTTAATATGCCTGCATCTTACCTGGATCATGTCTGTGACCACTGTCTCCAAGGAATATTGCAGTTACTGATGGGCACTGATGGGTACTGATGGGTTAGGGTTTGGGTGCAACTTTGTTGCAAGTCAACCACTGAAATACCTTGAAGCTGGACTCTTCACTTTTCAGTCTTTCCTCCCAGACAGCTACCTCATGTTTGAGAAGCATCTCTGGGTTGCTTTCCCAAAGGCAACGTTTTATAACTAGACAGCAGCTTTGGGAAAAAATTTTTGAAAATTAAAAAAAAATTTTATACTGTATTGTGCAGGACTTGGGTCTGGAAATTTTCCTAGAGTATCCATGGTCTGAAAAAAGAACACACAATGTATAGAAAAGCTGGGGTGGGGGAGGGGTCGGGCACACTCTGAGGATGTGGAATAACCACAGTGTATTTATTAAGTGCAGTTCAGGGAGGAGTTAGCCAGTCTCAGCAATAGGTCTCTGTAGGCACTAGTCTCTATGGACTGTAAACACCTGGGAAGAGGAAGTTACAGTTGCTAGTTTTCTTCACACTGATCAATCATTTGTAAACTCCTTTACTTTAGCACAATGTCAGTATTTGCACTTGGGGACCAGAGGGAAGGTTTTCGCCAGCTCCAAGCCAGACCCACATGGGGAAGGCTTTGCCAATTTCCCATGGGTTTGAGGCCTTGGTCTTAGACATGGCTGGCTGATGTCCCCATGTTCACCCAGGACTTCCCTTGCTCTCTTCAATCTTGGGCTTAAGTCCCCCTGTGTTCCCATCATTCCTATTAGCATGAATATGAAATGGCAATCTTGTTCCTGTGAGTTGCAGAGTAAGAGAGCTTCATGTTTCTGAAGAGGAGGCCACTTGTAGCCTCCTCTCTCTGTTTCCAGTATTTGGAGTATAGTTTCTTCTAAGCTGAGGCCCTTCTGGGTTCTTTATGACTTGGGACGAATGATTTTGCAAAATGAGGTTAACAGGCACGTGAATGTGAATGTAGAACATTGTTTTTGTGAAGCCCAATCAATCCCGTTTTTGAAGAAACTCTGTTTTGTACGAGACCAGTGGCTAAATTCCAATTCCAGGAAGAAAGTCAGATTCCTCCTGTGCAAGCATCCTATGGCACCCCCTCCACCCCCAGCAACAGCCAGTCAGGCTACAGTAGCAAGGTCAAGGTTCATATAGATAGTTTAAGACATCCTTCAGAGAATAGTTAACTTAGCCATCCTGTTTGTCAGGTGGTTTTGCCCCATTGTTTGGTTCCTGTAGATTACACTAGAAATGTAGTTTTTAAAATACTAACTTACTGACCCGAATGGAAATTCTCTGAGTCTGATGTAACCACAGAACAAAACAAAAAACCAAACCAAACCAACCAATCAAACAACCAAACAACCCTGAACCCCTAGACCCAAGGCTCTCACTCTGACGTGAGTCTGAGAGACCTTGCTCACGAGCTCCTAATAAAGATCCTTGTGTATTTTACATCAGAATTGGCTCCTCAGTGGTCTTTGGGTTCCTGCAGCTTGGACATAACAATTGAAGCAGGATGTCCATGTGGTGTTTGCTAAGGTACATTTCCCAGGGGATGCTGTGGCTGAGGGAAGTCAAACGCCTTTGCTCGGAAAGTCATTTGTGCACGCACTGTTCTCGGCCTCTGTGTGTCTGCCCCAGTGCTCTCATCTCCAAACCACTTAGCACTTTAGAAATCATTGGCTTTGGCCATTTATCCAGCAGCCTGCTTTTGTTAACAGAATAAAGGACGAGAAATAAACAGAATTGGCGTGTTCAACCTTTCTCCCTAGAATATTGATCGAGTCCTTCCATCGTGCCTGTGGATTTATTTCAGATGTGTCTGGGTCACCTGGGAGACTCTGCTGCCTTCCTACAGAGGGACATGAGTAGAAAAGATTGCCCTGTCCCTTGCTTTCTCCCCCAGACTTGGTCCTGTCTCTCCACTCCTTCTGGGTGGTACTTTCTGAGCTGGCTCCTGGGCAGGCTTAGCTCTGTGAGAGGCCTAGCTGTGCACAGTCAGCAACTGTCTGCTTGCCAAAACCATGTTACCTGCATTTAATATGCCTTGTGGATTATATTTTATCTCAATTTCCGTGAACTGCAGAGGCATCCTGTGCCGTTGTCCTCAGTTGCTACAATCAATAACCTATGGCCTTTATTTGTTATGTATAGTAATGACTTTCCTCCCCTTGAAATGTATTTGTTTCCTGCATCAGTCTTCACAATGTTAAGAAAGGTAAATAAAATGACTTAAGAGAAAGAAGACCTACAGAGCCAACAAACCTGGGCCCATGGGGGCCCAGAGAGACTGAACCACCAACCAAAGAGCATGCATGGCTTGGGCCTAGGCCCCCTACCCATATGGAGCAGATGTGTAGTCTTTATGTGGGTCCCCTGACAATTGGAACAGGGGCTGTCTGTGATTTGGACTCTGTTGCCTGTTTCTGGATCCCTTTCACCTGTCTGGGCTTTCTTGTCTGGCCTCAGTAGAAGAGGGTGCGCTTAGTCCTGATGCACTTGTTATGCCAGGGTGGGTGGGTGGGTACCCAGGAGGGGAGTGGGGAGCAAGGGATGAGGGAGTGGGAGGGTGGGACTGGGAGGAGAGGAAGGAAGGGGTCTGTGATCAGGATTTAAAGTGAATGGATGAATAAATTACTAGAAAGGAAGAAAACAAGAAAGGAAGGAAGGAGAGAGAAGGGGAGAGAAGAGAGAGAAAATTCTTCTATATCAGGGTGAGTTTCTGTCCAGAGGTTTGTAGCATGTCTGAACCTGAGGTGGAAAATCCTGGTCTACTGCGCTGGAGATGTCCTGCTGCCCTTTCTGGGCAAGGCAAGGCAGTGTCAGGAGTAAAAAGAGAGGCATGGCCTTGGCTCAGAGAACCCCTATGCTGTGAGAGGAACCGCTCCATTCACTGACTTCCAGGATCATCCCTACCTTTAGCAGAATATTGTCCTCCATCAGAGCTTGTGTAACTTATGTGATCCCTAGTTAGATTCTCCCTGATGGCCCCCCACCCACATTTATGCAGTCCAAGGGCCACAGAGGTTGCCAGAAGTTTGAGGCTGTCTATTCTATATTCTCTGCTTGAGTGTCTTTGAAACCATCTTTCAAACAAGGAGCCCCTCAGTAGTGTTTTCTAGCCCCTATTTTTTTTTCACACTGTCCCCTCCATCCTTGATGCTTCATCTGGTCACACCTCTCATCCATATCTGTTTGTTTGTTTTTTTTTTTTTTCCTGAATACCACCCATCATTTGAGGACAAGTGTCTTGAAACCTCTCATTTCCCTTTTTATTCATTTTTTTTTTCCTCTCCAGGTCCTAATGTGCCTGGTGGTTCTGAGTTTGGGCCTGGATCACTGCCTGTGGTCCTCACCTTCTGCTGGGGGAAGATGGGAAGGAAGTGTACATGCACAATGTCAGGTAGTAGAGCAGGGGGCCTGTTGTAACTTTGAGCAGGCTGGCCCAGGAGGAGGCTGGCATGTGGTTTGTCTCTCGGTGCTTAATTTGTATTTGGGTATTGAATTTCATTGCCCAGGCTTGTTTGATTGCTGTTCCCAGTGAGATGAAGCTAGATTTATACTGAATTGTATAGTGTCACCCAAGGATCAATCCAGGATCCCTCTAGGACTATGGTCTTACTGGTGATGGTGCTGGGTCTGCTGACATGCTTTGTGTCGATTGTGATGCCTGTGGGAGGGACCAAGGCCAGAAGCAGGGCAAAAGCCCACACTGGAAGGGTTAATTAAAGAGCGCTTTCCCCTTGGGTCTTCAGCAGCTCTGGGCAGCCATGGGCTTCTTTGGGCATGAATTGGAGGCACCTGTTCAGAAATCTGTATCGACTTCTACTCTGGCACCTAATGAATTCTGACTGACTGCATGTTCTCCGACTTGCTGGTGGCCCTTTAAAGCCGATCATGCCCATAGAATTGGCAGGTTCGTTTAATTGTCTAGAATTCAGATAAAAATGCTTTGTTCTCTGTTCCCACATGACATCATTTCAGAGTATCTCTTCTCCCACAGATTGCCGAGGCTGTTCAATTTGGACCTTAAATTGCTTCTCTTTGAGCAGGTCTTTCCGTTTAAATTGCAAAGGCCGCTCTTTTTGATTAGACATTTAGGGCCATCCGTTAGGTTTCCTGATCCAGTCACTCCTGCTGCCGCTTGCTTGCTTTTCTCTTTTCTTCCCCTAAGTCTCTTCCACCAACTTGCTGTCATGGAGGCTGTAAAGAAGTCAATTCTTAGACTTTATTTTCTTGTCCGTTTTCTTTGGCATGTGTGATCTGTTACCAGCATTGTGATTGACTTAGGCTTTACTGTGATAATAATACACCCCCCCCCCCACCCCGGTTCTATGGAGCTACTGGCCTTGAACTTGTAACCTTCCCACCTCAGCCTGGAGTCCTGTGATGTTCTACTTGGCAGCGGAAACCTGGGAGGGCGGGGCCTGAAAATGAGGCAGACTAAAAGTCTCATGCAATAGTCAACTTTATTCAGAGCATCAGACAGCTTATACTCTGAGGGTTAAGAAGACTCACATGACAAGCCACATGTGGAAAAACATGTTTTTCCATAGAGGCGTATGAGTAACAACTGCTGAAGTAAACTGATTCCTATCCACTACACCTGGGAGAAGCACGACATCACATTCCGAGAACAACTCTGTGTTTTGAAGGAGCTGATGTCTCTAGACTCTTGTCTTGTTTTCTTGGATTTTTCTCACAAGCACTCAGAGTTCTCACAAGACTACATTCTTAGGCTGTGTTCCAACACACTGTCATACCTAGCTTGCTATTTCTCAGTATGAACCAGTCCCCATACATACGTCTGAAGTAGAGCAAAGGTTATCAGAAAGGATAAACACCTAGGAGACCAGCCAGTAAGGCAGTGAATGTCACCACCTCTGTTCTCATGTCTCTCCTCATCTGGTCCTCCACACCCTCCTGGTTTTCCTCTTAGCTGTCCTTTGAGGTGGGCTTAGAGTGATAAAAAGGACCTGTTGAAAGTTGACTGGGTTTGCAGACTTGGGTATGCAGAGGTGTGGGTATGCAGAGGTGTGGGTATGCAGAGGTGTGGGTATGCAGAGGTCGGTTTGCAGACGTGAGCCAGGCCTTGCTGATCTGTGTGCAGAGGTAGTGATGGATGCCCCCCTCTGAGGATAAACTCCTCCTAACTAACTTGCTAAGAACTTTCGAAACATTATCGTGGGTCTCGGTCTTCGCCTAGCTTTACAACTTCTCTGCCATGTTATTTTCTGTCTTTTAAATAAAGGGGTAGAGCTGGGGAGTGGGAAGACTCTTTAATATTGAAGAAGGCATTTCAGGTTTTAATCCTGGCATCTCTCTGTCCCCCTTTTTTTCCCTCTGTGATCTCAGAAATTGGAAAGTCAGTATCCTTATTATAAAAAATGAAGGTGCTCATTTGAAAGTTCATTTGAGGATTAAAAAATAACAATACCTCAAAAATGTGCATAAATAAGTTAGCATACTTAAAATATATTTTCGGGTACAGTTTTCTCATAGAATCATTGAGTCGTTGCAATATTTTGTGCATTTCTTGGCATTCAGGAAGACATGGCAGACAAGGTGGCTATCTGCTGTGAGCTCCTGAGCTGTCAGATGATTAAAGTCACAGTGTACTGAATGCTACCGTGGTGTAGAAGAGTGCTTGTCAAGGAGTACTGATGGAGTACTGATGTCATCACAGAAAATAGAAGCCCCCTGGGATCGTGGGATGTAGGAGGGCGTGGAGCGTCTGCAAGGGGGGACCTGGGTGTGGTGATCTTGAAGGCCAGGCTAAAGAGGTCAGGTTTGTTCACTATTTGTACGTTCACAAGGCCGGGCCTGGGTTGAAGAGAGATGAGAGTAAATGTGTTGGAGATAAACCACGTCAAAGGCAATGACAGTGGTCTCAGGGGAGAGGTGGTTAAGGCTGTGCTCAGGACAGTGTTAATGGAAAAGAGGCGTAGTCAAAAGGAATTAGAGATGATCTCCGGTTCCCCCCTCTCCCTGCAACCCTCAACACTAGAACAGTGGGGGGAGTAACTTTTAACAGTCTGGATTTTCAGATAGTCATGAAATTAGAGCAGGCAAACGCACATAGCCATTCCCAAAGACATAGAGACCATTGCGGATCCTGGGCAGTGGGCAAGTGGCTGGAAGTGTTGTGCAGGGGCCTGCGGGGGCTCACGATGGAAATTCTGGGCACAGCTTCAGGATCTTTCTGTGAGCTTTCTTACCACCACCCCTCAATTATGTCCCCTTTCCTGACAAGTGGGCATTGGCTCTTATCTTGTTCTCATTGGTTCAAATTTTCCGTGTTGATAGCTTATAGAGTCTGGACAGTGTGGAAGAGAGCAACCCAGTGCTTCCTCTTTGCCATCAAAAGAGACTTATTTAGAAATTCTACCTCGCTTCTTCCTCCTCTCTTTTCTCCCCCTTTCAGTGGAGAGAATGACCCAGAGAACATGTCGCAGCCAAGCACAGGGATGTCTTTAAGAATTCTTTACTGGCTGCCAATTCAAGCAAGAAACTGTTGCTATTTGTTTCTGATGGCTCTCTCCTCAGAGAGCCCTCCTTCCCAGGTCATTCACACTCATACCTGCAGCATTGATTGCAGAGACCACATGAGTAGGTCTGCCCATGGAACCGATGGAGTACGAGCCATCACCGTCCCTGACTGTGAACTTGGGGAGAGATGGGGGAGGTTTGTTCCTTCCCTGGACTAGTTTGACCTGGTTCTGCTTTGATCCTCCTCACTGTTGGCAGAATCTGCCCCTGATCCCAGCTACAGTGAATCAGTGTGGGCTGGTGCTACTCCAAATGCCTGGCCGGGGTTGGGGGCCGGGCGTGGGGGGCGGGTATAAAACCGGCCCATACTGGCCCATACCGGCCGTACATTCCTCCGAGCTGCTCCATAGTTCAAGTCTGTTGATATTTCCTCGAAAACGTTGGCTCCACATCTGTCATTGGATACTTGATTTATTTGACATTCAGTTTGTCTTGCTTTGTGTTGGACACTTCAGGGCGTACTGGGAAGAGATTTTCATATTGCCCTCACGTAGCTCATGAGAATACTACCTTTAAAAGCATCTCTTTATTTTTAAAGCTTCAGACAATAGCTTTAGCATATCCACAGAACGGTCTATAGTGGCGAACCCTGCATTTTTATTAGCATCCCTTCCCTCCTCCCCCAGCCATCCTTGGCAACAACAACTGGCAGACTCTAGTCGACTTTTTAAGACAGCTTCCCTCTATTCTGAACATCTTGCCTACTAGACTCAAGATTCGTGCCATACGCAGCCTCCTATGTGTCTGCCTCCTTTTACTTGGCCTCGTGTTCCTGGTTTATCTGGTAACAGACCACATTTTTGTTTGCAGGAGCAGTATTTTGAATTGTGTGTGAGTGTGTGTGTGTTTCATGGGTCCCTGAGGTTTGCCGAAGGTTCACTGATCGTCAGTCACAATTGCCCTGCTTTGTAGGTGTGATCATTATCACCTGTTTGGCATAAGGGAGAAAGTGTGAACGAGTTCTGTAGCTAAGAGTGGGCTGACAAGCTTGGTTCAGCTGCACACTATGCTCTTGAACATCACGCCATGACCTCACAAGCCAGAGTGTACAAGATATTTTTAATGTGACTTATGGTGACAAAGTCATGGTGGTCCTGAGTAAACCACTGTGGGGTTCCTTAGCTCAGACCTGTGATTTAGACACTCAGGTGTGCTTGACTCATTCTTACCACCTTTGGGTTACTGTATAGAGCAGCAGATTTAGGGCTGCAGGAGTACACAGAGCTGGGTGGAGCCCCTTCTGTCAGGCTGCTTGCAGAGTTGACTCAACACTGGGAAGGGCTGTGCCGGAGGCCAAAGGTTTCCAGACACACACACCCGGGTGGGATGAGGCAAGCAGAGACTTGAGGACCTGCAGCATTTTTCTCTGGACTATAGATGCATACACACCATCATTAAAACATGCCCAGGTCATCACACAGAGGAGACATGTTTAGTAACTGAGCCTTGTGGTTGGTGGAGGCCATGTTTGAGAGCTTTGTACCTCAACGAGAAGAGTCCACAGGAGGGATCCCTTGCAGTCTGTGTTGCAATGCCCCCTGCCTGTCTCTGTGATTCTGCTTAATCACATGGGATCATCTCAGCACTTCCATGTAATGTCTGCCTCCAGGATACAGTATCTCCACACCTAGTCTGGTTCAGTGGAGTCCAGGAAGTTATTTTGTGATGAAATAGTTCTGTTGGTATCAGTTCAGTTATTCATTCAGCAAATATTTAAAGGCCTCCTTCATGCTAGGAACTTTTTATTGCTTTGTGTGTGCATAGACACGTGTGTTCACATGTATGAGGAGGCCAGAGGACAACCTTGATTATCATTCCCCATGGAGGCCTCAGGGCAGCTTGCTTGTTTGTCAGGAGACTTTGTTTCTTGATTACTTTGATTCTCCAGACAGGTCTTTGCCTGGCCCGATCCTAGATTAGGCTGAACTGGCTGGACAGCCATCCTCCTCTGAAAGGCTGGAATTGCAGGTGTGTGTCACCATGCCTGGCTTTCGGCTCACTCTGTATGTGGTACTAGCACTTCCCCTTTGACTGAGCTATCTCCAGCCCTGTGCCTGGAATTATTCTAAGCCCCTTAGAACAACATAGAGATGGACCTTCTGTTGTCCTAGATCTTAGTCATTTTAGGATAGGGAAATAAGCAATAAGAATAGCACAGAAATTACGGTTTTAAAATGTAATACAATAAATATTGTGAATAAAAGGAAAAACTGTAAAGGGAGTGTAGTCTGGTTAAAATCTTAAAACAGTTTTTTATTCTTTGAAAATTTCACGCATGTATACAGTGGATGATCATATCTGTTCTGTCAAGCCACCATTCCCTCCCACCAACTCCCGTAACGCTTCCTACACTGTGACCATCCTAAGTTCATGTCCTGTGTGGCTTTTTAAAAAAATCTCTATTTCTCTCTTCCCTACTTCCCTTCCTCCCTCCTTCCCTCCTTCTCTCCCTCCCTCCCTCCCTCCCTCCCTCCCTCCCTCTCTTTCCTATCCCCCCTTCTGTGTCCCTCCCCCTTTTTCTTTTTTCCCTTTATTATTATTTTTTTTAAAGACAGGATTTTTCTGTGTAGCCTTGACTGTCCCGGAACTTGCTCTGTAGACCAGACTGGCTTCAGACCCAGAGATCAGCCTGTCTCTGCCTTCCAAGTGCTGGAATTAAAGACGTGAACCACTGCTTCCTGGCTGTTTCTATTTTTGTTTTGTTTTTAATTAATACTCCCTGGAGTCGTACTGCTGCTCCTCAGATGTGCACAGGCTTGGAACTGTTCACTGAGGCACGGACAACCTATTAACAACCATGTCCTCAAAGGAGAAAGGCTCTCCGTTTCTCAGCAACCATCAGTTGACGAGAGCTCTCCTGCCAAGGGTGGGACCTAGGGGGTCACTCCTCCATTGATACTGGAATTTTGACAGGCTTCATCTTGTGCAGGTAACAGTTTTGTGAGTGGATATGTACAACAGCCATGCCATGTCTAGAAACCAGCATTATATATGTCTCCTCCCCATGTGCCAACATGTATTCTTGCTGTTTGCTCTTCCCCAGTGCTGCCCAGTGCTGGTTGGGAGAGATAGATGCAGATGGCCCGCTTATGGTTACTGATCCTTGAGTCTTTGATCAGATGTGGGTCTGGAGTAACTGTTGCACAATGTAGAAATGAAACTTCTCTGACCAAAATTTAGAGCAACACAATACATAGATAATTTAGAAGGCTTTTTGACAGCATGACCATTTACTATGACAACGGTGGCTTTTCCCCAACTCTAGGGCCTATGATCTGCCCAACCATGGACTTTTGTTCAGGTTTACAGAACCAGCCACGAACTCCCTCCTGTGGACCACGCCTGGTTGGGTCCCCCCATAATGGTTATGCTACGGTTAGATCACAGTCTGTCCATCTTGCCAGGCATGCGGGGTGCAGTGGTGAATGAGACCATGGATGCCCCTCCTCCCAAACAATCTGCATTGCACCTAATGACATCATGTAAACTAGCCATCAGGGAGAGTTCCTGATGAGGGTAGGTTGATTTCTCTGCACCCTGCCTTGGAAGTGAGCTGCTTCGTGCTTCCCACTCCCCTCCCCATCAAGGACTTGTAAGATAGTGCTTTTGCAAAATGTCAGCACATGGGTTTGCAGACGTGTATGAATGCATTAGGAAGCGGAATAGGCATTTAACTGTCAGGCTGGAAGGAAAAAAATGTCACTTTCACGGGTTAAACAGGGGCTCTGTAGCATATTTAACACTCAGCTTCTCCCAAAGTTGACTACATGGAATAACCTCTCTGTTTTCACCAATGAAATATTTGAATAACCTTAAAATGTGTGTGTGACGCTGGCTATGTGACCAGATGGAGAAGCACTTCTTGGCTGATGAAAGTAGATGATCTGCCACCGGCGTTAATGCTGCAGCTGTAGACACAATTTTGGTTGATTATATTTTATTTTTGAGTGTGCAGTATCTCCAAGTTAAGCTTAAATTGAGTTTGTGTTTAAATTTTTTTTTATGAGTATGAATTTTACTTGCCCTTATTGGCTGGAGTTTTAAACTCTCATATTAGATGCATACAGTTGTTTACATTTCCCCGATAGTTTCCAAGAAGTCATTTCCACCTCTGGTTCCCCAGGGAAAAGTACAGTGCAAACAGCCTTCGGTGTTATACTCAGTTTAAAAGAAGTTAGCCGCCAGGGGTGGCTAAGCTCCTGAAGAATCCAGGCAGCTGTACTGGAGACTTTTTTTTTTTTAATAGCATAGAATAGAGTTTATTTGGGGCATGGGAAGGGATTTTGTGAGGGTAGTAGAGACAGAGAAAGGGAAAAGGGGGGAGGGAGGGAGAGAGGGAGAGAGAGAGAGAGAGAGAGAGAGAGAGAGAGAGAAGAAGAAGAAGAAGAAGAAGAAGAAGAAGAAGAAGAAGAAGAGAAGAGAAGAGAAGAGAAGAGAAGAGAAGAGAAGAGAAGAGAAGAGAGAGAAGAGAGGCCTGACATGAGCCTGAGGAGAGAGGGGACACAGGGGGAAGAGGGGAAGAGAGTGAGAGAGGAGGGGAAGAGCTATACTGGAGATTGTTGATCCTGCAAGAAGATTAACACCTGGATATTAATGAATGATGTTCTGTTGCTCTAACTGTGTGTGCATTAAAGACATTACTGCCACATGGCAGCTTATATAAAGCCCATCGTGTGTGTGTGTGTGTGTGTGTGTGTGTGTGTGTGTCAGCGGGGGGGGGAGAGGAGGGAAGGGGAGAGTTGATTTTAATCCTTTTTTATAGTGGTAGGAAATTATCCTTTTAGTTACAGAATTTCCAAGACCCTGTCTGGTGTTGTTGACCCAACCCAACCTCAGCCTCCAGTCTGCATGTTTTCTGAGTCCAGTTGATTTTAAAGAAGGAACATGGTAATTAATACTTGTTTGACATCAATATTAGCGTGTGGCAAATCTAGAATTCTGAATGTCTGGGTCATTCTTTGGAGACCCTGTGGTTTTTTTTTTTTTTTTCCTGCCTATGAATTGATTTCAACAAATGCTCAGCAAAAGGATGCCAATCTCTGAGAACAGATTTTAGTTTGATCATCATATGACGACTTGGAGCCTAACGAGGATCTAGGTCCTCAAGATTCCCTTGACTCGGAACAGGAAGCTTCAGGGTAGCTGCCTCTGGGGCGCATCCTCCACTATTTTGCTCATTTGGAGTCAGTCAGGGAATCCTTAAAACCATTTAATGAAAGATCTTACACTAATTGATGTTCACGGAGTGTTCACAGGAATCAGTGTGCCGGTACACACTTGGCGCTGGTGAAAGGTGGCAAGTTCCAGGAAGCCCACATACTCAGAGTTTATGATGTGAGGAGCAGGAAGGGAAGATGGCCCCTAGTTTGGGGTGTTCTGGGGGTATACTACTGTGTGGTGTGCCTGTGTTTTCAGATCTGAACTCCATGCTCTTGAATGCTTAATGCTCTGACTGTGACTTAGTCCCAGATGAAACCATATGTCTTACTTAGGACAATTTTGGTGTGTTTCTGTCTTAGTTAGGGTTTTACTGTTGTGAACAGATGCCGTGACCAAGGCAACTCTTATAAGGGTGCTATTTAATTGGGGCTGGCTTACAGGTTCAGAGATTCAGTCCAGTATCATCAAGGCTGGGACATGGCAGCATCCAGGCAGGCATGGTGCAGGAGGAGCTGAGAGTTCCACATCTTCATCTGAAGGCTGCAAGCAGAATACTGACATCAAGGCAGCTAGGATGAGTCTTAAAGCCCACACCAACAGTGACACACCTACTCTAACAAGGCCACACCTACTCCAAGAGGGCCACACCTTCTAATAGTGCCACTCCCCGGGGCCTGGCATATACAAACCATCACAGTTTCTAATAGAACAAACAAACAAACAACACAAAACAGTTCACCCTAATCCCCACTTTCAGGAGAGGTAATGCTGTGTATTTAGCTTGGAAATTGCAATGAATAGTAGCCAATCATAGGGGATTGTAGTTTAGACAAAGGAGGAGAGGATCAGATCAGGTGCTTAGATATAAAAACAAACTAAACACAAAACAACTTGCCTACATCATGTACTTTCTATGAATATTTGTTGAAGTAACGTATATGAAATGCCTTAAGCCTCACAAGTACTCAATAAATCCTGTTTCTGTGTTATTATTACTCCTTTGTTACCATTATATGATTATATAGTGCACATAGGAGGAATGCTTATGTGAATTTGTTAGAGATGCTATGTGAATCTTATGATATTGCTAAATCAGAATTACACGGCAAATATGATAGCATGTGAAGCAAGCAGGTTGCTGGGGTGGTCTTCTAATCAGAATGTTAGGATGATTTGAGTAAAAGCATTATTCTAGAGAGAAGAATACATATGGGCTGTCATTCTGCTCCATCTTAGCTTCAGGTATGGGGCAAAGGAAGAGGGGCCAGGGCAGGACTTGGTTTTTTCTACCTCTGTGCTTTCCTTCCTTGGGGGCCTTCGAAATGCTTTGTGGGAAGGAAGGCAGAGGCTATTAGCCTATAAGGCCATGGGGTCATTAACAGGGGACAGAGGTTCGTGGTGGAGCTCAGGTAGGGATACTGGTTGGCAAGAAGTCGTGGTCTAATTGATGATTGTGTTGCGTGGTCAGAAACCACTTCCAGCAGGAAAGTCTTAAAGGTGAATCAGAGGTGAGCATCTCGGATGCTCAAGCAGTGGTCCAGGTTTGGGATGCACATTGTTCTCAAGGCTGTAACTGATGGAGTATAGTTTAAGTTCCTTTACCCTGACCCTTAGATACCCAGGGAGAACGTCTTACTTGGAAGATAATTCCTGCAAAGATTAGGTGCCAGCAGTCCTTCCTCTGCTATTTCTTAGGTTTCTTTCATTATCTAGCATGAAACTTCCGAGTTTCCCAAGGACATGGGACATTGAAGACATGTTTCTTTTGAATTTGAGTCACATTTACTTAGTAATGTGTAATGAGTAGAATGCCAGTCTTGTTTAAGAGGCTGTTAATCACCAGCTGTACACGTTCCAAGGGGCATTAAGAGGGACTGAGCTTTATTCTCGGGCCCCTTTGGAAGAAAAGGAGGCACGGAGGCTGCCAACCCTGGAAGAGAGATGGGAGGTCTGGACAGGGACTATCGCCTTCACATCAAAGGGGCACTGTGTTGTTTCCAGTTTCTTTTCCTTGAATCAAACATGGCGGTATAGAAAGGAAAAGTTTGGAGTGAGGTTGAATGCACAAGGAGAAGGGTCACATGCTGGCAGAGGGTACTGAGGTGTTCCACTGGCTTCCCAGCCTATTGAATCTGGATACAGTGTTGTAGAAATGTCTCTCTAGGGAGCTCTCACTGGCTCTGTGGGCCAGCCGTGACCTCGGGGTAGCTGTTGTAGCCAGAAGTACAGGTGAGATGTTTCTGCTGGTAGATTCATCAACCTGTGGAAGTGGCCTGTAGGGACTGCAGTTAGGGGAGACACTGGGAGCCTGGTGTGGGACTCAGGGAAAGGCACTCAAGCATCTGAAACAGCTATGGAGGAGAGAGCCACCCTACTAAAGCAGGGTGGTGAGCTAGGAACAGTAAGTCATAGGAGCTCCGACTGACATTTAGGACAGCAGAAACCAGGAGCATTCTCCTTAGATATCCAAATCCTCTGAAAGTAAAAAGAACACATGTGAATGTTGATGGTTTGTGCAAGGCCCCATCATCACAGAGGCAGGGACAAAGTAAACAAGAGGGCCTGCCCGTGTCTCCTGGGGTTGTTTTAGGGTAGCTCTCTGACCAGGAAGTATGACTAGAAAAGATTAACCTGAGCTGAAATCAAGGCCCGGACAGTAATAGCACATATCATAACCAGCAGGCAAAATGGTGTAAACCCAGCACGAGAGGAATGGGTACCAGAGCTGGGAGGATAGGAACTGTAGCTCCTGTAGGTCCTGGGGGGCTCAACACATAAATGGCATGTGGGCCTCAGGAAGTCCCTGGTGCATGGAGGGTAGCCATGGCTGCTTCCAAACCAAGGCTCAGCAAGGTGAAATGGTGTCTAGGTGCCATAGCAGGTAACTGGCAAAGCCAGGAGGTGAATACAGGGTTTCTGTTGCAACCTAGAACACGAGAGACTCTGACCAAGCTTTCTTGTTTGTCTGTTCATGCTGTGTATACTTCCCATGATAGATGTCACTGTTCCCCAAATAGAAATGTTTATATTTTTGTGAGTTTGTCACATCCAGCTTTCATCAGCAAATGTTCCTTCTTCAATTGCTTGGGAATCTAAAAGGAGTCTTAGTTGCTCTGTAGTCCAACACAAATGGTAATGGAAGAGAAAGGAGCTAATTCATACTCTCTGTCTCTGTTTCTTGGTCTGTCTGCCGTCCTTGTTCGTGTGTGTGTGTGTGTGTGTGTGTGTGTGTGTGTGAGAGAGAGAGAGAGAGAGAGAGAGAGAGAGAGAGAGAGAGAGAATGTGCGCAAGTGGTGTGTCTGTGCTCTGTTTCTTAACACAAGGTCTCATGTAGCCTAAGGTGTCCTTGAATTCAGGTTATAAAGATGGCATTGAACCCTGGTTCCTGCTGTGACTACTCTCCAAGTCCTAGGGTTACAGGCGTGAGCCTTCGTGCCCCACCTCGAAGGTTGTTCTTGGCACTTTCTCATCCAATGGAAGGTTGATCAGCCTTCTCTCGGGACAACAGTGAAGTGTTTTCTTTCCTTAGTATGTTTTGTAGAGCCTTCAATAGTTCTAATAAATAGATTCCTTTAAAAGCTTTGGCTGTCTTGGCTGAGCCTCTGCTTGCCTGGAACTGAATCAAGCCTATTCTTTCCCTCAGCTGCACACTAATCTTGATTGAACCTCCTGGCTTTGAGTGAGCAGCTTCAATCTTTCCAGCCTCAGTTTCCCTAACTGTTAAAGGAGTAATGCCAGTTAGACCAAATGGGCATTGGCATATACAGAAGAATATGGGAAGGACTGGCTATGTGTGCTCTTTTACCTGGGTGGCTCCTTCCAGTACCAAAGGCTTCTGTCAGACAAAGACAATGTGCCAAAGGTCAGGGCCCTTTTGTCAATTGTCCGGTCTAACTTCCACAGAATGGCCTTAATTGAACTTGATAGGAGCAGCAGATTCCACAGCCTCTGAGGACGTGGACAGTAGTATTTGCCAAAGATCCTGAACCGTTCTAGGGCTCAAATGGCTTTTGACTTTGCAGTGGCTTTTTGGTGGCTGTCCCCTGCCACATAGGACCCCTGAATTCGATAGATACTGCTCATAGCCCTCAGTGCTTTCTCTCACGTCCCCCGCCTCTGCTGTACAGGATAGTGTTCAGAATTTCTTTTTCTATGTTCTGCCGCATGCCCTGTTTTATTAACATTATTTGATTTTGCTTTATTAAAGATAACAGTGTGGTTTGGAGGCAGTTCTTGTGGTTAGGGGCCATTTAAGAAGAAACAAAGTTTACGTATTTGCTGCGATTTTCTGTCTATAAAGTCCACCATATTTATGGCATTAATTTTGTAGCGCTCTACACTGGGTACCAGAACAGCATGTTATATACATGATAGCGGTGATTTGACTGAAAAATGTGTCCCATGGCAACAGTATCCTTAGGCATGTAACTAAATATGCACAGATTGAATGAATTCCTGGGCTCCCAGGCCTCTGGTTCTGCAGGCAGCTGCAGGCAGGGAGGTTGGTGCTTGTTTGGGAGAGCTGGGGCCACATGCCTCATTCATGTCTCTGCTTCTTCTTGGCCAAGCTCCACTTCAGAGACCTCCCCTGCTTCTAGAAGCTTCCTGTTGGACTCCGTTTCTGGTTTGGTGTGGCCAGCACCTGTGTGTTCCCCAGGGGCAACCTTAGTTGAGGTCACAGCCCAGTCCTCTCAGTGCTCAGGGACCTTCCTGTGTTCTCCACTGCGTGATCTCCTCCTGTGTTGGTTGTTTTTCTCACTTTACAGAAACAGCTTTAAGAGGAAGGATTTATTCTGGCCATGGTTTCAGGGCTTGTCAGGTCATCATAGCAGGGAAGGTGGGTGGTGGCAGATCAGGTCAGTCTGTGGCAGCAGGGGTATGAGGCCCAGATCCTTACTCCTTGACTCATCAGGGAGCAGAGACAAGGGAACAGAAATAGGGTCATACTGTTCTTATTAGAGACCTAGCCCTGGTGGCCTCGTCAGCTCAGTGCCATGCTCAGAATGTTTCACAACCTTCCAGAACAGCGTTGCCCAGCTTGGGACCAAGTGTTCAGATACATGAGCCTGTGAGGGACATTTTTTTCACTCAAACTATAAAAATGGCAGCCCCACTTCTAGATTGTCGCTCATATCTGCCGGGCATCATCGATCACAAACTCCCCTTTCTTCAACAGCCCTCACTTTCTTTGATAAAGGCCCCACCCCACCTCGAATGACTACCACTGTTCATACGTCATTCTATCATGTTAAAACAAAAACAAAACCCCTCCACTCCTGAGATTTCAGAGAGCCGGGGAGAGACTCGGGAGTGGCTTGGCTCTGAGTCCATGTCACGGTGCAAGTTACTAATGGGGCTGCAGTCAAGCTGTCCCCTGGCCTAGTCTTCTGAGGGCTTGGCTGGGAGGACAACGAGTTTGCCCTGTGCTCCTCAGTAGGCCCTAGATAACCTCACTTCCACCTCCTGTTCTCGGTGATGGGGTTGCAGAGCAGCTGGCTTATGCAAATAGACAGACAGACGACCAAGATGGAAGATACATGACATAATCTTGAAAGTGGAAACCATTTCTTCTAGCAGGTCACAGCGACCAGCCTCCATATTCATGGAAAGTAGCTCTAGTTTGTGGGTACTAGAAAGTGGGGGCCCTGGGGCCATGCTAGAGCTTGGCGGCAGCACCTGCCTTGGCATGTGTTCTGTTTTCCTCCTAGCTGGAGGTCAGCTGTGTCTCTTACCTGTTAAGTCTCCCTAGTCAGTGCTTGTTTTTTTTTCCATAACAATCTGTCAAGGTTCTAATTTTTTAAACAGATGGAGCCACTCAGGTCTAGAGCGGCTGTTTATCTAAGCCGTGCAGCCACTACATGGCGCAGTCAGAAAGGCATTCCTAGGTCTTTGTGTTTCAGAAACCTGTGGTTCTTTCAGGATAAAACCGATGTGCTGATTTTTATTTTCTAAAGTGCTTTCTACAATGTGTCTCTTGTCTGTCAGTTTTGTTGATAATTAAGAGGATCAACCTTGTGGCAGCCAATCATGACTAGATCTGGGCATGCAGCCTTCACATTTAATAATTCTAAGACAGGCGATGTTCTGAGATGTTCTAGCCACTCAAGGCTGTCTATTCAGGAGTTGCCTCTCCAAGGCCTCCGAGTGACTTGAGTGTTGTATTGGATATGGATGCTTGGGAGGTCCATGAGGAGAGCACGTACATCAGCAGCCTTTCCCACCTTCTGTGGTGATTCATCTGCCTCTTCCCCTTAGGAGAAGCGTTTTCTACTAAAACATTTGCAGATAAGCACAGGCTGTAGGCTTCTAGCTTGGTGGTATTGTTCTGTGTGGTGGTTTCCCTGCAGCCTGTACAACAGACAAGGGGAAAAAAATCAGGGTGAGATGAAAATGAATCTCGGCTCAATCCTGATTTTATTGTCACCAGAGCTGAGCCAGGAGTTAGAGTCTGACCCAGAGCATTCGACTTTAGCCACTGTTTAAGCACAGCACAATTTTGGGAAAGCAAAGTATGCAGATAACGATTAATTCCGTCCCAAGTGCACAAAAATTTAAGGAATGTTTACATTGAGATTCTTTACAGAGTACACCTAGCTTCTTTCACAAGAGTGGGTGCTGTGGACTCAGAGATAGTGCCCCAGATATAGGATCTAGAGAGCTTGACTGAGGTAAACATAAGACCTGTGAGTTATCAGGGTTGGCCTGGCCCTAAGATAACAGAGTTATCTTAGGCTTTGATAAAGTACACGTGACATCACTCATAAGAATGGCTTTTATGGTCTAAAGGCTCAAGGTTTTAAGGGAAAGGGTCTGGGACAAGAAAAACAGCAATTCTGGGAGATCTGGGCAGAGGCTGTGTCATCAGAGAGCAAGGGATCACCAGACTGTAAAGCTCTACCATTCCTGGCATTCCAGGAAGAGCTGCTTCACACCTCATTCCATCGAAGAAGCAAGAGGGGGTGGGGAGGTGGGGGGAGTGGGGGGTGGGGGGTGGGGGGTGGGGGGTGGGGGGGTGGGAGGTGTTTGTTAACTTTTCTGGTTTCTCTGGTGCTTCTCTGTGTGCATAAGGCCCTTTTGTCCTCTACAGTGCTCTAAAGTAATCTTCCCCAATAAATGGTTCCAGAGACAGAGCCTCAGTGTGAGGAAAAAGCCCTGGCCTCCCAGCCTAGCCTGACATTCTGTGGGCTGACTTCAAGAAAGGTGCTTTGATTTTTCTTTTTCATTTTGAACAAAGTTCTTCTGGCCCCGTATTTGTCTTTGAAAGTGTTGGATGAATCTGTGTTTCTAATTTCAGTCTTTCTCCCCTTTTCACTCTTTCAAAAGGGGAGCACTGCAGGTGGCCCTCCCAAACTCTGCACTGTGACCCTTCACCCTCCAGGCCTCCACTTTTATGTCTTCAGGGACTTATTCTTATACTTATTCTTGCAACGCTTCTTGTAGTTTCACAAAACTCATTGGCTCAAGATTTCATTAAAAAGATTCTTATCAAGGAAAAGAATGTTTTCTGTCTCTAGTTCTCTGCATGACTAGAGGTTTATGGAGCATGGTGGGTTTTTTTTCCTAAGCTCTTTGTGTGTGTGTGTGTGTGTGTGTGTGTGTGTGTGTGTGCACATTTTCATGCATGTATCTGTATATATACACACACGTATACCTGGAGAAACATAGTAGAAAGGAGATGCTGGGAAGTGGGTGAGATAAAGAATCATGAATGGGCTTTTTCAAATATTTTTCTGCTCCTGGGAGATGGCGGAGGCTTCCTATGTCGACAGTTTTACTTTGAGGCAGATTAGTTTTTCCAGTGACCTGAGGGTACTCTTTCCTTTTGCTAGAATTCTGTAACACTAGAATTTTTCACACACACACACACACACACACACACACACACACACACACACACACACACACACTTTTTGTGTGTGCCTGTAATTATATGAATAATGCTGGAATGTCTTTGTATAAATGTATCTGCATGCACAAAATATTTCTAGAAACTTCTGTAGTTGTTTTCAGGGCCTTCTCATTCACACTCTAAGGTTCAGTCCTCAGGAGGAGTTGTTCTTTGCCCTGTTTTGGGGTTGTTCAGGTCCATGTGAAAGTCCTATCTGGTTCCCATCACCAGAAATGCCAAAGGTATCTGTCTGCCCGAAAGGAAACAGAGTTTGGAAAGGAGAGATAAAGGAAGTTCCTTTCGTACAGTAGCGTGCTGTTTTGCATCCAGACAGAAGGCATACGAATCCGGAAGCATGTACATGGTAAAGGAATGGAGAGTCTCTTGGAGTTTCCAGTCTCGTCAGCTTCTGAGAGGTGTGCGATCAGAAGTGCATGCTACAGCAGTAGGCATGGTAGTCATCAGAATGGCAGATCAGTCAGCTTTGTCCAGCATTGTTGTGGGTCTTCCTGCACTGGCACTCAGAATCCTTGTCCCACCCCCACCCTACCACGAGGCACAGATCGTTTTCATCCTAAAAGGAGTAAAGTAGTTTAGGAGCTCAGAACATGAAAGAAGTCAGGGATTCAACCTCTTGTTTGCTCTCAGCACATGGATATGCTTTTGTTTCAGACAAACTGGTGTTTCAGCTTGACTTCATGAAAAGAGTATGATAATCAAATTTTCTGGTTCTTTTCTGCTCCTGCTGCTGCTTAGATTCCTCAAGACTGTTTGTGGGAGGGGTTGAGTGGGTAGACGTGTGTGTGTGTGTGTGTGTGTGTGTGTGTGTGTGTGGTGTCTGTGTGAGTGTGGTATGTGAGCATCTGGGTGTATGTGGTGTATATGTGTGTTCATCTGGGTGGAGTATGTGAGTATGCATATGTTTGTGTGGAGTGTGTGTGTGTATGTGGTGTGTGTGTGTGTGTGTGTGTGTGTGTGTGTGTGTTTGTATGTGTAGTGTGTGTGTGGTTACTCTGTGTCTGTGTGTGTTGGTGGTGTCTCTCTGTGTGTGGTATGTGAGCATCTGTGTGTGTGCTGTATGTGTGTGTTTGTCTGGGGAGAGGTGTGTAAGTATGCATGTGTGCGGAGTGTCTGTGTGTCTGTGTGTCGTGCATGTGTCTCTGTATGTATGGTCTTTGTGGGGTATGTGTGAATGCTGTGTGTATATTGCTGTTTTACTTTCCCCTTTGTATGTCACAGAAACACTGAACGTTATAGTATTATTCAACCTGTTATTAATTTAGATGGACCTAGTGGCTTGTTGGTAATGGACAGAGAATTGATGGTGACAATGTGCAACCTGAGAAAGTCAATTACAACAGGCCCTGGCTTTTCCGTTGTTGCTCTTGGATGCTTACCCTGTGGGAAGGCAGCTGCCATCCTGGGGACAGTGCACTCTTCCCCCATGGAACCGCATGTAGTGAAGAACTAAGACTTCAGCCAGCACCAACAGGGACTTTGCTCAAAGATTCATAAATGGATGTTTCTTCCAACAAGGCCTTCAGATGACAGGCGTCTCAGACAAAGATTCAACTACAATTTCATGAGAAAGTATAAATAAGAAATGCCTCAAGCTGGCAGGGTGGTGGCACATGCCTTTAATCACAGCACTCAGGAGGCAGAGGCAGTTGGATCTCTTAGGTTGAGGTCAGCCTGGCCTACAGACCAAGCTCCAGGACAGCCAAGGCTACACAGAGAATCCCTGTCTCAGGAAAACCAAAACAAGAAAAAAAAGAAAGAAAGAAAGAAAGAAAGAAAGAAAGAAAGAAAGAAAGAAAGAAAGAAAGAGAAAAGTGATATCATTTCTCCCTCCGTCTCTCTTTCTCCCCCTCCCAGACTGATCACCTAAAATTACAACATAGAGAAATTGAAGGATAAGAGAAGTTTATGGTTCACGGGTCACTAAGGTGGGGACTTTACCATGTAGTGGTAGGTGGCTGACATAAGAATGGCTGAATAGTACCGCAGGTTGCCTCCGTTTTCTGATTGCACTGGCAGTCCAAGGCTGTGGATCAATGACAGCATCTGGAATTTATGGATAACTGCTACCACTCAGATGCTTTCTCTCAACTCTGGAAAATGTGCAGTAGGCTTCCCAAACTAGATCATAACTTAGGGACCATTGGGTACAGGGAGAACCAAGTCACCTGACCCAGGAACGTAAGGTTCTCTCCCTTTTCCACAGTTCGGGTCTGATAATCATGTTCCCTTCCGGGTGTCGACTTTTTGTTCTCCCTTGGGAGCTCTCCTCGTGCCCTTTGTTGTTGGGGTGCTATGGGGTAATGAGGTGTTTTGTTCTTGCCTTTGAGTCCAACTTCCAAGACCTCATCCAAGGACTCGGCATTGAATATGACCAGGAGTCAAGAATAGAGACTCGCTGCAGTGCCAACATTTGAGCTGTTGCCTGTTATTATTCTTAAAGAACAGGCATGTTTATGTATGAGAGTCTCTCGGTGTATACAGACTCCAGAGGCTCCCTTGGGAGAGAAAAGTACCCAGAAGGGAGGAAGTAGCTATGGAGAATGCTCTCAGGAGGAAACTTGTTGACTCTCCAGAGTGAGGGAGCAGGGAGCCTTGTGGCTTTTTTGCTTAACAGATGCAAGCAGAGTTTTTGGTACGAACAAGGCCTATTTTAAATGTGCTTTTAATTCGTCAATAAAGTGCTATCATCCTAATTTAAAATAGGTTCTGTAAGCATTGTAACCATACTTAGTGTGGTCTTTGACATCATATCAGGGAGTCTGTTTCAACCATGTATGTCAATATGTTGTGTTATAAGATCTGCATTTGCTTAAAGAGAAATGGTTTAGGTGACTAAGGGCTTTTACATCCCTTATGGTGATATATCATATCTCCGTGTCACCGTTTTTTGGGTGCTAAGTGACGATGTCACCTGGTGTGCTGGCTAGTTTGTGTCAACTTGACACAAGCTAGTTCATCGGACAGGAAGGAGCTTCAATTAAGAAAATATCTCCATAAGATGGGGCTATAGGCAGACTGATAGAGCATTTTCTTAGTTAGGGATTGATGTGGGAAGGTCCAGCTCTTTGTGGGTGGTGCCATCTCTGGGCTGGTGGTCCTGGGTTCTATAAGAAAGCAGGCTGAGCAAGCCAGGATTTGCAAGACAGTGAGAAATTCTCCTCCATAGCCTTAGCATCAGCTTCTGCCCCAAGGTTTCTGCCCTACTCCAGTTCTTTTCCTGACTTTTTTCAATGATGGTCTATGATCTGGAAGCAAAAGTCAAGTAAACCCTTTCCTCCCCAAGTTGCTTAGGTCCTGGTGTTTCATCACAGCAGTAATAAACCCAAGACATCTTGGAAACCTTACATGACAGCTTTGGAGTGAGGGCCATTAGAGAGAGGAGAGACCTGGGCAAGGTGAGTGGGTCACGTTCTCGTCTAAGTAGGCGAGTCTTCTTCAGAATTGTATTTATTTGCTAAGCTGTCATAATAAAACAGGGGCAGAGTGGAGTAAGTGACACAGATTTATTTCCTCCTACTTCTCGAGGCTAGAAGTATTAGATCAAGGCATTGGTGATGCTGACTTCTCTGGAGGCCTGTCCCCAGCTTACTGACAGCCTCTTTTACACAGTGTCTTCCTCCGTCTTTCCTTTGTGCGTACCCAGTGTTTTGTTGTGCTTGATTTTTCTGCTATAGGGACACTGGTCAGATTGGACTAGGGTCACCCATTTGGGTTCACAGTTCCTTCAGTCATGTCCTCAAGTCTTTATCTTCAAATACAGCTGCATGAACGTACTGTGTGAGTTGAGGTTTCAAAAGGAGTTTTGGGGTGACACTACCTCACCCTAAGCATCCCCTCAGGTGTTAGAGGGTCTTAAGTCTCTATGATGGTAGTAAAACAGAGTGACCTCTAAAGAGACTGGATCCTTTTCTCATTTTTTGCCATTCTAGAAATAAATTCCGAGACGCTTTCCGTGGAATACACGGTGTTAAAGTTAGAAATGCCAACAGTGATAAAGGCCCCTTTGAATGACACCCTGATTTACTGTTAAAGAAGCTGAGAGCCAGGGAGTGACTTAACCAGGTTTATAATTAGGTCTTTTGGGTTACAACCCAGTTCTACCCACTCTAAGACAGATGAGAACAGTAACCAGCCTCTCTGACCTCACCGTTGCCTTAGCCACATCTCAGAGGTGCTCCACCACAAGGGTGGTGTGATATTCTTTTCAAGCTTGAAGGAGGGAGCCTAAGATGTATACCTCAAGGGGAATGTGCTGAGAACATTGTATAATCAAAGCTTTTTCTCCAAAGGAAGACGGTTTTTTTAAAAAAATTCTTTCTTCTTTCTGAGCTCCTAAAGGAGGACGAATTTCTCACCATGAGTTGAGGATCAAGGCTGCTGAGTCTGTAGGAGGATGGTTCAGCGAGAGCCGGCAGTTAAAGGATCCATTTAAGGTTTTAATTTGGAATTAAGGTAGGAAATGGTGCCCTGTCTTAACACACAGCCACCATGCTTTGTAGCATTACGTCAGACTGTCGACGTTTAATTTTGGAGTCTGTGCAGTGACAGGGAAAGCTGAGGTGTGAGTGGCTTCTCCCTAAGTGGAGTTAAAGTTTGCAGATGTGTGTTTTAAAGAAACCTTTTGAAAAACCACACAGTCAGATACAAGTAATGGTCTAAAAACCCATACCTGCACTAGGAAACGGCTGTGCACAAGACCGAGCGAGGGTTTCTACTCAGCACTCAGCCCTGGGGAGAGGCCCCGTAACATCCCAGACTCCCTCTCCTGACGCAAGCTGAACACCTCTCAGGAAGTCATTAAGAGAGAATGGAATTCCAGACGTTTCCTAGTCTGAAGCCTAAGTTGGACTCTCTTCTCTGGCTACAGGTTGTTTATAAAGTAACTTGTCTGAACACATAAACAGAGAGGTTAGACTCTGCGCTGGCTACAGGTTGTTTATAAAGTAAGTTATCCTAATGCATAAACAGAGATGTCTTTTAACATACAAGAACACTTTGCTGGGCGTATTGTATCTGTTAATCGGGAGATGCAATATTTGTACTGTAGATACACTGTATTTCAACAGATGATTTATTCAGTGAAAATTGAGATAGGCGTCCTGCATAGGCCAGGAAGAATGAACAGTCATGAAGGTAATGGTTTCTACTCTCAGGGAGTTTGTATCCTAGTAAGAAAAAAAAAGTAGATTTTAATATAATAATTTCAGTTTTGAATGCACACTGCTTTGAATAAGTTCTCCAAAGGAAGGAATATGATTCTCCAAGATAATGGAAACAGGGGAAAAAGAAAGCCTGTTCCAGGCATGAGGGAAGGATGAGGAATCAGTGAAGTTCGCTGGGGAGGGCTGGAGAGAATGTGCCAGAAGATCTGGACTAGAATGGACTGAGCAGCCTGTGCAAAGAGCTTATGTAATGGATAGGAGACGAAAGACTGGGTTTTTATGTCCTGTTTGTGTTTTTGGTGTAACTGGGACAAATCATTCTTTTGGGCTCAGGACCCTTATTTATGTTATGACCGAATTTGAGTCAGAATCTGAGTGTTCTCAGATCCCTTATTCATATAAAGGCAGTTCTGCAACCATGAAGTGAATTACCTGGGGCCATTGACCTCCAGTAGTCAGGTCCAGCAGTAGAGAAAAAGAAACATGGTAGACCCCTGGCTCTATGCTCTGGGAATGTAAAGGAAGAGGGAATTAAGCAACCTTCACAGGAGCAGAGAAGACTGGGGGCTTTATCCAAGAAAGCTTTCTACCAGAAGGTGAAGAAGTACAGTTAGCCAAAGCATCCCATGAGAAAGTTGTGTAGTGTCTAGAACGATTCACCAAAACATCAATGGCGTCGGGCAATACTCTAAAGAAGCAGTTCTCAACCTGTGGGTCGCGACCCCATTGGGTACAGCGGGGGGGTTGGGGGGGAACACGTATTTACATTACAATTCATAACACTGGCAAAACTACAGTTATGAAGTAGCAGCAAAAATAATTTTATGGTCGGGGGTCATCTCAACATGAGGGACTGTAGCTGTATTAAATGGCTGCAAAATTAGGAAGGTTGAAAACCACAACTCTAAAGAGCCATGTTTTTTGGAAATCTCCAGATCCCAGCAGTGTGTCTCTGTGTGCTGCATACATAAGGGAGTGCAATTGTGTTTCTCTTCACAGCCTCCCAGTGTAGCTGGGACAGCATCCCAGTATAGGGAGGAAATGTCTAATAACCATAATCTATTGATTTCAGTACGTCTCTCCCCTCAATTTTTTACATCTCTCACATTAGTGTGATCATAGAATTTATGACGTATTTTTAAATTATTATTATTTATTTTGGTTCTTAATTTGATTTACAGCCTGTCAGTAAATGCCCTTTCTACAGCAGGGGTCATTTAATAAGAGATTTAGAAGTTCAGGTCAAGGACAAATTTCAAGGAAACGGAAGGCTCCTGAGTGAGGTGTTTAAAAGTCGGGGCAATTTTAGTGTTGTTTATTTGAAAAACATACCTCAGAGCTTTCTTGACAAAAAGGGGCCTTTGAAGAGCCGTACTGACGTCATTTATTGTTTCTTTGCTTGCTTACTTTTGCATGTATTGATTAATTTTGTGCAGAGCTTGATTCTAGCCCAAGCTGGTCATGAACTTGAAGTGATCCCCCTGCTTTACACTTCTAAGTGCTGAAATTACAGGTGTGTGCTGCCACACCTGGTTTAAAGATACTTTCTGTGTATCCTTGTGTGTCTTTTCCTGGGGAGATGTCAGTAAATGCCCGCTTACCCCACCCCCCCCAAAGGACACAGTTCACCTTGGTGGGCAGTGTAGTCTTTAATACCATCCCTGCATGGTATTTATAGTCAATGTGGAATGATACAATCTGTCATCACACTACTGAGACTTTCACTTGTTGGCCAACTGTCCTTGGAGAGACACATTTTCTTGTGTTAAGGACAGCGAAGCCATTCACTTAGTTGAAGGTGCTTGGAGGGGTGAACTTTAACCAAGGAGTTCAGGATGTGGGTTTCCATGACAATCTGACAAAAAGAACAAATGTCACAAAATGAACAAATGTAAGCGTGGTCATTATGTTGCTCAAATCAGGGTTCCAAAATTTATATGCTCGGCAGACATCTGTGGGGCTCTGGTTGATACAGATCGCCACGCCTTCCCCAGAATTAATATGTCAAAGTCTCTGTGGTCCCTGTGGGTACTTAGCAATTGCACCAAGTGGTTTCTTGTGCCGAAACAAGTTAAAGGAACACAAAGACTGTAGATGCTTTTTTCTTTGCCTGTGTTTCCTCTCAGCTGGGCTTTGTTTGCAGCCTTTTTCAAGTATGAATGGCGATTGGAGCCTGAGGCAGTATAGCATTCCAAGGGCAAGTCGGAGCCCAACAGAGCCAGTTTAATTAGCTGGCCTGGATAGCCAGAACACCAATCACTTCCTCACCAGTGCAGCCTGCCTGGGGATGCTGCCTGCCTCTCCTTCCAGGTCCCTTCTCACCTGTAATTGTGTTTCTCTTCACAGCATCCCAGTGTAGCGGGGACAGCATCCCAGGGTAGGGAGGAAATGTCTAATAACCATAATCTATTGATTTCAGTACGTCTCTCCCCTCAATTTTTTTTACATCTCTCACATTAGTGTGATCATAGAATTTATGATATATTTTTAAATTATTATTATTTATTTTTTTTACAACTCTTGAGAAATGGTGAATCTTATTATTCAGTAAGAGACCAAGGTTTGGTTAGCTGGGGTTGCTCCATTTACAGTCTAGAATGCTGAGGTGGTGTCATTACTGGGGGACATCTCTATGTGCCAGGGAACTGATTTTCAGATGAGCGCCCTGCCTTTCTTTATACTAGTTATTGATAGCTAAGTAAATAGTTCCCCCCAAGCACAGTGGGTTATAAGTGAGTATTACCTCACATAGAGCCTTTTAGGACCAAGTGTTATGAGCAGGCTTAGCTGTGTGGTTCTGATTTGGCATTGCCTGGAAGGCTGAGGTTTATGGTTAGCTGGTATTGCTGTCACCCAGATACCTGACTGGTGCCGAAGGACCCATAGTGCCAACATAAACATCTTCACAGCATAGCAACTGGCTTTCTCTAAAGATTTCAGGGATCAAGGCAAGGAAAAAAGTCGCAGTGCTGTTAATGCCTTAGCGTCAGAAGTCTCCCGCCAGCTCCTCTGTACACGCATTTGACACACACACTAGCCTTGGCTCACGGGGAGGCATTGCACATTGTGTGCATGTCTGAAGGTGGAGGGCCACTGGGTCTGGCTCTGTTTCCCTTCTGCTGTAGGGTCTTTCCAGCGTAGATTTGTCTTCGTCATCGTGGCCGTTTCATCCCCTTACGCCATTTCTTAAAACGACAATTCTACGAGATTACTGCCCCATTCTACCGTTTCTGAAATTTTAATGAGTCCACAGATAGCCAGTGTCTGTGGCTAAGGCACAGGCCCTGATTCTGTAGGTCTTGGCTCAGTCAGTCATGAATGTACCTGAGACTTGGTGTTCTCACTGGCTCCTGGTTTTATATGTGATGTCCTGAGTGTCAAAGCAAGTAGAGCCAACAAGCCTCCAGCAGCGTGGTCTCCCATGCTCCTCTATTGCTTTGGAAGACAAACAGGTCTTCGAGAAGGAAGTAGAGAAACAGCCACTTCCTCCAGGAGGTTAGTTGAGATGGAGGTATGCAGAGGAGCAGAGTCCATAGTGTGAGGGAGGCAGCATGCTGCAGCTGTGAGCTTCTTCACAATGAAGGTCAAGTTTCAGGCAGCAACAGATGGGTGCTCCAAATGGAAAGGGAATTAGCTAGCAGGGGCGGAGGGGACTTGGGAAGGGATGAGATGGAACTCAGAGCAGCGCTTAAAACGAGATGTGCTAATGCCTTATCCAGACCACAGAAACCTGCTGGTGGATTCTCAGCCCTCTCTTCTCACTTTGCTGCCCTCTTCCTCATAGACAGACAGACAGACAGACAGACAGACACACACACACACACACACACACACACACAGAGCCACACAAACATGCACTCACACAAGCATGCTGGCTTACTCACTCACACACTTTTGAAACCTTAGCAATCAGACAAGCTCTGGGCTCAGAAAGTGTTTCTCCAAATAAAGTTACAGCTGAAATGGTCCCACGAGAGCTGCATGCTTTAAATCTGCTTAGACAGAAGCTGAAATGCTGGGCCTGGGAACCTGCTCTTCTTCTCGCCTCTGGTAGACCGTCTCTCCCGTGTGCTTAACACATCTCTTAAGAGGAACATATTGAGTGCCACAGAATGGAGCAGTGTCTGTTTCGTATCTGTACCACTCTGTTCATCTGTAAGCACAAACTTCCAGCCCTGTGTAATAAAACACGGAAGTTGAAAGTGCACAGTATGTGTGCTGAGAGTGAACTCTGGACCTGTGAAGCAAACCAAAAACATGGCAGGGTTCTTCATGCGGTGCAGGGGGAGTCCTGTTTTAACATCTAGTTATTTGGAGGGACAAACCAAAGCTGGAAAGGCTCTCAGCATGAAATCCAGCATCTGCTTTGCATGTGTCCTTGGTGCTGTGAAGGTGGGTGTTGATCTGCACTGCCTAGGGTCTCCTCTGTAAAAGATTCAGTTGATAGATGGGACAGTTACTTGCAGTGACACAACAGTCATTTGGTGAGGTACTCTGCTGAATATTAGCCAGTGAGTACATACGTGCCTGGCAGGAGTGCAAAATACTATATAACCACTTTGAAACATAATGTGACACTCTGTTAAAAAAATAAATTAATACACCACACGCTGAATTACCACACCAATTACACTCCCCAAGTATTTACCAGAGAAAGATGGAATGTATATCTACCTAAAAGCCCGCACATGAACATTTACAACAGCTTTATTCAAAATGGCAAGACACCAGAAAGTGGTGAACAGGTAATTGTGTTCCCTGCATACAATGGGCCACTGCCCAGCCGTACAATGAAGTAGCTTTGAGTCAACCAGGCAGATGAAACTGAAAAGCGCCATGCGAAATGGAAGAGGGCAGCCACACAAGATTACCCGCTGTTATATTTAGGTTTTATTCAGTAAATCCCAAAGTTATCCCCACAAATGAGACAGGAGATTGCCCAGATCTGAAGAAGGACGTTGACTACAAAAGACAGTAAGAGAAGTTTGAGGTACAATAGAAATTCTCCATTTCCCTCCCTCCCTCCTGTGAGGAAATGATTCAACTTAGCGTCCTTGTGATCAGGAACCCAGACTTGCCCAGGAGTGACCTGGAGCCTTGGCCTCTCCATGGCTCATTCTAGGTGTGAGTCAAGTGATCACCCGCTCTTCTCTGCCTGTGTTCGACTCCAGCACCCATCAGGATGTTAACCTGCCAGTGGCTGCAGGTATCCTCATTAGAAAATGAATTTGTGTGTCTACATGCTATTTTGCCTTTATGTATGTACAGGGGGAGGAAAAGAGGGGAGAGCAAAGTGGAATCATTCATGTTTTCAGAAGAGTGCCTTGTAAGGCGGCTGCCAGTCGGGGGAAAAAACTAAGGCTTCACACTGGCTTCTCGTGATGCAGGGCACCCGAGATTCAGCGTGACGTTTTTAGTTCCTGAGTCTTTCACTGCCGACTCTACGTCTTTGATGAACATTCTAGGAGCTATGCTGATTCCTCCCCTCTGTTCTCTGGGGTTTTAAGGACAGTGAGGATAGACTGTTGGTGTCACTATACTGGGCTCTCTGTCACATATTTTATGTTTGGCTTTTTTTTTTTTTTTTTTTTAAAGCAACCTGGAGGTTCTAAGCCCTGGGACATTAGCTGGCAGCAGTCATGGCCAGAGTCATTGTAGTACCTGTAGATATTGTTAGTGAATGCTTACGGGTGTGAATCAAACCTCAGTACGTTTATGGTTGACTCTTAAGAGAAGCAAGACCCTTCCTTTACAGCTGTGATAATGTTCTAAGTAAATCTTCCTCTCTCCCTTGAGGAAATTCCCCCAGTGACACAGTTGTGTGTCAGATTTGCACAGCAACAGCTAGCTTTGATGCAAAGACGCTTAGCAAAGTGTCAACCCTCAAACATACCTAAGACAATAGAACCGGTTCCTCTTTCGCATTGTGTTCTCATGCGCTCTGTGCGCCTCGGCCAGGATTGGCTTTCTAACCTTCGCCTTCCATTAGTCAGCGGTTAGTTAGACTCAGGGTTCCAACATGTCCTATCTGGCTCCTCGAACCATTGCAAGTCATATTTATTTGTACTTAAGAAGCATAATCTGAGCTAGAAAGCAAGCATGCTATTTTCAAGTCTGCAGAGGAGATATGTGTTAAATCTCAGTGTGGGCAAGAAAGCACGTGCTGTGTTAGGTGATAAAGATTTCCCTACTGACCAAAGCAGAGTTGCTATCTTCTTCAATAGTTTTTGAGCCTGCTAATTAAAGAAACTGGAGCCAAGGCTACTGGTCGTAGTGGGAGCTGATGAGGACAGGATCCCAACACCATTCCGGAGCTGCTTCCTCCAGCCCCCGGCACACTCTCTTTGTGTGGGTTATTTAATAAATTCATTTCACAACCCATAGAGCACAGTAGGAAACAATGCAATTACTGAACCATAGGAACACAGCTGCCAACATCTTGTTGATTCAGAATTGTCCAAACACTTCCATGTGGGGGCGGGACGGATGCAATTTGCTGGTTCAACAGTTGACATTGATAAATTGGAGTTTCCTTTCCTCTGCCTTCTGTTGGAGGTACTAATGAACATTGAAAGGCTAGAGAAACAGAGAGGGAAGGGAGACTCTTGCCTCATCTGCATACTAAGTAATTGGACCCGGGAAATGCGACACCAGTAGGTACTGAGTGGACATATTTGAAGCCACTAATAAAAGCCAAATAAAATTAGACTTGTGAAATATTAATTCTGCTTGCATGTTGAGTGGTCTGGAGTCTTTATCCTCAGGAGAAAGTATGGCTTTTTCCTAATATTCTTTCATATGTTTTGTGAATTTTTTTTTTTATGTTAAATGAGGCACTGTGCCAGGATTCCTTGGCTTCTGGAAAATGATCTTTAAGGTCTCTTCCAAGTTGTGTCTCCTCTCCCCCCCACCCCCCTTCCATGGCATAAGAATTTGCCCGAGACAATCTGCACGCCCTCACAGGCGTCTGTTTTGTACAACATTCAGCCCCTCATTCGTTCAACAAGTGCGTGATGTGCCAGAAATAAAAGAGGTGACCATCTGGACGCATCCCCCGGGTCCCTTTCGAGAGCTGCCGTTCTAGCGGAGAGATGGGCAGGTAGAGGGGCACAAGGCAGGATGGAACCGAGAGGAGAAAGCTGCTTACTGACCTAGGCCACCAGCCGCCGCTGCTGGCAGCTTCCAGCATTTTCAGGTAGATTCCTGAAATAGATCCGTAGATGCTGAGCGAGCATGGGAAGGGTCCTCGGGACTGTGCTGTGTGCCTTGCCGGCTCTCTGCGCTCTTTTTGGTATGGGAAAGATTGAGAGTGCACCCGAAACCATGGATGATTGCTGGGATGAGAACCTACACGGAGAAAGAAAGGAGGATTATACAGAGGCTGGAGGGAACAGGGTTGATGCAGATCTGACATGCAAGGATTAAAATGTTTAAATGGAAGACCTTAATCATGTACTTTCGTATTTCCCTTCTTGCACAGAGGCCACAAACGAACTTCAGCACACCTTTATGGAGTCGCCTATTTTAGTCAAAACATTACATCTGAAAACTATGTAACAGGTTTTCTGTTCTCCTCATCCACAGATGTGAGATTCTGTTTCTCTCTGAACTAATTGGGGCTGGGGTGGAGCTCAGTGAGAGAGAGCAGGGCTCTGCCTCGGGAAGCCTCTTTGCACACGGCACTGTTGCCTCTGTTAGCAGCCAGCTCCTAATCTGTGCCTCAGGTGTACATAAGGTCTTCTTACCTACCAGCCTCCTTTAGTCATTTGGCTCTTTTTTTTTTTTTTTTTTTTTTTTTTTAAATCTGGCAAATCAGATGTTCTCGAAGGCTCAAGTGTGAAGATTCACGTTGCTTTAAAGGATGAAGTCTTCTGGAGTAAAGTCCCTCCTTGATCTGAGTTTATTCTCACATCCAAACACTCTTTCTGTAAATCCGGATATAGCCTGACAAGAGATTTCTTCTCCTCTCTCTCTCTCTTTTTTTTTCTCACAAAGGTAAATCCCCGCTGAACATGAACAGAGACGTGTTAGGGTAAGCTTGTCTTCATAGGAAAAGGTCATTCAGCTGCCAATGGGATATATTTAGGGGGAAAGAAACAGGGCTTATTTTTAGGGCTTATAATTTTGCTTTAATTTTTTTCACATGTCAGTTTAATTCACAAATAAATGCCACGTGTGTTTTTTAAAAATATTTACTTGATATGTGTATGTACGTATGTATATATGTTTGCACAAATGCGTACATGTGGTAGGGTGATGGTGTACATGTGGAGGCAGAAAGATAACACAGGCATCTATTCTCTCCTATCATGTGGATTCATGGGATCAAACTTGGGTCATTAGACTTGGCAGCAAGCACCTCTAACCCCTGACTCATCCCATTCAGCCTACCACTTCTCCTTTAATAAAACAAAGGAGTATGGGCAGTAGACTTTGATTTACTTATTTTATGTATATGAGTACACTGTCACGGTCTTTAGACGCACCAAAAGAGAGCATCAGATCTCATTTCAGATGGTTGTGAGCCACCATGTGGTTGCTGGGAATTGAACTCAGAACCTATGGAAGAGCAGCCAGTGCTCTTAACCTCTGAGCCATCTCCCCAGGCCCTGGGCATTGGACTTTTAAAATTGACCATTTGCATCATGACTGGGTCTCAGAGTCCAAGCCATCCTGAATACTCCTTTCCGTCTGTGCAGCCCTGGGGCAGAGTTGACTTGGAAGAGTGATTTTGAGCATGCTGCGAGAAGAAGCCTTTAGTAACTTGGTGTTGGCTGGCTGGTTTTGGGGATTATGTAGCATTTATTTACTCAATGTTTGTTTATCTTATTTTCTTTTACTTTGCTTGAGGCAGGTCTTCAAGTCTCAGGTCCACCTCCCTCTGACTTCTGAGTGCTGGGATTAAAAGTGTGTGACACCTGCTTGGCTCTGTGTGTGTTATTTTTTTTTTTTTTTGTTTTTGTTTGTTTTATGAGAAGGTGGTCATGTTGCCCAGGCTAGCCTTGAATTCGGCCCAGTAGTCATCGTGCTTCATCTTTGTAAATAGTTGGGATTATAGGACGGAGCTGCCATGCCTGCCTTATGGTTTGAAAGTAAGCCAGCTTCATCTCAGCTTAAAACTGCTCTAAAGAGGATGTCAAAGTAATCTTGACTTTATTTTAAAAGCGTTTTGTTCAAGCCATTTGGAAATTTTAGGATATTCAGTTTTGAAATTCAGATATGAAATTTGACTTTAGTTTTATAATGTATCCGGCAGGATTAGATATGACTTCTGCCCCACTCTTCCACCCCATCACACCTGCTGGGCAGAGGCTTGTGGAAAGCAGAAGTCAGCTGGGTACTGTTATCAGTATTATGACCAGATTACCATGGGAAGACTTAGAATTTTGACACATACAGTCTGTCAGCTGAGCACGCTATCAGTTGACTCAGCACAGGAGCCCTGACTGAAGAATTGAGAGGACTGTGATCTACTCCTGGCTCAGGCACTGTCTTGCTTAGGGTTTTACTGCTGTAAAGAGACACCATGACCAAGGCAACTTTGATAAAGGACAACATTTAATTTGGGCTGGCTTAAAGTTTCAGAGGTTCAGTCCATTATCATGGCAGAAAGCATGGCACCACCAGGCAGACGTGGTGGTGGAGGAGCCAAGAGTTCTACATCTTGTTTGGAAGGCAACCAGGGGAGACTGTCTCCCATAGGAGCCTGCAGAAGGGTCTCTTTCACACTGGGTGGAGCTTAAGCATATTATTTCAAAGCCTACCCCCACCGTGATGCATTTCCTCCAACAAGGCCACACCTAATAGTACTACTATCTGGGTCAAGCATATTCAAACCACCACATTCCACTCCCTGGCCCCCAGAAGCTTTTTCAAACATATGAGTCTATGGAGGCCATATCTCTCTATAGCATTATACAAAATACTTAATCCAACTTCAAAAGCCCCCATGGTCTATCACAGTCTCAACAATGTTTAAAAGTCCAAAGTTCAAAGTCTCTCCTGAGATTCATGCAATCTCTGAACTGCAATTCCCTGTAAATTAAAAATCGAAAAAACCAGATCATGTACTTCCAACACTTATGGTCTGTGTGACCTTCAGTCTGCTTCGTGGTCTTTAGTGTTCTCATCTGTAGGACAGAACCATCCGACAAGACGCTCTGGGCGAGAATGGTAGCATTGAACTCCTCCCTTTAGAGTTTGCCATAAGCCATATGGGGCTCCCATAGCCACCAGAGAAGCCCTGCCTCTGCAGGGGTAGGCTGTTCTTCATTGCGTTTTTGTATCTCTCCTTTCCTTAGCCTTTATTGTCTCCATCACTGTGAGAGCGCCTTCGACACACTGGATTCCACTGTCCACAGTCCCGATCCCTCGCCTCGGCTGGTTAGTCTATTTAGGATAACATTTACAATCAGATCATACTCCCATGTAAAATCATTGCCTGTGGTGCCTAGACTCACAGCTGCCACTGTTTGGCAAATGACTTAATAATACCCTATTACCCTGGTATGGGGGATTAAAAGCTACATGTGAGGGAGGGAGAGGAAGGGGAGAGAAACAAAACCATCCAGGCATCCGGCGCCTCCTGCCTGCCTCTCCTGTCCTCTCCTCTCTTAGCTGATGTCCTGCCTGGATACCAGTTAACCTCGATACTCAGCTCTTAGTCCATACACCTCTCCCACAAGGGTGGGTGCTGTCTGCTGTGTGACACTCCAATTGACCGCATTTGGGGAATTAAATTGTAATTAGCATTTTCAATTCCAAGAGATAACTCTCACTTTCTTAATTGTGAAGTTGGTAAAATTTAAGACAAGGGGGACAAAACCAGAAAATTAAGCTTAAAAAATATTTCTTTCTGTAGGTTTAACCCTTTTTGCTTGTCAGTGGGTTCCCGATCCTTTCATCTTGGGACCCCTGACATGTAGAAGCTTGGGCAGCTCTGTTGCCTCCTGGGGCAGCCGTGGGTTTATGGGGATGGCAGTGAGGAATGGAGAGGCGGGGAGTTCACACCACTGGCCCAAGCCACATGCTTGTGAGCCAGTGTTTGCTTTGGAGTTAGACACTTGCGTTCTAACACAAAATCCCCCAGAGTGTCTAGCTTGGGTGACCATTTAGCCTCCTGTGCCCCATTTCTTCACATTAGCTGGGATGCCATGAAGACAATGGCAGTATAAAAAATACTTTGGGCCCTAAGTCAGCAAGAGTTCAGGAATGGATGGACAGTGATGGTAATCTCTGGAGGCAGCAGCAGCATGCAGAGAGATAGATGTGCCGCTGTTATTTTGGGTATGCATGCTGTGGATTTTGGGGTGAACTGCAGATGGTGTTGGGACATGGCCCCCTCCTCTTGATATGTACAAATCAAGGCAAAGGAACTGCGTAGAGATGGGTTTGCTTTGCAGGGCAGCCTGGGCCAGGATGCTGGAAGGATGCTGTTAGAAGACTCTGCACACTTTCATCTGCAGCCACGCATCATCTGTCTGAGGCGATAATCGATTCTTTCACTGCCCTGAGATGGCTATACATCCAGTGCCCATTATTTTCTTTCTAACCACTTTATAGTAACCTTAAATGTATCCTCTCCCTGCAACACGGGTCATCCTCTGTGTCTCTGGATTTTGAACTTTGAACGCCTTTCGGAGAGGGCTGAACTTACCGTTCACATTGTCAGGAGTCACGGGGCCATTAGGCCAGCTCTGTTTCATCCTGCATACATTAGACGGCAGCATTCAGATGGCTTGGCTTTCCGTTCTACAATGTGTTCGTTGGCACGTACATTTTAGAGAAATAATCTGTCTGAAGAGTCGGCACTTGAGTCTGCAGCTTTGACTTCTACAAATACATTGCTGATAGTTATGTTATTCATTAAATGAAAATTCAACAAAATTGGTCTTAGGAAAGAAGTGAGTGTGTGGCCGGGGCCTGAACTTGCTTCCCACTTGAACTTTGGTAGGACTCTTACGTTGGTTTTTTTTTTCTAACCGATGTTCTTGTGTAGTGGACTTTTAAATTATTGAAAGGTCATTGTGCTGGGGATATGCCTAGCATGTGTGGGACATCAGGTTCAAGCTCCACCATAACAAAAACAATGAATTAATGTATTTATTTTAATATACTGACACACTGGGTAGGCTGTAATATACTCTCATGTATGCAAAGCTGCCGTGTATTTATCATGAGGTGGTGACATTTAAGCCATTGAGTCTATATCTCTCAGTTAAATTGTATCTCCTGAACGTCGCCCGCTATGTCCCAGACACAAAGAGCCAGCTTTTTCATATCATCTATCTGGTCATTAGCCAATCTCTTTCTAAATCGTCTCTGTGACTCCGGTGTTGAGTCCCGGGAGTGGCTTCTTGGGTACCCCAACCCCATCTGTGCCACGCCCACACTTCTTCCTCAGTCCTTTCGTTTCTTACCCTTTCCAACCTTTTCCTGGAGTCTCCACCACAGCCCCTTTTACCCAGGAAGAGTGAGCCGGCAACACTTGGCCTTCATCAACAACTTCCCGGCCTTGTTTACCCACACTGTCCTTATTTGGTATTTTATGTTTTGGCTCTAGGCGTGGAAGTGTGGACTTTGCATCGAGCAGGCCAGTTCTCTCAGTGTGAGCGTTATCCCTTTACTCTCTTTCACTTTTGTTTTGAGACAGACTTACACTAAAATGCCCGGGCAGGCCTTGAACTAGCAATCTTCTTGCCAGCCTCCTGACCTGTGCCAACCAGCCTGACCAAATTATTATGTTTTTGAGATTTTATTTTCGAACATGTGTATATGTGTACATGTTTTGCATAGATCTGTGCACCTGTGCGCAGGTGCCTGTGTGGCTCAGAAGAGGGTATCAGATCCTCTGGAGTTGGGTTTATAGGTGGTTATGAGCTGCTGGTGTGGATACTGGGAACTGAACTTGGTTCCCTCTGAAGAGCAGTACTTGCTTTGACAGCTAAAACCATCCTCCAGCCCCAGAGTTGTGTGTGTGTGTGTGTGTGTGTGTGTGTGTGTGTGTGATTTTTAACCACAGCATCTCCCTCCGTTTCTTATTAACACATTTTTTATTCATAGACTATGGAAAGTCTGAGAACATGACGACCATTTAGTAATAGTCCAGTAATGTGCTGTTAAAGA
This sequence comes from Arvicanthis niloticus, assembly GCF_011762505.2. NCBI lineage: Eukaryota > Metazoa > Chordata > Mammalia > Rodentia > Muridae > Arvicanthis > Arvicanthis niloticus. The sequence goes on along the minus strand of NC_047669.1, from coordinate 15,570,412 downwards.
AGCAGAGGCCTGTGTAGGGGAGGTGATCACCAGTCCTAGCAGGCCTGGCCCGGCCCCGGGTGTCCTGCTGTGGACCCAGGGCTTGTCTGTAGATCACTGGCTTAAGGAGGCCTGCATCCCCACTGCTGTGCTCCCAGGGGTGGATGTCAGGCCCTGCCAGGCTCTTTACCTGCCTTGAAAGGTCTAGATGTGGGTAGGAGTTTTAGCAAAGGAGAAAGCTGACTGAAAGAAAACTTTTTAGAAAGCTCGGAAATGATCAGAGAGAGCTGAGGAACTGAGGCCCCTGTGGAGCTCTGCACAGGGTAGATCTTTTTGTAAGCACTGATTTCGTTTTCTGCTGAATGCCAGCCTCAGGCAGAATTGGGCAATAGGTATCTTGGTATGGTGCAGTGATTTGCAAACTGATTTCTCTGAAAATAAAGCACCCACCCTTCTACCCCCACCCTCCAAGAAAAGACAGACAGGAAGAAAGGAAGACAGACAGACATAAAGACAGACAGACAGACAGACAGACAGACAGGAACCATCTGATTTCAAATGCAAACTTAAGAGGATGCCTGTGATAGAGGCAGTGAGGAGTGGGTGAGGTGCTCAGAATCTCTCCTTGTGCTTCATCTTCTGCATCCACTCTCACTTAGCTGGGCTCCAGAGAGGCCTGATTCTGGGCACTGTTTGGAAACCATCCTGCAGTGTCATAGATTCAGAACTCTGTATGTAGGTAAACTCCATAAGCACTAAGGTTTTTTTTTTTTTTTTTTTTTTTTTTTTTTTTTGGTTTTTCGAGACAGGGTTTCTCTATGTAGCTCTGGCTGTCCTGGAACTCACTCTGTAGACCAGGCTAGCCTCGAACTCAGAAATCCGCCTACCTCTGCCTCCCAAGGGCTGGGATTAAAGGCGTGAGCCACCACCACCCAGCTGTTTTTTTTTTTTTTTTTTTTGATTTATTTATTTTATATATGTGAGTACACTGTCACTGTCTTCAGACACACCAGAAAAGGGCATCAGATCCCTCTTACAAATGGTTGTGAGCCACCATGTAGTTTCTGGGAATTGAAGTAAGGACCTCTGAAAGAGCAGTTTGTGTTCTTAACTGCTGAGCCATCTCTCCAGCCTGACTTTCTTAAAGCTGGTGTCAAACATGAGACTTTGGTATTCACTACATCAGATGGCGTGTACAACGCCTGAGCCATAGGAAGTACACATAAGCCCCTCTAAACCCTACTTTTTTCCTTTTCTCTTTAGTCTCCTTTCGCATGCCTTCTCCAGGAGCCCAGGGTCAGGGAGGGGGTGGGAGTGAGGCTCTGGCACAGGCACTCTTCTGACACACTGAGTTCTCCAGGACAACCCCCAGCCATTGTATGACCCTTCAACTTCTGTTTGTCTGTCTGACTCTAGATCTAATTAATCTCTGGAAGCTACAGCTTCTAGAAGAGAGGCTTGGTCCGCACCACCAACTGCTCTACACAACCCACAGGCAAGAGAGTTTCATCAAGGAGCTCCATAATCACTCAATGAAGAAAGGTGGCCTGCCTTCTGTCTCTGGCCTTGTAGAGTATAGTCCAGGCATTGTTATAAATAGAGTTCTGTAAACTTGTATTCTTAAACCAGTACAATTTGTTAGAAAGATGGAGTCAGGAGCATCATCCCCAAATAGTTAAAACTTAGAACCAGAAAACTAGCACAAGCAATTTTAGTCATACTAAGAAATAAATATCACTCCAACATAGGCCTTTACCTTTAAAATCTGGTTGAAGGTTCAGGAGGCAGACACAGTTAGATAACTGTAAGTTCAAGGCCAACCTGGTCTAAGCGGTACATTCCCAGTCCAGTTACAATTGCATACTGTGAACCTGTCTTTAATGTGTGTGTGTGTGTGTGTGTGCGCGCGCACGCGTGTGATATGCATGCCCTAATGGTTGTAGGAAAAAGACTAAGAAGTTGATATTGGAATTTGGTGACAAGAATAAAATTCAGCATACTAGCATTTTAACACACTGAAAAATCAACCTGATATTTTGTTCAGACTGTTTATGCATCCTGTATAAGCCATCCTCAATTTGGGTCTCATAGTCACAGCTAAGCCTAATCCTCACAGGTCAGTTTTGGCATTAAAATCCTGCTTCCTACGCCGGGCGGTGGTGGCGCACGCCTTTAATCCCAGCACTTGGGAGGCAGAGGCAGGCGGATTTCTGAGTTCGAGGCCAGCCTGGTCTATGGAGTGAGTTCCAGGACAGCCAGGGCTACACAGAGAAACCCAGTCTCGAAAAAAACCAAAAAAAAAAAAAAAAAAAAAGAATAAAATTCAGTAAAACCACAGAATGCAGTGGAGACTCAGTTCCTTGAGTGTCACGTGCAGTCTGGCTAGGGAGACCATAGCACTCTCTGGGGTGCTGTGTTCTACTGTGTTTGACTTCATTTTGCTTACTGTTACTACTTAGTCTACAAAGTATTTGCATTGTGAGAAAGTTCTATATGAAAGGCTAGTATTTGAAGTGTGTTGCTGTGACTCCGCAGCTCACCAGCCTGATACATGTCAGTTCATGTACGAAGACAGGCTGTTCGTGGAACACAGCGACCCCCAACACTTAAGAACACAAGGAGACACAGGTCAGAAGTCTCCATCCTCCTGAAATTCGTGGTTCCGTATAAGTCACACTGTGAGTCTGGTAAGATACCACCTAAGCAGAATGCTGTGCAGAGAGGAAAGGAAGTAACTGCTGCGGTAAACAGCTAGGAGGCAAACACGTGTACAGTGGGTAGAGCTTGCATCCTTTCTGTAGTTAAGGACACGGGGCCAAACACGAACTACAGACAAGAGAATTAGAGGAAAAAAAAAAAGAGAGAGAGAGGTTGGATATCCAAGCCAGTGTTTGATTGGGCGGCTGATTTTAGGGAATCCTTTCTGGGACAGAAGCTCACGGGAAGCATAAGGCCCAATCTAAGACCAGGAGTGAAACGAGATTGGCCTAAACGTGGGCAGTCTTGGCTGCAGGGATGGGGCCCTGCCAGAGGACTTGGTGCAGGCTGCTGAGGTGACAGCGCCTGTCCTCAAGAAGTCCCTTCAGTGGTGACAGGAGAAGAGGCCCATTAGGAGGCGTCGCCATGATCCGTGGTGTGATGAGATGTCTTAGCTGGTTGTGATGGCGACGCACAACAATGGGCTTTGTAGGGACGACCCTGCACCAGGCAGTTAAAAGACAGGATGTCAAACATTTGACGACTGAATTGATGGTGCCCGACTTTCGTGTACCTGCCTAATGATGACAGATGTGCCGTTTTCAGCAGTAACCATCACGGCTGCGAAGATAGCTGGATTTAAGTTAAGACGCTTGTGAAGGAGACAGGAGCTGGGATCACCTGACGCCAGTGACTGGTCTGGGCTGACTTGCTGGAGAGAAGGCTGGTGGTCCTCAGACCACTGTTGGGCACTCTCTTAGGATGGAAGCACCTTGTTCTTGGCCCCGGATGGGAAGATGCTCTGTTGTCTGCTCAAGTGCTGGTCTGAGGACCAGGGCATGATTTTAGGTAGGAAATTAGGTGCAGTGTTTTAGCTAAGTCAAGTTAGTGGGGCAGAACAGCTACGAGCTCTGATCTTTAGATAGTTTATTGAAGTAATGGGTATTTTTTTTCTTCCTTCCATGTATCCCCTCATTTCTTCCATCCCGCCCTCTCTTTCCACCCCTCCTCCTTCTCTTCCTCTTCTTCTGAATAGGGCTGACTTCCTAACTAAGAGGATGACCTTGAACTTCTGCTCCTCATGCCCTCCCTGTCCCCAGTGCTGAGAAGTACTGTGTGGTCCCCCATTCTGATTGTTTCTTCTTACAGGGAGCCATCTAATTATTTTTTTGAGTCTTAATTTATCCCTTTCCTTCTTTGACCCTCGTTTGACCTCATCTCTAGATATTGTTCATCTGTACAGAAAGAGTAGAGGAGGAAGCGGATGGCCAGGCGTGCCCTTGTCACAGTGAATTGCCAGGAGGTTAGGATTACGGCCTAAGGGCATTGTTCTTGTGTCTGCCACACAACACAGTTGATGCCCAGCTCTGGCTGTGCTCATCCCCGGGTGCCTCTGAGTGTGTGGTCCTTGACTGGCAGCCTCTGCCACCTGGGAAATTACTGGAAATGCAAATTATCCAGGCCTGCCAAAGCAGATAGTATAGAGACAGGCCCAGCAAGTCAGATCTTAACAAGTTCGCACCATCACTTGGCACAAGCCAGACAGGCTCATGCAATCCCCTAAGGGAAAGGAATGGATTGAATAGAAAATAAATTAATATATTAAAAAACAAAACGCCACATGCTCAAGTAATGCTAAAAGTCAGTGTTGTTCACTGACCCAGAGCGTTGTGAACAGAATTCTATTGGACAAAGAGAACTATATTTTCGGAACACTTTCCAAGTACCAGAAATGGTCCTAGGAGCTTTATTTACATAGATAGCTCTCAGTCAAGGCTCACAGGAGCCATGTGCCATATTATCCCCCGCCCCCTTTTTAAAGAAAAGACGAAACTCGAGTTTCAGAAACCCCATAGGCTTGAGGAGAAGGCTCAGCCTGAATGTGCCTTGCATACTCCGGCCCAAGTCCAGATCCCCTGCGCCCATGGAGGAAGCCAGCTGTGGCCGCACATCTGTAACTCCAGCGTTAGAGCTGGAGACAGTACGACCCTGGAGCCCACCAGTCAGCTGATCAGTTAAGTCCAAGGGTAACAGGAGACCCCGTCTCGACATAATGTGGAGAGTGACTGAAGGCAACACCTGATACGCCAGCCTCTGACCTTCATACACGTGCGCCTGCACGTACAGTAGCACCCACACATGCAGTCAGATTTCCAAATGTTGCAGAGCGAGCCCGTAAATTATGAGTCTCATATGTATCCTGAATTCATAACACCTTCCCTGCCGTCTCTTTTCTTCGGAATACCATGGAATTTTATCAGTGATGCGTGACATCCCCTTCAGTGGGGTTACTGCAAACTGTATGTGTGTATCAGGGATTCATCAGCGTGAAGCACAGTATCCTGACCCATTTTCAAAGCATATCAGTAAAATCAGGTATGAATTATACAAAAATTATGTCAAACCTTCAGGCTTTTTTTAGCCTAACGCGGTGGAGCTAGTACAACTGTAAGGAAAAGTTAGGGAGGTGCGCCCTCCAGTGGAGAGTAAGGAAAATATGCTCTCAGACCAAGAACTGTAGTGGGCTTTGCTGGACAGAAGTCTCCCTAGCGGGTTTTTTTTTTTTTTTTTCAAGACTGAAAATTTCAAGGCTCAGTTTTTATCCCAAAGTTGGAAACTGTTACTTTTATAACAAAATTTGGGTCTGCGTCATTTTATCATTTTATCACTATCTTGAGTATTGGATTTCTACATCACAATCAGACCACATTAAAGGTTATGTCTATCAATGGCTTTTCTCAACCCTGTAATCATTTTCCTGTTTAATTGTAAAATCTGATCTGAATAGGCTCTTGAAAGGTGTGCAGTGTGAATGTTCATGCCTTGTGTTTAATTTCTTGGATCAAAATTCACCTCCCCGACTGCCGATACCTTTTGAAATTGTATACCCGTGTGGATCTAGACGATTCAGACCATAGCATCTTTGGTTTCAGGGCTATCACTGCAGGCTATGACTGTGCTGCCAGTCCACACACTTGATACTCCTTGACCCACCTACAGGGTGGAGTGTTTGGTCAGTTCTCTCCATGAGGACTCTAGGCACAGGCACACTGTTCAGGCATAAGATGAATTTGCCCCTCTCTGGTGGGTGAAGGAGATACAGGCATGAACAAATAACCATCAGAGAAATCTTAGGAAAACACATTTTTTTTTTTTTTTTAAGTAACATGGATACCTGGGAAGTTAGAAATAAGAATGTGTTCCCAGTTGAGATGAATAAATTCTATGTTTTTCCTTGTGTGTTCAAGAGTCTCACCACAGTTGTGCCTTTGGTAATTAAAAAAGTAGCTACTCTGATCTCCAGAGCTTAGAATTTCCTGGTAGTGAACCCAGTCTCAAGTCCATGTAGTTAAACGTGGATTTAAAATTGGGGGAGAAATCTCACGTTGACAGTTTGAAACACACATCTCCTTGAAGGTTGGTTCAGCCCTTTGAGGTGGGACAGAGATCCAAAAGTGCTCTCTTTCTCTCTCTCTCTCTCTCTCTCTCTCTCTCTCTCTCTCTCTCTCTCACACACACACACACACACACACACACACAGAGAGAGAGAGAGAGAGAGAGAGAGAGAGAGAGAGCGCTTAAGATCTCCATGTAGAAGGAAGAGCTTTGTGTTGAAAATCAGAGACTCTGGAATTCCATTCCCAGCACTTCTGACTTTCTAATCTGTATCATGGCAGTTGAATTAATAACACTGGGAGTCAGATTTGGCTCCAGGAATCTGATTCATCCATTTTTTTTTTTTTTTTTTTTTTTTTTGGTCTGGTGAACACATTTATAGCTGAAGTGTCATTCCCCAGAGTCCAGGATCTACAGCTTGCAGCTGATTCAGGTGACAAGGGGCTGCAGGTATGGGCTGCTCTCTCGGGAGCCACCGATTTGTTTGTTGGCATCTGGCTGGAACAGAGATGGCAACTCTTCGTCCACTGGGAAGCATCAAGCAGAGGAGCTAGCCTCAAATACCACTTTCCCATTGTAAGCAGCAGGAGGGTGGCCTTCCTGTGACCTTCAAGGTGGCCTTTGCTGCATGAGGCAGATGTAGACCTGAGGCGCTGCAGTTTTCTTCAGACTACACACCTGCACCTCTAACCTGCACCTCTGTAGGGGGCTTTGCTGGTCGTAGTCTGTAATCTAGTTTTCCTTGATGCAAACACCTTCAAGCTCAGCAAGCAATAAAGTAAGTTTTGTTTGTGATATTAAGAGTTATTTTCAGGTAGCTGATAATGTCTTGAAAATAATTCTGTTCTTTATTATCGGTAAGAATGCTGGCACCTTTCCCCTGACCGCTTTCCTTGGGAACTTTGTCTGACCACCCTCTCTCCGCACTTAGCTTAAAGATGTGAGTTTGCTGATGCTCCACTAAATTTAAGTGTTAGCCTCAGCTCCGCACTACGCTTTTCTGTTCTCTGGGGTTACAGAGGCAGAGTTATGAATCAGGAGGGGTCAAGATGAGATGAGGTAGATGGTTTTAATGTGTCTCAGATTGCTTACAGCTTTTAGGGCTTGATGACTTTGGAGCCTTGCTTTACCCAGTTAGTGAATGATGGAGCACGGATGCCATCTGTTGGCAGCTACTGGGAATTTGACCTTAGCTCCCGTGGTAACCATCACTTTTCCCCCTCCCTCCTCGATAAGACCGAGGGTTGCAAATGATGCTTTGGACTGTCCCAGAGTGAGAGAGTTTTATCACAAAACAAGACATGGTCCCCCCCCCCGCCCCCTGCCTTCCCCCCTGGTTTTAGAATAACCGTTTCATAGCTGCTCCATCATCAGACTTCCTCCGTCTGTCTGATGCCTTGGCTTGAGGATATGCACTAGACACAGTTTCTTAGGAAGTGTCAAAACGAGAGTGTGACAGTATCAGGTCGACAGTAACATTCTAAGCATCTTACCCACCAACCTCATCCTCTGTGAAGACAGCGTATTCCAGGATATGTGGTCTATTTGTTTATTCCGTTTACATCTTTGAACTTACATTGTTAAGTGATACACAGGTTATCAGACAGAGGGGAACCAACAGGTAATTGCATAATTAATAACTAGTGGATGGAGAGGTGGGATGTGCATTTGGAATTAGTTCCACACATTTCAGAGGGACAGGGAAGATCTGATCCAAAGCAGAAACTGCCTCCTTAATCTCTCACCCCACCACCTACCTCTCTCTCTCTCTCTCTCTCTCTCTCTCTCTCTCTCTCTCTCTCTCTCTCTCTCTCACACACACACACACACACACACACTACACACCTTACCCTCCCCTGTTCAGTTCATACTTAAGAATTGCCTGTACCAAAGGCAGACACAAGACCCATATTTAAGGAGGACACGGACTCATCTTGGCTCTGAGAAGAGATTCAGAAAAGGCAGAAGTAGCTGTGGACTGGCCAGCAGAATTAGGTAACCAACAAGACAGTGAAGAAACAGCCAAGATGCAGACTGTAAACACACTTGCTGATATGAGAGCCTAGTGACCTTTGGGGGGGGCAGATTTGCATAGATCTTGTTTTATAAGGCATACAGCAGGGACACATTATACATATGAGTGGATATAACAACTAGGTCATTATTGCTGACCTGTATGACTCTTGTCATGGTCAATTGGACATCGGAGCTGGGTAATTTCATCTCTAAGAACACAGCAGGGAGCAGCTGAGTCCTTCAGTCAGAGGAGGGAACAAAGTGGGCAGAGGTCCATGTAAGCGGAGGAGGACAGACTGGGGACACAGTAGGCCATCAAGAGCGCCCCTCCCCCAACCTCACACACACTTAATGCCATGTCTTATCTTCACACATACATATTGGGAAGAAGTAAAATCAAGTCTATAATAAAGACCACTGATTTTTGTTGTTGTTTAGAGTGGGAGCACTGGATATGGTATTGTAGGGTCATCCGTTAGATGTCTTCAAGTGTCTGTGGGTGATATTACGTGGCGTTTGGGTTACGCTTTAATGCAGTATAGCATAAAGATAAGATAGTAAGTGGTAATTGGCAAATATGATGCTTGAAACATTCTTCACTGTTGCATATATTTAAAAAATGTCCACAGTAAACTGATGTTAAGACTAGGTCTTTGAAGCCGGGCAGTGGTGGTACACGCCTTTAATCCCAGCACTTGGGAGGCAGAGGCAGGCGGATTTCTGAGTTCGAGGCCAGCCTGGTCTACAGAATGAGTTCCAGGACAGCCAGGACTACACAGAGAAACCCTGTCTCGAAAAACAAAAACAAACAAACAAACAAACAAAAGACTAGATCTTTGATTAGCCAATGGACCCCCAAGTGCTTGACCCCAGTGGTCCGTGGGTATTTCACTGCCACAGTCACCAGGGCTGTGCTGGGCCATCAGAGGGAGGTTGGAGTCAGCGTTGGTGTCTGGGTTTAGCAGCGGGCTCTTGTGGTGGGCACCTCCCTTGGGGATATTTACCCAGGTTCCATCACATGCTTTCAATTTTAGTTCTTCTCTCTGCTGACTGTTATGACTGGCCATCCCTTGAAGAGCCCACTTTCAGTGGCTGAAACATGAAATCAAGTAGACACCAGTAGAACAAACTGTGCCTGGCTTTAAGAGACCTTTCAGTCAGCACTGTTAGAAAACTGAGCCTGGTGGAGATGCAGCCCACAATAGTGGGCTTGCTTTTCATCCCTGTACATACTCCAATGACGGGTAAAGCCCACTTCTTTATTAGCACGATCTGTCCATTTCTAGAAGGAATCCCTTGGCCTTCTTGAATTTTCCATTCTCCAGGGCAAGCATCTTCCCCTCCTTTTCTGTCTCCTATGTTTTGGCTAGGACCCTTATTCATTTCCCTTCATGTTTTTTCATTTCAACTTACAATCATATGTTCATTGTGTGTGATTGATTTGTTTGCGCTGCATGTCAAATATTCCTGGATCCCATCCATCCCAGCATGCAGGTGCCCTTTCTTCTCTGTGGTTGGCTGGGACAGTGTACTAGTTTGGGGCCCTGAATTTGGTGAATGAAATGATGTGTTATTTCTAGCCAGATCTCTCAGGTCTGTGCCAAAATTCATCTCATCTAAGAGCTTCCTCTTACTGCAGCAGAGGAGCTATGAAAGGTCTGGGTGGGGTTGTTTTCTCTGCTCTTGTCCCGGGTTAAGGGAAGGAGAACCCTCAGTTTACCTAGCCTTGGTGGACTGTAAAACTTTGGTCTTCGAGTCACTGAGATGTTAGGTTTGTTACTCAGCACGATGCCCCCTCCCCAGATTGATGCAGCTGACATTTCACTTCCTCTCAGAATGACAGGCATTGTGCACGGGAGGCCATCTCTCTTCACCTGGGTATCCCCAGTGTCTGTGTGTGTAAACACTTACATCTTGTGCATGAATAAACTTAACAAGTTTTGAGTTCTTTTCATTCTCCAATAAACTTAACTTTCCCTCTTCAGAGTGATTTAACTAATTTGCATTGACGCCCCAAATGAGAAACAATAGAAACAGCCCCTCCCCCACCCCCTCTCTGGGGGGGGCATCTTAGGCAGAGGTGACTGGATTCAGCTCACTTACAGTTGACAGTCTCCATGAAGATGGTTTTGGCTGTTTTTACATGTGGTTTCTAACTGATCTGTCTATTTTAACATGTCCCCCACCCCGGCACCATGCTGACAGGTTCTTTGAGGAATGAACATTTTTCATTTTTCATTCTTGGGCATGACTGTAAGAAGCCAGTAAGTTATGAGTTATGGAAGCCATGCTTTGTGAGCATCCTCAGAACTGAGTACAGTATTCCTAAGTGGGAAATGTGTTGCTAACCTGTGTCTGTGTACAAATCTGGACTCCTAAGGTAGAGACTGACAGCTAAGCAACCGACCGCTCCCACAGTGTACTTTGCATGTTACCATGGCTACCGTACATCCTGACAGTTGTTATTCTGCAGTTTTTGTTCGAGGAAAGTGAGGTGTAGAAGGCTTAATTATGTTCCTTGTAGGTGTCTCAGACCCTTGTGCTGTCTCCGGCAGCTTGGTAGATTTTGACAGGGCCACTGACTTTTAGCACTTGTTTGAAAGGAAAATAAGGAAATTCTGAGGCTTTTTGTTTCTCCGTTTCCTATTTGACTTTTTGACAACCAGTACACCATTTTATCCCATCCGCTGCCAGCTCGTCTGTGATGCACATATAATTAATGAGGTTGTAAATCGAGATTGAAATGCATGTTACACTGTGTGAAGCAGTTACCTTCTAGTTCCCAAAGTCTGTTCTAGGCTCGGGAGAGTAAAACCTTGACTACAGGAGCCGATAGGCTTTGCCTGCGATGGTGTAGTTTTCATGGGCCGAGCCTCTGCTAATATCCACGCCGTGTGCGGGTTTGTTATTACCTGATTTAGGAGGGAGAGAACACCTCAGAGCCGACAAGCCACTATCATTGGCGGTAAAAGGGCTCTCGTTAGTCCAGGTCAAGTCCTCTAAGGAGCTGCAGAAGCTGTTTGGTCCACAGAGCACAGTGAACGGGGAATCCAGCTCGCCCCTGTTTGCCAAACTGTGTTTCCAGCAACATGTGGCCACCCAAGGACGTGTCCCTGGGCCAGCAGAAGTCTTGTTATCTCCGAAGGAGAGGGTACTCTTCGTTTCATCTTATGGAATGTTTTGTGTGCCTTGAATGTGCCAGAGGTTCTTATTAGATCGCTTTACTTAGATCTCCAAACCCAGATGAACAAAATGAATTGTCTATTAGATGTATAGATACTTGAAAGCCACCCTGCGCTGATGGTTTATTTACTTAAATGAGGAAGGTTAACTCTCTTATCAGGCTCATCTAAATTGTAAATGGCAAGCCCAGAACACCCTCCCAAGGCCTCTTGTTCTGGTCCCAGAACTCATGTATATTGATCAGGGTCAAAATAGACAAAGACCAAGCAAGTTCTTTGAGGGGACATCTTTCAGTCCTTCCCACTCTTTATTCTGAGACCAAATAGTCACGACCATTGCCATGCCTTGATTTTTAATCAGATTTTCAAAGTGTTACATAAAACTGCACACAGTTGTCTAAGCCGTTGTGCAAAGTAAAACCGACTCAGTGGCTTATAAAACGCTACCATAATGGGAGTGGTGATGGTGACTATGAGCTTGCTGGGCACAAGGAGGCACTGTGCAGTCTGTTTATCTGGGTAAATTAATGGCATTTTCCAAGGCTGATTGGGTCCATTATTTCTTGATAAATGTAGGTAGGTAGATAGATATGACCCATTCCTGGTCCAGGGTCCCAGTAAAGCTTCCAGGAACAAAAACACAAAGCCTGGAAAAACACTGTCTGGAGAGCCTGACCACTTCCTTTCCCAGCCATTTTACATTCAGGTCAAGCCGGGTCCTCGTCACAGGGAGACCAGTGTGTATGTGACATGCTGATCTCTGCAGTGTATATGAGAATAGGGCAGTACTCTTAACTGTGTCACCAGAGCTCTGTAGCCTTCAGTGAGTTATTTCTCCTCAGAATCTTAGGTGCATGTTGTCTTACACAACACACACACACACACACACACACACACACACACACACACACACACTTAGTGAGACTCCAAATGATGATTTTTTTTTTTTTTAGCATGAATGAGGGAATGCCAAAACTTACAAATTGGGGCCATTAAGAATTCTGTAGTCAGTGCTGTTCTTAGAAAAAGAGAGCCCTGCCCGCATCTGACGATGCTTCTTGGAATCTTGAGCAAGCTTAACAAAGGCATTTCTTCCTGCAAAGTAGAAACTATGATGTCTTTACTAAAACATCTGTAGTTTTTTTGTTTTTTGTTTTGTTTTGTTTTGTTTTGTTTTTTATCAGCGAGGACACCCTAGAGGGTGTATCAGAGTCACAGAGGACTTTGACACTGCTGTCCCTCACTGGGCCCATCATGAAGAATCTTCACCAGAAGAATGCTTTGTTTGTTAATTGTTTAGGTCACAGGAACTGAAGCCAAAGAAGTGATAGCTTACCCCAAACTAGCAAGGTGCTGAGATTATATTTATATACCTAACCAAATAATTTATCTAATGTTGCTAAAATTACAAGACATTAAAGCTATACAATTCTTTCCCCAGTGGTTGTGTGTGTGTGTGTGTGTGTTTAAAGGAACTTATCCATACACACTGATACCACTTATCCACCAAGTAGTTATTAAATAAGGTCTCTGAAGATGGTAAGTTTGCATCTTATGTATATTAACAGTCTAGTACTATGTATGTAGTGACAGCGTTAATTTGGCTCCACGGCTCAGTTTCAACAGGTGCTGTCTCTGAAGTGATTTACTTCTTCACAATAGTGTGACCAGACAAAGTTTATTCCCTAGGACTTAGGGAGAGGGCAACACCCTGTTCTTTTACTTGATCTGAAGATCCACAAAGTAATAAGGGATGGATGGTGTGGGGTTCATTCCCTAACCTTGAGGCCCTACTGTGTATATATTAAGGTCTTTGACACTAGAAACTAGGCAATAAAGCAAATTCAAAGCATAGAACAGCAGTTCTTAACCTGTAGGTTGTGACCCCTTTGGCAAACTTCTCTCTCTAAAAATATTTACATTATGATCCATAACAGTAGCAAAATTACAGTTATGAGGTAGCAACAAAAATAATTTTATGGTTGGGGGAACTGTATTAAAGGATCGTAGCGTTAGGGAAATTGAGAACTAGCATGGATGATTATGGGAACATGGCTTTACTGGAGTGTTTCTTAGGAGCAAGTAGGAGCCAGTACTTCTGGGGACAGCAGACCCAGGAAAGGTATTCTCTGTCCTTCTTTTTCTACTAGCGAGCTCGTGGGCTGGTGTGCTCTGGGGCTCTGTCCCTGACTTCAGATGTGGCTAGTGGCAAAAGTGAATCCATTCAGAGACTCACTTGTTGCAGCCAGCCCTGCAGCCACCTGAGCATTGAACTCCCTGCCCCTCTGTTCTCTTCCAGCCCCTGGCAATCCATCTGCCCTGACAGCTAATGTCAGCTCAGTTTGACTTAAATTAAGCCAGACAGGTTTGCACGGAAGATGTCTTGGGGTGGATAGAGCTGGGAAAGGCTCCGGCTTGTCATCAGTTTTGTAAAACTGCAGACTCAAGAAGGCCAGATGGAAGTGCAGGCATCACTGGAGGAACATGGCCTTAGCAACTAAGTTCCCAACTTCTGGGAGTGTCACAAACGAACTTCCCGGAAGTTCTGCAGGTTTGAGGGAACCAGTATTCACAATCAGCCCAACTCCTGAATTGGAGGATTTGACCAAACACTTTATCATATTGGCCCCTTGGAAAGTTAATTTTAACTGGGTGCAGAAGGAGCACTTAGAAGGCATACCTTGTAGCCGGCAGGGATGCTCCTTTGTGTGGGGTTGTAAAAGTAGCCACTTCTCCAGTCCAGCAGAGGGAGTTTTTAGCTCCCCCCATCCACCCCAAGAATGTTTATTACAGCAAGTGAAGGTGTCTACAGCTTCTCCAATTCAGCAGAGGGAGAAGGGAATTTTTAGCTATTTTCCACTCAAGTGTACCTAAAAGAAAGCTGTTAGAAGAATCCAAAGCAGGGCTCAAACGGCACTTTACAGACTAACAGTTACTTTGTAACAATTTGTTATAGATTGTTACTATGTAAACTGTTGGTTCTTAGATAGGGCCGAGGTCACGGTCACAGTGTGCGTAAGGGCAGCTTGCTCTTAACTAGGATGAAAAACAAAAGGAAATTTGAGCTGTTTATACCCAAGAGGAGATAACAGTGGGTTGCCCACTTCTTTCTAACTCATTTCTTAACCCCAAGCACAGTGCTTGGCTTCACTCTGAATATCTACAGCAGTCCAAGGGACCACCCACTAAGTAGCCCGTAGCTGCACACACTACAGCTTTTGTACCTCTGGGCAAGTGCCCAACAGAAAGGGCAGATGACGAGATAGAGCTAGGAACACATTGTCCTTTGAAAGCCTCTGCGGTCACATTGAGGACTTTGGGTTCAGAGAACTGTTCATGCTGGGAGGAGAAGCTGGGTGAAGGAGGAAGAGTGCCTTGGCAAAACCCTAGGCCTGACTTTTCACGTGATGGCATCAGATGGCTTCAGCGCGGGGAACCAGGGACAGTAGAGACGCAGAGGGGATGAGATGCCGCCGGTGAGATTTGGCAGGACAAGGTCACGGAAGAGTTGGCGCACGTGGAAGCCCTCTGGCTGAATGACTGAGTGTGTGGAGAGTCTGGTACTCAAGGGGCTGACTTAGAGAGAGGAAGCCTGGTCTATGGTGAAAATAGTTTTCATGTTAATGATCCGTCAGAGCCCTTCCACCTGGGAAAGGGCAGCCCCTGGTGCTGGTAAGAAAGGACAGTGTTAGCTGGGTCTGTGCAGCACCTGAGGTCTGGTTTGATGTTAGTGTGTTTTATTCTTGGAGGTCAGAGCTTTCCTTACTAACACACATGGCCGTGTGCTTCCCGTAACAGTGTTTTCTCTTTTCGTTCCTAGGAATGGTGCAAAAGCTAGATCAAAAACTCCCCGTGGCTAACGAATATCTGTTGCTCTCTGGAGGAGTCCGAGAAGGTGTGGTAGACTTGGACCTAGATGAGTTAAATGTCTACGCCCGGGGTACTGACTACGACATGGACTTCACCCTTCTGGTGCCGGCTCTTAAGCTACATGACCGTAACCAGCCTGTGACACTCGATATGCGCCACTCAGCCCTGTGCCACTCCTGGCTGAGCCTCCGGCTCTTTGACGAGGGGACAATCAGTAAATGGAAAGATTGCTGCACAATCGCCGATCACATCAATGGTGCCACCAACTACTTCTTCTCTCCCACCAAAGTGGCTGACTGGTTCTATGACTCCATCAGCATCGTCCTCTCAGAGATACAGAAGAAACCCCAGAGAGGGATGCCGAAGGTGGAAAAGGTAGAGAAGAACGGGACCATCATCTCCATCATTCTGGGCGTGGGGAGCAGCCGCATGTTGTACGATATCGTCCCCGTGGTGTCCTTCAAAGGCTGGCCCGCGGTGGCTCAGAGCTGGCTCATGGAGAACCACTTTTGGGATGGGAAGATCACAGAGGAAGAGGTCATCAGTGGATTCTACTTGGTGCCAGCTTGCTCCTACAAGGGCAAGAAGGACAATGAGTGGCGACTGTCCTTTGCCAGGAGCGAGGTGCAGCTGAAGAAGTGCATCTCAGGCAGTCTCATGCAGGCCTACCAAGCCTGCAAAGCCATCATCATCAAACTCCTGTCGAGGCCCAAGGCTATCAGCCCCTACCACCTTCGGAGCATGATGCTCTGGGCCTGTGACCGACTCCCTGCCAGCTACTTGGCTCAAGAAGACTATGCAGCCCACTTTTTGCTGGGCCTCATTGATGACCTGCAGCACTGTCTGGTCAACAAGATGTGCCCTAATTATTTCATCCCCCAGTGCAATATGCTGGAGCACCTGTCGGAGGAGACCGTCATGCTCCACGCCCGGAAGCTCTCCTCAGTTCGCTCAGATCCCGCAGAGCACCTGCGCACCGCCATCGAGCATGTGAAGGCAGCCAATCGGCTGACACTGAAGCTACAGCGTCGGGGCAGCACCACCAGCATCCCCTCCCCGCAGTCGGATGGAGGGGACCCCAATCAGCCTGATGACCGTCTGGCAAAAAAACTGCAGCAGCTAGTAACTGAGAATCCAGGGAAGTCCATCTCGGTCTTTATTAACCCCGATGACGTCACGAGGCCCCATTTCAGAATCGATGATAAATTTTTCTGAGTGTTTTGTTGACTTTCTTTCCCCCTCCTTTCTTGGTTCTAAATTTTATGTTCCGTGTAGTGTGAATTGTGACTGTCCTTCTGTTTTTACATATCCAGCTTCCATTGGATTTGGTAAGAACACATCTTAAGTTTCCTGGTTATGCAGGATGGTGCAGGCTCTGAAACAGTATTATCACTATTTCACATTCTGCCTGATTTCGCTGTTGTTTTTTAGTTATTGTGGATTTTTATTTTTCTTGGTGTTGATTTTTTTTTTTAAGGAGAACTTGAGCCATAGATGACACTGCCCCCGAAGCCTCTTGCTTGCTTTCTGTCCCACACCCAGTTTAGCTGTGTTGGTGGGTTTGGGGGAACACATCCCATCCTGGCATATTGGAACACACTCTCTTCGGCTTTTTATTCTGTCTTTGACCTTCTTCTCCCGAGTTTGAACCGAGAGTCCTAAGATCCAGCAGGCCCTGCACATGCTGGCTGCAGTCACTTCTTTGCAGCAGTAGTCAGAACAGTTTCCCCTTTCTAGGAGATGGAAGCTGAGAGAGAGAGAGAGAGAGAGAGAGAGAGAGAGAGAGAGAGAGAGAGAGAGAGAGAGAGAGACATACATACATGCATTGTGTTTCCGAGCAACCTCATTGAATGTAATTGTCCTCAAATCAGCAAACATTGGATGGTTTGGAGGGAGGGTTTGATAGCTTTCCAAACAGAATTAAGGTTTCCAAATGTTAGTTTTAGAGTTTGTCATTATTTGAAGCCTTATTTAAATCCTATTAAGGAGCACACCATTCTAATTGTTATTTGCACTAATGAAGTCTTTGCCATTGTCATAGCCGAGATATGTGTTTGAGCATCCATTGACATCCCTCTGGAAAAGGCTGTCCTCGCTTCTCATGTGGTCCGGTTCTCCCGGCCATTAGAATGAGTCTCTACATTTGTCTAGTTCTCCTTTAATTGTGGGTCCTGTTTTTGCCCTCTTTGATATCTCTGGTTTCTGCCTTATTGAGGGGAATTCCTAAAGCTTTATACCTATTCACTGACCATCTGAAGCTGGGGGAGAATACTTGATAAAGTGGGTATCTTTGTATTTATTTCTGTGGGGAGGGGATTCTAGAGATCCTCCTTTCCCTTTCCTTTTATAAATTCTCTTTACTTCTCCTGAGATCTTGAGGGAAACTGACAGGCAGAATTATCCCCAGATTGATGATAACCATGCCTGTTCAAAGCAGGTGTCACTGTAGAGCAGGAACCAGGAAATACCTAAGTAGCTCTGTTGGAATTAGGGAGTCCTATTATCTGACAGAAACTATTTGCCAGATTTAGGTGCTTCAGGGCATGTTGGCCCCTGTTTTGGTGTGAACTCGAGGCAAACCGTGGTGCTTGAGTCGTGGATGGGGCCCGCTGACCTAGATGACACCGACGATGTCTCCTAATGGAAGAGTCAACCAAGCAACGGTGGCTGTTTCGGTCTTGAATGTCCAGACTCATAGGTTGGATTTGGGCCAGTTGGAATCAGGCTCTTGGAGTTTTGCATGGGAATTAATGTAATGCTTATAAATCACTCAACAATCTCAAGTCAAACACAAAAATAAAAAAGAAACATACTGGCCTTGGAATCCTGTTGTCGCTATTACTTTGTAATCTCACCCCCCACCCCCGCCACCCTTCTTTCCTCCAGTTTTCACTATGGTCACTTGATTTTAGCCTGGAACTCTAGATTTTCTGCCTGGACTGAGTGCTGGGTATCAAATATGTATTGTGGTATGTATTTGGGGGGGGGGGCTAGCATTGGTTCTGTGTCACCCGTTCCCTCCCTCAGGGTGTCCTGGCACTGCTGGCTGCTGCACACCGGGCTGGAAGAATGAAGCCAAGTCCAGGATGGGGTGGGGTCTGCAGGATGCTGATCTGGCTGAAAGTGAGTACTAGAGGTCGGGTGGTGGGAGCTTCTCCAATGATTTTAGTGTCACAGATCTTTTTGATGATACTTAATGGAACAGCTCTTAGACACTCTTTAGTGACACAGCTGGTGAGCATACACACACACTTTATTTGGGGTGGACACAGGCTATATATGAGCCTCGGAGAGTGGGAAGGAGTTTCCAGGGTGAATGTAAATCATTGGCTAGAGTTTAAACTACTGGGAATGCCTCATCTGCATGGAGAGGCATTCTAAGAATCCCAGGTTCTTGTTGAGCAGATTCTTAAAGGGTTGGGGCCGGGGAGGGGGTTGAATTTATAGGTTTGCCAAGGACTATGTGACATTCCTCTGATAGAAGATTTTAGGGTTGGGCTCTCTAGATCAGGCAGAGAAGAGGAAGCCCTAATAAGAAAGGGGAGTTCTCCAATTTGAGCATAGCTCGGCGGAACCATCTGGACATGGCAGACTACAACCTTAGTAGCAGGTATCACCACACCCAGCCAGCTTTGAAATTGTTTTCTTGATAATGCAGAGGTGGTCAGTAAGCACAGACACTACCTCTACCTTAGTAGTCTACAGAGTGAGCAGCCTGTGTTCATTCCTCCTGTTTTCCTATTGGTATATACGTATCTTCCACTAGAGTGTGACCTTATTAAACAGCTGCTTCCCAGATCCAGATGTTCCTCTTGATCGGAAAAGCCATGGATACAGACCCACACTTCCGTGGTCATAAACACTAACGAAGACCATGCAATCCCAGTTCTTTCAACTGGGGACATACCCCGTGGAATGCTGGGATAGAAGCACATACGCATCCTGAATTTGGATTTGGTTTATATTGGTACTGATAACCATTACCCAGTCATGGCAGCTGACATCAGACGGCACTGTGAGAGACGGAAATGAAAGCCTGAGTCCTCAGAACCCAGAGCTTGAGGCATCTCCTCTTACTGGGCTTCGTCATTGTCGTCAGCAGTATTTTAACGAATTTTGAATTCAGCTTAGTTGATCACCATATTTAATCAAGTAAGGCACGTTGAGCTGTTTTGGCTGGTGTGTGTCTCGTCTCTTTCTGTGATCTATGAAGGATTCCTACCTTTGTATCCTTGTATTTAGAATGGATATAGGCTGATTTCATTGATCCTATCATAGTCTGTGTAGCTACTCTTGACCATGTTTGTCTATGGTATATGTTAAAACAAAGTCAGGTGTACTGTTGATGTGGGCAGTTATGTTCCAAAAGCCATTGCTCTGAGGTCAGGTCAACTGCCAGAATGTATATAGAACCAACAGCTCACATACAGTTAGTCACACTGCACTTTAAATACTTTCAGCCAAAATTTCATTAGGTGTAATAAAGTTTTAGCACATTAATTCTGATTCCCCTACCCCCGTTGCCACACCTCGTCATGTTGGAGAATACAGTTTGTACATTTCACATAGAAATGTGCAAAGACCTCTGGGTGTTAGTAATTTTAACACCCATTGTTTAACCCTCAGAATTTCTACCCAGGCCAGCCACACACCTAAGATGCTCTGAGAGCAAGATGGTAAATGTATGGAATGTAGCGTAATACCTTTCCCTCAAACATATCCCATTGAGTTCTTACCAGTCTGTTTTTCTACAGCCTGGAAAATCACTTTATATCATTTGTGCTTCAGATAAAAGATAAAGTGCCTTAAGGCTGGAGCCATAATTGCAAAGTTACATGTGTCTGATTTTTTAAAAATATATTCACAAGTTATTAAATTCAGCAGGCTCTTAGCTCTTTCATTGGTCTGAGTCTCACTTATGTCAAGAGTAGATTTTCCTCTGCCCTTTGCCTTTCTCTTCTGAAATGGATGAGCTACAGAGGCAGGTAAAAGTTGGTTTCAGAGTTAATGGGGCCACGTGAGTCGAAGCACTTTGAAAGTGAAAATTTTTCTGAAGTCACTTTTGCAGATCATTAAATAGACAGTAGAGGGACTACATTACTAATTGTGCTTTGGGCAGGGCGTGAGGACCAAGGAGGAGTCGTTGGGGCTAGTGCAAGCCTCCTGCTCACTTCCACGTCACCTGTGCACATCCACAGGTCCTTTCATGTCACGGATGGGAGATTTCCCCAGATTGACATTTGTAACACTTTCTGGTGCAGTTCAGGCTGCTGGTCACAACTCGGTGTTGGTTCGTTGGTTCAGACATCCATCCTGCTGAGGGAAATTTCCCCCTTTAAAAAAAAAGTAATCTAGCTTTACAAAAAGACTTACATTTTAAGCCTGTGTGTATATTCATGTGTTTGTGCATGCGAGTGCAGATATCTGCGGAGATCAGAGGCACTGGGTCCTCCTGGAGCTGGAGATAATTGGTAAATGTGAGTCACGTGACGTGGCTACGGGGCCTGCCCTTTACTCCTTGGGAAAAGCAGCAAGTGCTCTTAAACACTGAACTGTCTCTCTACTACTCCCAAGGCATAAGGGTTTTTTTCGGGGGGGGGGGGGGGGTGGGGGGGATGGGAGTCATGCATGTGCAAATGTGTGGTGTGTGTTGGGGTATGTGTGTGGGAGGGGGGCGGTATTTGTGTTAAGTTGCAAAGCGTTAGAGGCCATAGTGGAGTTAAGGGAATCCCAAAAAGGTCTCACTGAGAGGCAGAAACCAGATGCTGATAGGGATGTAAGGCAGGTTTCCTCGGGATAGGGGAGATCAGATAATTAACTCTGGTGGGCAGCTGCTGCAGATGCTCCGTGGGACCAGAACTGAGCTGAACCTCAGACTTGAGCCAAACTGTAGAGAGCTCCCCATGGA
Organism: Arvicanthis niloticus; assembly: GCF_011762505.2. Taxonomy (NCBI): domain Eukaryota; kingdom Metazoa; phylum Chordata; class Mammalia; order Rodentia; family Muridae; genus Arvicanthis; species Arvicanthis niloticus. Next base: position 15,549,364 of record NC_047669.1, on the reverse strand, counting down.
GGCTGTAAAGGTGAAAGACTGGATCTGATTGGATGAACTGGAGGGTGGACAAATGTCAGCCTGAGTAGGCTGTATCAGTAGTGGGCACTGAGCAGGTCTGAAGCCGGGGACAGGTGGGAGATGTGTCAGTCCCTTGAAGCACGCACCAAAGGGTCAGCTGACAGGTCTATTGGGACCTTCACTATCATGGTTTTGAGTGTCCTCTGGGGTCCAGATGAAAGAGTTGGAACCTTTCCCTTCAATATGCACTTAAAATAGGGTCAAAAGCTGCTTGTCAAATAGAGCTGCCTAGGGCAAGGCACAGCCTGAAGAACCACCGTTTTACACAATATAGCTGCACAGCCTAATAACAAGTCACCTTGAAGCATGATTGGCTGGCTGTTTGGCATCCTTGTCTCCCATCCATGTGCTCATCATTAGGAAACTAAGAAAGAGAGATCACCCTATATAGTAAGTTGGTGGCTGGCTTTGTCTAGATAGAACGCTTTCTCAACACAGATATAAATCCCAACAACAAAGGACCTGGTACTGCATGACCCTTAAAAATCATTATTCATCTAAGGCTGGTGCTGCAGCTGAGACGTGAACCTGTTCTCTGGGTCGCTCGCCTCTCTGCCTAGGGGTGCCCTTCTCGGCCTTGAGCAGTCTGAACAGACCTTGCTTGTCACACAGGACCTTAACACCTAGGTGAAACCAGCTGCTTTGTTTACACTTGCAACTTCCAAAGGAACTTAGAAGAACTTAGAAGAAGAGACTGCCTGCTGAGCCTGCTTTGCAACTTTATCCAGCTGAAACAAAGGAAGGGTTGGGGTGGGCTTCCCCTATATAAACGCAGTGCTGAATATTAAACTTTGAGCCTTGATCAGAAAACTTTGTCTGGGCTCCGTGTTTCTCTCGCCCCTCCGTTTCCTTTTTATTTCCAGCCCTCCTTTCAGGTGAACCCAGTTCATCTGAGCGGCTACACCTAGGATTGAAAGATTGTTATTCAGGTTTTAGTAAGGATTCAGTGATCTAGTTTTCTTTGCTGTCAACTTCATCATCATTTAGTTAAGGAAAAGAGGGTTAAATGGGAAAACATAAAATAAACCTTAAGGTTTTTTTTCTCTCTCTCTCTCATGTCTGCAACTTAGGGCAAGAGCTGTTTTCTTCCTAGCTGGCTCAGATTGCCTCAGTCTCCAAAGAAATGTCAGTTTTAGATCTATAAACCCAACTCTTTACAAGCTTGAGGTCTTCATTCTCCCAACACTTCCCTGTTAAGAATCTCATTAAGTGGCAGCAATATGTCTGGTGGGCAGCACAGGCACCCCAGGGACAGGCAACAGCAGTTCTTGATTGATCCTTTGTCATTGCGATTAATGAGATATAGTTAGGTATGAAGAAGACTCAGGTCTTGAACCCATTTGTCTGTCTCAGAAATTTCAAAGTTTCAGGGCTGGAGAAATGATTCAGCTTAAGAGCACGGGCTGCTTATGTAGACCAGAATTCAGTGTCCACCACCCACATTGGGCCATGACTGTAATGCCAGCTCCAGCAATGCCTGCAACTGCCTCCTCAGGTGTCTTCACCGTAACTACCCCTACACACACACACACACACACACACACACCATTAAAAACAAATCCTACTAAAAAATTGAAAGCGTCCTGTGCCATGATGCATCTGGGGTTGGAATCTAGTCTTACTATTTAGGGCACATTTACATATGTAATTTGTAGGGACCTGCATATAGATGACATACGTCTTAGGCAAATTGTCAAGAGTGTTTTCATCAGCAGAACAGATGGATCTCTAGAGAACTTTAATTTATCACTGAGAGATCCAAGATGAGAAATAACCACTTACAGGAAGTTTTTGGAGGATGGAAGTGACCCTATGGTCGCTGTAGTTCAACTGAGAGAGGAAGTGAAAGCAAGAAGGTTGCTGCCAACAAAACATCACTCTTTTCAAAATCTAAGGGAAGAGATGTTTTGCAGAAAAGGTGTAATTGAGAGTCTTAGTTACATTTAAGAATTGAGTGCAGTTGGAGGCAGCCAATAATTTGGTACGTGACTTGATGTGACTATACTGTCTTGTATTTTTAAAATTATATATTTATAATTTTATGTCTTAACAATTGGCAGGCATTTATTAAAAACATTGAGAGACTGTACCCACTCAAAAATCTTTACCTTGACACTGTGTACATCTATATTTTTATATTTATTACTTTAAAAATTAATCCAAATTAAAGACCATGGGGTACGTTTTTTCCATAATTGCTTTTTAAAAAAGATTTATTTTATGTATATGAGTACACTGTAATCTATTTTATATATGTGAGTACACTGTAGCTGTCTTCATACACATCAGAAGAAGGCATTGAATCCCATTACAGATGGTTGTAAGCCACCATGTGGTTGCTGGGAATTGAGCTCAGGACCTCTGGAAGAGCAGTCAGTGATCTTAACCACTGAACCATCTTTCCGGCCTGGGATATGGTTTTAATGACAGCATAAGTACTTGATCCATGTAAGAGTTGACCTACCTTAAGATGGCTATTGCCATCTTGAAACACAGACATTTGCTTTTGACGTTTGTTTCTTTCATCTCGACACAGCCTCTTCTGAATGTCCTTGCATAAGGGACACTTCCCATTTCACTATGTAAAATAAAATCAAAGGCATCAGATTCTTTGTATGTGGTGGACAGATATTCCAAAATATGGATTATATTTCCCAGATCAGTGTCCTGAGAATGGGAAGCTGGTGAGAGAGGAGAATTCTTCAGTAGCTGGGAAGGTCGGGGAAGATAGTCTGTGCACACTAGAGTGCAGGTGAATTGCTGTACCTGGTTCATGGCTCCTCCTTTCATCACCTATATGACTTTGAGGAAATTGTTTCCCTTCTCTGGGACTTATTTGTTCTTTGTAAGCCAAGTGGTGAGATTTGTGGAACTCTAAAGCTCCCTCTCTGGTGGGTAACTCTTGGCCATAGAGGAACATTATTCACTTGGTCAGAAGATGGACACAGAAGATTAAACAATAACAGTCTGTGGGTAGAGTTTGCAGACTCAGGCATGGGCTCTAGGTGAACTGAGAAGGAAGAACATGGTAGGTACCTCTCGGGGCGTAGCAATGGGAAGCCATTGCTTCAGTCTTTATTCTATGGTGGCATATGGTTTTGAGAACTCTTCAGAGTCAGACTCATTGTCACAGGTACAGGCCAATCACTGTACTTTCAAAATAGCTGTTTGAGGCATTTTAAAAAGTTATTGCTTACAAAAGGATTTTATTGGAATATTGAAGGTTTTGTGGCTCTCGAGTCATTAGAAATATAGCTAAAAGCGTTGACCTTGACTAACTCACGAATCAGTTTTGTTTAGTTTTCTATGGGAATTCTAAAAGAACAACAAAGTGCCATTCGGGATCGTGTGACAGTGACTAGATTGTATATAATTTTCTTAAATTTGATCTCTGCCTCGCATGTGTTCACCTTGTGGTGGAAACCTCTGGGGACAATGTCTCCCATCAAAACCCTGTGACTCTGACAGGATCACAGCGTGAGTCCAGCCGGGACAATCCTTCCTCTGGGTCATATTCACCCTCTGACCTCCTCTATGCTAATGTCTTCAGGAGGAAATTTTCAAAGAACAGCAGTGGAAATAAAAAGAGCCAGGCAAGTCTGAGAATGGCTTTTGCATCTTGAAAAGAAAGTCTTAGCTTGACAAATACTCAACTCTGGTCCCAATTGCCTGTCATTTCCCTAACCCCGTAAGGGACCGGCATTGTCTCAGGACCTCCAAGACTAAATTTTCAGCACATAGGAAATATATTTGCCCTAGAGAGACAAAGGGCAGGGAATAAGAGACAAAGACAAGAAACAGAGGACAAGGGAAGGGGGAGGGAGACACAAAGGACCGCCTCTGGATAGAGGAGACAGACATAGCCCCTAGACAAATGGCAGTATATAAAGGTAAAGAGAAAACCCCAGATTAGGATGAGGTATTTAATCTTAACTGGGAATATTAATTAGGCAAGCCAAAAGGAGATTTTGATTGCTGGACTTCAATACTTTGATAGCTGGTAGTCAGCCTTAAAAAAAGGAAGTGGCCAAATAAGGAAATTGACATTGGTGGCTAGCTTCAGGAATGTAATCTAATGTTTTGTTGTTGTTTGTTTGATTGTTTGTTTGTTTTCTTAGCAAGGCATAGGGAATAGGGGAGAAGGGCAAGGCCTGCCAGGGTCATGTTAGCCATGCTCGGACTGGCTAAAGTCCTTTCAATGTCTATGCCCAGTCACAATCTTTATAGTATTTTTTAGGTAGCAGGCACACTGGACGTAGGATGAACTAAGAGGCCCCTTGAGAGGTTCTGTACATGAAATGACCCATGTCCTGTTTCTCACTCTAATAACCTGCAATCTTTTGATAAATCCCAAACTTTCATGTTTCAACTTTTGGATTCCTTCACACACTCCCAACCCTCCCTAGCCCACCCTGTTTCCCACGTCTTCTTAGAAAACACCATCTTCTAAGCATTTCCATTTTCCCTGCCACAAGTATCTTGGCAAGCTCTCTGAGGTTTGTGTAAGCAAACTGCAGGTGCTGGGGTTTTCAATGGATGTACAGACCGTTTTCACACTCTCTGTACTCCTAGTTCCAAATGCTGTTATGCAGCACCTGCACCCCCGTCATCAGTCACCTGTCTGGCAGGGCAAGCGGATGGTGAAGAGAATTTCCTTTGCTTAATCAGTGATTTTTAACCTATTGGTTTCAATCCCTTATGGGGAGGGGTGTTGAATGTTGAGTACCAGATATTTACTTTACAATTCATACTAGTACCCAAATTACAGTTATGAAGTTGCAACAAAGATAATTTTATGGTTGGAGGGGGGGGGTCACCACAACCTGAGGAACTCTGTTAAGGAGCACGGTATTAGGAAGGTTGAGAACCACTGGCTTAAGTGAGTCTCATAACAGAATGCCTTGGAAGACAGTGATTCAAAAAGAACTATCTAGTTCATTCGTATAGCTTGTTCCAGCCTCGAATGAATTTCCCTTAAAACTGGACAGGGATTGGAGCCTGGTGGAACATTTATCTTGTTGGAGTGAGGGATAAATGTGGGGGAAGAAATCGGCCTTAGGGGATAGATGGCCACACAGACATCTTTAGCCACACGTACGTGTACATAAAAAATAGTGTGGCACCAGCTTATTTCAACCAAACAAGAGCCTTTGTCCTATGTTTGCGTTTCAGACTACTTGATGAATGACAATAACCATCTTTCTGTCTAGCCATGTGTCTGTCTCTTTGCCCATGGATGTTTCAGTGTGTTCCTTTTCAGTCCTGGGAGATAGGGTTCCCAACAGTGTGCTGCTGGTGCTGTTTGACTCAGTGAAGTGCTGTACTGTTGTTGAAAATATTTAATCTCAATCCTGGGTTTCTACCCCACCTTTGACCATTTAGTTCCCAGATAAAAGACACTCACAACCTTTACATTTATAATAAGCTTTAACCAGCATGAGGGCTATCGTCTATGCTATTATGTTTATTTCCTAGCCTCTAATCATAATTATGCAATTTGCCATGTTTCATCCGGGCTGCTCTTAATTCGAATTAGCTAACCCATGTGGCCATTATTTTAAGATTCTTACCCCATAGTGGCTTCTCCTCTCTCTGCCTTCTTCTCTTTTCCTCATGCTCTCCTCAGACCCCAAGGCCAGAAACACCAAGCCCCCACCTATCTCAATTCTGTGCACCTATAGGCTATAAGCATCTTTATTCACCAATCAGAAATAATTTTGGAGAAAGACCACATAGCCTCACTTGGGTCTACATGCAGACTCTCATCTCTGGAGCAACAAGGTCTTGGGGTTCCACACTTAGCCTTACAATACATAGCAATAGACCACACCTCAACACTGTATTTCTTTGCCTTAGTTATGAGACGTTCCTATAGGAACTTTTTGAAAAAACAAAACAAAACAAAAAAAATTAAAAAGACCCCACATGTTATTTTCAATGACTATTAAAAGACATGCCATGAGATAAAGTGGAAATTTCTGGTTTCTTTGGAGACTCAGTTAGGTTACTAATGGGGTTTTGCTGGGACAGGTGATAAAGAACGTTTTTTTCTATAGCAAACATATGAGAGGACACATCATATTTAGAAAGAATATAAATATGACCTTTAGACAGTGGGAGCTCGAGCATTGGTTTGCTTTGCTCTGCCTCGCTGGTCCTTTGCTGACGACATGGATGTATTGGTTCGCCTTGCATCGCGTTGCTGAGTGTCACTTACGATGACTTCATAGAGAGAAACTCGGCAAAGAACAACTTCTCATGAGATAGCTGCAGCTTCTTGCTGCTTCCCCAAACTTAGGCCAATTGGCAAGCCTCTGGTTTCTTCTGGATTGAACTGCCCTTGCTGGTTCGTGTGTGGTGTCTACTGAATGGACTGAACTGCAGCCGCTGATCCGTGTTTGGTGTTTGCTACTGCACTGGACTAAGAAAAAGGAAGATTGGAATCACCCCAAAGAACATTTCTAAAGAGGCCCACTTCCCCTGTGTATCCTAATCACCTTTCTTTTTCATTACCTCTGGTGGGTGCTGGGCTAGAGGAGAGGTTAGACCCTTATTAAATCAGGTTGTGAAAAATATATGCTTACAATGAGATGACCTGCAAAGGTATTCATTCTAGTCCAGACTGGTGGTGCTGGCCTACAGTTCCAGTTGCTCTGGAGGCTGAGACAGGAGGATCAAAATTTCATAGCCAGCCTAGGTTATTTAGTGTGAAACTTGTTTCCAAACAAAAAGTAAAAAGAGAACTTGAGATAAGGGTCAGTAGTAGAGCATTTGCCTAGCAGGAAAGAGGTCCCTACAATTCTAGAATACAAATGTCAAACCAATATATTCGAGAATGAGGGTGTGCTAATACTTCAATATTTAACTGTTTACTTGACAAATATTCATACAGCATCTAGTTTAAAAAGCCCAGGAGTCTTTTTAAAAATTGATTTCTTGTGAGTTTTTGCATCATTTACTCCACTCCTGCTCATATCCCCATTCCCTCATATACACCCTTCAACCTTGCAACCGCTCTCCCCAAATAAAGAGGACACAAACAAGCAAACAAAAAGCATAAAAAACATCTCACCATGGGGACTGTAGTATGTCACAATGTGCCCCACAGTCTGTCCCTCTGTCCACACACCTTCACTTGCAAATGTTCATTACAATGAGTCATTGGTCTGGTTTCAGATCTTTGGCTTCTCTGACACCATCAATATTGGACCTTCACTGGGACTCCTCAGGGCCATCCTGTAGCTGCCCTGTGTCATGGAGATCCTGCAGCTTTGGTTCAGCAGGACTGGCCCTTTTATGAGTCCCAACCATTCACAGATGATATAGTCCAGAGCTCTAGATGGCCCACCCCCCAAATCTATATCATCTGTGAATGGTTGGGACTCATAAAAGGGCCAGTCCTGCTGAACCAAAGCTGCTGGGACTGGCTTACATGTTCTGAAGTTCAGTCTATTATCTTCATGCTGGGAAGCATGGCGGTATCCGGGCAGGCATGGTGCTGGAGGAGCTGAGAGTTCTACATCTTGACCCAAAGGCAGTCAGGAGAAGACTACTGTCTTCCAGGCAGCTAGGAGGAGGGTCTCAAAGCCCACCCCCACAATGACACACTTCTCTCAACAGGCCACACCCACTCCAACAAGGCCACACCTCCTAGTTGTGCCACTCCTGGCATCAACAGGAGGCAACGACAACTCTCCTGTTCTCATGTCCTCTGGCCAGCTCACCCACACCCATGTCTTTGGAACCAGCTCCACTCTATTGCCGAGTCAAGGTATAGGGTCCACTCTCCCAATTGCTACAGCCTGCAAGGGGCTTGGACAGCCCTCCTCTTTTATATCCTTGGGGCTGGCTCATCCATGTCTTCAACATCAGGGCCAGCTCCATTTTGTTGCTCAGGCAAGGTACAGGGGCTGGCTCTCCCAAGTGCTACAACCAGTGAGGGGGCAGGGACAACTTTCCTGCTCTCATGCCCTGAGGCTAGCTCTCCTAACTAGGAAAGGTGACAAGGAGCAAGGAGGTGGGGAGGCTGGGGCTAGCTCACCTGAGCCCTCTCAGCCAGAGCCAGCCCTGCTGTGCTGCCCAGGTGAGGTACAGGGTCCACTCTTCTGAGTGTTGCAGCTGGTGTGAGACAGGGACAGCTCACCTGCTCTCATGACCTTAGAGGCCAGCTCTCCTGACTGCTACAGATGGGTGAGGCAGGCATAACCCCCAGCACCCTCAACACTTCATGATAGATGAGCAGCAGGGCCATCTCTCCCAAGCTCTTGCCCCTGGTGCCAGCTCACCTGCCCCCACCAGCACCACCAGGGTCAGCTCTACTGTGCTGTCCAGGTGTGAGGTGCAGGGCCTGCTGTTCCCAGTACTCCAGCTGCTGAAGAGCAGGGCTAGCTCTCTACAGTTCATGACCCTGTGGACAGCTTTCCTGACTGCTGGAGGTGGTAAGCGCTGGGGCCAGGGAGACTGACTCAAGTCGCCCGACAGCCGGCTGGCAAGTGGCAGGGTCAGCTCTCTCTCACACTCACACCTCCAGGGCCCACTCAACCACACCCCTGCCATCAAGGCCAGCTCCGCTGTGCTGCCTAGAAGTACAGGGCCAGCTCTCCTGAGTGCTGCCACAGGTGAAAGATAGGGGGCAGCTCTCTAGAGTACCACAGCCAGTGAGGGCAGAGGCCAATTCTGCACAGCCTCGGAACATCCACATAGTCCTGCTGCTGCGCTGACCAGGTTTGTCCCCATGTTCTTTAGTGGTAATATGAGCCTCAGAGCCATGGACCCAGACCCATCCCTTAGTAGCTTAGGCTGGGACCTTACCATGGCCTCAAGGTGGCAGGGCTGACCACTTACAACGGGCTACGCTTCTCCACCCTTGAGTCTCCAGTTCCATCTCTCTGCATGATGTCCAAGCTGCTCCTCTTCTCTTTCTCTCCCTTCTGACCACCACATACACACTGTGGTGGCTCCCACTGCAGGCTGGTCACATAGCTGCTGGGTCCCAGGGTGACTTCCTCTATCTGTGCTTTATGGTGTGGAGGCAAGTGGGTGTCTATGGCCTGCCTGTGGCATGCACCAGAAGGCAGGTCTGTGGGTGGCATGGCCATCTGCAGGTCTCTGTCTGACTTTGTCCTCCCATGTTGCACTGTGTGGTGGTGGGCCCAGCTCTGCGTGTCTATGGCTCGCGTTTGCCGTGGGGGCAGAGCTGCCAAAATGTTTGTTAACATCTAATCAACCAACATTTTCTCAATGGTGCAAATATTTTCAGCAGGGGCTATGATCCATACTCACCAAGAAGTAACTTTTCAGGAAATGGGTGGGGAATTTAATGTCTAAGGTGCTTGTCACACAAATAGGAGGACCTGAGTTTGAATTCACAGACTCCAGATAATGTTGAGTGTGGTAGCTCATGTCTGTAATCTGTGTTCAGGATCCTATGACAAGATCAGGGAATCTCTAAAGGCTTTCAGGCACGTAACCTGGCATATGCAGCTGTGAACAAGCAACCATTTCAAACAAGGTAGAAGGTGAGGTGTCCTCTGACCCCCATGTATACATGGTGGCATGCATGCAACCTCATACACATGAGCACATACACCCATCATCTGTCTGTCTGTCTGTCTGTCTATCTATCTATCTATCTATCTATCTATCTATCTATCTATCTATCTAGAATTTATATATACACACATGTACAGACACATACAAAGATGTAGTTTTTCCTTCAAGGAACTTAAAATATGTAAAGTGAGATATTAATTACAACATTCAAAATATATTCAAAAGGGCTATTCTGAAATGTTCAAATGAAAAATCAACCACACTGATCAAAGTTTAACTTAGAAGTATCGGCCTCAGATACATATGGAGGGCTTTTGAGGCTAATGAGGTCAAACTGTCAAGATGAAAAGATTTGTACAGTGTAAGAGGACTTTAGAGGGGCCACAGAGGGGCGATGGGAATGAGGACAGCAAATAGATATCCCCCCCCCTTTTTTTTTTTTACAAGTGGAGGTCTGCAGAATACACTGCCACAGCAGAAACGCCAGATTTATAAACACAGCTGCAGCAAACTTGTGTGGAGATGTGGTCTCACTTTCCTTAGCTTCTGATGCGTGAAGCGTTTCTGCAAAGCAGCTTGGTTGTACTTGAGATTCCAATGTTAGTTGTCCATTGAGATGACAACTGCTGAATTGGGTTCACATAGGAGTGCTATTTTGATTTATTATTTTTGGTTGGATTAATTAAGGAAAAACCTATCAAATCTATAGGAAAGGTCAATTAGCAAAGCCATTCAAGATCTAATTCTCATTCAAAAAAATTTTAGTCTTAGCCTATGTCAAAGACATTACATAAAGAGAAACATTTTTACAGGTACTATGTGTTTTAGTCAGGGTTTCTATGGCTGCACCAAAATTCCACGACCAAAAAGCAAGTTGGGGAGGAAAGAGTTTTTTGGGGGGCTTATCCTTCCAGACCTATCACTGGAGGAAATCTGGACAGGAACTTAAGCAGGGCTGAAACTTGAAGACAGGAGCTGATGCAGAAACCATGTTGGGGTGCTGCTTACTGGCTTGCTACCCATGGCTTGCTCAACCTACTTTCTTATGGAACCCAGGACCACCAGCTCAGAGATGGCACCACCCACAATGGGCTGGGACCTCCTGCATTGATCACTAATTGAGAAAATGCCTTACAGCTGGATCTCATGGAGGCATTTCCTCAACTGAGGCTTCTTCCTCTTTGATGACTCTAGGTTGTGTCAAGTCGACACACAAAACCAGCCAGTATACTAATGTTATCAGTTTTTTTGTGTAGTTGTGAAATTAAGAACATCTACCAGAGTCTGTGGCAGGAGGACTATAAGTGTAAGGTCAACCTAAGCAACTTAGTGAGACCCTTTCTCAAAACGATACAATCTAATACATTACAATACAATACAATACAATACAATACAATACAATACAATACAATACAATACAATATAATCAGTACAATACAACACAACCAATACAATAAAATCATACAGTGCAATATAATCAATACAGCACAATTAATGCAGTACAATACAATATAATACAACACAACACAACACAATACAATTGCCAGCCTGGGTCTGCTTTTTTCCTTGGGGTATCTAGGCACAGTTGCCCACTGGGCTGGACTGGAATAAATGAAGCTTAGCTAGGCAGGTGAGTTAACAGGATCTCAGTGAGTGTGGGAGAAATAGCCTTCTCTGGAGATGCTTTTTAGTGAAACAGCTCTCTTTATTGGGGGTGAACCAGGGCTTGGGGGAGTGGGCAGGCATTTTCAGGGTGAGTGTACATCATTGGCTGTGGCCAAGGTGCTAGGAAGACTTCTTTTGCATGAAGAGGAATTCCAGGTGCTAGCTGGATATTTCCTTATAGGGAGAGAGGATGCTTAACCTGTAATCTGGCCACATGACTACCTCAAGGGTGATGGAGGTGGGGATTCATGCAGTCCAAGAGCAGGGAGGAAGCAGTCCTACTCCTGCCAGTTTCAGGACCAGATTTTTGGGGTTTGAACAGCCTTGACCTCACTCTTGCTCAAAACCTGGTTGTACAGCTTTGCAGCCCCACATACAATCAACACAATACCATAGAATCAGTACAATACAATACAATACAATACAATGCTTCATTTGTACATTACAATGCAATGATGGGCTGGGGATATGGATCAGTGGAGAAAGTGCTGCTTGTGTAAGTATGGGGATCTGATTTCAGATCCACAGTACCCATACAGAAGCTATTCATGGTAGCATGTGCCTGTAACCCCAGAATTGGGGGAATCAGGGGCACAGACAGGAAGATTCCTGAAGTTTCTGGCCAGCCAGTATAGCCGAAATGGCGAGTTCTTGGTTTAGTGAGAGACTGTTCCACAAAAGAAAGTAGAGCACAGTGGAGAAACACATGTGAAGTGTACCCTGGATCTACAATTGCATGCATAAGTAAGTGCACCTCCCTACATACACATGCATGCAACACACACACACACACACACACACACACACACATATGCAAATACTATACACATGCACACATACATACCACCACCACTACACAAACCACATCACACACATACCATACACACCACAACCCCACATACACCACACATACATACTTACACATATCATACCACACACACCACACACACCACAGATATCACACACTCACTCCCCTCCCCAAACACAAAAAGGGTTGAGGTGTATCTCTGTGGCAGTGCACTTGCCTGGCATGTGCAAAGTTCAGTAGAAAGAAAGATAACGTTTTAAAAAAATTCAACTTCTATTTATCAGCAAAATATTAAAAATTGACAATAGTTACATTCATAAGAACACTTGAAGTTCATTGTTGATGTGACAGGCTCATAACACATTATCAATTTAATTATAATTCTGAAAGCATCTTTTAATGAACAGTAAAATTAATACAACAAAAGCCTATATTATCAGCCCTGTTGGGTCTAGAAGATGCTGTTCCCATGGAGTCATTCTCTACTCTTGCTCTTATGATCTTTCCACCTGTTCTCCCACATGGTACCCTGAGCCTTGACGGAGGTAAAGACATCCTATTCAGGGTTGAGAGCTCCAAAGTCTCTCACTCTCTGAATGGTGTGTAGTCATGGGTCTCTGGGTTAATTAGCGTCTACTGCAAGAAGCAGCTTCTGTGATGAGGATTGAGTTAGGCAGTAATCTACAGGCACAGTGGATTTATCAGAAGGTGTATTAGCAGTATATCCCTTTGGCAGAATAATAGTAGTAGGTTTTCCCCTAGAGCCCATGACCTATCAACTCCCAGTTTCTTGGTCATTTAGCAGTATCGGGTATGGGTTTCATCCCATAGAGTGCACAAATTCAAACCAGACAAAATTCCAGCATGGATCTAACCCCTCCTTCATTTTCTCCCAGCAACATGTCTCCCATAAAAATGCTTTTTCTTCTTCTTCTTCTTCTTCTTCTTCTTCTTCTTCTTCTTCTTCTTCTTCTTCTTCTTCTTCTTCTTCTTCTTCCTCTTCCTCTTCCTCTTCCTCTTCCTCTTCCTCTTCCTCTTCCCCTTCTCCTTCTTTCCTTCTCCTTCTCCTCCTTCTCCTTCTCCTTCTCTCCGTCTCCTTCTCCTCTCTCTCCTTCTCCTTCTCTTCTCATCTTCTTCCTCCTCCTCCTCTTCCTCCTCCTCCTCCTCTTCCTCCTTCTCCTACTTCTCCTCCTTCTTTTGTTTCTTCATTTTTTTCTTATTCAGAGAACAATTTGTACTTCTTATATGCTTATGGATGTGAAGCTATATCTTTGAGGTCATATCTCTAAAGAAAAGTGACTCTCTCTCCCTCAGCAGTCATTCCCTGCCAATAGATTCTCTGCCAGGATTCTTGTGCTCCATGTGCTACTGTGAGTTCATGTATCCAATAGCCCTATCTTGTCTAGAAGATGGAATTTCACACATTACCCATTTTATAGCTCTCACATTCTCCTCTGACCTTTTGACAATGTTCTGTAAACCTTGGGTAGAGAGAGGTTGAAAGAGATGACCCATCAATGGTTGAGCACTGAGAGTCACTTATTCTCAGTGCTTTGACTACAGATGAAATTCTGTGTTAAATACTACAGAGTACATAAAGAAGCCTCTCTGTCTAAGGATAAAAGATACACACATGAATGGTATAAACATCACAACTTAGAAGGCAGTTAAAGATGCTCCAATATATAATGGACATATGCTCCACCATGTTATAGCAGCCTTATTTATAATAGACACAAGCTGGAAACAACCCAAATGTCCCTCAACAGAAGAATGGATACAGAAAATGTGGTACATTTACACAATGGAGTACTACTCAGCTATTAAATACAATGACTTCATGAAATTTGCAGGCAAATGGATGGAACTAGAAAATATCATCCTGAGTGAGGTAACATAGACACAAAAGAATACACATGGTATGTACTCACTGATAAGTGATTATTAGCCTCCAAACTCACAATGCCCATGATATAACCTGCAGACCATATGGAGCTTACGAGGAAGGAAGATCAGGGTGTGGATGCTTTAGTCCTGCATTGAGGGGGAAACAGGATGATCTCAGGAGGTGGAGAGAGGGGGAACATGGGAGGGAGAGAGGAGAGGGAGGAAATAAGGAGGGCAGTATCAGGTACTGGTGGGGACAAGAGAGAGGTACAGAAGGTCAGGAAATCAAATAAAAATATGTAGCAGCAGGTGATGAGGAACTGGGGATAGCCACTGGAGGGTCCCAGATGATGGGGAAATGAGAGGCTCCCAGGACCCAACGGGTATTATTTTAGCAGAGAAGGGGAGATAGAACCTGTAGAGACTACCTCCAGTAGATAGGCGTGTTCCTTGGTCATGGGATGGGGCCATACAGCCATCTCAAAGTTTTTAAACCAGAAATGTTCATGTCCAAAGAAAGAACTGGGACAAAAAAATGGAGCAGAGACTAAAGGAAGGGCCACCTGGGGACTGCCCTACCTGGGGATCTCTCCTGGATGCAGACACCAAACTCAACAGTGTTGCCTTTGCCAAGAATCACTTGCTGACAGGAACCTGGTATGACTGCTCTTTGGGAGGTTCAACCAGCAACTGACCAATACAGATGTGGACGCTTGGAACTAACCACCAGACTGAGCTCAGGGACCCTGGTGTGGGAGATGGCTGAAGGACTGGAGGAGCTGAGGGAGATTGCAACCGATGGGAAGAACATCAGCTAGCTAGACCATCCAGTGCTCTTAGGGACTAGACCACCAACCAAGGAGTGTACAGGGAGGGATCCATGGCTCCAGATTACATAGGCAGCAGAGGATGGCCTTGTCTGACGGTAATGGAAGGGGAGACCCTTGGTCCTGTGGAGGTTTGATGCCCCAGTGTAAGAGGATGCTGGAGGGGTGGGGAGGGAGAGCATGGGTGGGGGAGCACCCTCATAAAGGCAAAGGGGAGGGAGGAGAGGGAGATTGTAGAATGGGGGGGCTTATGGAAGGGTAACTGGGAGTGAGATATCATTTGAGATGTAAATGAATAAAATGATTAAAGAAGAAGGAGGAGGAGGAGGAGGAGGAGGAGGAGGAGGAGGAGGAGGAGGAGGAGAAGGAGAAGGAGAAGGAGAAGGAGAAGGAGAAGAAGAAGAAGAAGAAGAAGAAGAAGAAGAAGAAGAAGAAGAAGAAGAAGAAGAAGAAGAAGAAGAAGAAGAAGAAGAAGAAGGCGGCAGTTTGACAACAGGACTGTTTAGCAAAACAACAGCAGCTTCCACCAGGGCCCATAACCTTTTTGTCCTTGCATTTTTACTTCATTTAAAGTTTCAGGAATGAAATCCGTCCTGTGGAGAAGGCTGCAAACACAATCCTAAGTGGCCGGTTACCTCATTATCTATCATGCCACTATTGTACTGATTGGTACATCTTGTCTGATAGGTCAGTACTGTAGCATGTAGGATACTGTGCTTGGTGAGACCACTGAAGTCTTTTCTTTCCCAGAAGCTGCATAGAATCTTTCTGTGGATTACTATAAGATATATAGTCAAGTATTTTTAAGTTTTTCTTGTAATTGACATTTTCTTGGGTTAAATTGTACTCCTTCTTGCTCTCCCGCCCTTTGGTTTGCTTCTTCCCCCCCCCCCCCCCCGCCCCAGCGCCTTTTAAAGCAGGGTTAATTTTCCTTGAGTTTGAAAGGGTTGTTTACTGTAGTGGGATGGGTGTGGGGCATGATGATGCAGCTTCTAAGCTTTAGAATTCAGAGACCCCTTCCTCTGATGTTACCACTGAAAACTAGTTTAGCCAGGAGAGCCCCTTGAGGTGTTCTGAGGCTGCTTCCAGACTCCAAAAAGTGCTAATTGCTCTTGCCCACTCTCTAGGAACTTGGAGGCCACTAAGGTCATCTGCTTCTATCTGAGAGCTGATTGGCCATGCTTTCTTCTTACCTTCACAGATCTATCTTTTCCCAGGTTTGGCAGTGAAAAACATATATAAAAGAAAAGGGCCCTATAGATTCCTTCTCCCTAACCTGAGTATCTAAAGCAGCCACCTTTAGGGTTTGCCAACCAGAGGCCCAGTTAATCCCTTAACAAAGAATGCAGAGTTACAGGACAAAGGGCTACTGAGTCATCCCAGGAATGAAGATAAGAGATAAACATCCGCCTGCAGGAACTGCTTCCCGCCCCCATGGACCAGTTTGGTCAGATGTTCAAAAATTGGAAAACAACCAATCATGTGCCCCCTGGGCGAAAGTTTCTCCTTTTCCCCACCCCGAGCTTATATTAACCCTAAACCCCAGAGCCACGAGGTCAATGCCCCTGTCTCCTACATTGAGACACATGTCGGCCCGGAACGTTCCGCCATTAAACTACCTCGTGTTCTTGCAGCAAGTTGGTCTCTCATGTGTCCTTTGGGTGCACGCCATCCTGTGACTCGAGTGGAGTCCCCTTTGGGGGCTTCCCGAGCCTTTCAGCAGCTCTTCTTTGTGTACTTGACTTTGGGCCATGGTGTTTCTTAGTTTTGTCACAGAAAATATTTTGAATTTTCTCACTTTCTTTGTTGCTGTGGCATTACTTGACCACAGAAAAGACAATGATTAAGAAGCCTCCATCTTGTTTCATTCATTTGCCTGCAAAAATTCATGATGTCATATCACTTTTAATATCTGAATAGTACTCCACTGTGTAAATGAACCACATTTTCTGAATCTGTTCTTCAGTTGAAGGAACATCTGGGTTCTTTCCAGCTTCTGGCTATTACAAATAAGACTGCTATGAACACAGTGGAGCTCCTGTCCTTGTGGTATGATGGGGCATCTTTTCAGTATATGCCCAGGAGTGGTATAGCTGGGTCTTCAGCATCCTGAGTGAGGTAACCCAGACCCAAAAGGACATTCATGGTGTGTACTCACTGATAAGTGAATATTAGCCACAAAGTAAAGAACACCCATGGTGCAACTCACAGATCATATGAAGTTTAACAAGAAGGAAGGCCTAAGTGAGGATGCTTCAGTCCCACTTAGAAGGGAGAACAAAATAATCACAGGAAGCAGAGGGAGAAGCTCCCAGGACTCAGTGGAGATGACCTTAGCCAAGATGCCCAACAGTGGGGAGATGGACCCTGAAGAGACCCCTCCCAGTAGATAGATAGGGATCCGGTGAACGGATGGTGCCACCCACCCATCTTCAAAAATTTTGACCCAGAATTGTTCCTGTCTAAAGAAAATACAGGGACAAAAATGGAGAAGAGACTGAAGTAAAGGGCATCCAGTGACTGGCCCAACTTGGGATCTATCCCATGTACAGGCACCAGACCCTGACACTATACTGATGTCATGTTGTGCTTGCAGACAGGAGCCTAGCACGGCTGTCCTCTGAGAGGCTCTACTAACAGCTGACTGAGACAGATGCAGATACTTACATCCAGCCATTGGGCTGAAGTTGGGGACTCCTATGGAAGAGTTAGGGGAAGGATTGAAGGAGTTGAAGGGGACGATAACCACATAGAAAAAACAGTATCAACTAACCCATACCCCACAGAGCTCCCAGAGACTAAGACACCAACCAAAGAGCATACATGGGCTGGTCTGTGGCCCCTGGCACATATGTAGCAGATGACTGCCTTGTCTGGCCTCAGTGGGAGAGGATGCCCCCGGGAAGGGGGATACTGTGGGGGATGAATTGGGAGTGGATGGGTGCATAAAAAGGGTGAGTAGTGTAAATGAACCACACTTTTCTCTTAAAGGCAAGGGAGAGGGGGAGGGGTAAAGAACACTGGGATGGGGGATTGGGAAGGAGACAATACTTGGAATGTAAATAAATAAAATAATTTATTAAAAAAGAAAGAAACCACCATCTTGCAGCTCCGTACCTCATCTCATCTGCCGTGTCTCAGCCTTTGTCATAGACTCTGCTGTTTCTCAGTCTTTGCCATACACAGAGTCTGTCTTGGTTAGTGTTTCTATTGCTATGAAGAGACACCATGGCCATAGCAACTCTTATAAAGGACAACATTTAGTTGGGGCTGGTGTGCAGGTTTAGTCTATTACCATGTGGGTCATGGCAGCGTGCAGGCAGATATGGTGCTGGAGAAAGAGCTGAGAGTTCTACATCCTGATCCACAGGCAGCAGGAGACTGTGACCCAATATTGGGTGTAGCTTGGGCATATGACACTTTAAAGCCCACCCCCACAGAGACACACTTCCTCCAACAAGGCCACACCTAGTACAACAAGGCCATACCTCCTAATGATGCCAATCAACGCAGGGGTGTCCGGAGACTATTTCTATTCAAACCATCATAGATTCATTGAAGCTTACCAGTCTTTTCATTGATGATTACCGATTCTGTAGTTTCTATGATCTGGTTTTCTCCCAGTACTTCTTATTTATGTCTGTCTTTCCCCCAGTGGTGTGTAATGCAGGACAGTGTATTATATCCTGAGGGAGACATAATATAGCTCAATGTATTATTCCCTCTGATTTGTTAGTTATTGTATTATAAATATATGTGTGTGTATATATATATATATATATATATATATATATATATATACACACACATATATTTATAATACAATATATATATATAATGAAAAATTTATTAGGTCATCATTTTATATTCTAAGCCTAATCTTGGCTACCTAAGACATTTAAAATCTACTTTTCCAAATGAATTAATTGATATTTTATTATATCTTTTGGATCCCTTTCAGAAATATGGAACGCCTATCACTATGTCAGTATTTCAGAAAAAATTTTCCATCTTTTTTTCACACTTTTTATTACTGCAAATGTGACTTTCAGTCCTTTTCCATTATGCATTTTCTGATAGTTATAACAGCTGTGGAGAGGAATGTAATAGAATGTAAGTCCAGCCTTGTGAAATTAATTGGGTAGCCATTAAAAATTCATTTTCAGAGGTTTAAATATTAAGAATGATCTGTTCCTTGAATACTTACAGGAATGTTCATTAGAACCAACAGGACGAATGCCATGCTGTAGGAGGGCTACACTGGAAATTTTAGAAAATGTTATAATTAGATTTTTAGGGCTTTGGAGAGACAAAAGCATTTACCGTCTTCAGTCTTTAATAAGCATTATATGCCAGCACAGAGCAGCGCTCCCGTGGAAAGGAGGACTGTTTTCTTTGCTCCCCGCTTCTTAGGAGCTACTTTTAACTGATTAAACTGGAAAATACTCTTGCTTAGGTAATGGTGAGACTGCTGAAATAGTCTGGGTTTCAAACTCTTTGACAAACCTTCCTCTGAGTTATCAACACCAATCCCGTGGGCTGGATGCTGTAGGATCATTAAATACCTTCTTTTTGGGTCTCCACCATAACTTCCTGAAGAGGCGTTCTTTTCAATCTTCCAACCGACACAGTCTACCCAAGAACCTGATGCAGTACCACTAGTGCTGGTTGGTATAGTTGGGAAGCCTTGGGCGTTGTGTACATGTCCTGCTCTGATTCGCTGCTTACACCAAGCGTGTAAACAAATTACGTTCTACATTCAACAAATTACATTTATAGAAGGAAGAACCTCACTCGGGTCACTCGGACATCTGCCCTTTTGTTGTAGAAAACACAAATTCACAAGTATTCTTTCTTTGCTTCTCAGATTATCCTAGCTTATATGTAAAGCAAAAAACCATTTACTTCCTCTACAGTTGTCAAAACTGGAATTGTCATGCGATATATATATATTTTTTTTTTGTGAAACAAATCATTCAGAAAGCAGGCACAAAGTGTAACTCTGCAGATTACCTTTAACACATCTGTGCCAAAGAGCACTCATGTCTAACTGCCTGGGTCTGGAAGTGGGCATGTCCAGTAAGTAGGTCATTCTCAGTCACATGTTTCAAGTGTCTCTACTCTGTGTCTCCTTCCTATTTTCTGAAGGATGGATTTTGCTAAATAGACATTCTTGCTTTTACTTTAACATAAAATACACAAATCTTTTCACTCTGTTTGAAAATTGCTTCCTGGACTTGTGGTTGAAACAGTTCTTTTGCACACATAGCCTTGTAAAAGCACCATGTTTTTCTTTTCAAGCTTGGTCAGCTTGGACAGCTTTGGTCCATCTGGGAACATTAGGGTTGTTTGTAGTCTTAGCTTATCTCAAGAGTTTTTTTTAAATGGTTAAGAATAAAACTTCTATGTATATTTTGTACAAGCATTTGTTGGACATACACGCTTGCTTCTCTTTGGTATACATCTAGAAATAGAGTATGCGAGACAGTGCACACTAAATAGTCCCGTACAGTGATCTCCAGTGTTGCTCTGGTTTATATTTTGCTAGTGATGGATGAGACCTCTTCTTGTTCTATATCCTCATGACATTGTATTGCTGACTATTCTTTTTATTTACCCATTCACTCATTCATTCATTCATTCATTCATTCATTCATTCATTCATGTGTGTGCACAAGCTTGCACTTCTTCAACAGACACGTGTGTAGGTCAAAGAAAACTTGTAGGGGTCAAATTTCTCCTTCTACTATATGAACTTTAGGGAGTGAGCTTAAGGTCACAAAGCTTGACTGGCCACGAGTGCCTTTACCCACTAAGTTATCTCAGCAGCCCAGTTTTTAATTTTACAAAATTATTTTCGTGGGGGAATTGAGTGGTATGATTCTATTGCTGAAGACATCACACCTTTTGGTCTCAATACATACAGCAATCAAACTGCTACTGATCTGGACATTTCTTCTCCAAGGGCTAGCTTTCATGATGCTGGAAGATACTATGCAGACTCTGAGAGGAAAACAAGACAGTCTTACTCACCTGTGAATCCTGAGATCTTCAGTAATGACCATCTTGAAACAAATCATTCAGAAAGCAGGCACACAGTGTGATCCTACGGATCACTTTTAACACAGCTGTGCCAAAGTGCATGCATGTCTTACTCCCTGGTCCTGGCCCAGTAGGTTGTTCTCAGTCACATGTTTCAAGTGTCTCTCTACTCTGTGCCTTCCCTTCCTATTTTCTTAGGGCATAATGACATATGCCTATTGGTGCAAGGGCATCATGGGAGTAACAGATTGCTTTTTGATAGAATTTAAGGTCCATGTCGAGAACCAGTGGCTGGGGAGACGGAATACCATAATGCTATTATTTTACTTAATGGACATAGTAACAAATTGTCTTCTAAACACTGACTTTTTTTAATTTATAGATTAGTGTGGCTCTCAGCCCTCCTCAGAAAACCTTTTTGCAATGGGACAGCAGTTGCTATAAAGATTCAAATCCAGTCAGAGTGTAGTCAATAAATGACTGTGGAGTTCTCAACCCCAACTTGACATCTGTCTTATACCTCCCCTGTCACAGAGGAGGCTGTAGAAAGAACACAAGCACCAGAGTTTGTAGAGAACTGCTGTAAGGCATTGGACATTACAGGGCCATTCCACTCAGGAACCCTTAGAAGCTATAGTTACTTGAATAAGATCCATATAAAATAAAGCCAGTCAACAGTTCTGAATAGAAGGAGGAGTTAAATTGTTTTATTTGTTTGCTTCTATACATAGTCAGTGAATTTACTAAAGAATCATCTTCTGTCCTCTGAATTGCATGAACACCTTTGAAAACTAACACACACACAGAGTCACACACACACTCAAACAAAGTCATTCACACAGTCACACAGTCACACAGTCACACAGATACACAAACAACGGCCCCATAGACACATATGTAGACACCTATACTTTATTGTATATGTGACCCACTAAATAACACACAAAGTCCAGTTAGTGCTAGTAGTATGTATATGGATGTAGCACCATCCACTAAAGCAAGGGTAACCTTCCAGGGACCATAACCTAAGAAATGACTCTCCCTGACCTAGAACTCTTCTACTGCCAATAGATTTTCAACTAGAATTGGGGTTTTGTGAGCTACTCCCCTTAGGGGAAAACCCTATTTCAAATATTAAAACAAAGCAAAAACAAAACCATACAAAGCATACATCTTGAACTCTGGACATAGAATTCCATTCTCAAATGTCCTTGGTTAGTCTAAATTTTCTTTCATTTTCAAGTAAACTTTAGAATTGATTATCAATCATCACACAGACAAAAAAGCTTATTTGATGTGATATATTATCAACTGTCATAATATACAAAGCTCCCTTGAATTGCTTGGAATTTTGGATGTTAAGATTTCAGATTAATTTGAGAAGAATACTTAATAGTCTCCAAAAGACTGTAGATGTTAGGTCCTGGTTCTACCTCCCAGGCCTATGTTCCTGGAAATAAGATTCATACTCAAAATATATTTACAAATACTTTGTCCTCCTTGACTAGATGTAACTTAAAATATCCCATTTATTTTAACCTACCTTCTGCCATGTGGTGGTTACCTGTGCTCAGGTATCACCCATTCATCTCCTCACATCTTCTTGGGCAAATATTCTTGCCCCTGGCTCTATCCCAGAATCCTTTCTGCCTCCCGGATGTCCCACGATCCATTTCCTGCTTAAGCCATAAGCCATATAGGCTTTTTATTGACAGGTAATGCATCCATACAGTAGATAAGATATTCTCTCTACAAAAGACATACAATTAATATTGTATTTTCCAATCTGATGACATTATATTGCTCTTCAATTTGCAAGACCTTGTATTTCTGGCAGCTGGGTTTGCAGTTTTAAGTTAGGGAGTAAACTGCTTAGATTCTGTCAACCTGACACATGCTAGAGTCAGCTGGGAAAAGGATAATCTCATTTTGGAATTTGCGTCCATCAGATTGACCTTTGGGCATATCTATGGGGGACATTTTCTTAATTTCTAGTTGAAGTAAAAGGACACAGTCCACTATGGGCGGTGCCATTTCAATCAGGTGTGATTGAGTTGTTTAAGAGAAGTATTTGAGGAAGCCAGAGGAAGCAAGGCGGTATGCAGGACTCCTCCATGGCCCCTCCTGCAGCTCCTGCCTCCAGGTTCTTATCTTGAGTTCCTGGCCTGACCTCCCTTGATGATGGCTATTGCCTGTAAACTGAATAAACGCTTCCCTCCATAGGTTGACTTTGGTAGTATTTTATTGCGGCAACAGAGAGTAAACTAATAGAGAACAGTTGCACAAATTTTAAATTTAATTGTCAAATTGTGATTTTAGTTTTTAGTTAGACTTATTGTTTTAAACTTGGTCTGGTGGCACCTGCCTTTAATCCCAGCACTCAGAAGGCAGTGGCAGATGGATTGCTGTAAGTTCAAGGCCAGCCTTGTCTACAGAGCAAGTTCCAGGCCAGCCAATACTACATAGTAAAACTGTCTTAAAAGAACAACATTAAAATTTATAATTTTGAACACTTTAAAATACAGTTGGCTTTGAGATAGTTTTCTGTTTTCTAGTCTTTCCTAGGTTGCATCCACTTTTAGCTCACTGTTTACTTTTACTGTATATGTCTTTGTTGTGGGTTTTAAAATTTCTTACATGAAATTTTCTTTTATATCTAGCTATTTTGAATTCACATAGGACTGTTTCTTATAGTGTCCTCTGTCGATTATAGTGGTCGGTTGGGTGATACTCTTCACTGACTGTTTCAATTCTTATTTGTATTTAAGCCGTATGCCAAACTGTTTTTCTTGGAATGTGATAACCAACTTTTTATTGTCAACTTGATTAAGAGAAACCTAGGGCATTGATGAGGGACAGCTTTGATTGTTAGGCTTTTCTGCAGAAGATTAACTCCGGAGGGAGGACCCGCCCTAAATACATGGAACCATTCTATGAGCTGTGGTTCCAGGCTGGATAAGAGGTGACCAGTAGGAACCAGGGAACTCACATTCCCTTTTCCTATCACAGAGATGTGAACAAGCAGCCTCACACTCCCCTGCCACAGCCACTAGTTGCAACGTCTGCCATGCTGCGCCTTACCTTCGTATAGCCCGTGCTCCCAAATTATGACTTACAACAAACTCTTCCTCCTTAAAAATTACTTCTTGTCAGTTGTAGGATCACAGTAGTTGAAGACTAATTAACACATAAGTGTAGGCGTTTCTTTTCTAAGACATGACAAGTGTTTGTATGAAAGAGGGGTGTGAGGACTTCAGGGGTGAACTGTTTCTTACTGCAAATGTTCCCCCTTTTATCACATCAGTTTGTCTGTTATATACGGCACCCTTTGGGGGTAGGAAGTGCATTAATATGACTTCTAAATCCGTGGCAGTCTTATTTGAGTAAAGCAAAAACATAATCTTAGATTTGACCTATGATTTAAGAATGTTCTTTCCATATATACAGGCTCTTCAGTGAATGCCACCTACACTAATTCAAAATGTAGATGACATCAAACTTGGGAGTGAGTTTTTTTTCCCTTAATTTTGGAATGTTAACATTACAAACCCGCTTCTCTGAGCCTTTGTTGGAATTCTCTGGCATAAAAATGTCTACTTCGTATATATTCCTTGGCTTCTGTTTTTCTGTAATACTTATTGAAACATATTTATTTAAATCATTTCATTCCAATGATATTCCAAGCCTTTGCAACAGTGAGCCCGTTCATTACACAATTTTAGAATAGTTTATAGGTGTTATCTGGGGGAGAATTTATTGGAAAGAGATTGGCAAAAGTTAAGCCTCTGTGTAAAGTCACCATGACTTTTTTGGCTGAAAGGAAAAGCACAAGTCTTAAAAAGACAAAAGATTAATTTATGTTTTATATTTTTTAAATTGAATTTCTTCTGGGATCAAGCATTTGGAGAGATTATCTTAAAATGTTCCTGATGAACCTGAAGGAAAATGTCCAGAGGGAAACAAATCAACATCAACTATTGCAACAGTCTGCAGAGTTTCAGACAGGAGAGATTAGCTCCGAAAGCAGGGAGTGTTTAGCCTTGAGGCTTAACCTACTGTTTTGCCTACAACTGCTTCCTGGGGGGGTTGTTTTTTGTTTTATTTATTTATTTATTTATTTATTGTTCGTATAGACCCAGATGCTGGGGGTGGGGGTGAAGGAGGGGGCTTCCTGTATGGAGTTCATTACACTACCATAGCGCAAAGCTGGCTGGTATTCCCTAAAGTCCTCTAGGGGGCAGCAAAGTAGTAGTCGAAGTCTATTATAAAGTCTGACAACGGTTTGTTTGTTTGGTTGTTTGGTTGGTTGGTTGGTTTTTTTGGGGGGTGTCCTGGGAAAGGCCAAACTAGATAGATATCAGAAGACTGAGTGGAAAGTATCAAGATCAAGAAAGTATAAAAATATAAGCCTTGTGTTCCAGAGACTGAATTGCAGTTTTTCTAGGAAGATTGAGTTTTATTGTTCTCGCTCTCCTCTCTCTCTCTCTCTTTTGTTCTCTCTCTCGTATTTTCTCTCTCTCTCTCTCTCTCTCTCTCTCTCTCTCTCTCTCTTTTTCTCTTGTTTTGGTTTTGAGACAGGGTCTCTCTGTGTAGCTCTGGCTATCTTGGAACTCACTCTGTAGCCCAAGTTGGTCTTGAACTCAGAGATCTGGCTGTTTCTGCCTCCTGAGTGCTGGGGTTAAAGGCATGCATATATTTCCTGCTAGGAACACTTATTTTTCACCAAATATTTCCTTTCTACCTGATGTAGAAAGAGGGCAGACACTTGAGGGGCATCTAATGAGGAGTTATTTGCTCAATATGCAAATTAAGACATATAACAAACTAAGTCCAATGTATTTTGTCAATGCAGAAGGTGCTGTAGGAATTCAGGGGGCAGGAGGGTGAGGGGATGGCCGTGAGGTCAGCTGCAGCTTTGAGTGACTTTGTTCTGGTTTAGAGAGGGAGCTGTCAAAGGAAGAAAGGGAGAGGCTCCAGTACACACTGCACTTGAGCAGGAGGGATGTGTTCACTTGAGCTGTTAGAAGTTAGGAGAGCACAGAGTAAAAACCTGCATTCTTCATCTTATGAACATCCCTGTTGGTGCGTATGGAGGATAAAGTGGATAAAGGGCCAAGCTCCCCTGAGCCCTTCATCAATATAAGGGCTTCTGGTGGTGATGCTGGAGAGTTCTTCTCCTCTTTCTCTCCCTCCCTCCTTCTCTCCTTCCCTCCTTCTCTCCCTCCCTCCCCCTTTTCTCCCTCCTTCCCTCCTTCTCTCTCTCCCTCCCTCCCTCTCCCCTTCTCTCCCTCCTTCCCCTCTCTTTCACTCTTCCTTTTTCTGATGTTGGTTATCTATCTATCTATCTATCTATCTATCTATCTATCTATCTATCTATCATCTATCAATCATCTATCTATCTATCTATCTTTCATATATCTATCTATCATCTATCTATCATCTACCTCTCTATCTCTTTATCTTATTTTTGAGACAGGGTCTGTTTCACTGAATCCAGAAGTCACCAACATTCTGGCCTGTAAAGAACTCCCCACCTCTGACTCCTACCTCTGAGATTACAGATTCTGGCCACCAAGCCCAGCTTTAACAAAAACAACAACTCAAAGGAGTTTTCCCTTGCCTGGCCATGGATTTTTATTAGATTTATATACTCTCAGTGGATCGTCATGCATGCTGTCCAGGGCTTGCTTTTTTTTTTTTTTTTTTTTTTTTTTTTTTTTTTTTTTTTTTTTTTTTTTTTTTTTGTGCCTGCTGGGATCTGAACTCAGGTCCACATGCTTGCACAGTAAGCAATTTACCCATATAGGCATCTCAGGAGCTGGGATTTTTTTCTTAAGAGAACAAAGACTTGCTTCGTTTGCAGAAAATCGGCAGGTTATTATTTACTTGAAGCGAAAGTCTTGTCATTTGTTGGAAAATGGGGAGGAGTGGAGATCAGGTACTAGTTGAAAGAAGGCAGACTCAGGAAGAAAAGTATTGCACTCTTTCATGGGCAGAATTGATCTTTAAATATTTAAATGTTATTGGGCATGAAAATAGAAGGAGTGTTAAGATGAGAGGGTGGTGTCTAAAGAGAGGGAGGAGACAGGGGAGGGAAAGAGGGGAGGTCTAAAAGTAGGGAGGGGCAATAGGGGAGGGAAAGAGAAAGAGTAAAAAAAGCTTAATTTCCCCTCACATAGAGAATCTAGATTTAGATGTATGTGTACTGTGTGTCTATACACCCATAAGGAATGAAAACAGAGAGAAGGCTATCAGACAGGAGGAAGGGCTCAGCTAGATGGTTAGAGCATGGATAAGGGAGAGCAACGGAGATAAAACATGATCAAAATACAATAACGCATGTATTCATGAAAGATGTCATAGAACCTTTTATTTTGTGAACTAAATAGAACAACAATTTCAAAACAAAAAAATTTTTTTTATGGGATTTGACAGTGAGACTTGAACTCAAGACAAACTTTTTCATATAAACTTTTTTTCAAAACAACAAGAATGCTCTAGCTTGAAGAAGACATTTGCTCTGCTGATGCACCTCCACTAAAGAATAAAGGCACCTCAGGCTCCAGGAAAATGCCACACAGCTCATGAAATGGCTAACGTACCAGAAGAAAAGACATGGAGTCCTGCCTTATGAAGTTTGAGAGGGAAGCACACACTAGCAGGGCTTTTCACATGCTACGTGGAACTGAGAAGTTGTGGTTCCTGATGGTTGGTGGATCAGATATAATTAATAAGAGACCTGTACCATTGAACATGAATTCTTTCTTCTTTCCTCTACTGCAGTGGTTCTCAACCTATGGGTTGCCATCCCTTTGGGGGTCACATATCAGACATCCTGCATATCAAATATTTACATTATGTTTCACAACAGTAGCAATATTACAGTTATGAAGTAGCAGTGAAAAAATTTGGTGGTTGTGGGTCCCCATGACATGAGGAATTAAAGAGGTATTAAAGAGTTGCAGTATTAGGAAGGCTGTGAACCACTGCCCTACCGGAACAATTGGTGATGTTATTTGGGGCTGAAAAATTACAAGTGATTTAAAGACCCTTCCCTCCTCATTGATTTTGTTCTTTATGGTGAATCAAACTCCACTACGTATGAGGACCACATTTTCTGTCTCTATTCAGCTACTGGTAGGGATCTAGTCTGATTTTGCAGATTGGTTATTGGGACTACAGTAGCCACAAATATGATGTTTAAGTATCTTTACGCTATGCTTTGAACTCTTCCTCTAGGTAGATACAAAAGAGTGGTATATGGAATATTGTAGCCAAAAATGTGATGTTTAAGTATCTTTATGGTATGCTTTGAACTCTTCCTCAACATACTAAGCTGTGACATACTGAACCACCTGGTAGTTCTATGTTCACTTCTTGAGGAAACGCCTATTGATTTCTGTAGTGTCTGTTCTACTTCACATTCCCACCAGCTCTGCATAGGCATTCCTTCCCCCTGCATATTCATCTGAATTTACTGCTGCCTGTTTTATTTTACTGGAATGAGATGACGTCTTAGTATAGTTTGGATTAGCATTTATATAATGGCTAATGATGTTGGACATACTTTCGAATATTGGCATTTGCATATCTTCTTTGGAAAATGTTTCCGATTTCTTTGCTTATTTCGTCATTAGATGATTTTTTTGGAAGTTAAGCATATTCAGTTCTTTATATATTCTAGATACTAATCCCCCTTTTTATATATAATTGACAACAACTTTTTTTTCGATTCTATGGGCATCTTTTTACTCTACTGATAACCTTCTTGCCTGCACAGAGATTTGTTAATTTAGCCTAATCCGGTTCGCTAACTCTTGGAGTTATTTCCTGAGGGTTAGAGTCCTTTTCAGAAAGTTCTTGTTTATCCCTGTACCCTGAAATGTGTCCTCTATGCTTTCCTCTAGCAATCTCAGAGTTAGATCTATTACATTAAAATCTTTAATCCATTTTGAATTGATTTTCATGATAATTCAGAGTCATGGATCTAGTCTCTTTTCCATGTGGACATTCACTTTTCCCAGTACCTTTCGTTGAAGGGGCTCCTTGTCCACAGCAATGTATGCTTTGACAATGTATATTTTGTAGGTGGCTGTAGATGTGTGGGTTTCTGGATCCTCCCTTCTTTTTCTTTCTTTCTTTTTTTTTTTGATTGTATGCTTTTTTGTCAGTACCATGCTGGTTTTGGTATTATAGCTCTGAATTATAATTTGACATCAAGTATTGTAATTACAATACATTTAACAGGGCTTTTGCTAATAGAAATTAGGAAAATATTCTTTTGCCTTCGATGTTTTTTATAATTTTATTTATTTAGAATTTTATTTATTAACACAGTACACATCATTCCCACTACTTTCCCTTTCCAACTTCTCCCATGCCCCGTTCATGATCTCTTCTTTAATTATTATTTCATGCATATATATTTAAACATACACAGACACACATACATATATTATATATAGAGAGATACATATAGCCTACTGAGTCCATATGCCTTTGTTCATATGTATAAATGTCCAGGCCTGATCACTTGGG
Source organism: Arvicanthis niloticus (assembly GCF_011762505.2). NCBI lineage: Eukaryota > Metazoa > Chordata > Mammalia > Rodentia > Muridae > Arvicanthis > Arvicanthis niloticus. The sequence goes on along the minus strand of NC_047669.1, from coordinate 15,519,985 downwards.
ATTTAGAAAACCAGTATGGGAACTCATCCTTGGAGGAAATGGGTTCTTCCTCTCCCTGCATCCACTGACTACTTATAGTTCTTCATTTAGAGGTGAAACCACATGGAATTTTCTGAGTTTGTTGGCATGTTAACTGCTGTTGTTATTAGGCTAGTCTTATTTAGGCAGCCATGCTGGTGAGCGTACACAGGGGTGTTACCCTTGTCATGTCTAGCAGACATTACCCAACAGCAGGCATCTTTCCAACACCTCCTTCACAGTTTTGCTTGAGCCTTTGTTGTAGGGGTTCCATTGCAGATGCATAAATGGGGCTGGGCACTCCTTTTGATCAGCTATGGATCCCTGTAATTGTCTTGTTGCAGACAAGAAGTTTAGGACTTTAAATTTACTTTCAACTCTTTCAAATATTTAGACGGTTATAGATAAACAACGATCTTAAAACTTTGCTATTTACTTTGTTAACTGTTTCTCTCATCTATGTATGGCACCCCTCAAGGTATGAACAGAAAAGTGGTAAATGGAAAAGGGAGGCACAGGTTCATGGGCTCAAAGTTAAACTTAAACAAGGGACAACTTTTAGTGCTAAATCATGAGAGTCAGTAGTTGTATATAATAATGTATTATGCATCTAAAAGTTAGAAAAACGTTTTAAATGTTCTTACCCAGAGAAATGAAAGTGATGGATCATTCTTAATTTAGACAAGTGTACTGTGCCAGCAACATTTTGTCAACTTGACACAAGCTGGAGTCACCTGGGAAGAAGGAACCTGGGTTGAGAAATTGCCTTCACTAGATTGGCCTGTGGCATGGCTTATTGGGGCATTTTCATGATTAATGATTTCTGTATCAGGATCCAGCCCACTATGGGTTGGATAAGAAAGCAAGCTGAGCAAGTTATGAAAAGCAAGTCAGCAGTGTTTTCCATGGTTTTTGTTTCAGCTCTTGCCTGTAGGCTCTTATTTTGGCTTCTTTCCATAATGGACTATCCCTTGTAACTCAAATATTCCACCCCAAGTTAATTTTGGTCAGCGCTCTTTTTCTCTCTTATCTATCTATCTATCTATCTATCTATCTATCTATCTATCTACCTACCTATCTATCTATCCGTGTATGTATGTATGTACGTATGTATGTATGTATGTTTGTATGTATGTATGTATGTATGTTTGTATGTATGTTTGTATGTATGTATGTTTGTATGTAATGTATCACAGCAACAGAAAGCAAACTTGAAATTTACTAGGAACATGGGATGTTGCTGTGATGAACCTAATATTATATTTGAGGGTGAGGTGGGGAGGATTTTAGAAACATTTAGAACTTTGGGCTGAAAGTGTTCATTGCTTAATGAGCCCTTGTGGGAACTTAGATAATGATCATTCTGAGAGAAATGCAGATAACGGAGTCCTGTCTCACAAAGTTTCAGAGGGAAGCAAAGATTGTCAGGACTGTTTATATGATACATTGAATTGAGGTTTCTTGTGGTTCCTGGTCAAACAGTGGTTGATGAACTAGATATTGTTAACAAGAGACCAGTACCACTGAAGTGAAGCCTTTGCTTTACTGAAACAATTGATGATGGTTAGCCTGGTGCTGAAAAATTACCAGTGTTATAAAGAGACCCTCATTACTGTGAACTCTTCTGAGAAGTATGTCTTTGTGATCAGCACACAAAATCAGTTGTATAGAGCAGGGAAAAGGCTGCACCTCAAGCTGGCTACCAAGCTTGATAATGTGTAAGAGTCTTCAACATGGTAGTGACTTTGAAAGCATGGGCATCCATGGAAGCAGATGAGGCTTGGCATTTGTGGGAAGCAGGGAGAGGAAATAGGTACAGGTAATAGTTCCAGGAGGTCTCAGGATCGAAGGGTAAAGAGAAAAGCCAAGGCTTGCCACCATGTTGTAGAGTTGGAGTCCCTACTGGTGAACGTGCAGCCATTGTTGTGATGAAGGCCCCAAGTCATTCATTCGAAGCACTCCGAGTAGTTACGAGCCTCTTTATTAACCACTGCTCACTGGAAAAACAAGCCTCTTTGACTAAGATCCAGAGCATCACAATCCAGAGTATAAAACCCTATAGTTAAGATGTAGTTTGGCAACATAACTTGCTCATCAAGACAACAACAGTAGGTTCCCCCTAGGGCCTATGACCTCCATAGCTAGGATATTTCAACCTTGTTTCTAGGACCAGGCATGAGTTTCTTTCTTTGGAGCAGGCCCCAAGTCCAATTAGAAGATAGCTGCTTGCTTGTCCCCACAACAGCCATGTCATTATTGCATGAGTAGACACATCTTGTCTGACAGGTCAGTATTGTAGCATGCAGGGACCAACCCTATTTTAGCACTGTGAATGTGAAAGCTGGTCAGCAGAGGGCAAGTTTCTCAATCAGCTTGAAATTTATTTCTCCCTATCTTGCAAGCAAAGTGTGTGTGCGCACGTGCGTGTGTGTGTGTGTGTGTGTGTGTGTGCATGTGAGTTTTCAGCAATGAGGTCTTACCATGTAGTTATAGTGGTTGACCAATAGTGTCTACAGCTAGCATTATTTAGGGAACTTCTGAAGCTTCATAAACCAATTACTTATACAAAGGTATCTCATGTCTTGCACCTAGATTTTTGTTTAATATCCAATATTTTTTGGGGCACATTGCCTACACATTTAGAGTACCTATGTTCAAACTCATTTTTTTTTTGTTAAATTATATCTCTAAATTAGCTTACAAAATATTAGGTGTTAGTGAAGATTTCCCATACACCCTTAGTTTTGATTAATCCACTCCTCAGTCTTTTTCCCTCCCACCCATTTGACTTGATCTCTGTCTAAACACTTCTCCCCCACTAACCCACACCCCTTCTTTCATATTACATAGGTTCTACTAGTCCATCCGTCAGTTAAGACCTTTTTCTTTCCTTATCCCATGGCAAGTATTTCCCTTTTGTGATCATTGCTGGATGGCAGCTGACAAAAGGAAATTCAATCTCTTTGTGACTTCTGAGAGAAGCAAGAACAGCTTTCAATGGACCTTCTCACATGCAAAGAAAGATTATGTCTCTCCCTCTTTCCAAAGAGCTAAGACAGAAGGGTAATGCTTGGTCTATTCCAATTGCAAGGGATGATGAAGTTCAGATTGTTTGAGGACACTACAAGAGCCAGCGGATTGGCAAAGTGGTCCAACTGTGCAGGAAGAAATGTGTTATTGACATTGAACAAGTCTAGCGAGAAAAGGCTAATGGCACAGGTGTCCATGTGAGCATCCACCACAGCAAGGGGGGTATCACAGGCTAAAGCTGGACAAGAACCACAAGAAGATCCTGGCGGGGAAAGCCAAGTCTTGATGAGTAGGAAAAGAGAAGGGCAAATGCAAGGAAGAAGCTGCCATGGGGTAGAGAAGAATGTGCAGGAGAGAAAACAAGAGCCACAAGGGGATAACTGAGTCATAAAACTGTGGCCATGTGGGCTGGCCAATTGGAGTTAACAGCAGTTTAGATGGCACATAGATTTAGTAAGTAGAAACTTGAAGTTGTCAGTAGAAAAATGGATTCTAACAGCATGGCAGGTAGGCAGTTGCCTAGCAATTGTGCTGCCTAAGGCATATGTAAAATTATAAGGCTGTGTGTGTCTTTCATCTGGAAACACAAATGGTATAAGGTGGGAAATAATCCCACAATAGGATTCTCTCTCTCTCTCTCTCTCTCTCTCTCTCTCTCTATATATATATATATATATATATATATATATATATTTCTAGATATATATCTAGATTTCTAGATATATATATCTAGATATACTATATATCTAAATATATATATAGATATCTAGATGTATCTATCTATATATATAGATCTATCTATCTATCTATATCTATATCTATATCTATAGATACATATATATATAGATATATATCAACAGTTTTTCATGAACTAAAGACTTCAAACTGCTCCAAAGCCACCAGCCCTGGGTGCTTCTGATGAAATTTCCAACCAGCCTGAGCCTCTGCATTCTAGATGGCTACAAAGCAGCTAGCCCCAGGTGGTTCAGCCTCACACGCAGCTCCAGCAGGGCCTGCAACTTCCCTAGCTCCAGAAGATCCCACAGAGCCTGGACAGCAAGCAAAATAGCCTTCACTCCTCTCTCCTCCCAGGCTTGGCTAGCATTCCAGCTTTCTTGGGTCCCCAATGATGATACTCCAATGTCAGTAGGAAGTAGTCATAGAAAAGATTACATCACCCCTTATCATTTATTAACACCCAAGAGGCTGGGATGTTATGTTTCAAACTTGGAACAAATGGCTGGCTGAGGTACCTGTTTAACATGTCAAAGCAGACCTGGCTACCAGATTTTACCAGCATCCCTTAGTTCCTACTAGTTACAGGGTATGGCTGGCATACTCCATCCCCCACCCAGGGGCTGGGCTGTCCATACCCGAGGTGTTCTTCCCTATATAACACAGCCAGTTTGGTTATTCTTCCCTTTTTTTCTACCTTTTACCCTCCTGGCCTCTGGGTCTGCTGGCTCTCTCGTCTTCTCTCCGCACTCTCCTCACAGGGTTGGGCTCAGGGGCATGTTCACTCTGAACTCTCCCAGGTGTTTCTGCTCTCTTTCATATCTATAGGAAACTTTCTCCTTCACCATTAAAAACAAAGGAGTAAAAAGAAGTTTGTTTTTGTCTATTTAAAATAATTAAAAAATACTTAACAGTCATGATATGATCTTCATTTTTTTTTTTAAACTTTATTCCTAGGAGCTAAATACACTGATCTTTTTGGTAACGTGGAAATGGTGTTAGTCTCTTGACATCCTTAAACCATTGCAACTAGCAGTTGGTGGCTACTCAAATTCACAGACCTTGGGAAGAGAAGCGCATGTTGACAGAGAGCAGATGTTTCTGTCATAGCAGCAGCATAGAACTTTCTCTTGTCATGGGTTGCTAGTTCATTTCCAGATGTGAGGGGATTAAAGAAACTAAACAGCATACAACCAAAGGGAAACTTAGGCAAACTGTAAAGTCAGGAAATATATCTTTAGTTATTATATTTTTGAGACTAAAACAAACATTTGTCGCCTCACTTAAATCTGAAAGTATTGCTGATGAATTTGGACAAATTAAGTCTATTAGTCCCCAGTTGTGAACCATTATAAATTTATGGCACATAGCTGTGAAGGCACTGTTTTCTCAAAAGACTCATGTGATGGAGGCTCAAAGATAACATTATCTCTAATCTAATTACTTCCTGTTTTATTCATCCTAAGCACACACACACAAGTATTGCACAGTCATGTATCCTTGTCTTTGTTTCTTATATGATTAAATAATTGCATCCATATTAAAAGTTGACTTTCATTCTAAAAATTTTATTGATAAATCAAGAATTCTTGTAGACAATTTTCTATACGTCTCATTCTCAAACTGAAGGGCATCCTGCAGAGGTACTAGGTCCTGAATGATGTTACCACTAGCATAGCATTCTAGCCAATTACACATTATCAAGAGCCAGACATGGGATCATAAAAGAAATATGTGTTGGTCAGGTTCTTTTTGGCATAAATGACCAAAGCCAAGTTGTTGAAGCACAAAAAGAATTCACTGAAGGAAAATCAATGTATTCTGGAACATTGTGCTATAACAAAACAGATGCAGGCTTCACAAGTAGCTGAAACAAGGGACCTGAGAGTCCCCTCTACTCCTCTGCTTCTCTGTAGGGATGGCTTCTTTCATCTCTTCCAAATTCCAGGTTTCTGCACATGTTGAGAAACATGCCTGGCAATATCAATGCTGACTTACATGCTGAATTACAGTCCAATAACAAGGCACTAATGTTGTTCTTAGCCAAGACACTAATGCTGTTCTTAGACAAATGTCAAATAACTCAGGGAGAAGAAACTAACTCAAGCAAAACAATTGTGGTCAATAGGGTCCAGCAGTATTAATGTAATGATTCTATTGATAAGGAAAATAATGGAGGGAGATGCAGTTGAAGGATGCTATTCTTTAAAAAAAAAACCACTTCTTGGTTTTCATTTTATCAGTAAAGTCTGGGCTCCATTTGTACAATCAAGGTAGAAATATATAATCCTTAGGATGGTGGAGAATTGAAAGATCAGCTTAGAGTTTTATAGAGGGGTTTTAATCCAGCAACAGGGCTACTCTGGCAAGTGATCACATTGGAAGACATGATCCAGCCAGAATGCAGACATGTCCTGGATTACAGTATGATCTGGCTGGAATACAGACATGCCTTTAGTACATACCCTTAATCCCTACTAATGAAGGTTAAATTAGTTTCAAGAAAAAAGCAGAGTTGTTTGAAAGTGATATCTAGTTGATGGGCAGACAAAATGGTGAATCAGAGAAAGATTTGACAGAATGAAATAGAGAGGATATGCCCAACTCTCATGAGAACAAACAGGAACAAGAGGCTACTTAAGAGCAGTGCAGAGTGAGTCAGGAATGGAGGAAAGTTCATAAAGGTCAGCAGAGGTAGTTGAAGCCAGAGAATAAGTAGGGGCCAGAAGATTATAACAAATTGCCGGGGTTAGTTTGAAGCCAAGCAGAGCAACTGAGAAGCCAAGAGAAGCCAGTTTAAATCAGTAAGCTTAGAGAGGAGTTTTGAGCCAGAACAGTGAAGTTGAACAACCAGTCAGAGTTCAGAAAGGATTAGAAAGGGTAAGGTTATTCAGCAGTAATCCTTCATGATGATAACTATATCTGGCAAATAATGGTTACTTTTATAGGGTGATGCTATGACAGTAATATGGTAGAAAATGAACAGTGTCCTAGAGATGCTCACCTCATGGTGGCTAAAGAAGCAAAACCAATAGATATCCTTCAAAAGCACATCTTTCACGGCCTACTTCCTTCAACTAGGACTACGTCCTCATTCCTTTCTGCCACAAAGTCATGAATGGACTCATCCATTGATAAAGTTAGCAATCATTCAACTAACTGTTACTAAGCCTCCATCACATACATCTTTTGAGAAAACATTGGCATCCTGGAGACTCTTAGGTCCCTGGTTTCAGCTACTTGTGAAGCCTGCAACTGTTTTGTTATAGCACTATGTTCCAGAATACATTGATTTTTCTTCATTGAATTCTTTTTTGTGCTTCAATAACTTGGCTTTGGTCATTTATGTCAAAAAGAACCTGACCAACACATATTTCTTTTATGATCCCATGTCTGGCTCTTGATAATGTTTAATTGGCTAGAATGCTATGCTAGTGGTAACATCATTCAGGACCTAGTACCTCTGCAGGATGCTCTTCAGTTTGAGAATGAGACGTACAGAAAGTTGTCTATAAAAATTCTATCAAGACATTTTTAAAAATGAAAGTTAACTTTTAATATGGATGCAATTATTTAATCATATAAGAAACAAAGACAAGGATACATGACTGTATGTGCAATACTTGTGTGTGTGCTTAGGATGAATAAAACAGGAAGTAATTAGATTAGAGGTGATGTTATCTTTAAGCCTATCTAATTTTTCTCTTTTTTTCCTTCAGATGAATAAACTGAGGTAAAAATGAGAATTATAATAATCAGTAATATTATTCTGGTTTCTTGAAATCTAGATCTATGAGATTCTGTGTAGATGAAAAATTGTAGTCTGCTGTGACCTTTCCTATGTGGGTCCCAGTGTGCCCTTTGTAAACTGAATAATTAATACTGGGTGATATCTCAAACTCATCATGACTCTAATATTCTATGATTCAATTGTCTGCAATCACTATGAATGTTCATATGTCAGAGTGCCTTGATTTTGTCGAAAGATTTGGATCAAAGCTCTACTTTAGAATGAAGAATCTTAGGTGACTAAGAGAAAAGAAAGAAGGTAGGCCTCAAGGAGAAAAAATCTAACCAAGCCAAGTGGCACAAATTAAGACCAATATAGAATTGCCATTTTTGCTGGAGTTTTGCAAGGTGACCCATCACAGTCTTTTTAGTAGCCATATCTCCATTCATATGTGTATTTTAAAGAAAATTGTCTGTTTACTCTTTTGCCTTTAGTCTAAATAAAAGGTTGTTTTTTTTTTGTTTTTTTGTTTTTTGTTTTTTTTTTTTTAGTTGAAAATCTATCAGAATCAGGTTGAGGAAATAACCTAGTGGTGAACACAGGAAAGTTCATCCTTGGGGGTGAAATGTGTTATATTCAAAAGGTCTTAGTCATGATGCCACTATTGAATCACCCAGATCTTAAAGTAAGTTATGTGGAGACTATTAACGATAATGCATTTTTCAGTCAGGCATAACTTCCTTTGACATATTAAAAAAGTCAAATTAAAGCTGTTTTACTAAGAGGTAGGTTTAGATAAAGAAGCTAATGTTTATTGTGTATATATGCTCACTCAACCTAAGTCTTTCCACAGAAATTTTCTTTATATAGAAAGAAGGTAGTGTTTATATCTAATTCAAAAAAATTATTAAATATGTTAAATGAGATAAGATGTATAAAGGACTTACATGTTTGGCATGTAGACAGTCTCTAAGAACTGCTCCTATGACTGAGTCTTGGAAATTGACATTGAACCTATATATTAGCATTGACATAAGGAAACATAGTTAAGACAGACTCCAGACAGACTCCCATAGACAAGAAATTGTTAAATGAACCTTGTGGGGTTTTGGCAACTGGTGGGGGAAATTTGATTAAAACATGGGTTTGGTTTGGTTGTTTTGGGACAGGGTTTCTCTATGTAACTCTGGCTGTCCTGTAGCTACTTCCTATACAAACCAAGTGAGCCTTGAACTCACAGATCCACCTGCCTCTGCCTCCCAAATGCTGGAACAAAAGGTGTGTACCACCATGCCTGGCAAGACATGTATTTTTATGTCATCAAATCAATAATTAATATTTATGGTAGCATTTATCATTATCAGTACTTTCATAAACTCATGAAAATGTGTACGTATGTATATGTGTGCACACCATGGAATTTTTCTGTACACTAAATGGTCATGTCATTATTTCCACTTTTTACATAGAAACATTGATTTAGAAGCTTGATATTTACATAGCTTCTCTGGCCAGAAGCAAGGTGAGAGGCAAAAAAATGAGCAGACAGACAAGCAAAACCAAGAACAAAACAACAAGGCTTCTTCCACAGACGAAGCTCTTCCTTGCTTTTGTGTCTCTCTCCTTAACTCATTTCCACTGGGAGGTAGTTCAAAGGTATGGAGGCTGATGCTTGCCTTAGTTTTGCCTCCTGACAAAAGGAGTTGCCTGAGGAGGACTCGGGGAAAGAGTAACTTCCATCTGGACATTGACCCTGTGAATTTTGAATCTACCTTAGGCCATTTCAGAAGCACCAGCCATCAACAATTCATGGACTAGTTCTAACCACATTATAATTGCAGGGATGCTTATGCAAAACTTTTCCATCCGAGGAACACAAACAGTTTCATCGATTTTGCCATCACTCCAGAGGTAAGTGTGAAAGCTATAAACATTACGTAGGGGGTAGGATTTAGGAAAGGGATGGCATAATGATTTCTGAATTGTTTCCTGAGTTTGCCAAAAAGCATTACTGAGAAATAGAAAGTGGGCGTGGTCAATTCTCCGCACCTCAGAATGCTATTACAAGAAGTTATGTAGCCCATAATTCTACATTTATGAGAATCTACCAGTCTATTTCAGAAAAGAGGTACTGACATGCTTAGTGTCACACATGATACATGAGAGTTAAGTATAAAAGTATTGTGTTCTGCACTCTACACAGAATTAATATGTAACAAACATGTAGCCATGTATAAAGCACACAAATGTATCTGGATGTTAACAGTCATAATCATTTGTTCAAGTTTCTCTGTATTGTTTGGGTTTCTTTTGCTTTGATAAAACACCATGACCAAAATCAACTTGGAGAGGAAAGGGTTTATTTCAGATAATAACTCTTAGGTCACTCTCCATCACTTGAGAGAAGCCAGGGCAAAAACTTAAGGCAGTAGCTGAAGCAGAGGCCATGGAGGAACACTGCTTACCGACTTGCTCCTCCTGGCTTGCTCACCCCAGGATGACCAGGTCAGGGATGGCATTGAGCATCATGGGTGAGGCTCCTGACATCAATCATTTAGGAGAAAAATGCACCACAGGCTTGTCCACAGGCAAATGAACTGATGTTGAAGCCATCAAAATGTGTAGACGAGAGTGAGTGAGTTGTGCACAACGGTCATTCTTCTTCTGCCTGACTTTACTTACACAGGGCCATGGAGTCCTTCATAAGACATGCTTAGGTTCGTGCTGTGCAGTGTTCTGAGGAGCACAACCTCTGTTATTTGAAACCAGAACATTTTAGAAATTCCACAAGCCAGTAAGTTGACCTCTTGCGGGTAGCTGACTTTTCTTTTTCTTTCTTTCCCATCTCTTCTTGTGGGAAGTGGGACATACCATGATCTCTCAGTGACCACCCTTGTTGTAACTTCCCTCATGTTATTCTGAATCAGCACATCAGATATGTAGACAGGCCTCTCAGTCTCACTCGCACTGCCTTGTTTGGAAGCACAGCCTTTTGTTCTAGCAGAGTGATGACTGGGCTGGGAACTGGGAATCATGGCTCTAGTTTCAACTTTGATATTAATGTTCAGGGTGACAGTGAGAATGTGTCTTTTCTTTTCTAGTTCTGTTGCCTTATTTAGACAAGAGATTTGAGACTGATGATTACTAAGGTCCCCGTTATGGTTAATACTGAACCTACTAAAAGCAAGACGGTAAGGACAATTGGATGAGGATTGACTGTCCATTTATGGGTTATAGACAAGTTTCAGCCTTTGTGTATTTAGAATCTTGGTGATAGACAATGGTCAAAAATCAGAGAGAAGGAAAGTTACTTAACCAAGGCTAAGAACAAAAAAGATAAAACCATAACTTCTAACTTCCTGTCCTGAATCTTGGGTTTTTTTCAGTCTGCCTTCTGCATCAGCCATTTCAGAGATTCTTTACTTAGTGATTCCCAGAGAAGGCACACTTGAGAGTTGCACCATGCCCACCAAAATGTGAAGTCTAGTGCAAGCCCAGATTCAGCAGGATTTTCTCTATTTTTTTTTTTTTTTTTTTTTTTTTTTTTTTTGAGTAGAGCAGTCTTACTATGTTGCTCAGGCTGATTTCAAACTCTTCAAAGGCACATGATACTATTTCTAAATCCTCTGTACATTTTAACTCTATTATATTTGCTGAGAAAGAACCAAATAATGTTTTAGCATTTGTTCATTAAGATAGTGGTTTTCTTTATTAAGTAAAAAGGAACTACAGTTGCAATTTCAGACACACAAAGAAGAAAAGGGACCTTGGCCACCGTTTCTCCCTTAGTAAATGAACCTGGCATTCAAGACTTTCTGTCACCTGTTTGTGACTTTCTGTAGCATTGATTCTTTCTGTACTTTCCCAACCCAATTTCTTTCTCTTGTCTATGAGGCCATCCAACTCTGTTGTAGCTTTCATACTTCTCATTCCTTGATTTATCTTTTTGCCTTAACAATTCCAGTTCGTCCAATGTTTATGTCCAGCATATATGCAATGATACTTTCCTTGAAGCTCTCACTTGGAAGCTGGTGTTTCTTTCAACCTACAAGTTATTATCTCAGCCTGTGAATGATGCTTAATATGTTGACCTGATGCTGTCATTGCTTGCTGCGTGCCTTCTCTGCCATCTCCTGCCTGGGATTTTTAATGGCACATACACTCTCTATGTTTTTCTCTTTATAAGAATGAAAACTGGTGAATTAAGAGCTTTATGAATACCTGACCAAAGAATTAACATGATCTAATGTGTTGTTTAAAAATGTGTGATTTTAGAATAATATAACACTTGTTCAAAAACAAGTTTAACAATCTATTTAGAAGTTGTATTTTGTAAGTAAAATTTTAATTGATATTTGTCTAATCAAAAGTCTAAATCCTACTGGCCATGACACTGTGGATAAGTCATTCCATTCTTCAGCCAGAAGATAATGGTGTCTGTTAAGTGGAGTTGATGTGATAATGGGATCGCAAACTGAAAAGAGCATCATGCATAATGGAGACAATTATTACCAGTATTATTATTTAGGAGTCACTCATTGGGACATGAAGGCATTCTGTACAGCTCCTTTGGGTGCTGCTAAGTATATAGACCGTGTTTACAAGTTTAGTGCAACTCTAGTATAATGGCTAGTTTTCCTTGTTAATTTGACACAATGTAGAATCACCTGGATAGGAGGTTTAATGGGAGATTGTTGAATATGATTGTGTTGTCGGCATGTCTGTGAAATTATCTTGATTACATTGACTAAAGGGAAGACCTGCCCACTCTGGGTGGCTCCATTCCCTAAACAAAAGATGTATTTGAATGAAGAAATCAAGCTGAACATAAGCATGCATGCACAATTTATTGATCTATGTTTTTTATTGCCTATCTATCTATCTATCTATCTATCTATCTATCTATCTATCTGTGCTGGACTGTGGCCTCCAATTGTGATCCAGAATAAACACTTTCTATGCTCAGTTGCTTTTGTAAGGCTATTTTATCTCAGTAATAGGAAATAAAACTAAGACACGTAGGATGAGGCATGCCAACCAAAGCTAACAGCACTAGGTCCTTATTTTGAGAACATGTTTCTTCTGTGAACTCAGCTATTAAAGCAGGATCCACCATTCTTCCAATAGTCACTGGATGCCCATTGTACATCAGGCAGTATTTCAGACAAATATTCACATCCTGCTTACATCATGAGAAATGAGAGATTCTTCAAAGCTGCATGCTCAGCCGAGGCTTAGGATGGGCAGTGGCCTATTTTATGCTATAAATAGTTACTTCATGAGCTCTGAAGCCAGCACTTCTGCTTAGAGTTATTTATCTATCTTCCCCCACTGCAAACTGGGCCTTTACTATGATCTGCCCTTAATGAGAACTTATGTCAGAGGCAGAAAGGAACATTGCATGACCAGAGTTGCAGGGGTTAGGTTTCTGAAGTCTTCCTCAGATGCTGGAGAAAGGAAAGTTTAAATCTAGCTATAGATTGAGAGAGATTTGTGCCTGTCCCCAGATGACACCTGCAGATCCCGCACCTGGATGCAGACATATCCATCCACAGCACTGCACTTTCTCTTTCATCCTCCGGAGACAACTGCCGTTTTCTTCCAAGTGGTGGATTTTTTTAAGGCTCTGAGATAAAAGATTCCCTTTCATGTACTTGTGACTCAGAGAGCAGGGAGGCTTCAGGGATGTGCTGAGCTGTTTCAAAAGCTGCAGGGAGTGCAAGGTATGTTTCCATTTGCAGCTGTGGAAGCTTTGAAACTTATTCTTTTAAAAAAGAGTTATTATTATTTTGGTTATGCGTATGTCTACTGGTATACAAGCATGTGCAGGTGGGTGCAGATGCCTGCAGAGCTCGAGGTTGTCAGATCTCTAAAAGTTGAAGTCACAGGTGGTTGTGAGCCTCCTGATAAGGGTTCTGGCAACTGAACTTGGATCCTCTGCAAGAGCAGTACATGCTCTTAACATCTGAGCCATCTCTCCAGCCCCTCAAACTAATTTTCTACCAAAGAAGACTAAAAGTAGTTACACTTCCAACTACAAGTAGCTAGACAAATCATTATGTTCTTTTTCAGTCTGTTTAATGTTACGTGTATGTATATGATTGCAGAACTGACCATGTGGTATTGGATAACCAATAAGGGCATTCCTTCCTAGGTAGGATTATTTCTTCTGCTCTCTGCAGTGCGTATAGTTCTTTGTCCATAGGTGGGGATTTGGGAGATTTTCCTCTTTCATTTTAACATGCCTGTCAGTATCTACAGGTCTTGATTAGGCAGCATGAGGTAACATGGGTGAAGCGTCTCTATTACTCTTAGGAAACACAATCTCTCAGCAGATTTTCTTGTGATGATCTAAATTCTCTTGGCATCCATTGAAATCTCTCTTTTTCATCTCTAATTTTACTAATTTGGCTCTTTTCTCTTTCTTCTGTTAATTTTGGTAAATTTCTGTTAATCTCATCTTTTCAAAGAGCCAGCTTTTAGTTTCATTGATTCTCTGTATTGTATTATTTTAAAAATTTCTGTTTCATGAATGACTTTGATGGAATGGTTGGCAACTTGTCACACTTTGAGAGATCATAGACATCGCACAGACCCAGAGATGTCGGAGTCATCTCCTTCTAAAAGCTTACTGTTTGATGGTGAGAAACACACAGCAATAAGTAGAAGGGAACATGTGCTCAGCACACAGTCCGTGACAGAAATGTTTACCCAGATTCTACTCTTTAAGAAGTAAAAAGGATTTGGAAGAACCAGGGAATCTTTACTTCTATATGTGATATTTGAGATAGATTTGCAGCAAACTCAGAAGAAATTTTGGGAAGAACGCTAACAAGATGGCGTAGGAAAAGTGTTTTCTGGATGCAAACAATGAATGTTCCAGAAGGGATCTACAGGAGCTGATTTGGGCATTAGGAGTGGCCCTGTGCAGATAGATAGAGGGTCCAACATCCACATGCTGCTTGGAGAGGCCCTGAGGGTCACCTTGACAGGCAGCTCAACTTGTGTGTAATTGTATAGGCAAAGCTGCCAGACACTGCTATTTGGAGGCATGTAGTGATTGCCAAATATAACCTAAGCCCTTAGTCTATAATTACTAGTTCATAATTACTTAGCTTCCTGTGTGTGATAGATTTCCTGGAGTAAGTGGAGATCCAGTCTCTCATTAAATAATAAATGCCATTGAACTTCCAGATAAACGAACTCCCCAAAAGACCTTCAGAAATGGCTTTTTCAAACTTTTGAGATTTGGTGTAAGTATCATGAATAATTTTCTTGCTTTGGCAAAGGTGACCTAGAAGTTTAAGTCTATTGAGCAGTTAGATTTTGTTTGGTAGATGATATATTGGCTTAGGTAAGAACAAAAAGGAAAACAAAAACTTTCTCATCTTTCTTTTCATCACATGCCTTTGGATCATAGCCTCATCTGTCCTTTCTGTTTAGCTATAAATACCCTCTTATTTTTGCATGCTATTTCTCTTAGTCTTTATTCATGGCTACAATATTATCAGTGTTTTAATACTGAGCTCCTTTACCTAGTTATCTAGTATTTGTCAAAATATAGTTTTAACTTTGTTTCTTTTTCATATTTTTGGGTAAATTTGTGAATCTAAATATGGTGGTTTGTGTATACATATGTTCATGCCTTCAGATCTGTCCTTTAAAATGCACGAAGGATAGAAATTACAGTTATCAAGCAGCTTTGTGATGGTGGGAAAGTCACACACTTGTTTTGGGACTCGAATTTCTTTAGAGAAAATTCTTTCTCTTCCTTCCCTCTACTTCTCCTTGGTGACTCACTGTTGGATGTTATTGACTCTCCTAGATACATACATGTGGCAATAGGTACTCTTCCTCAGACCAAGAGCTCTAATGTAGACCACAAAACAGATGTACTTGGGGGTTCCTTAGATCCTGTCTTAGGCTTTTATTGCTGTGAAGATACGCCATAACCAAGGCAACTCTTATAAAAGCAAACATTTAATTGGGGCTGGCTTATAGTTTCAGAAGTTTAGCCCATTATCATCATGGCGGAAGACATGGCAGAGTGCAGGCAGACATGGCGCTGAAGGACTATGCTTCTTGATCGGAAGGCAGCCAGGAGGAGGCTCTCTCTCTTTCACACTGAGCATAGGAGCCCTCAAAGCCCACCTATAAAGTGATACTTTGTCCAACAAGGCTATACCTTCTCCTAATAGTACCAGTCCCTATGGCAAAGCATTTAAACACATGAATCTTTGGGGGCCAAACCTGTTTAAACCACCACATTCCACTCCCTGCATCCCCCAGAGGCTTATAGCCATAACATAATGCAAAATGCATTTAGTCCAACTTCAAAACTCTCCACTATTAATCACAGTCTTAACGATGTTTAAAAGTCAAAAGTTCAAAGTCTTTTTTAGAGATTCTTGCAATCTCTTAACTCTAATCCCCTATACAATCAAAATAAAAAAGCCGATCACCACTTGGGAGGCAGAGGCAGGTGGATTTCTGAGTTCGAGGCCAGCCTGGTCTACAGAGTGAGTTCCAGGACAGCTGGGGCTACATGGAGAAACCCTGTCTTGAAAAACAAAAACAAAAACAAAGCACAAAGCCGATCACATACTTCCAACATCATAGCATATACATTACCATTCTAGAACATCATAGTGAGAAAATATTGGGCCAAAGTAAGACAAAAAAACTATCTGGGCAAGCTCCAAAATCTCCATCTTCATGTCTGATGTTCAACTACTTTCACCTTGTTGACTACAACTCATATCTTGCTCTTGGGTTTGTTCTATTCCCTGTTAGCAGCTTTCCTTAACAGGTATAGCATGGCTCTGGCATCTCTAACCTCTGGAGGTCTCCAAGGCAATTCAGACTTCACTTTTCACAGCTTCTGGAACACAGCTTCTGCTGATGCTATTCTTGGTGGTCACCCATGGTACTGGTATCTCCAAAATGTTGGTATGTTCTACTACAACTGGACTGTACTTTCACCAATAGGCTCTTATGGGATTCTTTCATGGTGCCAAGCCTCAACTTCTTTGCATGACCCCTTCAGTCCTCGGCCTTCAACTGCAACTGAGTCTTTCCCCTTTCCTGGCTTTTCACAGTGCCAAGCCTCAGCTGCTCTCCATGACGCATTTATGCCTTCAAAACTAGTACTGCCTGGGTGATTTTTACACATTACCAAGTCAAGATGCAGCAAGAAGTACAAGCTTGACTATCTCTGGAACCTGGCTTCTTTGTGTTCTCAGAATTTACTTCCCAGAAGATTTTACCTTAGTAATGCTGGTCTCTTTTTAATAACCCCTAATTTCTTACCTCTAACTAACTAGCATCAATTGTCCCAGTAGTTCCTTCTAGATTCTAAAGCCATGCCACATGGCTTTTTTTTTTTTTTTTTTTTTTTTTCCCCACGAGATGACGTGGGAAGACAGACGGGAGAGGGACTCGAACCGGCGCACCAAGAGACGGTGCGCCCTCTGCGGGCGGGAGCCTTAAGGGCCGAGCCACCGGCGGTTCGCTCATGCCACATGGCTTAAGCTGCCACGTTTTGCTGCTTGCGGGGGCTGGAAAACTCCCCCTCCCACTGCCTTGTTCTATTAAATTATCACCATTTGCTCTCTACGTTCAACTTCTTCTCTGCCTAAGTTTGGCTGTCACGGAACTTGTTCCGTAGGCTGATCTTGAGCTCAAAGATCTGCATGGCTCTATCTTCTGAATGCTGGGATCAATGGCATGTATCACCATATCAGACCTAAGCTTTTCTCAATTTGAATCTTGCTCTGTACCAGGCTGGCCTTGAATTTAGAGATCTGTTTAACTCTGTTTCCTGGGATTAAGGTGTGGTCTACCATGCCTGGTCCTAAGCTTTTCATGGCCACTATTCCCCAAGATCCAGACCAAGAGTCTGTGTCCTCCATTTCTGGATTGTGGTTCACTCCAGATTCAAAGTCCAAATGAAAACAATAACTAAGTAATACTTGTTCAATGATAAGTTCAGTGTCAGGGAAGGAGCTAGCAAGCTTAACTGGACTGGATCTTGCCTGAAAGTTACTACTCCCTTAATTTGTTTATCTCCGCAAACATGGAATTTAGCTCCTTTGCACTTCTTGGTGCCCTTTTATTACTTGAACCATACATTTTATATTTTTTCTTTCTAAGCTTGCTATACTTGATCAAAACATTCTTCATCAGAGCAAACCAGAGGACAAAGCCTATGCTGGGCTTTTCTGACACTTCCGTTGTCAATGCAACTAATTGAAATCTCTTTACCTCAGCCTCAGGCAGTCTCTTCAGACAAGGGCAAAAGGCAACATTCTTCACCAAAACATCATAAGAACAATCTCCAGATTTCAAATCCCCTTTAGCACCAATGTCTTCCATATCCCTAATAGGATGACTCATTAAGTTCCACTTAAAGCATTCTATGGCTTTCCAAATCCAAATTTCCCACCAACATTCCTGCAAACAAAAACATGATAAGACCTATTACAGCAGTATTCCAGTGTCTCAAAGTCTATATTCCTCAAAACAAAAGCATGGTCTAGCCTATCATACCAATATCTGAGTCCCTGATATTAACTTCTGTCTTAATTAGACTTTCCATTGCTGTGAAGAGACACCAAGGCAACCCTTGTTAAGCACAACATTTAATTGGTGTTAACTTGCAGGTTCAGAGGTTCATTCCATTATCATCAAGATGGGAAGCATGGGAATGTCCAGGCAGACATGGATGGTGCTATGGAAGGAGCTGAGAGTTCTATATTTTGTTCCAAAGGGTACCAGGAGAAGGCTCACTTCTAGGTGGCTTAGAGGAGGTTCTCAAACCCACCCTCAAAGTGACACATTTCTTCCAACAAGACCACACCTACTCCAATAAGGTCACACCTCCTAGTAGTGCCACTTCCTTGGCCAAACATGTTTAAACCACCACAAAGGCAAAGAATTAATTTAGAATGGCTTACATTTTTTGTAGGTTTAGCATGTTATCATCATGGCAGGAAGCATGGCAGCGTGCAGGCAGACATGGTGCTAAAGGAGCTGACGGTTTTACATCTTTATTCAAAGACAGCTAGAAGAAGACTGGCCTATGCAGGCAGACAGAAAAAGACTCTAATTCCATACTGGGCAGAACCTGATCATAGGCAACCTCAAAGCTCACCTGCACAGTGACACATTTCCTCCAATAAGGCCATACCTCCTAATAGTGCTTCTTCCTATGGCCAAGCATTCAAACACATGAATCTATGGGGTCTATTCCTATCCAAAGCACTACAGACTCCAAATGAAGAACATTAAATGACACTAATTAATTGGGACAGCAAAAACTTCTTGGATAAACTAACAATTGTACCAAAGTTTGGAAAAAGAGGGGAGACAACGTCTTTGCAGGCCAGGAGAGTCATATGAAATGTTCGCTGCACCTGATGAACAGTTTGAGGCTGGGTGTGGGAGAACGGTATAAATTTGGGGAGATAGACTGTGCAAATCTGTGATTTAGCAGCAATGTGAAGGCCCTTTTAGTAAAGATAGTAATGACAGTAGCTAGAAAATACACGTAAAAGTATAATAATGTTTACTGTTTTGTATAACTATCATAGTGTAATAAAGGGAAATAAAGAAGAAGATAAACATACTTGTAGATTTTTTACAATTTATTTTTATTTTATGGGTATAGGTGTTTTGCCTGTGTGTGTTTGTGCATGATGTGTGCAGTACCTGTGGAGGCCTGAAGACAGCTTTGGGCTCCCTAGAACTGGAATTACAGGTGATTGTGAGCCAAGATGTATGTGCTGAGCACCAAACTCAGGTCCTCTGGAAGAGTAGCCAGTGATCTTAACTACTGAGATATCTCTCCAGCCCCTTACGTACAGATTTTAAAGACTGATAAAATATAAGTATTAGGTTTTAGGCTATTTGATCACATTGTGAACCCAGAGACTGTAAATAAGCAGTCGTGGTATGGCTCAGCCCGAGCACACACCTTCAATGCAAAAGATTTCTGTAAGCAAAAGCTGTCAGGGGCAGCTCTGCTTATACACTGAAGGCCTAAAGTCAGCCATAGGTCTAAGTCAGCCTGTTAACACAAAGTCTCAGGTCTCTGTGGAAAAACATTGTAACAGATAGCTATAAGATATTGTAAACAAGCAGCTTTGATGAAAAGTTGCCAAGCCTAAGTCGTCATAGACCTTATAGGTAGGTAGGCAGCCTTGATGGATAGTACCAACTTAGATAAGGACAAATGAATCATGGACAGAGTCACAGTAACCTGTTCCCTGAAGCTTCACCCAGCTGATACTCTGTTCTGGAAGATATCTGTACTCCCCCTGAACACTTGTGTTCCTGTGTCATCTTCTTCCTCCACATAGTGCCTTTTTGTGTATATAACCCTTGTGTGAAAAAGTAAAAATTGTGATTTGATCAGCCTATAGACAGATTGCCATTCTTTGAGTCTTTGCCTGTTCCCTTCCCCCCTCCCCCCACTCTCTTTCAGGTGACCTCCCTGGACCCCTGTTTAATGCCCTGCTGGACAGGACATTTTGGTGCCTAACCTGGGGCTTGAAGACAAGATGTTCAGCCCCCCAGCATTCAGGGGTTCAAGGAGATTGCAAAAGGGGGACCGCAAACTCCCCCAAAGAAGGTAGGCCTACCAGGTTTTTGGGAGTGTTGAGGGTCATTGCCCGGAGTGCATGGAGGCACTCCCAATCTCGGAGCACTTTTTAGAGTGACTCCCCCAAAGGAGCACCCAAGTGAGACGTTTCCCCCTCGGAGTTGCTTGAGAGCACTCCCACTTAGAAGGATACCACAGTCCACCCAACTGTGGGACAATTCTTGGAGGATCGGAGTGGCTTTGGCCTTGAGGTAGAAGACCCCCCTGGGACAGGCATCTCATGACACTCAAGGAGTGAGTCACCCGGGCACAAAGAATTAGGGTTAAAGACAAATCATGGGACAAACATTTTCTAAGCAGTCACCATTCGTGACAGGACTCAAGGAATCACTCAAGGTTAGAGGAACTAGGGCTAAGAAAAAAGGATCTTTAAAAATTCTTTGCTTTCATTAGTGTTGTTTTCCCAAGAGGGGAATATTCATAAAAAAATGTTATACCTTGTAAGGAGGAGATAAAAGTTAAACCTTGAGAAGAGAGAGAGAGAGAGAGAGAGAGAGAGAGAGAGAGAGAGAGAGAGAGAAAGTGAAAGAAGTTGCCCGCTCTTTGGCGTGTTAACCTAAGAAAAAGAAAAAGCTTATTACAGAGCCCTCCTGTGAGCAAGAGATGATTGGGGGACACCCTGGTCTCTCTGGCTTTCATTGGGGAGATTTTAAGTCCTGTTTTCTCTGTCTGTCTGTCATTGGTGCACCGATTTGTTCATGTGTGTCATTTGTCTGTCCTTGTTTCGTTGTTTGAATAATTATTCTATATTTCATGTTCAAAAGAGAGACTGGTTGAAACTGCTTGCTCGATTTAGTTTGAAGCTTGCTTGGGAGGCAGACTCAGTTTACACAACAAAAACTGATAATTTACCCTGCTCTGTGGCTGGAGAGGGGCAGAAAAAACCTTGGGAAGAGTTAACTGTTTTCATAAGCGGCTCTTGGAAGGATGCCAGCAATTTTTTTGGCTTCTGTAGTAGTGGAGTTGATAGTGGTTTTTCCCAGTTTGATAAGTGAAAGGGGCTTTTCTCTTATAATTACAGCTAAAAAGGTAAGAAATATTTGTTTATATGTACATTTATTTTTATTCTTGATTGGTATTAACAAATATAAATATGTTCTATATGTCCTGGTTATATATTATTGGGTATGATTATAAATTTATAATTTTGGTAACAAAAAGCTAGATTAAAACAGGCAATTCTGAGTTGGAGTCATTCAAAAACCTGATATATAAAAGAGATCTCAGTAAGAATTTTATCTGGGATCAAACAAGAACACCTTGCTTTTGTTACACAATTGGCTTATTAATTGATCCCTCTACAAGAAGTTTTAATACAAGCCTTTGATCTCATACAATGAGCTTTAAAACTTTAGAAAGTGCTTGTTGCTCCAGAAAACATCCAAAGACAATATCTTTTCAATATCTGATACATCAGCTATATTCCCAAATAAATAGTGATACAAAAATTCAAATAAAAAAGATAGTTTACTTATTTTAAATTATTTTCAAAAATTTCTAGAAGATGCTAATTGGCTAAGATCTTATTTTAAGCTCTCCACAAAAGAATTTAAGCCTCTGTTTAATATTCTCAAGAGAGATACAAATCCTAATTTCCCTCAACAATTAATTGACAAAAGAGGAATAATTTTACAAAAAGTTGAAGAAGCTATTATTAATAGATATATAGATTAATTAGTTGTTGGCTGTTTTATAACAGTCCTTTGATAAAAGAGATTATTAGTATAGATTTATATTTCTTTATATCCAAGAGAAGTTCTAACATCCTGTTTTTAAAGCTGTTGCTGTGTTAATACAAAATTATAGGTTAGGATCACAAAGGTATTTTGAAAAAGAACTTAATGAAATATTCCTTATTCCAAACAATAATATAATTGTTCATTAAAGAATACTGATATTTGGCCTAATACATGATCAGTTTACTATAGTCTTCCCCTATACATGCTTTTATATTTCTTATGACTTTATACATATAGCCCATAAAAGGTGTGTTTACTGTATTAGTAGACAGCTCATTTAATGAGAAGATGATACATATATAATCAGATTACATGTTTACTCTCATGAGTTTCCCCCCTGCTTCAGTACAAATAATTGAATTACATGCTGTAGCCACTATTTAAAATGCAAAAAGTTAAGCTTTTAATTGGGATACTCATAGCCAGTATACAGCTCATGGTTTATAATTGCTTAAAATTGTTTCTTTTCTAAATATTACTAATTTTCAAATTTTACAAATATAGCTCATTTAAAAAACCATGTATTTTCCCTTAAAATTTTAAGACACTTAAGAGCTCATACTAGATTGCCTGGACCCCCATGCCATAACAAATTAGTATATCAGATAGATTACAGATCTTACAAAAACAATTAGCCATACAATTTTATTCTTTACATTGAGGTTACTGTATAATAAAGGCTTGTTTGTCTAGATTGCTGTACCACTGTAGCTGATCTGCCTTTTGTGATCCTTGAGGCCAAAAACTTCAAGTTTTTTGGCACTTAACATCTCATTCTAAAAACAGCCAAAGATTAAGTAAACAGCTTTAGTTTTGTCCAGAAGGCAAAAACCGCTGGGTTCTAACTTATGCCTACAAGTCTGAGGCCACTTAAAAAAGTTATTGTGGAGTTTATTATTAGGAGTAGGGGTTTTGTATGAAAGCTATCTAAAGAAAAAAGTACAAAGAAAACTTCTATTTTATTTGAGAAAGAAAAAAAAGTTCTATTTTCTATTCTAAGTGGAAAAAGACAAAGAGTTCTGTTTTATCTCTCCATTTCTCCATTATATTTGCCCTCGTATCCTTTAGTCCTCAGTATTCATATAGTTTTTAGAGTGTATGATCACACATTACAAAGTTTGTTACAAGTTTATACCAAAAATTAAATTGAGATAAAGTTTTGTAATGAAAAATGTTTATATACATATTTGTTGAAAGTGATTGTGTGGCTAAACATCCATTACCTGCCTGGCTCCACAGGTTCACTGAGGGTTTAGAGCTCTAACTGGGTTATCAGTGAAGATTTGTGTAGATAAGCCCAGACAATGTTTTATTTTCTATTGTAACACCTACAGTAGATTGTTGGTCCCCTTTTTATTGATCTTTGACAAATTGTTTTATAATCTTTTAGAATGCACTCTGAGTAAAAGTCTGGTCATTATCTAAAAACAATTAACTGATATTATTTTAGAGACAAAATTATAGTTTTGACTATCAGAAAAAGGCCTAATAGTCTCATTATTAAAGAGTTTGATAATCATGGATATAATTTTAAAAATTTTTATAAGATCATTATTAAGATTTAAAAAGTCATTTATTTGTCTATATAACATCACCACAAGGCAGTATATCTTCGTGGATCTATGTTTAATAATAATAGCTTGAGTCAACAATTTGATATTTTTAGAGTATGTAAGTCAAATTACAAAATTGTTTTTAGTGTCCTCAGTTTTTTCATAATAGTGGTAATACTTGAGGACTTATACCTAGTTAATTATGACAAGAAGATGTTATTCATTTTTAATTTTAAAAATATATACATGTGATTTGACACTTTTTAAGATTTCTAGTTACAATTACTTTAACAACAAAAACAAAAATGTAGTTAGTTATTGCCTATATTATCTTTTTATACTTGGTGTTCCATATCATATTAAAATAAACAAAACCGACTGTTACAGTCAGACATTGGAGATGTTTTGTTGACAATTTGGTATTACCCATGTTACCAAAATTCCTTATAATTCTCAAGGACAAGGTATTATAAAACAGATATTGTGGAACTTTAAAATAGTGTCTTCATGACTCTCTGAGTGTGGGAGAAGTGGCTGCTGGCACTTTTGCCCTGGTTTTACTAAGAACTCTAAAGAATTGGCTTTTAAAACAAAAGAGGGGGAGTTACACCCCCAGAAGGAGTCTCCCAGAAATGCTCTCCATCATGCTTTGTTCATTCTCAATTCTCTAAATCTGGATGCTCATGACAAACCTGCTGCTGATTGCCTTTGGCATGCTGAGACCAATAAAAACTATGTCACTATGTTCTTTATGTGAAAGAACCCTCTTACCCTTAAATAGAATGGCCTGGACTCAGTTCTCATATGGAGCTGAGGATTGATATGCCTGTTTGATACTGAAGAAGGCACAGCTGAATAGCTGCCAGAAAGATTAATGAAATAAATAGATACCCCCACAAAGAGAGGCCCAATTATAAATAAGATGAATAACAATTGACATTCAGGGAAGAGAAATTGCCCTGAGAATTCCCTTCTAGTTCTAATCATGATGCTGGCCTCCAGACTTACACTACTCAGACCTTTGATGATGGGCCAGTGACAAGGACATCAAACAGCTAGAGATTGACATTACTAATCTGAAGAAATTCCTCATTTTGCTGTCTGAAGTGATCTCCAAAAAATGCAAAGGACTTTATTGGACTTGATTTACTCTTTTACAATAGAAAAGACTGTGTACAGATCTAGACTGTGTACAGCCCTTAAAGAAGAATGCTGCTTTTACATAGACAAGACAGGGATGGTTAAAGAGAGCATGAAAAAGGTCAGAGAAGGTCTTGAAAAAAGACAGAGAAAGAGAAAGATGAGAGCTGATACAAGATTTGGTTTTCAACCTCTTCATGATTGTCAACCCTACTTCCTACAATTTTGGGATCATTAATTGGGTTACTTCTGCTTATTTCTTTTGGTCCCTGGGCCTTAAATAGGCTTACTAAATTTGTGAAACAACAGTTAGATGATTTGGTAGCAAAACCTATTCAGATACATTATCATAAGTTAGCTATGGAGGACCACGAGACTCAAGACGAGGTCGTTACTCTATCCAGGGTGTTCCCAAAACACATCTCCACTCAACCAAAAAGAGGGGACTCCTGCCCCTAGACCAAGCAGAGAGGGTCCACGCAGAACCCCCTCTGACTGGCAATCTAAATTCTTGCTTAGGCTGTGAGGCTAAACACTGCAAGGGAATATACAAATTAAAAATATCTTACTGAGTTCCCTGAGGGACAAGCCTGGCTGCATAGGGGTAGATGTCAAAAATATAATATCCTCTCTCCAGGAAAAAGACATCAGGATGGTTATGACTCTCACGCTTCACTGAACAATGACAGGAGGACCGGAGCCATTACAAAGTCCTTTTTAATTACTGGAGGTCAGGCCTCTATCCCCGCCTTTGCAAGACTGGAATCGCCATGGTCCTTTTATACTTGGAGAAGGGAGGAGATGTCAGGGGCAGCCCTGCTTATACACTGAAGGCCTAAAATCAGCCATAGGCCTAAGTCAGCCTGCTAACACAAAGTCTCAGGTCTCTGTGGAAAAAACACTGAAACAGATAGCTATAAGATACTGTAAACAAGCAGCTTTGGTGAAAAGTTGCCAAGCCTAAGTTGTCATAGACCTTGTAGATAGGTAGGTAGCCTTGGTGGATAGTACCAACTTAGATAAGGACAAGTGAATCATAGGTGGAGTCATAGTGACCTGTTCCCTGAAGCTTCACCCAGCTGACATTCTGTTCTGGAAAATATCTGTATTCCCCCTGAACACTTGTGTTCCTGCATCATCCCCTTCCCCCACATCCTGCCTTTTTGTGCATATAACCCTTGTGTGAAAAAGTAAAAATTGTGATTTGATCAGCCTATAGACACATTGCCATTCTTTGAGTCTTTGCCTGTTCCCACCCCCTTCCCCCCACTCTCCTCTTTCAGGTGACCTCCCTGGACCCCTGTTTAATGTCCTGCTGGACAGGACAAAGAGCTAAATAATGTCAACAATAGTTAAAGAGGTATAGCAAGCAGCCAGTTTACAGGGTCAAACATAAGATAACCCAGGAAAGAAAAAGTAGGGTCTTCAAGTTGAAGGATATTTAATACAGTGTGGAGAGGAAGGAATATTTTCCTTCTGGGACAACTATGGAGTAGAAAGGTCAGCTGGGTGCTTTCTCTCCCTCTCTGAGCTATCAGGCTTTTACCACGGTGTCTAGCTCCTGAGTCTTCATTTGATAAATTGAACATTTGGAATGTTGTTTTAAAAACAGTAGTATTGCAGAATGCCTTTCTTCTTACCAGTCTTTTTAAATGTACATCATTAAACAAGTCTTAACCTGATAACTGAGCCAAAATTGATTAATAGTGTCTAGTTAAGTCAATGAATCATGAAAATGATGTTCCATGATATGAAACACTACAATTGTTCATATAAATATTCACCATTGTGCTTTGATATCAATCCAAAATATTAACATGTCTTTCACAATAACAATTTACTCATAGTATTCAGCCTGGTTTAGCTCCTGAGCGTAAATATTCAGAATGTGCTCTGGTTTTTGCCACAACCTCATGAGCTTTCAAATTAAAATGGCTTACCATGTTTATTGTAACAAGGAGAAAAAATAAATGAAAGAAAGACTTAAGTTTAAAATTGCAAGCAGAAAGAAGTGTTCAAATTAAGTCCATCAATGGTTATTTAATCCAGTCATATGGTTAATTTAACAAACTTGATTGGCTCTTTTTACTTGACTTAGAAATTAAAAGTAATATTTAAGAAACTTCAAGGTAATATATGGAAAATGTAGAGCTAGAGAGATGTCTCAGCAGTTAAGAGCATTTGCTACTCTTCTGGAGAACCAGAGTTTGATTGCTAGCACCTACATTAGGTATCTCACAACCATGTGTAACTCTAGCACCATGGTATCCAACATTCTCTTCTGGTCTCCATGGGCATCTCCACATATGTAGTACACACATACACACACATTAATGAAATCTTACTTACATCCATGCACAATACATAGCATCTAGGGAACATTATTAATCAACTGTACAGGTTACTTATCATGCTATAGGCCAGGTGCTTTGGAGCATCCTTCAGAGCAGAATAGAAGCAAGCAGTGAGCCAATGAGATTTCTGGGGACACAGAGGCACCTAGGCGGTAAGACTACTTTTCTAAAAGGTTGTTTAAGAGAATTAAGGTGTGTGTGAGGTAAAAGTACAGCTGGAAGGAAGGTGAGGTCAGAGCTTGGGCTGGAGGTTGGGGGGATGGGGTGGAAGCAGGTCAGCTGCACAAGCAGGTAGAAAGAGAGACCATCAAATTGCTGAGTGGATGAGTTGGAGCATGAGGGGGTAGAGTTGCAGCTGGTCCAAACCTTTTTTCTGCAGCCTCAGTAGCTTAGACACTCAAGGTTAGATCCTCAAGGAGATTCTGCTTGGAAAGGCAGGTCTGGGCACAAGACTGTGTAAGATTTAGCACAAAATTCGGCTGGCATCTACAGCTGTTGTCCTTAGTGTTTTGGTCAACTTGATGCAAGCTAGGGTCATTTGGGAAGAGAGAATTTCAATGTAGAGAAAAAAAAGTCATCCATCAGATTGGCCTGTAGGCAAATCTATGAGATATTTTCTTGAGCAATGATTGATGTGAAAGTTGGTGCCATTCCTGGGTAGGTAGGTGGTCCTGAGTAATACAGGAAAGCAGACTGAGAAAATAAAAGAGAGCAAGATGGGAAGCAGCACTCCTCTGTGGTCTCTACTTCAGATTCTGTCTCTGAGGTCCTGCCTCGAGTTCATACACTGACTTTCCTTCATGGTGGACAGACAGTGAACCGTTAGGTGAAGAAGCCATTTCCTTGTCAAGTTGCTTTAGCTCATGGTGTTTGCCACAGCGATAGTGACACTAAGACCACTGCCAAGGAACTAAGTATGACCAAAAGATGCAAATAGAAATAGTCAATATTGAGCCAAGGAGAAGCAAATTAAGGGAGTCATCAGCTGCAAATTGCCTTGGAAGACAACTCCATTATGGCAGCTCCCTTGCTCTGGTGTCATTGCAATGATCCCAAGGGGCCAAATTCATTGGGAAAAAATTAGGATTTGCCCTTCAGATATGGTACACTCCAAACTCAAGTAGACTCCCAGGAGGATTAAGGATTGCATCCTCAGTCCAAACCACCCTTCACATTATTTTCTCCTCCCCTTCTTTCTACTGTAGAAACACTGTACTATTTACCGAATCTCCAATGTCCCCCCACACAATGTCTTAGTCAGGAAGGCACTCCCTTCTTGGGAAAGACCTCTTCATCCTTCATTGTTTCCTGGTTCTATTCATTCTGTCTGTCTGTCTGTCTGTCTGTCTGTCTGTCTGTCTCTTTCTCTCTCTCTCTCTCTCTCTCTCTCTCTCTCTCCCCCTTTTTCTCTTCTCTTTTCTCTTTCTCTCCCTTCCCCCTGCCCCAGTGGTGTTGGGGGAGGGGAAGATGATTCACCTGGCCATATATGTCCTTGAAACATATTCAAAGATGAAATTTTTTTATTCTGTAAGTGATTAGTTTTACTTCTAAGCCCAGAGTCCACTTGCTGTGTGTTTTGCACAAATAACACATCATCTCAGAGTCTCAGCTCCTTATAGACGTTATTGTGGGGAAATTAATAAGATAATGGATACACAATAACTATTACATTAGATCAAAAATAAGATTTTTGTTTATTTAATTTAGCATATGGAATTTGTAATGTCATAACTACAAGTGAAAACTACTTGTGCATGCTTTGCATCTAAGAAAAAAAGAGTGAGTTCTTAAAACAACTCCCTGACCCTTTTATTAATTCTCTGTGGCTATACAAGAGCAAATCCTTTTATTATCTTGGCAGTTTTACTATTTTAATCACTATAGTGATAAAATGGTGACATTTTAACTTCATTCTGTAAATAATCCCTGATGAAAGTTGTTCAGGTTAATTTCATAGTCTGATTTGGCTTTCTGAGAGTTGTGTCTTCTGAATCCCGAGTTTTGACATTATCCCTAATCCCATTCATTTTCTTCAAGCTTATCAGAAATCACAATTTCGTGATTATCCATTCAAGGCCTGAATAATAATTGTTCTTTGTAGTTTAAAATAATTTAAAAACACACATACGTAAACAAAGCCCAAGTGTTTTAAAAAGGTAATATTCTTCTGGGCACTTCCCCATCCCCATCTCTGCTGCCTCAGAGTGTCTTCCCTCTGGATTTCGAAGACATTAGTCTTTTGGCCCTATTATCCAGAGCAGATAATGCTGAATATAATCACAGCAAATGATTTGGCGTGTGCATCGATATGGAAATGGGTTTCCAAATGCACAGTAATGCATCCTCTCAGAATGCATCACCCTTTTCAAACACAGTTCTGTTCAACTGAGTAAAGCCCACAGTCTCTATTAGAAAGGCCAAGTGCCTCTTCTTCAAGGAGGAGGATTCCTTTTTTTTTAATTGGATATTTTATTTACATTTCAGATGCCATCCCCTTCCCCCATTTCCCCTCCCTAGAAAACCCCTATCCCATGCTCCCTTTTCCTTTTTGCTTTTATACATTTTTAAAAAAATGTTAATTAAAGGCTTTATAATTTTCATAATGCTCAGTCAGAAGTGTAACCCACTACCCAACCTAGATATATAAACTATCTTTGACTGGTGGAGACACGTGAACATCTGCCTTTATGCCCTCCTTCTTTTTCTCTCTCTCATTACCTAGCTTCTCCTCTCCTTCATCTTCAAGGAGGAGGATTCCTTATAGGTTGTTGCTATAGATAGTTATGTAAGCTAACATCTCTTTAAAGGAGGAAAACCGTTGTGTTCTGGGATGGGGAGAGAAAGGCTTGAGGTAAATGCTGTCTAGTTTTATGCCAACTTGATACAAGCTAGAGCCATCTGGGAGGAGGACACTTCTTGACTGAGAAAATGCTTCTATAAGGCTGTGCTATAGGCAAGCCTGAAGGGCAGTTTGTTAATTAGTGATCTTTGAGGGAAGGCCCAGTCTATTATGAATAGTGCCATCCCTGGGCTGGTGGTCCTGGATTTTGTAAGAAAGAAGATTAAGTGGGTGGGATTAATTGCTCCTGAAGAGCAATTGAGCAAGCAGCATGCATCCATGCTCTCTGTATCAGTTTCTGCCTCTAGATTCTTGCCTTGCTCTAGATTCTTGAGTTACTGCTCTGACTGCCTTCAGTAATGAACTGTATATGGAAGTATGAGTGAAAGTAAACCCATTCCTCCCCAAGTTGTTTTTGGTCATGATGTTTCACCGCAACAATAGTAACCCTAACCAGGACAAGGTGTCTTAGGTTCTCTACTTACAAGGAACTAATAATTAGACAAAAGTGCAAGAAATGAGCAATCTGAATATTCAGCTATATCCATGGCTCAGAATTTGAATATAAAAATTAACAGACAATCGTTTGTGCATTTCTTTACCTACATGGTTCTTTTTCCTCTGCCAACACTTGGGAAGTGGTTCAGTTTCCAGAGGTCTCTGGAGACAAGCAGGGGAGACTGTGAGGACTGTGGAGATATTACTGATGGCTGTAGGGAAGTCATCATTTCAGAAAGTCAGGATCTCAAGACCAGCAGGAAGGGAAAATAAGGATGGGAAATGGCTCCAGTCAAAACCAGAAAGCCATCAAAGATCCTTTTCTTCAACTTGACTGTCCAGTAAGAAAGAAACAAGAAGAGTGGACAGCAGCGAAGCTCCTCAGGCAGATCCAGCATAAAAACAGAACTGCTGGTCCAGTTCCTTCTCATCTGCCCCTCGCATGTTAGAAATGAATGAATCAAACCGTTTTAAAGGGCAGGGTCCATGGGACCTTCCTTCACTCAGACGCACCCCCACTAACCCACCGAGGGTATTTGGAATACGGTCATTTTGTGCCTACTTTGTGTTGACAGTACGATATGTAGGAAGAGTGACTATCACATTTATCCTAGTACAGAAAATGAATAGTTTATAAATAATATTAATGTGCTGCACACAGGCCTAGAGCTAGGAAGTCCAAGGTTATGGTGGTGCTGGTAGAGTTGGTGTCTAGTGAGCTCCCCCTCCCTGAATTGTACACAGAGGTCTTCATGGAATTTCACTTGAAGGAAGAGGCAAAGGAGCTCCCAAGGGCCCCATTTACACTGATACTAGTCTCATTCATAAGAGCTCTGCCCTGATGGCTTACTCACTCCTCAAAGTCCCCACTTGCAAATGTCACAACACTGAGGATTAATGTCAACAGGAATGTCAGGCGATGTGTTTATGAAAAAATAAAGAAATAAAGAATATGATCTATGTGTGTGTGGTGAGGTATGGAGGAAGGGGATGTCTCTGCAGGTCCCTGCTGAGGCATCTCTTCCCCCTGAGGGACCAGCCACAGGACGTATAGTATAGAATAGAGTTTATTCAGGGCACGGGGAGGGGAGTTAAGAGAGTAGTAGAGTCAGAGAGAGGCAGAGAGAGAGAGAGAGAGAGAGAGAGAGAGAGAGAGAGAGAGAGAGAGAGAGAGAAAGTAGAGAAATAGAGACTAGCCATGAGCATGTAGAGAGAGGGGGAAGGAAAAAAGGAAGGGGTGAGAGGATAGAGGGTGAGCTAGAAGGCAAGAGATCAAGAGATCAAGAGATCAAGAGATCAAGAGATCAAGAGATCAAGAGATCAAGAGAGAGGAGGGGGCAAGCAGCCCCTTTTATAGTGGGCTTGGCCTACCTGGCTGTTGCCAGGTAACTGTGGGGGTGGAGTTTAGACAGAATTCTGACATTAGGGACCACAGGTATTTAACTGATAGCACTTCCTTCAGTGAGGGGCAGATATATAAAAATATGGTAGACATGAATAGAAAGTACAGAGATTCAGAGGCGGTTTCCCCGGAAACACGTTACCTGGGTTTAGAAAGATGTAAGAGTTTCCTAGGTGGGTGTGAGGCAGGATGGGGGGGGAATCCCAGAGTGTCTGTGCAAACCTAAAGCTTCATGAAAATGTCTATCTTTTCCTTTTCACCACAGGCAGTGTGGGCCACTGCCAAGAATTTGGAGGTAAAAATGAAAAACACAAGTGAAAGACAAAGAACAGAGTTTTACAGAGAAAGGCAGGGTTTGTGTCTCTTAGTTCAGAGTTTGAATGTCATTAAAGGTGCCTAGATAAACAGTCTGTCTTCATTCATTTGCTGATCAGTGTATTGTAATGTTAAATACTGGCTTCCAAGGCCTGGTGGCCCCCAGGAATGAGAAAATGAATCATCACAGACACAAAGTATTACAATGTGATCTTGCATACACACACACACACACACACACACACACACACACACACACACACATACACACACACAGAGTGATGTTCCTTAATTTAAAACTATTGGTTGAATAAAGATGCCAACTACCTATGCTATGGCTGGGCAGAAGAGAGATTGGTGGAGTTTCAGTTTCCAGGCTTGGGGTCTGAGGTAGGAGACCTCAAGGAGGGAAGGTGGAGAGAGGAGACACCAAACGGAACATGGTAAGTTACAACATGGGGTTATTCATGGGGAAGTAGATTCTAATAGCTTAGAGGGTAGCTATCTGCCCATCTCTGGTGCATTAAAGGCTTATTCTAAATATAAAAGTTGTGTGTCTTTTATGTGGGAACTGGATGATCAAAGGCGGGATAGAAACCCTGATTGAGATTAAATATTTACAACAACAGACCAACTACTTTGTGTTTCATCTATACAGGGAACGTGCAGTGATAAAGAGATAGTACAAGCTAACTGTTATGGATACTGACTTTGGAATGGTGCCCCTACTAGCACAGATATGAAAGTTATCACCAATCAGAGCTGCAAGCATCTCATGTAAAGGGAGGGAAATGGCCAGGAAGATATCTAGGGCCTTTCTTGACTCTCTGACATTGATGCCAGAAGGAATGTGGTATTCCTCGATGGTTGTCAAGGAGTGATGTTGTGGTCCAGTGTGGAGTCCTCCATCATGAGAGATAGAAGGTACCTTAGATACTTTAGTCCAAGTTTCTTCCTCTTATAGGAAAGAGAAGTAGGAACAGGGTCTTAAATTAACCTTCCCAGCTGCCATTAGTAATGGCTGTTAATTGCTTATGATTCTTCAGAAAGCAGGAAACATGTTTATTGCACAAAGGAAAACCATTTTCATTTGGTTTTTAAAATTGAAATAAGTTTTAGATGATATAAATAGGGTTTAGAATCATTAGCCTCAAGATTGAGGGTCTGGATGTTAGAATATCAGAGAAACTTCTGGGCAGAGGAGCAGTCTGGGTCAATCTGTAACTCCAACCTGGTCTTTGCTTTCTAAAACAGGTAGCACAACAGAAACTCATGTGACTAAGTAAATGATGGGGGTTGGTGGGGAAGAGAGAGAGAGAGAGAGAGAGAGAGAGAGAGAGAGAGAGAGAGAGCGAGCTAGCAATCATTTTGAAACTGTTCTTTAAAGATAATAAATATAAAATATTTATAAAAGATAGTATATATAAAAATCTAATTGTCCTTTTACTTTTGGTCAGTTGTAGAATGTTAGCGCCACCCTGATGCAATTGGTTGTGAGCCTCCCAGTCTTTGTGAGTAACGACCTTGCATTAATGCAGCTGTGAGATCCACTCCGCTTTTGTGTGCTTCTGCTGTTGTTTAATTTCATTTGCCTGAAATTAATCACCAATCTTTTCCTCCCTCTTTAATAGCAGTTTTGGGTTATTTATTTTTTTTTTGGCACCAGCAACAAAGCTAATTGTTCCACTTCAACATCTCACTTTGCCTGTGTAGTCACGGCCGCTGTGTGAATTGAGGCTCGAGCATGAACATAAACCAGGAGGGTTCCCAGCAAAGAAGAAGAAAAAAGAATCGATAAGGCTTTATCGTCGTTCACCACACAAACAACACGCGTGTGTGGATCAGGCAGGCATCATGGCGAGCACGTTTTGGAGACTGTTTGTTGTTGACAACACACTTAGTAGTTACCGATTTCTAACACTTAGCTAGAACTTCTGGTTGTGTTTGCTAAGTGAACGGAGTAGAGTTCTGAAACCAATTATTGTTGTGCAAACAGCACAGGCTCCCATGTGAGGATGCACAGAAACACACGTTGTTATGGTGACGGAGGCAATGAAGTAGGATGCCGGTGAACTAAACTTCTCATCTTGTTTCTAAGTGATCCTTTGTTCTAACTGGTTCATTGACTTGAGAAAACATGTGTGTTTGCTCCATCTTTTCTGTCACTCATCACTGTTTTCTAATAAGAATTTTTCCAGCATTCAAACTATAATTTAAATGCTATTAATCCAGTGACCAATAATATATTCTCAGTCTACTAGTATTCCACAAGGATTTTATTAATAAATATTTATTCAATGGATGAATGACAGATATTGGTTATGTTTTTTAGGTTTTTGAGACTCAATGTCTATTATATATAAAACCAAAGTAGTAAACATATTTCTATCCTGAGTTTTGAAGGGGAGAAGAACAGGAAATGGCTCCGCTCAAATATCTACGTTTTTTTTGAAGCCGGACTTTTGGTAGGATTCTTCAGGCTAAAACCAGACATGCTTTTGTTCTGTTATTAGTACCAGAATCTAAGAATTGGATTGGTCTTCATAATAATTACAAATACATTTGAGAGACTTCCTTTTGTATATTATTATTTTATCTGCTTATTTTTTTAATTCCAACAGAAAAAAAAACCCAAAAAGCGGATACTAAGCTGGAAAATGTAATTTTCCTGGATCATGTTTAGATTGATTATTTCAACCTATGTCAACCTGAGACCTAAGCATTAATGAGATTGGCAGATCCCATCTTAAACGGGCATTATGCCAGGGTAACAGATGGAGCCTGAAAGTGTTGGTTGATGGCTTGTGTATAATTCTCTCATATTATCAAGTGGACATAGTCCTTAACAAGAAATGTCAGAAATGTTTGTCAGTTGGTTTCCAGATGCCTTATCCATGCATCATTACCCTGCTGCAGTATTTTATAAGTCTCTTCAGACCCTTACCAGTCCCCAGAGAAATCACCACTAAACCATGTAGTCAGGGAAGACACAGCCAGCTGACATGCTTGCTTTCCTATCCTGGCCAACCTTGCATAGACTATCCTTTACTTATAACCTGAACCATTTCTACGGAAACTACCATTCATCATTTTCTTCTGAGGGACAGCATTCTTTCATTTTCACCCAGGAAAGAGAGTGGGCACCTTACAAATACTGAATAATCAAAATATGTTTCCTGTCTAAAAGGCTATCCCCACTGTCCACAGAATTCACACACACACACACACACACACACACACACACACACACACACACACACAGAGAGAGAGAGAGAGAGAGAGAGAGAGAGAGAGAGAGAGAGAGAGAGAGAGAGAGGCAGAGAGAGACAGAGAGAGACAGAGAGACAGACAGACACATACACACACAGATACCCTCCCCCATTGACCTATCATTTTGACCTTTGACCCTTTTGTCATCTATCTTATTCTTTTCTGTGCTGTGACTAATTTCTCCTAGCCTCAGGCTGTTTCTGAGTGCACTGACTGCTGAACATGTGAATTCAGTTTCAGAGACACATGAAGCTAGGCATTATTACTTATGGTCTTTTCCTTAGAGTAAGCACTGAGCATATTAGTTAGCTGTCCTTCTGCTTCATGATGCACTTGCTGCCTCTGGCGTGTCACTAAAGACCTAGATTATGTCATTAGGATTAGCTATTGGTGGTTCCCATTTGTCAAGTAAATTGGCTTTATTGCTGTTAGAAAGCATTATCTCATTAAACTCATTAATTTAATCATGAGGCATTAAGTAAGACAATATTATTGTTTGAATATGAAATATCCCTCATAGACTCATGTATTAAAGCATTAGTCCTTGGCTAGTTATGCTATTTTAGAACATTCTGGAAGCATTAACAAGTAGAGTCCAGCTGGAGGAAGCAGGTCACTAGGAGGGGGTATTTTCACTGGCTTCTTCCAGTCTCCCTGTCTCTGCATCCTGTCTACCATGAACATGTGAACTGCTTCAATACAAGCTCTCCTTGCCATGAATTTCTGCCCAAACTCACAGGGCTGAGCAACAATGAGTTGAAACCCTTGGTATAATGAGCTAAAATAAGTCATTCCTCTGTCAGATTACTTCTGGAGGGTATGATGTAAAAGCTAACTAATGTACCTCATGTATAATGCACTCTCCTGGAAGCTGGAGATGTAGTAGTGAGCAAAATGGCCATGTTCTTTGGCCTCAGGAAACTTACAGGCTGGTGATGTATAAAATCAACACTTTTAGTGGAGATAATGAATTGAACACTTCTTTACCTTATGGTGAGTACTCATCTATAGAGGTGAATATACTTCAGTTATAGAGGGCCAGCTATTGTTTATAATGGATTATTCAATTATAAAAGACGAAAAGTAAGAAAATGATTGAGCCCAAAGACCAGGCTGTTAATCCTCTCCATCCATACTCCGCTCTTCTGGAAGAGAAAGATGTTATATATAATAAACTCTTCTGGAAGAGTCGGATGTTATATATAATAAACTCTTCTGGAAGAGAAGGATGTTATATATAATAAATGTATGTGGTTGGAAATTGATTTGACACTAGCAAGACAGTTTACATTAATTATGAGGTAATATATTATTATTGTTAATGAATTTCAAGCATATGTATTATTTTTGTGGACCCTTAGCAAGAAACAAAGCTAGAAACACTAATCACAGCAATGCTAAAGGCTCAAGGAAAAAGATTACAACTTCTAGGCCTGACTGGGCAACTTAGCCCAATATATAGGAGGCCCTGAGGTCAATTTCTAGTACACAATAACTACTAACTAACTAACTAACTAACCAACCAACCAACGAACCAAGTGACTAACTAACCAACCAACTAACCAACCAACCAACCAACCAACCAACCAACCAACCAACTAAACAAGCAACTTGTTGGGAGCTGACTTTTAGCAGAAAGCGGCTATCAGCTTTGCAGCCATCTTGAGCCATATACCCTGACATGAGACTTGGATTACAATAGCCTACAACAGCTGAGCACACTCTGATAATCTTGGTTTAGATACCTTAGGTGTGTGAGATTAAAAGTGTGTGAGATTAAAGGTGTGTGACTTAGAAGTGTAGAGATCAGATTTAGAGACAAGACCTAAGGGCATGATTAAAAGTGTGACCAAAAGGCATGGCTTAGAAGTGAGACATATAAAGGCGAGAGGCAGACAGAAAAGAGATGAGAGAATCAGACACTTAGAGGGAATATACTCTTTAGGGAGAGTCTTTAGAGAGTACAGCTAGACTTGGGACTTCGACAAGGAAGAGAGACTGAAGAATAAACGGAATTGAATCACACTCTGTCTGGTCTCCATTCTTCGAGTTCGTCCTCACTCTCTCTCTTGCTGAACCCCGACCGGTGGACTGGAGCAGCAGCTTGGGCTGGGATACAGTGGCTGCCCAAACACGGGGCAGCCCGGGCCTCAACATTTTGTTCGGGCCTCTACAGCAACTATCTAACCAACCAACTTAACCAAAGAGCCAACTATCTAACCAATCAACTAAGCAACCATCAACCAATTAATCAACCAATTAACCAACCAACTAACCAACCAACCATTCAAACAGCTAACCAACTAATTAACAAATCAACCAACCAACTAAGTTAGCAAACAATCAAGTAAATAACTAAATAATTTAAAACTGTGCTGTGACAATGGGTATAAAAATGGGCATTTTGGATAATGAGAATTCCAGGATGTCAGGTCATTCTGAGAATAGTGGAGCTAATACCATTTAGCTCTTGGCCTTTGAAATAGCTAAGAATAGGCTACTGGTCCATTTTATGTTTCAATTCTTCATCTGAAAGTTCATCATAACTAGATCAAATGATGTCAGATTAACACTTTCAGGAAGCATTTCTTTCTTTAAAGTATGTTCTCATATATATTACCAGAAGAGAGAGGTGTAGACTTGAGGGCTTTGAACCTTAAATTTTTAACCTAATCTAATATATTACTGTATCATAACAAGTGAACTCTAGTTGAATTACTGGTAATGTAGACAAACTCATATTTATTATTCCCGCTGCCTCTTTTTATGTCCCTTTCTTCACTATAATTCACATTTTATGGAACAAATTTGCAAACAATAATAATGTCTTACATTCAAGAGTACTTTTGGTATCTCATGTGGTCCAGTACTCTCTGCCCCAAGCCTAGCCTTGTGATGCTAGAACCTCAGAAACTAGCATTGTGTGTCTCCTCCAGGAAACTTTCTTAAGACCTTTGGTCTCCTGGGTTGCCAAGTCTTAGTTCTCCCATTTCCTGTTGACAGCCTATTTTATACCTTGCCATAACTTTTGAATATCATTTGTGTTTTTATCATCTTTAATAATTGCCATGTTTCTGTAGGGTAGAGGTCATGCTTTATTTATGCCTTATATTCTTTGTGCAGCAGCTTGCCCATCTTCAAGATAGATATAATCATAGTACTAACTTCAGAGAGTTTTGTGAAGGTAACATTAACCGAAGCATTTGCAGACTGTATTATAGTACACAACACATAGTAGGTCCCCAGTAGTAGCTCAATATTATCATTATTTGTAACCCCAATGTTTTAGTCAATGTCATAAAACACACAAGGACCTATATACCAAATAGCATTAATTCATCCAATGTGTTCCTAGGGTTAAGAAACTCCTTTGACTTGAAAGATGACTCAGGAGCCCATTCAAGGATAAGGTAAGTAAGAATAAGAAACAGGGAAAGGATGTATGCATAAATAATTATGATGCTCAATAGAAAACAAGAGAGGACAGAGAATACTCACTATTCTCAGTACAGCATGTTCATACTGAGAGAATCATCAAGGCTGTAGGAATGAGGCAAAATCTTAGTGAGGTTTTCAGAAAAATCTACGATACAGATATATATGTATTTAAGGTGTTGCCAGATGTGGCAAAAGCCTTCCAGTGAGACTGTGTTACACAAAAGCCTTCCGGTGAGACTGTGTAACACAAAAGTGGCCTCTAAAGATTGCCTAGTGTCATGACAACAATGTTTAGAGGTCAAGCTTGGAGAAGAATAGGAAGTTCCTTAATGTTAGACCATAGATTTTTGCATTCCATTTGATTTATTTGGGTTTAATAGCGCACCTTTGTGTTTAGAACAGCTAATAAAAGAAATGGCTGCTCTCGATTTTGATCGTTACAGACAGGGAGATGTACAAGTGTGATCCAGGAAGCCTAGTTTTGGTTCACAGTGAAGCTCATACCAAGTCTCCACCCCCATTTGAGTTTCTTTACTTGTGAAATAATAAACATTAAAAACACTAAGTATAGCACGACTGGGGGAAAGGCACTTCATCCGATCACTATAGAAATCATTATCCAAGTGAGTGCAAAATGGAACTATCACGTGATCCAGACAAACTATTCCTGAGGATACACCCAAGAGAATATATTATTCTAAATGCCAAGAGCATCAGCTCTTAACCTTGGGTCATGACCATTTGGGGTCAAATGGTTCCCTAAGACCATTTGGAAAACACAGATATTTACATCAGGCTTCATAGCAGTTCAAAATCACAGGTATAAAGTGGCAATGGAAATGATTTTATGGTTGGGGGTGCCACAACATGAGGCACTGTATTAAGGGGTCACATCCTTAGGAAGGTTGAGAATTACTGCCATAGAGACATCTAGACATCTGCACATCCATGTGTATTGCTCCACTGCCCACAGCCATCAAGCAACAGAATCATCCTTGCTGTAAATCAATGGATAGATAGGAACATGTGACTTATGTCTGGGATCCTTAAAACTCGTTTCACATACAAATCCTTTTGCCCCCAATTTTTTTATGCGAAGCCCGGTATATAAATAAGACAGGCATGCAAATCATATGTTTACTGGTAGCTATCAAGAAATTTGTTTAAAATAATTCTTTGATATATATGTAATTTTATCATTTATTTGATGACAAAAAATAATTTCCTTACTGTGATGGTTATGCCAATTTATTTTTACATGAAGAATTCAATCTTGGCTGAAGACTCAATGCCAGAGAATCTTTAACAGTTTTGGAATTGATCAGTATTTCACGCTTCTGATGCTGAGGATGCTGCTTTGCATAAATTCCTAGTGCAAGATGACAGAAGTATGTTCAGACATTGTAAAAGATTTTGTCTTTAGCCCAAGACAAAATTCATGTAATTATTTTTTTTAAGTGAAACATTATCAACTTAAATACTATTTTTTAAAAAAATCAAACATTCTGGGGCTGGGGCTATCGCTCCGTAGTGACGTGTTTGCATCCCAAGTATTGATGCCCTAGATTCAATCCCTAGAACTTAGAGAGAGAGAGAGAGAGAGAGAGAGAGAGAGAGAGAGAGAGAGAGAGAGAGAGAACCTGAACCAGGAAGTTTTAGGCAGTGTCTGTTGGTGTTTTGTGATTTGAGTGTTGCACAGTGATGAGTGTACATGTGTATATTTAGAACCAAGGCTGATATTAGATAAAACGAAGCAGAGCAAATCTTATATCTGGGATCTAGATTTTAAAAAAGACAAGAAATTGGATGGTCACTTTTTACAGGTGGGTGGGGAAGAGGACCAGAGAGAAGAAGTGTGAATAAGTATCTAGCCAGGATGCACTAATAAAAAAAGAATACCTCTAAATGTCTTTAAGAAATAAATACATCGTGAGTTAGCTATCTGAGTGACATGCTCTTATAACAGAATAATGCTACTCTCTCTGTACTTCCTATACCCATAAAACGTTGAAACTACACCTATGTTTTGAAATTCTCCAATCTTTAATTGGAAAAATGTTAAGTATTTGCTAGTTTTTAGTTGCTCAAATTTCCCTAAGGAAATACATGCTCTTCAAAATAGTAATCTATTTTATTTATTTATTATTTATTTATTTATTTATTTATTTATTTGTGGGCACAATACCAAATGCAGAAGAACAAAGGAAAGCTTAGCTGGGCATGTCTTCAGAA
Organism: Arvicanthis niloticus; assembly: GCF_011762505.2. NCBI lineage: Eukaryota > Metazoa > Chordata > Mammalia > Rodentia > Muridae > Arvicanthis > Arvicanthis niloticus. The sequence goes on along the minus strand of NC_047669.1, from coordinate 15,479,031 downwards.
TCTGCAGATTAGTTGCCAATAGTTTATGGTCTCTGTGATCCCATCTTCTAGGGTTCATCACAGCTAGGGACATCACTGGTAGGACATTTCTACTGATGAGAGTCCCTGTCTTGTTGAGTCATGTGGTAATAAAAGTTGATAGTCATAGAACAAAGCAGTGGCAAACCGCAGGATCCCCTTTGAATCACTAGAAGATTAAATAATAACCAGCCCCGTGTTTCTTGTTGGGAGTACATTTTATTTTACTTCTGTGTTTTGGAAGTTGGGGTAGAAACCTATGTGGAGTCTCCTCTTACTTTGTGTGTGTGAATAATCCCTCTCTCTTCACTTAGCTTTTTCAGGTATCTGAGTCTTCTGCCTTGGTTTTTACGCCTGAGAAAAATATTACTGTTTTGAGGAGCAAATATCTTCTTAGGGAAATCTGGGCAATTAAAAAGTGGCCAATACGTAACATTTTTCCAATAAACATTTTATTTATGAACAAAATACAGTGTGGGCTTGAGAATAGCACTCTGTGGTATTTTGTCCTTTTGAGTCTTCTCTACAGCCCGAAACAAAAATGATTGCCTTGTCACTTAAAAAAAAAAGGGGGGGGGAGCGCATTTCTCCATTTTGAAATATATAGTTATATCTATAAGGTGCCTTCCCACCATCACGGACTTTTCTTCTCGGTAGTTGTTGGAAACAAGGTAAATAGAGTGCCTCTGAACACCCTGGGCCAAGCGCTTTGTTTGAAGAACTTTCAGAAACCGTGGAGCCTCCACGGAACAGTGCTGGGGTGGACGCCAAAGGGGACGCCCAGTCTGGATGGTACAGAAAAGGGAGGATGCTGAAGTACCAAGGTCCCTGGCTCCTGCCACTCCAGCAGAGAAGATAAACAAACAAGCACAGGGATGGAAAGGGGCGACCTGGGAAGTCTTGTAGGGAGAGAAGCGGAGGCTGGGAAGTTACTGCGGCAACCACGAGGAGCCCACATCATGTCCACTAAGCAGGATTCATAAATCCCTCTGCCTTGGGGAAGGCAGCACGCTCAGCTCAGACATCCCGGCCTCTTCGAGGGCTTCAGTAAGCAGTCCTGGAAAATCGGATGGGATTGATGCACCGTTCCAGTCCAATCCATTCTCTAGTTTGCAGGGGAAAATCCGGTCCGGCGTTTATTTTTAGCAGCGTTTTCCTGTGACCGAATGCTACTGCTTTCGGGCTGGGATACAGAGGACCGTATTGGGGAGAGAAGCCAGCGAGGGCGGGGGAGCGGGAGGCGGTGAAAAAGGGAGGGGGACGCCCTGCGCATGCGTGCCAGCGCCCATGCAAATCTGCTGTACATCCAGAGCAAAGTGGGATGATCTGTCACTACACCTGCAGCACCACGCTCCGAGGACAGCTCCTGCTTGCAGCTTCCAGACTCAGGTAAAAAAAAAAAAAAAAAAAAAAAAAAAATTACAATTCTGAGCGGGCTTGTGCATGCTTTTCAGTAGCAGATGTGCATCGCAACCTAACCCCTGTAGAGAGGCAAATCTGCTGCTGCCGCTGCTGCTAAGTGTCCTTTGGTGGCTGATCGCAGCTTCAAGGTTTAAGAAATCCCATCTTTCAGGAAGCCTGAAGGGAAAGAAGGAAGTACGGGCGAAAGCATCAGATTGGCTTTCCAGATTTGGGGACCTGAAGCGGGCCCACATCTTCCTGCCAACTTCCATTGAACTTCCCAGCACTCTAAAGGGACCGAAATGGAGAGCAAAGGTATGTGGCTGTCCCCACCGGGGCACTTCCCGCTGCATGTGCGTGTGGCCAGGGCAGCCCTCGGCTAGGGGACTGCAGTGCTCCGGAGCGGGAGGAGCATCACACTAGGTCGATAGGAGGAGGAGATGCTATGTCCGTTGCAGCAGCAGGAATGTGGCAAGAAGGCCACTAACTCCCACAGAGTGGAAACCAGTGTTTAATACTCCCATCAGTTGCGTAGTGAAGTGGGATGAGTTTTTTTTTTTTTTTTTGGGGGGGGGGGGAGGAGAAGACTCCCTCCCAAAATGGAGGGGGAGGATAGATGTGTTAATAAAGCGATTTCTTTCCTGTATAATGATGGACTGGAATACATATATATTGTTGGCTTTAGGATATGCTGACAGGCGTATTTACAGCTGCTCTCCAATAATGCATTGCTAAAAATGTTTGAATTTCTCCACCCCACCCTACAAACATGGTGTATCTGGGTGTGTATGGCATTCGACCGCATTTTGAATGGGTATCAAATGAAAAATTGGATCTATCTGAAACAGCGTGCACAGGAACTGACCTCTAAGAAGATCAGGGTACAGAAGTATCGCTTGGCTCTTTGAGCGCGATGCGTTCCCTAGTTTTGGACATGTATATATTTAAATTCTCCTCATAAGCAAATCTGAAAATTTAACACCCAACAACTGCTTCATGAACTGTGAGGATCAACTTCTGGTTGGCATATCTAATGCATTTAAACAAAACAACCATTAGAAATGCAAGTTTGGGTGTCATTTGGACTTAACCCCACACGAACAGGTCTCTTCCCTTCCTTAAAATGCCCACTAGGTTGTAAGCACCCTGAGTGACGATGTGGCCAGATACCCAGTAGGAATATAGAATGTGTTTAATTTTGGTGAAATCAGAGAAATGATGTCAACTTTTATGAAACTATATTCATTATCCAGAACTGGAAGAAGCTATATTTGAAGCAAGGTTTTATTTTTAACCAGAATGTCAGTCACTGTGGCAATGTACTTTACGGCTCAGGGAATGGTGTTGAGCTACCTATTCCTGGTATGATTAATAAAACTAGAGTGTTGATGATAACAGCCGTCTGCTCAGTAAGGTTATTTTGAGTATCTAATTAGTAGGTTTATTGTAATTGTACCTAGGTAAGTACTGGCACTGAAGAAAGATCTGAAATGATGTGGAGAAAGAGTAGCCGGTAGCTTTTAGATTGGGCAAATTATTTTTGTGAAACATTGGTGGGCACTTCCTTGTCTGACAATAATGTACATATAGAGAAAACCCGCGTCTCTTGATATACATAGTGTATTACAGAATCCACTTAAAAATGAAAATGTAATCTTTCTTAAATCATAAATTAATTTAATGTTTTAGCTAGTTAAACATTTCTTGGACATAAGGTTAACAACAGAGAGTATCATTTTACTATGAAAAACTGTTTTTCTGCTTAGACAACACCTGGTATTTGGCCATTAAATCTGGTTATTTGGCAGTGGTTCCTGGTAACATTTGCCTTGAATTTATACAGCAGTTATTGGTCCATCATAAAATGAGGGTGTATCTCTCAGCAATATTTTGTATTTTCTTTTATTGCTCATGAAGGATGTTGCCTGCTTCTCAGAATTCCAGGTGGTTTATAAGTCCTAATAATAACCATAGAGTTCCAGCCGTGCTGTCAGTCTGGGGAGTTCAGAAGGGAGACAGAATTTCAGAAATAGACTTGAGAGGAACTGAGCCAAAAGTTCTATGTTAAGTCAGACAACAATGAGCCAGTGGCTCACAGCTCTGATATAAAGGCAGCGAGAACTCTCGCTATAAGCAAATATTGTGGTCATTTTGCTGAGGACTCATAATTACTTGTAACAAAGGAGCAAGTGAAAGTCTTGATGAATTTTAATTTCTGGACTTTACAAAGCTTAGTCGTCCAATGTCCAATTAGCATCCACACTGACACGAATCCTTATAGTTTCTAAGTCAGTGCAAGCGGTACCATTAGAACTGCAGCTAACTCTAAATTTTTATTCCAGAGAGGGAAAAAAAGTATATTAACTAACGGGCACTTGTGTCTGCATTCCCTTCTAACTGGAACATATTTCATTTTTTTACGCCCTGCTCCCAGGAGATTCAAACGTAATCATAGGAAGATATTCTCAAATAAGTACATTACTTATTATTTCCTCTATTGGAATTAATTTTAGATAGAGTTAAAGAATCATCACATGATTAAGTTGCCTGTGCCAGAGTTTACCAAACTCTGTTTCAATGGCCTCTGTGTGGATGTGAATCCTGTCACCAGCATCAGGACCACCTTCACATTACCTTTGCTGTTTGAAAAGCAGACTAGCCAGCCAGCTCAGTGAGCACCGTGATGCTCACAAGTCAGGCAAGTTCAGCTTGCTTTATTACTACTTTACATCACTTCCTATCATCGAAGACAAAGAGGAAAATAGCTCAATTCTGAGTTAGTGTCAAGGGTCTTTGTGCACCATGATAATTACATTGCCCCCAAGACTGAGGGGCAATGCGTTTGATGTGTTTCGAGCGACTCTGGAAGAAACTGTGTCCTGCAGATCCCACGGACGAGAGACTCTCAAATAATGTAGAGCGTTTAACATTTAAACTTGTGGTCCAGAAACTTTTCTGCACCCTGGAGCCACTTCGTAGGCTTCATAAACATTCTCATGAAGGGTCATATCCAAGATACTTAATCCGAATGTTGGACGTGTGCACTTTTTAAGTGTCTCAGGTATGATGTGTTTGAGAGCCACTAGTTTGTGCACTGGATGGTAAGCTGTGGTTTGCAGACACATTTAGAACGGTGAGATGCTCACTTTTACTCTAGGCTCAATAAACAGACTGACTTTCAACAGAAGTTTAGGTCATTTGTATTCAGGCTAAACTTTCAGGAGCAATGACTTAAAGGTACCTTGTGCTTCTCTCTGTTTTCCTCTCTCCTGACTGTATCACTCTTTGCTTTGTGTAGATTCTCAACTTCATGCATGTTACCTAATTTTAAAAAAGCTACCTATAGTGATTTTTCAAAGAGATGTTTAGGCTGCACACTTTGAGATTTGAGTTTACCTGGTTTTACGAAGGGATCTTCGTATAGTTCTTAAAACAAAACAAAACAAAACCCCAAATCCCTACTCTGTCTCAGTTACTTTTTTTTATTGTTGTGAAGAGATACCAATGCTAAGACAACTTATAAAAGAAAACGCTTATGGTATCAGAGTGTGATTGTGAGTTCATGATTATCTGGGCAGGGAACATGGTAGCATTGAGAGAGAGAGAGAGAGAGAGAGAGAGAGAGAGAGAGAGAGAGAGAGAGAGAGAAGACATGGGCTTTTGAAATCTTAAAGCCCACCTTCCCCAGTGACATACCTCCTCCAAGGCCACAACCTCCTAATCCTTCCCAGATAGTTCCACCAGCTGTGGACCAAGCATTCAAATATATAAGTCTGGGGGGGGGGTCTATTCTCATCCAAACCCCTGTATCTTCCAAGTGATGCTACTAGCCAGCCAATAAGTATTGATCCTAGACCTCACCTCTGTTGGAACATGAGCATCACCTCAGAGCTTTTTAAAGATGCTTGCCAAGTCTCAGGCTCTCTCTGGATTTATTACTTCACACCTGGGTTCCTGAAAAATTGCATGGTCGTTTGTACGCACGTTAGAGTCTCAGAACCACTTGTATAAACTGAAGGCAGCAGATTGTAGCTGGAAGGACTGTATGCAAGACAGTGTAGTGGGGAAGCTTTGGGAGAGATCATCTACTCTTTATGGAGGTTATGGGTGTGTACTCAGGTCCCAGACCTCTGTTTGCCTTGGGAAAAAGTGGAAAAGAAAGTCTCTGCCTTGTTGTTTGAATCCCAAACAGGCTTGCTTTTAGGAATCCTTGCTGTTCTTACTCTAGCCATTTACTTTCATCTCCCAATTATCTTCAATTATTTATTCTCTAAGTTCATTGAGAACTCTTGCTAAGATAGCACTGTTGGCCCAAGGTAGGTCCTGCACCATTTAAGTGGGCATGCATCTTAGCAGAACACAGGTCACTTCCATTGTATCACATCTTTGTTCAGCTCTCTAAACTGTCTATCAGTTCAGCGTTCTGAAACTGTCCTTCCTGACCTCTGTGTGGCTATTTAAATAGAGTGTTCCGTGCAGCTGAAATGCCTGTTTGTCTTTCGTATGTTGCATTTCTTACACCATCAATTGAATGATCTTCATTTAAATAAAGAATTAATGAGTACCTACTTTGTGGGCAGCATGCTTAGTTCAGAATATCTGAAGGAAAACTAAACAAAATGTAGTAGTAGCTCATGGCTGTTACTCCAGGGCCCAGAGAATAGGAGTCAGAGGATAGCCTCTACAATATAGTTAGTTTGGGGCCAGCCTGACCTACTTGAGACTCTGTTTAAGTAACAAAAGCTAAGATGTAATCCTTGAGCTTAACCATGCTATTCTCCTACCTCATGTCTTTGTTACTGTATTGATTAACCTTCTTGAGGGCATAATTTTAGCCTCTAACATTTCAGCAGGTACTCTGGAGTCCACCTCAGGAAACATGTATTACCTTTCATAGTAGGTACATTTACATGCTGAGTTGATTTTACATGCTGAGTAGAATAGACAATAGTTCTTAGCAACATTTTCATGTGTTGGTATGATTAATTATTGGGAGAGAAAAAGTTTATCATATTACAAAGACACTGTGAAACATCAGTTTGATTCCAGGGCAGAGAAGGCTGGAAATCAACTTGTGTTCCCAACAGAGACTTGCTCATGCTCTCTGGAGAAGAAAAAAAAATGCTTTTTGCAGTCATTAGCTTAGCAGAACTGAAAAGTAATTTTTTTTTAAAAAAAAAATTGCTTCTTTGTTAAACATCAAAAACAACCAGAGAGACCACTGTGGTGGAGAAGCTAGATTTAATACCTAATGTGGTGGCATGGGCGCTGGGTGCAGGACATACAGCTTCTTGCCCAGTTCTAATGGTGTTAACTTTAAACAACTCTCTTTGTCTTTCTGGGTCTCAAGATTTTTAAACATTATAGAGGGTTTGGCTCATCTGATTTAAATGCGTGCTGAATTGTCATGTTGCTCCAGGAATATGGTTCAGTGCAGAGGGGAGATGTGTGTCCTGATTCCTATTCTCTGGGCTTGGAGCTGGGATTCACAAGCAGGCCCTAGGTTATTTATTTTAGAAACACTTCTGTTCCATTCATCTCTCCAAGTCCTCGTAGTTACCCAGGAGGCTAATATGGAATTCTAGTGTAATTAGAGACCCTGAGAGAAGAGTGTTCTACAGCAGTAAAGCCTTTCTTTGGTTTCTACCTTGGTTTCTTCAAAAGAAAAATCACCGTGTGGGAGAACATGTGAACACCAACTATGCATCTCCCGTGAAAGCAATTCCAGATGACCAGCTGCCTAGCTGGGAATGGATTGTCTGACTTAAGCAGTTATTAGCAGACTTGTTATCCTCAGCAAGTTCTGACTTTATTAGATTGGTGTTATTATGTTTGTTATGAACATTCACATGTATGCCATGGGATGTGTGTAGGTTAGAGGACAACCTGTCAGGCTTGGTGGCAAGTACGTATACCCTCCGAGGTATCTCTCTGTCCTTAAATAGACATTTTTTTGCCCACTAAGTGACCAATAGTGATTTATTACATTAGTTACTGACGGTTTCTGAATGTTCCACACATTAACAACTATAAATAACACCATGAGGCATTTTGTCATTTTGCAGAGGTTTTTGTATACTATCTGCTTTGAAGATCCATGATAACATGTTTTGACTTCATCTCATAGACAAAATGGAGTATCAAAAAGTTAGGCTGTTTCTCTATAAACCAAGGCTCCTCCTACCCATGCTCACCTCCGTACCATATTATCAGAATTACAAAGTACAATTTGTCTTTGTAGAGGTAGAAGCAAGTAAAGTGCATAGATACTTAGAAAGCAACCTGCATTGACACTCACAAAGGCTTTACTTTAGCCAAGGGGTTACGTTTGTCCACATTCTACTTGATTTACTTATCTACTTAACAAACTCCATGTGTTTATATAGGTGTTTAGGATAGACCCCAGGGCCTCACTTTAGTTAAGTATGTCCCAACACTGGGCCATAGCCCATTACATTTCCAACAGGATCTTTTCTGATAACTGAATTTGTTATTAAGTTACTATTGTAGTAACTTGATGCCAAGATTTTGCGGTGAGGCCATTACGCAACAGTTTGTGGGGTGGTAGTAGGTAGGGATACGTCAGGTCAAGGATGCATTGAATGGGTTTGAAGCACTGTGCAACTGGGTAAATTCTGTTCATCAATAGTGTTTCTTAAATAAGAACCACAGGGCACCCAGGATAAGGGGCACTCAGCTATTAAAAAAATACTTAGGAAATTAGGTGTATGACATGTAAGACTCATGGTGGCTCTTATGACACCAGAGCTAGAACTAACTGTGTGTTTAATCAGGAATACTGTACAGCTTCGTCTTTTTATAAAAAATCATATTAGTGTTAAACACCATCAAGGAATGATTTGATTCCTCTGCTACAGGCTTGAGAGAGTAAATAAAGCTGTAAAATAAAGGAAGCTGAAGCTGAGAGACACTGTCACTCATTATCATCCTTCGCTTGCAGAATGACATGGTATGGGTTTTCTAGGACCTATGCCTACAGACTCATGAGTTTTCTCATCTCTCCAGTTTCATTTTACAGCCCCCTTCTTCTCCTTGCAAAAGTGGGATTCTCACCCAGAGAAGTTAAGCTACTTCACCGCTGTGATGCAATCGCTGGTACCTTGGCTGATATCTCAAGGACACCTGTTGTTCTCTCACAGGTCTTTTCCCTGTTCACCAGCATGTAACTGGCCTGGCTGTTTACCGCCACTGGGGACTCCAAGAGCACATTTCATCAAACGTGACTTTACACTACATGAGAGAAGCTGCTCTTTGTCACTCAGGCTGGCCTCAAACTCATGACGTTTCTGTCTTAACATCCCTATGGCTGGTGCTACAGATGTGTGCTAAGGGGCTCTGTTCTTCCATTCTGCTTCTCCTCTGTTAGTCAAAGAAACAGCCCACTTGGATGGACAGCAGGAAAAACAATCCAGACGCTTTCACAGGCCATTCAAAGGATCACCAAATGAGTATTTTTTTTAGTAAGTAGGCAAGAAGAGGAAGCCATGACAATCAATGAACCCGGGGAATCTCCTCTGCTACTATATTGTTACCCATGAGCAGCAGTCAGGTTTGTATCAGGTCCTCAAATGCTCACCGAGTTCAAACTGGCTAAACAGACCTCAGAACCAGGCAAAGTGAGAAAATTTCCCTCCAGCTATTTGGAAATTGGAAAATGTAGACGTATTTCTGACCTCAAAACATATGAAAAGTTTTTTTGTTTGTTTGTTTTTCTTAGTTTCAGTCACATACTAAATTGTATAAATACAATAATTACAAACTTTTTTATATGGTTGTTCTAATTGGGAAGGAAAATATAGAAAATTAAAAGCCTTTCCCAAGGCTCTTCTTGCTTTCCAAAATATTTTCACCATTTCCACGACACTTGAAACTGAATTTAGTTCAGTTCTGTGTTGTTCTTTCTCTTTGATTTAAAGGAGAAATATTTGTTGTGTTTCAAGGAGGAAGACTCTGCAAATCATGCTTTATTTGTGAGCCTGCAAATTCAAAATAAGATAGCCTGGGTTTTTTTTTTTTTTCCTCCAGGCTTCACCTCAGCAAAGCTGTGCTGTAAACATGGGAGCCCTCTGGATAACCCCAGTGGAGGGGAGGCAGAGAGGGCAGCTCTGGGATCCTCAGCACCTGTCTCTCAGTGTCAGGTGATGGGTTGGCTGAATCAGTGCACAGCACTTTTGAGAACGGATGGTTGTGTTAGATTTCTCCAGATGGAGCTTTGAAACTAGGTTGGGATGCAGAAGCTTTATATTGGGTTTGGTACCTGGAGGTGAAGAACAAATGTGCTGTGTTTAAATGAAACAAGAAAGTACTGTGTTCAAGTTCTGTTTCCTCTACTTATACCATAAATGATCCTGGGGGGGGGGGTCCTTTTAAATCTCAGTGTACTGAACCAACTTCTCTGACTTCTTCCCTGCTCCTTCTCCTCTATCCCATCCCTTTCTCCTCCCTCCTTCCTTCCCTCCCTCCTTCCCTCCCTCCTTCCCTCCCTCCTTCCCTCTTTCCTTCCCTCCTTCCCTCCCTCCCTCACTTCTTTCCTTCCTCCTCTTTGCTCTTCCTCTTTTTTCCTTCTCCTCCTCTCCTTCTTCTGCCCACTTCACTCTCATATTATAGAGAAATTAACGTTCTGTTTTGATCCCTGTACTTGATTTCTACAGGAAATAAAGCTTAGTGGATATTAGAACAAATAACCACATTGATTTTACAGATCCAACGTTGAACTAGCTTTTGTTGTTGCTTTTATTTTTTGTTTTAAAGCCAATTTTAACTGTAGCCCTGGTTAGCCTGCAACTCACATGTAGACCAGGCTACATGAACTCAGAGAAGTCTACCTCTAGAGTGCTAAGATTAAAAGCATGTGCCACTATGCCTAGCCTTAAGCCTATTTTTTTTTAATGTAACAATTTTTAAGGCTGAGTTTTGGGGCATGGAATTGTGTTGACAGTTGATATTGTTCTAAGGAAGAAAGCACTAAGCCTGGAGGAATTATCATTTGGAATATTAGTTATTTTTGTATTGATGAGGACAAAATATCTTACAGAAACAGCTTTTGCAAGGAAGGCATTATTTTCGCTCACAGTTTTAGAAGAATCTGTCAATCACAACAAGGAAGGCATGGTGGAACAACAGCGACATCATCTGTGGCAGAAGGAGTGTGATCAGTGGGTGTCAGGCACAGTCCAGGATGGTGAGGTTTCATCTGGAGCCAGGGAGAGTTATACTCCTCAAAGACCCATGGCAGTGATGTACCCTCCCACAGTGAACCCTGCCTCCTTACAGGCTCTACAGATCCCAAAATAGTGCCACCCGCTGAGGACACCAGCTTGTTGGGAACATCTCTTGAATAGAGCCATAGCATGTAGCTTTGTGTGTGGTATGACAGTGAATTTGAATTGATGGATAGTGATGGAGACCTACGGAAATGACCCTGGCTTGGCCTTTGGAGGTCTAGATCTGAGTCTATATTCATGTCTCAACTCGCCGCGTGAATTTTATGTGGTCATTTCTTTCTTTCGCCTTACTTTTCATCTGTGAAGGAAAGGAAGAGAGAGGCAGGAGTCTTCGAATTTGAGGAATTCTGAGAACGAGAATTTGCAGAGCTATGAGGAGAAAAGAGTAGATGTTTGTTTTATGATTATGGTTGGCGGCTCCCGCCTTCCCGACTTTAGCTAACGTGATAATTTTTTTTTTTTTTTTGCTCAGCTGCATTATGTTTTCATAACATCTTTTTTTTTGCATCCTCATATGTATCCTTTTTACAATTAAGATTGGTTTATTTATATATCAGTCATATGTGAAGTTGATATAATATTGTCTCTCTTTCAGATCTAACAAGCACATTCCGCCGAGAAATGGCAGAAGTAGCATCCATGCCAAGCACTCTGTGTGCTGAGTGTCTTGCTGGTATTATAGACGCGAGATTTGATTTTCCTTTAGTTTCGATCATTAGTAATACATTATTCAAAACCAAATACGCTCAGTTCTTTTGCCTTTACATCACTTGAAAGCAGTAGGTATCGCTTGCAACACTCAGCTCTCTTGCTGCTCCTTTGAGACAGAATTATTGTTGTTTTCGGCTGAATCTTACCTGGTAGAATGGATTAATAGTTAAACTGAATTTCCTAGTTATGTAAAAGATGAAAGCAAACTATTTAACAGATTTTACATGTTCAAAAATATGAGTTATGATCAGGTATACTTGTGATATAATGGTGGCTATAAAAGCAGTATTTTGGGGCATATGCACAGATATCAATGACAAGCAGTAAGTACATCATGGACAAATAACACACATATGCAAAAGGTAGAATTATTGGGGTAGTAAGAAAACAGTGAGTGATTTTTTATTCTTCTTTAGATATTCTATTAATCTGATATTCTAGGTATTTTACTGCAGTCAAAGCACGGTACAGTCAGTATCAGGCTCAGTTATAAGTGGTTGAGTAGATTTAGTTAAATTTTCACCAAATCTCTTTCTCCAGTCCTCTTGACTTGTTCATGCCAGGCAACTAGAGGACATATGAAAAGATGACCACTTTTCAGTGAGGGTTCTATAGCTATTTCTTTGCATTAAACACTGTGCTTTACTTACACGCTGTCCCGTTTAATCCTCACAAAAATCTTAAATCATTAATAACTTAGGGCCTGGGAAACTCAGGCTTAGTGATAGCAAATAACTTACACTTTTACCCATGATGCAACTGGGTAGTGAACTAGCTTCAGAGTCTGTGACCTCAGACATGACTGAATCTTAGGCATACTTTGCCCTAGTCTGATATGACAGTCACCTTTCCTTCATTAAAGAAAAAAAATCAGTCCAGTGGAGCACATGGAGATTTTTCTTACCTTCAGGGCACCGGGTGTAAGGGTGAAAGTCAATAGCCATTAGAATGTTTATGACCATGAATTATGATCATAAGTACTGATGATATGATAGTAGCCATGAAAAAAGAGTATTTGTGGTTATATGTACTCATAATCTCTAGCCAAGAAGAACCATACTTGAAGTGTTATTGAGAGCTTCTGCCTGTGCTGGGGTTCAGTAAGGGACCTAGAACTCTCACATACCTTAAGTTTGTTTCAAATCCAGTGATTGAATTAAAAGAGTGCTGTAATTTTCTTCTAACCTTTATGCTACAATGGCTGCCTGGCTTATCAGGAAAAGTCACTGATGTGGTAGGAAGACCACAAAACTGGACACCACACATAGTAACTTTTTAAGCCCTCTCACCCTGGAAAGATATATTTCCATATCTTCTCCTCTAATTTGCACTGGCAATTTCTTTCAGAATTAATTGGGCCAGTGAGAAAAGCCATCAAGAGCCAAGCTAAAACCAGAACTCAGCGATGGCATGCACTTGCTGTTACTTCTGTCATCTGTTCCTGTGAGGCCAAAGATCCCTATCAGCATGTAACCCCTCAGCATAGACTAGACGTGGTTCTGTCCTCTGGTGTCATGTGCACCACTGTGGATGAACAGGACTGATGTGTGGTGGGATTGTCATCTGATGTTGGCAGTTGGAGCCTTTGTTAATCTCCATGCCACTATCCATCCTTCCCTTATCACTGACCCTCTGCCTGCCTAGGTACCAGCTGCAATGGTCTAATTAGGGTTACATCCCTCCATACCCTTCTTTAGATGACTGATCGAACTTGCAGTTTCTGTTAGTTTTTGTCAGTACCTTGCCTAACTCCACTTCATTCACTTCCCGTTGGTTAAGACTATTTGAGTACCTTGAAGCTGTGGAGTGTAATAATAGAACCCATTGGTTTAAATAATACTATGAAAGCAAACAGTACTGACATTAGTTGGTAAACAACTGAGATTTGGATTGGAATTTTATTACCTTGTTCTCGCTGTCTGACCTTAATGAAGTTCAGCTTCCTTAGAAGAGCAAACCTGACTATTGTAGCAAAAATGTTTACATCATTGGTTAGGTCAAGGGCACACACAACTGCTGGGCTCCACACCCAGAGTACCTGATTATGTGGTCTATGGTGGTACCTTGGAGAACGCTCTTCCATGAACTTCTCAGTGTACACGCTGCTGTTAATCTTCAGATTGCTTTCTGAGAACCCTAGGTACAGAAAACCTATGCTAATACTGGCTCCTGCTTAGATTTGACTCTAGAAATAGTTGTGTATTGTTCTGACTGTTCAAGGATGAGAGATGGGTGTAGCATTCTCATGTTGGAGGCCATACATAGCTTAAGAAAATAAATGGCATAACATCTTGAAAATAAACCACAGTAATCCACAACTACACATATTAATTAATTAATTAATCAATTAATTAATAGATGTGGTCTTGATGACCACTTATCTACCATTTTTGCCATGTTCTCTGAATATCATTGGGATTGGCAATGAAAGATAACAGATTATTTCATCTGAGAAATACCTTTCAAACCAGCAATGGAAGATACGGGCAAACCCAAACTCACAAAGAACCGACTGCTAGAGATGCAGGCAAAAATTTAAATTCTAAATTTACTTTTTACCAATATAGCTTCTGTATAGATTGTTCTGAAAGTAATGACTAAAATAAGGTTTGTGTCATCTGTTATTGCACCACATTCTAGAGATATAATGTGTACAAATGCAGAGGAAAAAGTCCAAATATGAAAAGAGGTTGGCATTTATAGGAAGCGTGGAACTTAGACATTGGAAGAGCGTCCCAGGACGAAGGAGCAGTAGAGACAACTGTAGAAGGGACTTAACTGCACTGACAATAACCGGGGAAATGTAAAAGACTGGCTGATTCATTTGCCAATCAGACGCCAGTGCTGGTGCTGAGTACTCTTCCGGGGGCTGACCCCTGTGGTGAAGACGCAGATGTCTCACCTTCAGGATGCACAGAGATGGGAACAGGATGCAGGAACGATGAATTGTGAAGGTTGGAGGGAAACCGTGGAAGTTTGTTACAAATTATGTAATGCAGGTGGCAATTTCATTTGCCTTTCAAAAATATTAATTAATGTAATCATCTTTTTAAAAAAATTAGATTCCCTGGGGATTTTAGATCACAACGCTTCAATTATTCAGTAGATTTTAAAGAACATGTCTGCTTCACAAAGCAAAACATACCTATGGGTACATTAGCATGGCCGGCAGAAATGCTACAACCCACTGTTCCCCTCCGTAAGTTCTAATCAATGCTGTGATATGTTCCTGCTGTCCTTCTGCACACTATTGACTCTTGACTTACAGAAGTACTTGCATGGAAATTTATGGGCTGCTGCTGCTGCTGGGGATGATGGTGATGATGATGATTATGATGATTGAAAAAATGCCCAGTCTTTCAGAATGTATCAAGAATAAAAAAATTACTCTCTGAATATCTGTGAATAATTAGGAAACTTTCAGGATTCAAGAACTAAAACTATGTAAAGACTAATATCTCCAGATATTGCAGTTGTGTTATATCACATTCTGCTGTTCTTTAATGTATGAAGAGTTTTTTGGATGTTTGTGTTCAGTCTCAGTCACAACAGTATGTCTGGATATTCACAAGACCTTTATTTAAAGAAGAAAGAGAAGCCAACCAGGCAATTTCTGAGCCTGACTACTCTTGGATTTTATATGCTAACATTGTAGCTGACAACACTGGTCAAGATTCTTAACCTCACTATTTTAGATTTCCCTATTCATATTATGGAGATAAAAATACCAGCTAATATCCTGCTTTGAAGATTAAATTAGGTATTGAAAGTGCTTAGTATGTTGATTCCTATATAGAAGACAATCAGTAAAGCACCATTATTTATTTTAAATACTGTATATCTCAAAACTGTCTTATAAGCTCTGGTTCAATTTCACAGCCTTGGGCTTTTGTTGAGTCTGATGAATTCACACTTGCTTAATATTTAAAACCCTTTTGGTGGTGCTGAGGGTGAGCCCAGTGTCTTTAGCAAGGTTAGGCTTATAGTCTACCACCGAGCAGCACCCACAACGCTGGCTGGTTTAATGAACTCCATTCATATACTGGTAATCATCATCTTTCATTATAAGTTATCATGAGCCACTCTGCAAATGTATGGCTTTCACATCAAAGCCATATATCCAATCCAAGAAGACAGACCCTGCCTTGCCAAACCAAATGGCCATATTCACTGGGTGAGACCCGGAAGAGTGCCTTGTATGGGAGGTCTCTGACCGGCTGGTGAAAGGCTTATGAGCAAAGGGTTTTCAAGTGATGGTCAGCAGCTGATCTTTCGCTGGGAACTCGAAGGGATGGTTAGACAGGTGGCAAGGACAGCTTGATCTTTTCTCTAGGCAAAGGTCTTTTGACCTTCATTGACCATTGATTCAAGTCTGAGAAGAGAAGGTGGCTGTCCCGGACACATGGCTGCCTCCTGGGACACTCAGCTTTCAGAAATGACCCGTGAGTGTAGAAATGGTCTCTTGTGTGTGATTTTTCTTCATTTGCTCCCTCTTCTTGCTACAGCTATAGTGGGGGTGCTTCTCAGTGGCAGTTAGTTCCGTGTCCCTTCTCTTGTTTTTCTTTATAGAGATGAATCACTTTGAATTATTTCATGATTACGTTCATAATGTCAAGAATATTTGCTCCTAAAGATTTCACCTCACTCCTATTCCACATTCCCATACCAGAATGCAATGGGCCCATGCTTTTTATCTCCCAGGGTTTTCACTGTAATTTTGCCTAGGTAGGCATTTACTAGCAACATTTTTATGATTATGTAAGTAAATTCTCTCCATGACTAAGATAAATGGAACTCTGATGGCTTTTCTGTTTGTCTTAAGTTTTTTTTTTTTTTTATGACTTCACTAATTGACTTGTTTTCAGTGGGTTCTTAAGGTCTCTGTATTGCACACTATTTACACAATCCTGCCAGTTGTCTGAGTCTCACTTCCAGACATTGAGATGCAGATCAAAGTTATCCTCTGAACACCTCATTTGCAAGACCTTCTCTCCACAAGCATTCGGCTCCTTCTGTTCCCTGTGCATTGCTTGGGCCCTGGGAGCCTCCTTACAAGTGCCCTGAGAAACCTCTGCAGATTCCTTTGCCTGGACCCTGCTTCTCTGTGCCATATTATACTACATCACTCCCTTAACTTTCATGAAACATGTTGCCTGCTAGCTTCCTGAAGACAGGATCCACAGTAGATAAATATGTTACTACATACCCGGAAACATTTTAATTCTTCCCACATATACAGATGATCATTTGACAGGTGGAGAGTTCTAGCCTTCAGAATTTAAGTGGTACAACTACCCTGTTGCTTTTCCATCAGTTTTGTTCTTCTGATCTATGGGATTCTGAGTTATTATTTTTTTGTACAAACCCAATCTTTTCTTTCTTTACCCTCCAAGTTCCGAAAATGATACTATTTATTTTCTTGAGAATTTCCCCTCCTATAATATTGTGTTCTTAATGTGGATGGTATTCTAAGAGATATTTTTCAAGTCGTTACCTTCTCAAAACCTTTTCATCAACACTTGGGATATAGATGTCATAGCTTCTATTCTCCGTCTCCTTTGATCTTTTACTTTCTAGATTGATGTGTTCATATTTATTTTATATAATTTTTATTCTTTGAGATTATAATACAGTAATGTCATTTTTTTCTCCCCTTTTCTCCTTTCAAATTCCTCCAACACCAGCCAACACTTTCATATATATGGCCTTGTTTTCTTTAATTGTTGTTATTATTATTGTGTGTGTGTGTGTGTGTGTGTGTGTGTGTGTATGTGTGTGTGTGTGTGTATTCCTAAATACATAAATACAACCTGCTTAGTCTGTATAATGTCACTTGCATGTGTGTTTTTATGGTTGACCATTTGGTATTGGATATTTGGTATTGTTATTATTGTGTGTGTTTTCCTAAATACAGAAATACAACCTGCTTGGTCTGTATGATGTCACTTGTATGTGTAATTTTAGGGCTGACCATTTGGCATTGGACAACAGTTGGTGTACATTTCCATGGGGAGGAGTATTTCTCCTGCTCTCAGCATCCTTTAGTTGTCTGTAGTTCTCTGTTGAGGGTTGAGCCCCTCCCCCACCTCCAGTTTTCCTCTCTCATGTTAGCATGCCTGTTGTCCTTGCTCATGTCTCGGCAGTTGTGTTGGAGAGACCTTCTGATATTTCTAAGAGACACAATCAGCCAGCAGACTTCCTTATGCTCTGACTCTTACAGTCGTTCCTCTCCCTCTTCCCCAGCAATCCCTGACCCTTAGGCACAGGAGGTATTGGAGATATGTTGGTGGGGACTGGGCCTCACAACTGCACTTTGATTGGTTGAGGTCTTTTTTTTTTCTTTTTCTTTTTCTTTCTTTCTTTCTTTTTTTCTTTTCTTTTTTTCTTTTTCTTTTTTTTTTTTTGTAATGGTCTCTGCCTGTTGCAAAGTGAAGTTTCTTAGATAAGGTGTAAGAATCGTAGTTATCTGCAAATATAATGTTTTTATTCTGCTTGGTTTTGTCTTTGATAAGGTTTTTATCCCCCGAGGGCCCCACTTTTTTTAAATTTTGTTTGATTTTGTATTTGGCTATCTTATTTAGAAGGCCTTTGATGAGAAATCACGAAACTGTACTTTAGGACTTTCCATACCTTCCACAGACTCTGTTTCTACTAAGTGCTTACTTGTTTTGATTTGTATCTTTCTTGATAGAGAATTTCTGCAGGTGATTTTTGTATGTGTTTGATTGTTCATGTTTAAAGAGTGGTTGTGGGGTAAAATGGTATCTGGAAGTTCTCTGTGCACAGTGGGGCTTGTCAGCAATGGCGTTAGTTATAAGTGATCTTTTTGGGGCGTTTACTGTGTAGTCTGTGCAGTATCAGTGTCTGTTTATAGTAGGACAATGATTAAGAGACCACCCAAGAACACTACCTCTCTGCCTGGATGCTGCCGGGCCACACAGGTTTCAGCAATCTCCATGTAGGTGCTCACTTAGACTCCTTGATTCCATTGTGCAACTCACTTTGCCCACTATACAGAGAGCTTCTGCTCTGCTCACCATGAAGAATGACCCCCACTCTCAGGCTGAGATCAGGAGATGGTTACACCAATGCAACGTTTCAGAAAAGGCTTCATGTGTCCTCTCACCATTTTAAAACCAAGCATTTTCATAAATGCAGAATATTCTACCCTTTTCCCCTTCACCACACTCCTAGACAAACATGGCTCCTCCACCACCCAGAGTCTGAAAGCATTCCCCACTGCTCCACTGCTGACTCAGGGAACAGTTTTTTTTTTTTTTTTTTTGGGGGGGGGGGAGATGTCTGTTGTACCCTTCCTGTCTGTGCCAACTAGTTTTCATCATTTCTGTTTTATTATTGTTAGCCTTTCTCCTTTTTACTATCATTAAAATTTTATAATGCACACATGTGCACGCACAAGAGAGAGAAAGAGAGAGAGAGAGAGAGAGAGAGAGAGAGAGAGAGAGAGAGAGAGAGAGAAAGAATACATGCATGAGCACACCTGCCCACCCCACCAAACATGTACTCTTGAACTGTAGTTCAGTATGTGGGCAAAAACTCTATGCTCAATTCTTCATATTTACTTAGAATCCCTTTACTTTTGAAAGGATACTGATAAACCCCACAGAAGATCATCTCAGCTTAGAGGTCCTGCACGTGCCTTTCGGTGGACTTAGCTGTGTCCCACATGACTCCTTCAGTTTTCCTAAAGCCATCTAAGTTGTCAGCCATCATGGTGGTTCATCCTGCTATGAGAAAAATAAGTGTACGTGACTTATTGGCTTAAAACAGTCTCCAAGATCATCTCCACATTGTGTTCAAAAACTACTCGAAGTTTTCTGAATTTAAAAAATTTATTTAAACTGATATACGTACCCATAAATTAATACAGATTACTGATGTACCACATTGTGTTTTTAAACACTTTTAGCCTTGAAGTCAAGCTTATGTCCTCCAGCATCACTTCCACATAATTAAGAGTTTTAATGCCCTTCTAGTGATTGAAATGTACAAAATATCAGTACTTTCTCCAGCTGTCCTTCCATACAGGCATGCTGGGACTTCTTATTCCTACCTGTGGCTTAGTAGTCTATGATTAGCCATCCCCCATCCTTTCCCTGCTCCCCTTCTTCCCAGGCTAAGGTAGCAACCACATTTTCATCTTTGATGAGGCCAATGCTTTAGGGTACACATATGAATACAATCACGTGGAACACGTACCTGACTTACTGTGTTTAACATCACAGTTTCTAGTCCCTTCCATATTGTCAGAATTGTCAGGATCTTACACTAATGCCTGAGAATTATTGTCATGTACTTGGCCATTGGAATGAAGTGCCTTATGGTAATTCCATCTTTATATCTTTGAAGAAGTGCCAATTCCATGGTGGGCATATTCATTCATATCGTCATTAACACTGTATTGCTTTTTTTTTGTTTCTAGTATCCTGATCAGAGCTTGTTATTGTTGGTCTTTTTCATAATAGGCATTTCTACAGTGATGAGTTAATATCTTACTGTATTTTTTATTTGAATTTCCATGATGATTTAGTGATGTGGAACAGGATTTCATGCTACCTCCAATTCCCTATCCCCCACCCTTTTAAACCAGGGGCTCAACTGTTGCCCAGGCTAGCATGGAATTCATTATGTACCTAAGGTTGGCCCTGCTCCAGTGTATGTGCTATTGGATTTATAGGTCTGAGTCACCACACTGGCTCCAGATAAGTTTTTAAAGTTGCTGTGATACACTCATCCATTCTTTATAATAGCCAACAGTTAAATACCTACCCTGAGCTACACATACTGCTAGGTAGTGGCAAGCAATATACCATAGCAAATACCATCATAAAATGTTAACACATATTAGCAGCTGTGTAGGAGCAGAGATTAAATCTGACTTCAAAATTCATGTTTGAAAACATGTCTTCACTTTATTATTAAAGCTATCCTTTCTTATTAAAAATCTTCTTGTCAACTTGAAATCAGGTGAGCTATTAACTTACTGGCATCATCATACTGTTTATGGACAGGAGAAATTTGGGGGTGATTTTAGAGTTTATGTTTTACCTGGCCCATCTGAGACAAGGGCAAAGTATGACTCAGATTTTAACTTCCTATACCAGTGTTCTTTTCACTGAGCATATCAAGCCTCCATTCTCATGCCCAGCTGTCTATTAATATGATTAAAAATTCTAATTCATGACTATGAGCCTTAGAAATCCAGAAGTACTAATTTTAAGAACCTCTGAAAGTTGAAAAATGACATTTTAGATGAAGTCTCTGTGCTCTGCCTGTAGGTGTAGAGATTCGAACTCCCACAACACCAGAAGGGAGCGGCTCATGACTGCTAGAGAGGCCTCACTACTATTTCATTTGGAAAGGTCAAAGGGTCACAGTTTTAAACCAAAAGAGCAGAGCTGTTTTCACTTGTATGGGTTCATGTCGATTGAGTTTAAATCCATGCTGCAATTTCTGGGGCCAGTTTCCCACAAGTTCGGATGAGGCACTTTGCAACATCCTTTCCAGATGCTCCCATGTTCACAGAGTCTTGAAGGTACACAGCAGCCATATATACATATACAGAAATGTACATATATATTGTATACATACACATATACACAGCACGGCAGAGAAAGATGTCTTCTTTGAATACTTAAGAGTGTGCTGTCTTCTGTTAAATTGCACAACTGCATCAGTAGTCAGTAAATACTGTATGAAGAGCACATCGTCCAATGGTCACTTTTTCACCAGGAACATAACATTAACAATAATGAATTATGGGTTATGAGCAGAGCCCAACAACCCCAGTGAAATCTTATATCTCCCCAACATGTATGAATTCCTTACAGACACAAATACTTAGGTTGCACTTTTCTCAAAAGCGTTTTTCTTCATCCTAGTCTGCTTTGTTGACTTCTGTCACACTGAGAGACCATCCATCCATCTCTTGGGTCACCCTCTCTTTCTTCAGCTATGGACTTCATGAAGGCAAAAGTTATTTCTTTCCTCTTGGTTATCCCAGTGAGTCGACACAAACTAAACATTCAATAGAAAGTTAATGGGGGAGGCCACTTTATATATAAAAATGTGGCTTGATTTTTTTTATAGTGATCTTCATTAGATAGCAGGTATAAAGACTCAGGATGACACATGTAACTCACATGCGTCCATGTCCACTTTCTCTTTTGAAAGTCATTTTTTTTTTTTTTTTGTGCAACTCAATTAAAGAGCTTCAGTTCTTTAAATAATGGATCCTGTTGTCCTCCGATCCTTGGATATAGTCAATTAGGTGAGGCATGAAGTCTTTCCTGGATATAGGTAATAGTAATTTATATGCAGATGCTAAAATGAGAAAGAAAAAGACCCTTCTTTATGCGCATCTTATATAATGAGGAGAGATGAGATTCTTTGTTGCCCCGGGCTCCTCCATCTGCTCCCCAGTGGCTTCGAGTCCCTTGGTAGGAGCTGAATATGTCAGTTTCTGTGAGCTCAGGTTTGAACAAACCAAGATCTGCTTTGCCTTTCAATACATCCTCAACCTTAGTGGCTCTAAAGTAAAAACGGTCAGGACCTATGACCAGCACCAACCAACACAATTCCTGTTCCTTGGAGCCAGGGCCACCTACACTCATTCCATGAGATAGCCCAGGATGCCTACTTCCTGTAGGCTGCTCCAGAGTCCTTTCTGATCCTCAACTCACAACTAGGACAAGAAATCAGTAGACAAGTAAAGGCTTCTTACTGTATGCGCACAAGTCCCTGGGCTAGACCTGCCTTTCATTTTTTGTTCAGCTGCTTCCCTTAACCACCCCTCTGTTACTCCCACAGTTAGCTTTGATGTTCTTTGAAAATCAGCCTGGACATTAGGGACTCTTCACAAAGTGACTAGGTGAGGCTCATTGGGACCTGAGCTTCATGGGGGTACAAATGAGGATATAGTAGAAACATTAAAAAAAAAACTTATTGATTAAATATCTGGAATAAAAATTCTGTAAACAATTATGTATAGAGACCTCTATGTATATATAGAAACCTGGGGTTGTAGTGAGGAAATCTGAATTCCTTTTTCTCTCTGGGATCTTGGTTCTGTCCCTTCCACTTTCATACTGAAAGTTGTGGTGAGCACCTATCTTCCCTCCGGGGCTGGGGAGAGGAGTCGGGGTAACAGAGTACACTAAGCAGTCTGTTATCTCTATAGTATAGTGGAAAAGACACAGGGAGATACATTCCCTGTTGTTTTTGCTTCATTAGTTAATTCTGGATGAATAAATCAGATAGAGGAAAGGAATTGCCCCTAGTTGGCCTTGAATTATCTGTACCTAACCTGGTGTCTTCAGCCTTCAATCAAGGAATGGACATGACCTTAACTTTGCCTTACATGCCCTCTGGAATTAGCAGAAATGCAAAGTGAGCTAAATGAGAATAGCCCAGGATTTGTTTTTCTAGTCTAGATGGTGACTTTCTTTTTACCTTTTAATTTAAGGATATCATTAGGTATAAATATTAGACTAAAAGTCCTGTCAATCCTGGGCCCAGCAGATACACTATCCATAATTTAAAGGGATTCTACTAAAAGAAAACGCCAAAGCTTAATCTCTTGAGTACTGGAAAGGAACCAGTAGAGTCTATCCACTCTATATTTCTGCTGTATCTGGGAGGGCTGTGAATTCAAAGGGAGGCAGTGTATTAACATGGAAATGCTATGTGAGGATTTGCCTCATGTCTACAGCACTTGAAGTGTGTTTGCTGCCCTCTGCTCCCTAGCTTCCTGAGCCATGCTTCTTCTTCTTCTTCTTCCTCTTCTTCCTCCTCCTCCTCTTCCTCTGCCTCTTCCTCCTCTTCCTCTTTTTCCTCCTCCTTCTCCTGCTCCTCTTCCTCCTCCTTCTTTCATTCTCCAGCAGTGGAAAATTATTTATCCTGACTCAGTCACTATACTGGGTGCTATATGCATGCAAGTCAGAAGGTTTCAATTTCAGGAAATATTGAGTTAGTGTAGAATAGTACAACATTATATGAGAATGATAAAGATTGAAGACTATTGAAGAAAAGAAGTGTGAAGTCATTGCAGACTGTAGCGTTTTTCCTATAGTCAATCTTGTTTGGGCATTATACAGATTATTATAGGCATAGAGAAACATGCCATGTTTTTAGAATCAAGTTAAAAATCTTCTGGAAGAAGATAATGTGAACAAGTACATAGATATGTTCTATTATAATTTAAATTTTAAGGTGACTTGATAAGCTCTTTCAAATAGAAAGGTTTTTGCCCTAAGTGACTTGGACTATAATGTCTATGAATAGCATTCAGTAGATAGCTCCACCTTAAATGAGAAGGCTAGGAGAATCTTCTCAGCTTAGGTGATGCAAATATTTACGTGCATGAATATTTTAAAGGTGAATCCATGTTACTTATTACATATTGGCTTTAATCACAAAGCTAGAGAGACATTATGACTTCACATTAGAAAGCTTAGTGTTATTAACACTAGAGGATGAGAAAACAACCTGAATGATCTTTGACAGAAGAAGATTAAAAAGAAACGATAAGGTATTTTTAGTATAGTCTTCTGTACCTGTATGTACATACGCATCATGCACATTATAAATATCATAAATGATGACATATTAGTCAACCTTAAAGAGATATGGATATTTGAAACAAGGTGGACGAAGCAGAAGAGGACATCATGGTAAGTAAAATAAGCCAGGCACAGAAAGACAAGGGCTCAGTGATCTCTCTCACAGTGGAGCCTTGGGAAGGTGAAGGACACAACATAGAGCAGAATAATGTCCTCAGTTCAACAGCGGTGTATGTTGGGGTGGGCAGTGATAGAGATGAGTAGGCTTAAGAACAAATACTTATAGTTATGCCAAATGCATAAGATTAAGGATTTCCAGTGAAGCACATAGATGATAATTATAATATTCTATTGTATACTGGAAGTTTGCTAAAAGCAGACTTTGAATGTTCTTACAAAAAAATACTTAAATGTGATGATAGATGTATTTATTGGCTTTACTACTGTAGCAATTTCATTATGTATATGTACATTAAAGCATTATATACCTCCAATACATACAATGGAATTATTTAATGTTATATATAATAAATATGGGATGTCCTTCTATTTAAAAGTTGTTTTCAATGTAAGAAGTGTCCTTTCAAGCACAAAGCCAGGACTAAGGTGAGCATCTCCTGGACCAGTTTTCTTGCTATCACTGGGCAGAGCAGAGATGTAGCAAGTATATACTTGGTATGAAGAGTCCAAAGATTGGTTTGGTGTCTATGTTAGTACAGTATTTTTACATAAACACTTTCTAAAATCATACCGTGGCCAAAGTTGATAATGATGCCAATGCTAACGTTTTAAGGGAGTGTGATTCTTGCGTTCCAGGAATCTCTTTTAAAATATTTTTCTTAGATTTTGAACTTCCTAAGATTTTGAATCTTAGATTTTCTTAGATGTTGAAACTTCCATTCATAAAGTGAAATGTGGTGAGACCTCCATTCATAAACTGAGATGTGGGAAGATTTCCATTCATAAATTGAGATGTGGTGAGACTTCCATTCATAAAGTAAAATATGGTGAGGAGTCCTTGCTTCTGTTTTGTTTCCAGTGACAAAGTCTTAAAAATTGAAATGTATCCTTTTATTATGATGTTATGGATTTTATTTGGGTTTTATTGCCAAGTAAAATTCCAATTTTGTTTTAGTTGAGCACATTAAATGTAGTGAATCTTAAATTTCAATAACTGTGGCTATAGTATAATTTTATTTTAAGATGTGTGATTTTCTGGGTTCATGTATGTATGGTCTTTGGTTAAATTCTATATTATTCATTTATTTTAAGATTATTATGTCCAGTCAAAAAACCTAGTCAAAGAACCTAGTCAAGGTTGGGTGCGCCTATGGAATGAGCACACCAATGACAGGTTAAAGAAACCAAAACTGCTTAACATGGAAAAGAGAAAGCACAGAAAACATGTTAGTTACTATCCTTGGGTTGAGACCACTGGAAAAAGAACACACAGAAGCAGAGTTTGGCCTTATCTGTTGAAAATGAGATGGAACACATCAGGGACTTATATCGAAGACCATGGTTTCTTTTCTGACAATTTGTTTGAGAATAGTTGGTGATATTTAAGACTTTATACTTTTTTTTAAATCCCTGACATTCCCTCCAATTATCTTTTGGTTTTGTATTTCCTTTTGGAAAGAGAGATTCAATGGAAACATCTACTTACATCAAAATAACTGACTAAGAACATTGAGTATTTTGTAACAGATGTAAGCTCAAAGGATTTGCAGAACTCACATCTGGGTCTGCATAAGTGTCCCACTGGGACTTTTCCATTATTCTGTTGTCCTGAAGATTTCCTGGATGCTCAAATGTGTTGTGGGTTTGACTCGTCATTACACAAACTGGTACAGAAGGCCAAGCTCAAGATACATTAAACCTCTGCCCATGGTGCCGAGGAAGAGTAGACTCTATGGGGGAAGGCTGTTAGTGGTTAAGCATTACAGAATTCCACAATGAGTCCCAGATGACTCTGCTCTGCTCCCAGGAGCCAGGAATAAATGTGTGGGAGAATGTCTTGCAGCCTTCTTTACTGAACAGCCTTTCTTGGAATGAATTTTTCACACTCATCAGGAGTGGTAATATCCACATAGGTAGAGCTTTGTAAGAGCCATGACCAGCATTGACTTATCCGCTTGAATATACTGAGCCTGTGGAGAAAGGGCAGGACAGATAGGTCCAAACTGATTTTCTGGGTGTGGCAAATGCTAATATATGACAAAGTGACAGGGCTATAGACAGCAGGGATGTTGTTCTGTCTGCCCCACCCCCAATCTGGCAGATACAAATCTTGAAACCAGAAAAAGATAAGGTTGGAATTGGGTAGCAGATGAAGATTAGAGACTAGATATGAGAAAGAAAAAGGAGAGTTACAGACACATTGAATTTATCAGCAGACCTGATGGCAGTTTTCTAGAGAATAAGACAAAGTTACCATATATATTCTTAGGCAAAGGCAAGCATCTTTCTCATGACACATCATTTTCTTCATAGCACTATCAGGAAATAAATTTTCTAGCAGGAATAATGTATCTATATCCATATTTATATCTAAATCCACATCTATATACGTATACCATATATATTTGTGTGAGTATAACATGTATATGACCCCCTTTCTCTTTAATTTAAAAATAAACTTTATTTTAAGAAAACTAATTACTTAGTGACATCACAATAAAACTAAGATGCTTACCAGTTTTTTCCCTTTCCTCTGACTATATATAGAGTTACATTTCCCCCATTTACTTACTAAGCTCTAAACTGATTGAAGTATTTACATAGCTAAACATTTCTAAATGGTTAGAAAGAAAAATTTCCAAATTTTCAAAATCAAGCACAAGAAAGTACCATTTTGTGTAAATGCGGTCGTTCAGGGTACAGACACACAGAGGCAAACTCATTGTTTAGAAGCAGAATGGCAGCTATGCCCGGATGTGATGGGCCTGGGTGGGAACAAGAACTGCATTTTCTTTGTGATTTGGATGCTGGCTGCAGATATGAACAGATTGTAAATGTTCTTCAGACTGTACCTTCTTCTGAATATATATTACCCAAATAAAAAATTTTAGCATCATACATGTGAGGCTGAGAGAAAACATCCATAATAATACACACATAAAATGTACTCAAAAGAGAAAATTCAAAAGACAAAGAAAGGGACAAATTGTAGAACACAGACAAACAGATGAGACTCCTGTGCAGTCTCCTCATTGATCTTAAAGTTGAAAATTCATGCAACTAGCTGCTGTTTTGCATCCAGACCAAATAGCAACTGTTAATGATGCATAATACCATAACAATCATCTTTCATTGAGTATGTATACTGTCACCAAATGGTTCTGCATCTTTACTTTCCTTTATAATTCTCATTAAACTTATAATCTTTTTAAAATCACATTTAACAGTAAACATTAGTAATTGGC
This sequence comes from Arvicanthis niloticus, assembly GCF_011762505.2. Lineage (NCBI taxonomy): Eukaryota > Metazoa > Chordata > Mammalia > Rodentia > Muridae > Arvicanthis > Arvicanthis niloticus. The sequence continues at coordinate 15,451,650 of NC_047669.1, read as the reverse complement.
TTAGGAAGTAAATGGCTGAGCTTCAAATACATTGGTATCCAATTTCTGAGGCTTATTATTAAACAACCATTTTATGTTATTGTCTAGTATTTTTTTAAAAAAAGAGAACCATTTGGTGAGCACCCTGACAGGCAGAGGAGATGTCTGTAATTCAGCTTTTCCCACGATTCTCATGATTTCTTTTTGGAAAAAAAAACTCCAGAAAATAATAAATCAATAGTAAAATCTCCATTGCTATTTCAGCATCTCCAATATGTGTCTTCCTTCTCATTCAAAATCCCGAGAGCCCAAGGTCAATTCTGGAGCTGGCAGAAATCCGAGCTCTCATTCCTGCTCAACGCAAGGATTTGAATTAGTGCTCAGTTCCCCCAAAGTGTTGTCTTTTCTCTCTGCTCTGTTGATAGCAAGTCTGTTGGAGTCTGTTCTGTCACCATCCTGGCTTATAGACCCCTTATCACATAATACTAAGTCCGACTTATACAATAACTGCTTTTAATATTATCATTATGGCTGAAGCTTTCGCTATTCTACTTTTCTTGCTGCGTGTTAGTGTGTGGAAGGGGCTGAGAATTAGGTCTACTTTCTATATTTTGCAGTAGCGACTGTGGCAAGGAAAGGGTTCAATGCATACAGCTAGCTACATAGGTGCAGATCACAAGCAGAACTTCTCCCACACAGCTTTGCTTGCCTCTGAGCTGCTTGTTTGAGAACACAGTTTTAGTAGAGAGATTCCTGAACATAGTTTTTTACAAACAGTCCCATTATCTGAGATTTTTGAATCTGTTAGCTCACTCTTAATCATCTAATGAATGAAAAGATTTATTCATTCAGTCACCAAACTCCTGAGACCAGTGTTTATACTGAACACCTATTTATATCAGAGGATGAACGAATCTGATAAAATGTATCAATTTATTAGATAATAGTATATTCTGCAGAAAGGTAGAAACTGTTCCATAGGTAAAACAGTTCTGTCATAATCAATCATTTTCTTATTTGATTTGAGGCCCCTCCACAAATTGAAACATGTGTGGCACTGATCTTGGAGCCCAGAACCCATTTCTAGCAGGTCTTGGGAAAGGAGAACCTCTTCTCCTAAATGTTCATAGCCTCTAAGTCCTAAGGGTTTATCTTTATGCCCATACACAAGTGCATCTCTCAGTCTTTATCAGAATAACCTTCTCCCCCTCTCAGTAGGTAACATTTAACACAGAGACCCACATCTGGACAGGGTGCAGAGAATAAGAGATTGCAGAATGCTCAGCTCTGAGCAGGGTATCTGCTCTCGCAGCTTCCTCTCACCCCCACAAAGCTCACGAATCAGAGCAGTAGTGTAAGAGTCAGAGGTGGTGAATAACTACAAGGATACAAAGAGCCAGTGTTTTCCAGACACAGAACAGCAGCGATACATAAACTCACAGTAGTTTTGATAGGATGTTCATAACCTGTGCAATCTCAAGCCAGACAGGATCTTAGCATAGAGAAAGGGGCTGAGCACAAAGTCCCAGCCATAGCTAAGGAGCTATTGACAATTAATAGTGGCTAGGAAAGAGACAATCTCTTTTAAGGGTGTGGCCCCATGAGATTGACCTTGACCAAGCTCTAGTCAAAGGTCACATATTCTGCAGTATATGGGCATCATCTGTATTTGCTTTTTTTTTTTTTTTTTTTTTTTTTTTTTTTTTTTTTTTGGAAGGTACAAAGTTGGGGAAGTAGGGAAGTGGGAAGGCTCTAGGAGGCACAAGGGGAGAATATGAGCAAAATGTTTTGTACAAATTACCAAATAACAGATAAAGATAAGGAAGGAAAAAAATGAAACAGGTATATCTAGAAATTATACAGGGAAAATTATCAGACCAAAAAATAAAAAAAACAGAAATGGATGGCAGGAGACACTGAGATGGGGGATTAATTCCGGACTTTAGTCACTAAGGCCATGGTAGTCCTCTCTAAAGAGGTGACATTTATATAAACATTGTTTGCATAAAGGGGGAGACGGACTGTCCAAGGAACAGCATTTCACTTGGCAGGATCAGTAATGCAAAGACTGAGGAGAGACTGTGCCTGGCATATTTTCTGAGCATCAAGAAGTCCACTGAAGACAGGACAGTGAGCTTGTTAGGAATGGTCCCCTTTTATCTACATGTCTGACTATTAGACTGTGATAGGGATGGTCCCTTATCCACACGTCCTGACTAATAGAGTATGTGAGGAATGGCCTTCCTTAGCATGTAATCAGAATGGCCCTTCTTCACCCATATGTCCTGCTTAATAGTTTCCATCGTGGCCAAATCTCGGATGTTCAAAAGAACATTCCTTGGAATAACCAGTCCACTTTCTCTTTATTATAGGCATTCCCCTTAAATCATAATTAGTGTTTTCTGCCAGATTTAAACAAGAGTGTCTCTGAGGTTCTGCACCGTGGCTGGGAGATGAGCTTAGTAATGTCTTCTAGCTGAGAAGTTTCAGACAGTAACAATCATTTCCTCCTAGAAAATGTGAACATCTATATATGTACAGCAATAGCTCAGGTATGCGTCTGTGTGTGTGTGTGTGTATTTCCCAGCGAAATTCATCAAGGCCCCTTTCTTCTACAAATCTTTGGTGACTCACTTCATTGCTAAATTGCCTGCTGCTTTCTGGAAAAGCCTAGTTCCATAGCTTCTGTTAGCAAGGCCAGCCATTGGGTGGAAAACCAGGTGTATTGACAACTGTTGAGGAAGGTATAAAAGCTCTTAACAGGAAAGCCTAGAGCTTCACAGTAGGGTTAAGCAGAAGATCCCGGGAAATGCCCTGTGAAAGGGAAATCACTGTGCATGCATTCATGTGCATGTGCAGGAGCATGCTCACACAGGTGTGTGTGTGCATGTGTGTGTGTGCTTGTTTGTATGTGTGTGTTCGCTTGTTTTTATTGCTAATCATAAGAACTTCTGTAATGTCTCACAGTTGATTCAACACTTCCTTACCTCATTCAAATAGCCTTACTTCCAAATAGCCTCACTACACAACACAAAATGACATAAACATATCCCTGTGCATTGTGCCCAGCCCATTGTAATCTAAGATGTGTGGTGCTGAGGCCATGCAAGGTCAGCTTGGTTGGGTGATTGAGCCAAGGTCACTCACTCTGTAAGCAGTGAACTGTAGCCTCTATGCTTCCAATCTGGTGGCTCCAGCTACTGTCTATTCACAATAGACAATAATGTCTATCTATACCTTGCATTCCCAGGCTTCTAAAAGAAAGACACCCTTCTCTGAACCCAGACTATTGCTTGCCAGCTGCCCTAATCTCCTCCCAGTTAAGTTTTCCTGCCAGATGTGCGAACACCCTGAGAAACTCATCAACATTGCACGTGTATTGCCTATTACAGTGAGTGGATCTGATAAATGCTTGTCACAGCTACTTGCTCTGGTCTTCTCTGCAAAAACTTTCAGGTTTCACTGAAAGGAGGGTAATTAGGAAAATAAACCTTCCCCATTCTTGTCTGGCCTCAGGAAAGGACAGATGATTTTTAGAATGCAGTAATAATGATGTCTAACTTAATATCCCCCCAAAACCGGGGCACACATCTGTCCTGACTGCTCTTCACTGACTTACTAAAAGCATTACCATGCCCCCTTCAGGATGAAAAGCCTTGCCTAGATAACGTTTAGATGTCAAGGAGGTGAACTCTTGTCCTTGCTGATTAATGCACTTGTCATGTTGCTAAAACCGAGTCTACTGTGTTAGCTATGCTTCACCCATGGACATTTGACTTGGACTAGAGTATTCTTACAGAAGTTTGAGTATGTGACCCAGATTCTGAATTGTGATTCTTAACATGAATAAAATCTCTTTAGTTTCGGGTTGAAAAGTGACATTTTCTGTGAACCATGTGCACAAAAGTCACAAAGTTAAAACCAGATGGTCGAAGGGGTCAGTATTGGGTAAGACTTTCTCTAAGAGTGAGTTTAACAAAGGAAACAGGTTTATGTAAGTCAATTACAGTGGGAAGGCCATAGATACTTTTTAACGGGACATCTTCTCCCACTTCCTGCTCTGAGGAATGAGGACACAATCTGAATGGAGCATTTGCATCTTTTCTGTGAATAAGTTCAGTTTGTGGCATCCAGAGCCTGCAAAGTAGAGAAATTTGTGGAGAGAAGTTGCAATGTAGGGTGCAAGCATGGAAAATGGGAATGAATCCTGTTTTGAGTAGCAATACATTAGATGTGACATGTAATGTATAAACTTCGAGATGAGAGTGGTAGATGTTATCTTTCTTTATCCTTTATATTGTATATGCTTAAGGTACAGAACACTGCTTCTGGCCTAACATATACTTAATAAAATAAATTCTATAGTCAAGCCAATGACCCTTTGTTAAAAAGAACATTCTTTACCAAACCTGTTCAATTTTGGTCATGTTTTTTGGGTTAATATCTGAGCACTCAATTCTGTACGCTTGCTCTATGTGTCTGTTTCCATTCCAGTACCATACTTCTGCAATTATTGTATCTTAGTGAAATTAACTTCAATGACAATGTTGTAACTCCAACTCTATTCTTTCTTTCTCAGTTTTACTCTGGTGATTCAGGATCTTCTATGGCTTTAAGCACTTTTTAAATTTTTTTTTATTTTTTATTTTTTATTTTTTAGCTTTTTCATTATTGTCCTGGTGTTTTCAACATATCAATTATTTATTTCTTTGGTTGAATCTATTAATTTGTTCTTAAGTATTTTATTCTTTTTTGATGATTTTATAAATGAACTTATTTTGTTCTTTCTTTCTCTCTTTCTTTCTTCCTTTCTTTTTTTAAAGAAAGGATACTGGGAATACAACCAAGGTTTTTCTGCATTCTAAGCAAGTAGTCTACTTTTGAACTATACCCCCACTCCTTCTTTCTCCTCCTTTCATTTTTCTTTCTTCCTTTCTTCTTCTCTCCCTTCCTTTATTTTTTCCATCCATCTTTCTTTCTTTCTTTCTTTCTTTCTTTCTTTCTTTCTTTCTTTCTTTCTTTCTTTCTTCTTTCTTTCTTCTTCCCTCCCTCCCTCCCTCCCTTTCTCCCTCCCTCCCCTCCCTTTCTTCCTCCCCTCCCTCCCCTCCCTCCCTTTCTCCCTCCCTCCCTTTCTCCCTCCCTTCCTTCCATCCCTTCTTTGTTTCTTTCTTGATAGGTGATTATTAGTGTATGAAAATGCAGCTGATTTTGGTATTTTACTCTGTTTTCTCCAACTTTACTAAATTCACCGTGAGCTCTATCAGTTCTGCTATGGAGTCTTTATGATGCTCTCTTTGTAGGGTCAAATAATCCACAATCTAGAGTGAGTTCTATGTCTCTGTTTCTGATTTATAGACCTTTTCACTGTATTGGTTGTCCTTGCTGGTTTTCCAGTCTATGATGAACAGATGTGGAGAAAGTTAGTATCCGTGCCTTGTGCCAGATCTTAGGAAAGGCTCCCAGCTTCCCCATCCTCCATTGACTACGATGCTAAGCTGTCAGCTTTCCACACATGTCCTGTATTATTGTACTGGTTTGATTTTGCTCATCTTGGCACAAGCTTAGGTCATCTATGAAGAGGAAATTTCACTAGAGAAAATGCTCTTATCAAAGCTTTGAGGCATTTATTTTTTTATTAAAGATGGAAGGCCTCAGTTCAGTGTTGGTGGGATTGTGTAAAAGAGCAAGCTACACTGGACAGGGTGAGGAGTCAGTCAGTAAGTAACATTCCTTTATTGCCTCCAAGTTTGTGTGCTGAGTTCCTGGCATGACGTCCTTGGATGATGGATTACAAGTCTGAGCTAAAATAAATTCTTTCTTTCCCAAGCTGCTTTTGGTCATGTTCTTTATGAAAACACATTGAATTTTGTTAAATGTTTCTTGGCATCTTTTGAGATGGCAATGGTGATATTAGCATTTTATTTTGCTAATGAGTTGTATAAATCTGTATTACTGTATATAGCTTGCATATACTACACTGTAATATAGCTTGTATTAAAGAAACCTTGCATGCTCAGAATAAGTCTCACTAAGTCAGGATGAAGTGTTTTTTTAGTCTGATATTGAATTTGGTTTGCCGGTACGCTTTTGTGGATTTTTGTCGATCACAGATGTTGACCTATAATTTTCTTGTGTCATCTTCTTATGATTTAGGATTAGCACAATCTGGCTTCATCAAATGCATTTATAGGTGCTCACTCTCCTTCTGTCTTCGTTATTTTGGAACAGACCAAGAAGAGTTTATACTAATTGTTGTTTGGATGTTTCAGAAAGTCAGTCATGAACTCATCCACTCATGGGCTTTTGATTCAGGTGTTTAATTTCTACATTACGCTCTGTTGATCATCTGTGTAGGCTTTCTAACATGCCTTCTTGGTCAATTCTGCTGGTTGTATACTTCCTGAAATCTCCTTTGAGCTTTCCAATTTGATTGCATGTGATTGCTCACTCATATTAAGATCATGTTGTTGTTGTTTCTGAGGCATCTATTGTAATGTTTTCAATTTTAATTTTGATTTTCAAAATTGTGCCTTCTCTATTCTTGTTCTTGGCAAGCTAATAGCTTGCCACGCTTGATGTTTTTTTTTTTAAATCGATTCATTTTTTAAGACAATGCATTTAATAGTCACAGTCTCTTCACTTTTGGGTATTGGATTAGGAGTCCCCAAACCTATATAGGATATTGCGATTGCTTTTGTTTGTCCATGATAACTAGATGGTAAGATATTATTGCTAAAGAAATCATTGTCTTTGATTGTAGGACACAGAAAAATCAAGCTTTAATTAACCAGGGTATTCCCTCCTAGCTTGCAAGCTTTGATAATGTTGAAAGGAGCTGTTAAGGGAGATGAGACATAATTGGTCAGACCCAGCACTGGGCACTGCATGCTTCAATCCTGACCTGACAGACAAGATGGGTCTATTAGTGAAATAATGAGAGATTGCCCATGCCTCTGTAGAGGACCCCACAGTCATGCACCTGAGTGAATTTAGTAGGTAAAAATTAAAATACAAAAACAGTTATTAAGTTGGGGAAGGTTGTTGAGGGTATTCTAGGGGGAGTTAGAGGTGGAAAATTGGGGTGGATATTACATGATTCACTATATACATAGATGGAAATTTTATAAAATAGATTTAAGAATATTATTAAAATTTCAACCCAGTTTTATTTATCCTGCTTTTTACATAGTCTTTATTTGGCACAGTTATGTTAAAATCTTTGGAATTTTCTTTCTGCTTACATACGGCTAAAGTTTTGTTTGTTTGTTTGTTTTTTGTTTTTTTTTTTACATACTAATTGGGCTGTTTATTTTGGGTATTTTAAATAATGTAAGCATTCACTGCTAAAAATGTCTTATTACATTTTTATTTGTTCCTTGGTATTTTATTGTTGCCTTTTGGTTTATTCTTTGTTTCTTTTACTGTTCAGATGAATATACTTTAATAGGAATTTTCAGATTTTCCTGTTAATTTACACTTTTAGTTTCATGTTACTGTGGTCAGAAAGGGTTCCTGATATGATTTTAGCCTTCTTAAGTTGTAACAGAATTGTGTTAACGTGTTACCTAACTTGTAATCTATGCTAGAGAGTAGGCTGTGTATTCTTGGGGGAAATATATATCCTTCTGTTGATAGATTTGTGGATGTTTCTTAGCTCCATTTGGTTGAAATCAATCCCAAGCCTGTTATTTTCTACTTGTGCTTTTGGTCAGCAAATGCATTTCACTGTTGAAAGTACAGATTGATCTTTCTGTATTGATATTCCTATTATTCTATTGCGGTCTGTTGCTTTCTTCATATCAGTTACTATTTGTTTTCTACATTTAAGGGATCTTAAATTTGGAAAGATTTATATTTATAATTGTTATGTCATCCCATCTTACCTACCTTATGAGTTAATCTCTTTATCCATACATATGTAATTGCTGCCTTTGTTTCTTGTGACAGTCTTTTGACTTAAAGTCTGTCTTGTCTACAATTATATCTACCTCTGCTCCCTTTTGGTTTTCATTTGCATGTGATTACTTTTTCAGTCTCCTTATATCTTCTATATGTGTCTCATCAAAGATGAATTGAGTCTCTCGCAGGCAGTGTGTACGTGGGCCTTAAGGTCTTAATCCATTCACCTACTCTGTCTTTTTATTGGAAAATTTAACACATTTTACTTATGTGTAATAAGTCAGGATTCACAACTGAGTGCTCCTCTTTGGATATTTTCTGGAACTCCTGTTACTTTCTTTCTCTTCTGTCGGCTCCATAACGTGATGGATTTCTCCAGTTATATGCTTTGATTTCTTCATCCTTAGAGTTTGTCTGTGAGATTTTGCTTTGTGGTTGCTATGAGACTTATGTAAAACATCTTATAGTTATGCTGGTCTATTTTGTGCTGATAACAATTTAAATTTGGTTGCATATAAAATCCCCACAGTTTGAGCCAATAACCACATATGCTTTATATTTTTGGATAACGGTTTCTGTCGTCATATCTTGTATCCATTAACAAGTTAATGTGACTTTAGAAACTTCAATACTTTTTTCTTTTAACTTTTGTTCTAGGGTGCTAACTGAATTATTCAACAACATCAGTATTATTCCGAATTTGACTATGAATTTACCTTTCATAATGAGCTTTATACTTTCATATGGTTTTATGTTATGGGTGTGTGAGATTTCTTTTAGTCTGGAGATTTCTTTTCATCAACTTCATAAGACAAGTGTGGTGGAGTCTGACTTTCTCTACTCTGAATTCCCTACAACCATCTTCACTTCCTTGTCTTTCCTGCCTGGTAAAGAAGTTTTGGTTGAAGGAATTTCTTCTTTTTTTAAATTTTTTTAATTGGTTATTTTATTTATTTACATTTCAAAGGTTCTTTTCCTTCCCAATTTCCCCTCTGTAACCCCCCCTATCCCATCCCCCTCCCCCTGCTTCTATGAAAGTGCTCCCTCACCCACCCATCCACTCCTGCCTCCCCGCCCTGGCATTCCACTACACTGGAGTGTCAAGCCTCAAGCTTCACAGGACCAAGGGCTTCCCTTCCCATGCCATGGGTCCCTCCATGTGTACTCTTTGGTTGGTGGTTTAGTCCCTGGGAGCTCGGGGGTGGGGTGGGGGGGCTCTGGTTGGTTGATATTGTTCTTCCTCTGGTAGCATGTCAAATGTACTGTCCCACTTTCTCCTAAGTAGCAAGACTTTTTTTTCCAAGAAAACATGCTTATAGAAAAAATATGTCTCTTTCCTACGATTGCTTTTAAAATTCTTTCTTTGCCTTTTATTCTGACAATTTGAGCCTGTACTTATGTATTTCTATCTCCCACGTATCTGGGAAGCTGACAGTTATTATTGTTTTCAGTAAGTTTTCATTTCTTTCTCTTCTTTAGACATTGAATTCTCTCTCTCTCTCTCTCTCTCTCTCTCTCTCTCTCTCTCTCTCTCACACACACACACACACACACACACACTGTTTTACATTCACATTCCAGTGATCTATAATATTTTTCATCCACCCTTCCCATCTTATTCCTACACTACTCCAAGTAACTCCCCCCCCCCACGGCTTATTCTTTCTTCTGGGTGGTCTCATTTGTTCTCTGTTGCATTTTGCTGCTCATTCAGTGTACTCTTCACCCCAACAGTTCTGTTTCAGTCTTTTATGTTTTTTTTAAGTTCATTTTTTTTGTGGTTATATTGAAGTTTACTGAGCTGCTGAGGAATGACCATTTTGAGTTTCTTTACAGGAAATGAACTCTTAACTTTTGGGGCTAAGATACTGGAAATCAACCATCTTCCTTTGAGATGCAGTTCCCTGATGACTTATGATCCCGATTGCCTTGCAATGCGTATTCATGAATTTAAAGAATACACATCTCTTCCCAGTTTTACTGAGTGGGATTTTTCTAGCTTTTCAGTTACCAGCATACTTACTGCTCTTTAGAGAATAGCAGACAAACAGTTCTGCTTTCACCTTCCATCTCCTTCTGGTTCCTTCCACAACCTTCTGCATTGTTTAAAACATTCTTTTGTGCAACACTGGTTTTTGCCTGTAGGGCTACAGTGTCTAAGACACAGCCTGTGTAGTTCCAGTCTTGGAGACAGATGGGTTCTACCACACACAGTACATTCTCCTTGAGAAATACAATGTAAGACCTCTGAGTCTCGAGGTCTTCGTTTCTAAGGTGGTATTGGTTCAGAATATCTTGAAAGACTATTGTCAGCATAGTGATAAAATGTAAGTAATTTTATCACAGTCTGTGTACGTCATGCACAGTAAAGATGTGGGCATAGTCTTCTTCATGTATATTGCAACCTTGACCAGAAAAATCTACTCCCTCCTTCTTATATCCCTCCAGTACAATACTGTTAGCAAATTCCTGCTCATTTTTAAATACTCTGCCTTAAACTGGTACCTGCTCTCACCTGCTTCCTCTCTTGCCCCATCCAGCGAGCTCCTTCTGCTCTCTCACAGCCCCTGATAAATTCTTACACTCATTCAATGTTTTCCCTCCCTCTGCACACTACTCTCAGAAAACCTGGAAGACAGCAGCAGTGTGCTGAGACGCTCATAACTGCACAGCCTTGACAAAGCTTGAGACGTGAACACTCAAGTACTTGTTAAATTTAATTTGATAAGCTTTTAAATAGTACTTACTATTGAAGCTGGACACGGTGGCATGCCTCTGAAATCTTAGCACTTCCATGATCAGATAGATGGGAAGCAGAGAGAAGAAAATTCTCACAGGCCAGCTAAGTTGGCATATGTAAGGTGAATAAAGGATTCTGTCTCAAAGAAGGTGCAAGATGCAGATGTAAACCTGACGTTATTCTCTGACCTACACATGGATGCTGCAATGCATGCTATAAACACATCATACATATACAGAGAAAATGAGGGAGGGAGGGGGCAAGGAAGGAAGAAGAGGGGAGGAGAAGGAGGGAGAAAATGAGAATTCATATTAGGGGAGGTACTATTATGTACATTTTATAGATAAGAAAACTGAGGTACAGGGAGATGAAGCTTGCCACACCCTTAGCTGGAATAAAGGATAAATGGGGGGGGGGAGCTGGGATTTGAACATACTTTCTGCCCTTTATCCATGGTTAAGTTCACTGTTGTCTACCAGAGGATTTTTTTGAACAGCATAATAGATGCAGTCGAAGTTTATAAACTGCAAAATAGTGAATAAGGGAATGAATCTCTTCATTTCTGCTAAAAGCATTGTATAAATATGTATCATGATAATGTTAAAACGAGAGAGTTATAAGAATAAGGCTTTATAGAAATGAGATGAGTAATGTTAAAATTTTCACCTTGGTTTTAAAATATGGAAAGCATACTTTCTTGTTTTCTGTCCCATCAGAGGAAAGCAGAGCTGGAATATAGTTGAACTTACGTCACCTCTGCAGTGTGGCCCTACGGTTACTTTTCTGCAGGATCAATTCGACTTGAGAGCAGCCGTTGAGAACAGATGAACTTCCTCAAATGGCCCTGGGGAGGAAAAAGATAATGGAAAGCTATCTGACTTTTTTTTTTTTTTTGCAAAAACTAAACCGGGATCTTGATTGACACATTCAGCATCAAGGAGCTTTTGATCAGTTCCTGTAACAATCACCCATGGTGATTATTCACCATTTGCTAACAGGATACACAGATCTTCTAGTGGAGCTGAGCTCCATTTACAGGACCCTGTGGGATACAGGGGAAACAAATAGGAAGTAACTGTAAGTGTTTTTTTCAGGACACTTAGACCTGATACAGAATCTCCAGGAGAGAATTTTAAAGAGTTGCATCTGGAACAAGGACTCTGGTACTCTTAGGAATCCAAGAGCTAAGTGCCAAAGAGGCCAGTCAGTTGTTCAGAGTGTCATATAGTGCCTAATTTGACCTGCCAGCAACACTTTCAGGACATTTTCCGTGCTAATTAATATCAGTTAATTGTGTTTATTGCTGCACAGAGGATTGAGTTTGAGTCGTAACAAGAAATATTTCTAAGTATGCTTTGGCTCAGTTTGCATCAGTAATTTCAGTTCTGTTCCCTATGCCTGTAGGACGCAGAGGAATGAGTTTTCTGGATGACCAGCATTTGAATTGCCTGTGAGTGATAAAAAGAAGCCACACAGAGAAGTAGTTAGAGATGATGTATTTGGCCAGGCTTAAGTCAACACCTGAACGATGACAGCTGCCCTCTCATCCCCAATCTTTCCAACCTTTGCAAAAAGACGGCAGGGAAGCCATCTTTTAAAAAGCCTTCTTGGAGGTGCTGGTGCAGTTGAGTCTGTCCCCTCTGACATCTCCGATGAGTTCCTCATGTCATTCATCACTACACCAGCACAAGTGTGATTCAAAGATGCTGTCGCTGGCTTATCTGTTATCATCACATGACACCCATGGGGCTGCCAAGACATACCACTGGATAGAAAGCAGAGGGCACTTGTCAAAGGCCGTTCTGGTTTCATTTGTTTGTCAAAGGATGTATGTCCCATGACATTTTCAGGATAGGTAATTCTCAGGAAGAACTCAGATTTTAGAGAAGTACTACACTTGGAATTATTGTATTATTAGAAACAGTTTAATTCAGGACCAGACCAGTGAAGAACCACATAGGTGGACATGTGGGAGGATTTCAATCATAGCAGGCCTGAGCCTTCTCCCCACACAATCAAGGCACATCATCCCTTTGGCACATGGATGTGTTCTCCAATCAAGAAGCTCACCCGAGATCTGAGGTTCAGAGGTTTTGTTGGGGTTTCATTATATAGCTGTGATTTGCTGAATTATTTGTCACTTAAATGAAGTGAATATCTGCTTTCCACTTTTCCTCGTGTGTCATGCCTCAACTCTAAAATTACCTGATTGATTCTTTTGGCAGGGCTAGTCCATGTGCAGACAATTATACTCAGGTGTGACTCAAGAGTCACCACGAATGGCAAGCACTTACTCACGGAAATTTCTAGGGTTTGGTGCCTTTAGACACCAGGATAAAGAACATAGAAATGATCATTTATTCTTGTTTCTAGAAAGTTTTATTTCAGATCAAAATCCTAGCTATTAGAAAAACACATAGAATGTAAGAAAGAGAAATAAATCTTAAAAACCACTTAGTCCAAATCCTTCCCTTGACAAAGAAATGATGTCCAGAGGCAAAGGAAGTTGGTCCCCAGGTTAGTGAACAGTGGACGTATGACTGAAACGGGGTTAGATTTCTTAACCCAGAATCTGAGGATCTTTGACTTGGATGCAAACACATCTTGCAAGAAGCCACTGTTTCTCCTGGGTCACCAATTGCCTGTTACAGTCCTATTGTCCTTTGTCTCCAGTCCAGAGTGTTCAGCTGAGCTTCAAACTGAAAGCACCTCAGACTCTATAGGCTCAAACTGAGTAACTTGTCTTCCATAATGCTCTCCATGTTTTCTCAGCTTGCCAGTTGACACTGCAGACCACGAAGGCCCCGAGTGTAGAGCTCAGTCATTCCCAAGGCATCCTTTTGCTTGCCTGGCATCTATTCTCCTCCCTTCTAGCATACTCTTCCCTCTGTTGCTTTGTGCCAGCCTCTCACGTCCCTCCTTGTCTTCCGTGACCTGATCCTACTGGTCACCCATGTTCTCATTTTGTCACTCTTCTCCACCATTGCTTCTCCTACCACATACGTTCTGTGCACTTTGTTCTAGAGAGTCAGGTGGCTTGCAGTATTGAACCAGTGAGCTTGTACAACTGAGTTCTGTACCTGACTACTTTACTGAATGACCTGAGGACTTGTTTCGCTGAGCCCAGCACCAGATCCTTCTTATATGTCTTTACATCGATAAGCTATTCAGTCTAATTTAGAACAGGCTTAAAAAAATTTTATCCAGTGATTTTTGGAGAGGGAGGCAGCTCAGTGGTCTTGTCTTTGATGATATAGATGAATTTCTTCCTTCCTTCCTTCCTTCCTTCCTTCCTTCCTTCCTTCCTTCTTTTTTTCTTTTCCTTTCTTTCCTTCTTTTCTTTCTTCTTTCTTTCTTTCTTTCTTTCTTTCTTTCTTTCCTTCTTCCTTTCTTTCTTTTTTCTTTCTTGTGTATTGCTTAATTACCAGTCAAATACTAAATGCTCAACAAGGCTTTGTGGTCTGAATGGATGCAGGAATGCAATGTCTTATGTACTTGAATGACAGAAGGATACTCAAAGATAATGCAATATGATCCTTTCATTTATGGATTAAGACACTGTGTGTGGTAAAAAGGGAAGGAAATCACCTTGTAAACAGAGCCTGTCTGGCCTGTCTGTCTCCATGCTTCTCTTGTCTTCTATGGGCTTTCTGGCTGTGATATCCTGATCTCAGTGCTGAGAGCTTTCTCCTACCTGCATTGGGCTTCCCATGTCTTTGGTTTGCAGCGTGAAGTGATCCAAATGGCTCCTGCAAGAACTCTTCCTTTTTCCTCCTCCTCCTCCTTTTCCTCTTCTTCCTCCTCCTCATCTTCCTCCTCCTCCTCCTTTTTCCTATTGCAACTTTTCAAGCAAAGGGTACTTCCTGCTTTGCTGTCTCAGTCCATGGGGGTCTCAGTTGCTCCATCTCTTTGAACCTGGGGCCTGGGCATTGTCCTTCATCCCCTTTGCCCATCTCTTTGGGCAGCTGTCAGCACCCAGCATCCATGCACCTGCCCATGGCAGGGCTCTTCAGTCCCTCCCCACTTTCTCTAAATCTTTGTTTTAAAATAAGTTCAGAGTAGCGATACTTTCAGATATTGTTAAGGGTATAACAAGATTTCTCTTTTGTTTCTAGCCTATATGGTTCTGCCTTTTAAAAACTGGTTTTTTTTATTATTGAGGGAATGAGACATATTGGGCAAGTATGTATGTATTTATTTATTTAATCTATTTATGTATTTATTTTCTAGTGAGAAAAAAACCCTCATCATCTTTTTTTTTTTTTTTGTGCCAAGATGAGTTTATTGGAAAAAAAAAACAAAAAAATAAAAACTAAAAAACCTTGGGTTTGTTTGCTTGGTTTTTCCTTTTAAATGTTACATTTACTAGCTTGCACATACTTGGTGGCAAAGAGAGTTGGAAAGAACCATTTGCTCATCTATCTCAGGAACAATGACTCTCGGTGTCAGGCCACTCTGAAAGGTCATGATGGCTCAGGATGGAATGTTGAAAGCTCCACACGTCTGCTCCTCTCACGTGCCTGGAGAAGCCACAGAAGGCAGCCAGAGTGACAGAGATGCTTTAAAACAGTGAGAATGTTTGACCTTTCACTGTGACTGTGTGTGGTGTTATTGATCTGACACCTCCTGGTATGAGAAGGTGAGTCCAACTCACTCTCTGATTTGGGGATGAATCTAAGCTACTTATCTTTTGAGTACAGTCCAGATGCTCTGCTAATCCTCCCTCACCTCACTGTGTACACACCACACTCCAGCTTTCCCCAGCTTCTCCTATCCACAGAACCCTGACCCTTCCTCTCAGTGTTCCCTTCCTGCACTCCACTGGGACGCTGCTACTTCTCTGTACGTTGTTTCTTTAGTACTTGAGATCTTTCCTGTAGCGTAATAAGTTTCAAAACTGTTTTGTACTTAGGGCAGGAAGATGAAACTTTGGTAAAGATGGAAATGCCCACGGCCCTATTTAGACTTCTTAGTAAGGAATTCTGGGTAGAGCTAGCACTCTGTGCTTTAGAATGTGCTCAAGAGATGCCGAAGAATTGTGCAATTAAATAACCACTGACTTAGAGCAAATTCCAAGTCCTCCACAGTCCCCTGTGAGTGCCTTAAAAGGCCATAATGAGTCTTGTGCAAGACAAGATGGGCCTATGCTGACTCTCTGGAGTCCCTAGACTCGGCATAAAGTCATAGCATTGACCCTGCCTTTTGTTCATCATATAGAAAGTTATGGAGAAAAGCCTTATTTAGTGTAAGAGAACATAATGAGCGTCTTAGTTTCTTTTCTGTTGCTGTGATAAAATAGCACGATCAAAAGCAACCTGGGGAGGAAAGGGTTTATGTCAGCTTGTACCTTGTAATTCATTGTGAAGGGAAGTCAGGAAAGGTACTCCAGGCAGGAACCTGGAGGCAGAAACTGAAACACAAAGGCCGTGGAAAAATGTTGCTTACTGGCTTGCTTGCTATGGCTTGCCCAGCCTACTTTTTATATTACTCAGAATCACATGTCAGTGAGTGGCACTGCCTCTGGTGAACTGGGCCCTTCACTGTTAACTAGTAATCAGGAGAATGCCTCCACAGACTTGCCTATAGGCCAATACAATGGAGGCATTTACTCAGTTGAGGCTCTTCCCTCTTAACTTTAACTTGCATTAGGTTGACAAGAAAAACAAAAGAAAAAGGAAGGGAGGAAGGAAGGAAGGAGAAAAAAAAGAAGAAGAAGAAGAAGAAGAAGAAGAAGAAGAAGAAGAAGAAGAAGAAGAAGAAGAAGAAAGAGAGAGAGAGAGAGAGAGAGAGAGAGAGAGAGAGAGAGAGAATGAACAAAAGAAAAGTTGGCACCAGGACAATGAGCCCAGCTTGAGTTTGACATACATATATAGGGAACAGAAGAAGTGGGATTTAAGAGACTTTAATTGCTAGTGCTAGAAGGCAAAAATTGTCAAGAAGTAGAAAATTGCATGAAGGGCGAGGATATTTCATAGTTAGGACATAAGGAGTCATTCAACAGCAACCGTCAAGGGCAGAGGACTCAGAAAGCTGAGAAAGTAATAGCCTCACACATGGAGAGGTCACAGTGGAACATGAGAGATGTGACAGTGAGGCTATTTTATCGTCATTGAAGTGGGTATATAACCTCACAGAGCTCTTACAAAAACATGAATAGCAAAAGTATATGAAGTCTTTAGCCTGGTCTATTAAGTGAGAGTTCATAGTAGGTAGGTATTTGTTATTATTTTGTCATTTGGAATTGTTGTAATATTCTGTATGATCGGAAAGCTAAGTACTGGGTGCTTGTCTATCACTGTTCTCACAGTATTTTGCTCATGATGGAATGGGTTCAGAACGTGTCTAGACAGTGAGTTCAGCTTATTTCTTAGAGTCATTGATCCATTTGTGTTAGAAGAAAATGGTACATATTAAACTATGTAGTACCATAATTAGAAGATCATATTGATAGTGAAACAGGAAAGTAGGGCTCAAAGTAAAGGGAATTCTCTCCTTGTTCAATGACCTGGGCCAGATCTGTCAGAGTGTGACAGTATGTTCCCTAGACTTTGCTAGACCCAACCTCCACAGTTTCTCTGGGGGTGAACCATCTGCAAAGGGAGACAAAGAAGGGCAAGGGAGCTCAACCCTGAAGCTCCCCAGTTATTATTAATTCTGGGCTCAGGTTCAACTATAGAACTAAGCTGTGCCAGCTCACACTGTGGAGGACAAGAAATGGGTCTCGGTGAAGCTGATAGTTTGTGAGGTGAGTGAGTGAGGCCCGTTTGAATGCCACCCACAGTGTGGTGGTCCCATAGTGTGGTGGTCTCATGGACATTTCATACTAGGCGAAGTCAAACAATCTCTGTGGTGTTAATTTAGGTCTCCGAAGGGCTTGACACCGCGCTGTGAGCGGATCCAGGTTGCAGAGCTGTATGTACGACAAGAGAAAAAGCTGTGTCGACATTACAGACATTGTCTTGGTTGTCTCATACACTTGTAAGAAAATACTGCACGTTAAGTGGCTTCAACAGTAGAAAGGTGTTGTTTCAGAACTTTGAAGCCTTAAGTCATGGCGTCTGTCAGGCATTTGGCAGGGTGGGTTTCTTCCTCCTGAGGGCTATAAGGGAAAATGTAGAATCTGTCACTCAGTCCTTGCTTCTGGTAGTTTATCAGTCACCTCGGCTGTCTTCTCTTCCCTGTGTGCTTTTACCTTCCTAGAGACTTCTCCCTCTGTACATTTGGATGTCTACATCCTATATGGCCCTTTAAAAGTATTTCAAAATTTAAAAAAATTGAATATAATGGAATTGGCCCTGCCATGATAAATTGCATTATTTTTGTGAAGATGCCAATTCTATGTAGGACTTTTTTTTTTTTCCTTACTGCTGACTAGGATGCCAGCATGAGGGTGTTTTGTTTGTGTGTTTTTTTTAACTCACCTATAGTAAGTGTACTTTAATTTAGACTTATACATTGTGACCTGGAGACAGATATGGTACACTGTGGACCATATACCAAGAAGCCCAAAGATGCTTCCTGGTCTAATTCTAATTCACAATGTGACAAGGATACAGATTTCAGTCTTTGTTCAAGTCTATTAAAAAGCAGTTCAGATTTCTTTCAACTGTAATCTTCAAGGACACTATGCCTCCCCACCCCCACCCGCCCCATACACACAAACTTCTTCTGTGCTGTCAAGGAAGTCCATATTTGGTTCATGCTATCACAGATTATCATGAGAGTCTTCACTTTGTGATGATGTGAGTTGGGACATGGGATACCCCAACAGACAACTGTGAGCCCTCAGCACAACAGAGGAGGGAGAATTGATTGTGCTTTCATTGAGCCCTCAGGAAATCTGCTGGGTCTCTCTGGTATATTGGATTTAATTGGTTCTCAGAAGGGTATTCTCTCTCATGTTCACCCCCCATACTGGGAGGCTTGTTAAAGGTCTAGGCTTCTGCTTTAAGTTTGCCTAGAATATGTCAACCTGAATGAAACTGACGATCTGAGCTTAGGACCCTATGGGGTTTGAATATTTGTGGATCTCAGTTTTAAAATTAGTCAATCAATTAATTGTTTAATCTCTTATCTGTCTCCTTCTCTGTCTCCCTCTCTGTCTCCCACCTCACTCTCCACTTCCCTCTCTCTCTGTGTGTATGTCTAGGTCAGAAGACTTGTAGACGTCGGTTCTCTCCTTCTACCATGTGGTTTTGGGGGATCTAAGTCATGTCATCAGGCTTACCACCAAGCGTGTTGCCACTAAGCTCTCTAACATATGTCTTTATTTAGTCATAACCAGTGGAATTAGCATGGTGTAGCCCCAAATTGTGTTCATGTCTATGTCTAGCTATTCTCAATGGTGGTGTGACACACACAGAGTATAAACTGACTTGAACACACAGTAGGTTCAGTGCTTAAGACTTGTTTGTTTGCTCATGGTTGGCTTTATTTCTTTTGATTTATGTGGGTTTTTTTTTTTTTTTTTGTACTGAGGATCAAACCCAGAGTCTAGGATTGCTGACCTACCACTAACAGTCATGTCTAATTTTTTTGGTGCTTGAGTTTGACCCTCAGCTTACTATCTTGTTTCTCTTTGTTTTTCCATATAATTCTACATTATGATGGGCATCACTATGAGACTTTCATCCATGCATGTTGAGTCTCTCTGATCATATTCGCTTTCAATCTATTATGTTTTCTTCTGGACATTCATTTTATTTCTAATTATGTGTATGGGTGTAGATCTCTGTGTACATATGTGCACACAAGTGCTCATGCCTCTGAAAGCCAGATACATTCATTCTATCCCCCAGAGCTGGAGTTACAGGCATTTGTGAGCTGCCAGATGTAGGTGCTTGAAACCTAACTCAGGTCTTCTACAAGAACAACTCCTGCTCTTAACTTCTGAGCCATCTCCCTAACACTTTCTATCTGTTTTTAAATATGTCCCATGTTTAAGTAAATGTCGAGCCTTAGGCTTCATGTATTGTAAGCTCACTGTCTACATATCTAGGCATTAGACTCTTCACCTATA
The DNA here is from genome assembly GCF_011762505.2 of Arvicanthis niloticus. Classification (NCBI taxonomy): domain Eukaryota; kingdom Metazoa; phylum Chordata; class Mammalia; order Rodentia; family Muridae; genus Arvicanthis; species Arvicanthis niloticus. Next base: position 15,432,013 of record NC_047669.1, on the reverse strand, counting down.
AAATAGTTATGAAAACCTTTACTCTGCCTGGATCTTAGGAGGTGCAAGGAGACTGTGTGAACTGTTGAACAATGGTCACAGAACTTTATGGATAGAGAGACCATTTGTTTCCTTTATTGTTCATCTGGAGGTGATAATAGTATCTCTTGTAGTCCCTGTAATACATTACATGTTAACTTTATAAAACTATTGATGTAGGCATTCCTCTTTTTATCATTGATGTAATTACATGGGTAACTTAAATACCGTTTTTTCCCCATAATTGGCAAAAGTGCCAAGAATAGGTGACAGACGATTTTCTCAAATAGGACAAATGTATCATCCACTTTAAAAGTCAGGATACATTATGAAAGAGGGTATTAAAACAACATAAAAGGGGAAATCTGCAGCAAATATGTCTTCTAGACACAATATAGTAATTGCACACTCGTGGGCTCATTGCAGCTGTGTTTGTTACAGAAGACCCAAACAAGTCTGAGCCTCTGAATATGTCATTATGGGTGGGCAAGGAATTCATGAGGCCCCAAACGTCCTGAACAATTACTGACAATGAATGATTATTGGGAGAGGAAGAAGAGGAGGAGGAAGAGGAGGAGGAAGAGGAGGAAGAAGAGGAGGAGTCATTTTCCTTAGTGGTGTAGCCACAGATAAGTTGCCCTTGTTACATTAAGAAACCTCCCATCCATGGTTGGATAAGACACTTTAATGAAACTCATTGAGCCCCATGCAAAACAAAGACAAGAAACTCAGGGGGCTTGTTGAGAAGAAACGGGGAGAGGAATGAGATGAATTGGAGGTAAAGATGGCTAAAATATATTAAGTGAATGTATAAAATTGCCAAACAATAAATATGTGTTCTTAAAATTTTCATTTTCATATACATTTATGAGCTGGAGGTGGTGGTTGAGTCTTATAGAGTCAATGAGGCTGGGTGAGGACCACAGACACTTTGAAGGCAAACAACTGAGCTACTACATAAAAAGATAAGTTCCATAATATATCTTTCAGGACTTGAAAGAGTTAAAAATACAGAGCAATACCCTTAATGTGAGGTGAAGAACTAGCTGCCTTCTATCAGAGTAGAATCTGCACTTGAATATGCGCCCTCTGCCCATCCCCATTTGTGTGATTGATGTGTGTGATCGGCCTCTCAGCTTTGGCCAATACTCCCCCACTGTTCTGTCCCTCCCACTTACTCCATCCCCAAGACACTCTTCAGAGCAATGCCATCTTCTGCAGTCCTTTCTTTCTTTTCTGCTCCCAATGACAAGTACTCCAGCCCTCTACATCTCGAGGACAAAGCCCGTGATCACACTGGTGGACAGATGGTGACAGAATAAATAAAAGCCCGGAGAGGCGGTGCGGCTTCCGAAAAGACCTTGTTGCAAAGGCCTTGCTCTGAACTTCCTTACGTTCTTGCTGTGACAGTAACTGCAGATCCCAGTGTACTGCGCCCTCTGCACTTACTCCTGTGGCTGACATCCCTCAGTTCTCCCCTTCATTAGACCTTACTTTTTCCTATGGGAAAAAGGCACATCTTCATTCAAATCTTGTCCGTTAGCTGGCAGAATGGTAGGTTACATCCTTACACCTCTTTGAATGGGCAGTTGTGTGTCACTGAGGATTTTGAGACTGGAGGATATCCTTTTGATGGTGACTTTTATTCATCGTCCTTATACTATGTTTATTACTCGATCATTAGACATTTTAGGAGTGAAAATTAATTCAGACGTCACAGATTCTACTTTGCCTGTCTCTTCTTTACAGAAGAAGAAAATGGATGCTCAAAGATTAGTAATTATTTTAAAGGAGAGAAAAAAGGCCTTGTGCCAGGACCCCAGATTCAAATTACTTGTCCTTTTGACATATATTTAGACATGAAAGGGCTCACCTATGGATGATTCCGGATGAGCTGCATAGAGTCTATGAAACACAGAGACTGTGCATCCATCTACTGTGGGTTATAGTGGCCTCACTTTAGAGTTAAACTTTTGTATTTATAGTGTCTTGATTGGCAAAGCCACAGACCAAAGGATATATCGCATGTGCACCTCTCTGATGGGTGCTTACATCCATCACTGCCTGTAGTACTGCAATCCAGCATGTGCTTCATTTGGTTCATCCCAGAATGCTTTGCACAAAAACTGGCACACAGGAGGAATGCATATGGAAATGAAGCCGTGCAAGGAAGAGAGGGGTGAGAAGAACCGGTAGGTCAAGCACAGCCCTTTTCTCCTAGCACAATGCTTCTAGAACCTCTCCTTAGTGAGGGAGTGTCAAGTTTCCTGCATATCTGGCCTGAGAGAGTATTTCTGTGATCCCGATGAGCTCCTTGAAGAGGGGAAGCTTTACAACGGAAACATGGAAATTTCAGCAAGTTGGTTAACAGAGAGGACTATAAGAAGCACACAGGGTAGTCGGCTTCTCGTGTGCTCTTTTTCTTCTGAAGAAGCCTATTCGTGTTATCATGTTTACAGTTTTGTAAATAGCTGTGCCTTCTCGATCTTCTCTCCCCTTGGGCTTACAGTGGTAAAAAGGATGATTAGTCATGGGGAAAAAGCTGTATGCATCCTTCCAAGCCAGTTGGCAATGTGTGCAGGAATCTGAGGTAAATAGGGATGGATGTATGGGTATCAGCCTATAATAACAACTTTGGTCCATGTTCAACGAGTCAGACACTACAGGCCCGCACTCCGCAAACTACACACATTGAAAGAACATGCTGGTCTTGGGAAGATTTATTTATTTTTGATAGGAGATCCTTATTTTGTTTTTGTTTTTTGTTTTTTGTTTTTTTTTTTTTTACTGTATTTATAAAACATTAAAGTTACCCTCAAAGTATTTATCCTGGGACATATATACTTGACGGCTTTCTCTTTACAGCACCTCCTCTGACCCTGTTTCTGGGCCCTTCTCATGGCTCAGTGGAACACAGAAAACCCCTGCCTTGTTTTCCGCCATTATCATGCCCCTGAAGTTTATTGTTGAATCTGCTCCACCTTGAGTTGATCTCTCTTCCTGGTATTTCTTCATTGGAAATCCACAGCAATTTGCTTGAGCTCCTTGCTCCTTTAAAATGAAAAGTTATTTATGCTTTCAAGATTAATACCACATGATTTTAGCAGTGAGCCGAGATATGCTTGGTTAGCTTCTCACTTACTAGATAACATTGGGTATTTTATGTGGGTCGGTTGTAGTTTGCCAACATCACTCATCTTGTCACCTAATGAGAAGAGTTTTTCCAGTGCTTCAAGGGCTTCTTACTCAGGGTCTCATATAAGCCTTACATATAGTGGGCTCTAGTGGGAGCTGTTTCTGTCAGCCCTCAGACTGGCCCAGCTGATGAGCAGTGAAGGCCATTTCTATTCATCAGTCCTACCCGTCTTGTACTTCTTCCTACACATCTGGTTAACTTTTGATTGACAGAAAATTGATGGTTGACGACCCCAGCAGATTCCTGGAATCTCCATTAAAATTCCAACTATTATTTATTATATTTTTATTATTATTATTTATTATAAAATTCCTGAATTTAATAGGTGATTTGTGAATGGAATATATCCCTAAGTCCCTCTCTTCGCATTCTCCTGGCTTTCTGATATTTATTTTGTCTCCTGTAACATTAGATACTTAAAGCTACGTTTCAAAAGCACAAGGTACTTGTAGCACTCTTTTGTTGGTTTCCCACTACCTTCTTGTCAACATTTATCATCCTTAGAGCCTGCATCATGTTTTACATAGAACTATGCAAAGACACAAATAATGCTCTCACTGTTCCCGTTAGGGTACGTGGCTGAAAACTCCTTGAGTTCTGCTACTCAATAACACTTGCTGGTACTTTTACAATTTGTGTATCAAAGCACTGCACAACCAACAAACCTTTGCCCAGACACACATGTGCGTTATTAGGCTCATATAATTTTCAAAGCTGTTTATTTGACTGGACATAAGAGCCCAATGGATACATAGTGCGACTTTTTGCTGTTTACCATTTGCACTATTTACAATATCACCAACATGAATAAAATATTGTTGCTGTGAAAGATTATCTGAATATTATTAATTTTCAACCCTTTGGTCTCAGGAGAGGTGCAGATTTCAGTACTTAAACTTTCTATGAGCTTGTGTTTATGTGAATTGTATCTATTGATGTTTATCCAAACATAAATTAAACAAGCCCCCAATTCACTAAAAAGTTATAATAAAAGCCACATCTTATTAAAATAGCTAGATTTTTTTCAAAACAAAATGGATGTATGAAGAGTATCATTCTTTTCCATTTTTACAAGTTTCTGTTGATGTCTGGCTTAATTGAAGACAGTTGGAGCCTCTCTGTTTCTCCAGTCAGTCTGTGACAAAAACTACTTTAGTGAACATACACTAATAAATCAAGTCACACAGATGTAAAATCGGAAGATGGAGGAGTAGTTCAATAAGTTTTCCAAATAATATACCTAATACTGTATTAAAACTCAATAAATGACTGGTTCTTTAAGGACTGCATGTTATATAGTAAGTAGTCAATGTCAAATAAATGAACGGCTCTGTTACGTAACTGTGGGTTGCATCATATGAAGCATATAGTTTACTGTTTCTTCGTTCATTGGCTTTGTAATAGTAAGTGCTATCAGTCACGTACTGATCCATCTAAATAGATTTGCTATTGTTTTGTTTCTAATCCACCAATGCAATTACAACCATTGTGTTGGTGTGCTCTAAACAATGCACTGTATCATTGACTCTTAGGAACAATTACAATATTATTGAGGTTGATAAAAACTTCCCAAGGAGTCTGCTGTGGGATGCTATACACTGGACCATTAGAACATTTGCAGTGATCACATACCTTAGGTGAATCTCTGTTTTGTTCTTAGTTTTCTCTGGTTTAAAGCAAAAGCATTGGGCTGGCAGATTGTCATGGTAAATTTTGGCTCTCACAGTTTATCTTCTTACTCACGATCAACAGCAACCCTATGTCCAAACCACCTGCTCAGTCATAAATATGAGTGACTCTTGTGTTTCATAATAACATTTGTTTGTAACATGCTTTTTGGAGTGTTGTCATCATGCTTGGATTTATGATTCAACTTACATCTGGAGAAGTGACTGGAGAGAAGGCTTATAAACCCTTTTGCAAATATTTGGATGACAAATGAATATCCACCCACATTTCTAGTGGCTTGAAAACGGTAGAAAAGATGAGAAACTTTTTGCCAGTATCTAGAGAAAGTTCATACAGTGAATATAAGTTCTTACAATGAGATAGGCTGCATTCAATGCAATGGAAAATGAACATGGCTATCAGACTTTAAACAAATAATGGACTAAACATATATTTAGTGGGCTACCAATCCACCTAAACAGCACAGCGCCTCCCCGGTGTACACAATGCCCTGTGTTTGCATCCAGAATTGCAACAAACTGCATGAATTTAAGTAACAAAATTAGTAGCTAATAGTATTTGCAAAGCTTTTTCATATTCATTTCATTGTTAGCAAGATGAGATTTCAAGCTTGGGATTCATGGATTTCTGAAACTGAAACTCTTCCCCTCTTCCTTTCAGTAGTAGCCTATATTGGCTTTGTTTAATTGCATAGGAATTAAAGATGACTTCTTACTGATAATTCAAATTTGGTAAATAAGCTCAGACCAAAAAAAAAAAAAAAAAAAAAAAAAAAAAAAAAAAAAAAACCACCCAAAACCAAAACCAACCAACCAACCAACCAACCAATCCAAGCAACCAACCAACCAATCAATCAATCAAACAAACAAACAAACCCGAAGTGAACAAAACCCATCATACATTTTAATAATTAATTAATTTTCACCATCACCAATAGTGTCTTCTATACGAAAGGGCTGCTTCCATGATTAATCTCGCTGAACGTTTCTAGCTGGCAATTGTGTCCTCACGTCCTGTCCTCAGCAATTGCAGACCTTAGACAAAGCAAGCAGGAACGTTTATTGATCTTATAGTTACTGTCTTCTGGAACGAGCTAGTCATTTAACCTCTTGTTTTGACTTAACTATGGCTAGGTCTTCATTTCCTTCTATTTTCTTCAGCTGTATTTTTTTTTTTTTTTATACTCAGTCAACAGTGAAGTATTATATGTACTTTTTATTGACCCATCCTATTCCAGCAATGGAATGCAACATGCATTTGGGGAACATTTGTAACTACTTAGAATCAATGTAAAGTTCAAACTTTTAACACAGAAATTAATTGTTTGCCATACATTTTAGGGTTAATGTAGTGAAAGGTATCCGTGAATGACAGGTGGCATTTCTGGATGAATCCTTTTTATTCATTGTGCTTCTTTCAAGTTTTCATTTGATTATTACTTAACTGCAAAAAATTTTTTTAGAAAGGATACACCACTTAATTTTGTACTGAAGTGTTTATAAGAAAGAAATACAAGTGGAGTCTCTGTGCTGTGGCCTAAGACTCCAGCTCAGCGGTGATGGCTCTGTGGTTTGGAACAAGTGTGGGAATGGATTCAACCTCTTGACATGCCTGTGGCTGTTTGAGAATGAGGAATGCTCACACACAGTTCTACCTGGTCTGGAAGATACTATTCATCAAATTCAGAGTGCTAATTTATTGGGTTATAAAACCACTATCTTCTCATGAGTCTATCTCCTTTTTTTTTTTTTTTTTATTTCGTAATGGTTTAAGGAGGATATTGCGTTTACTTCAAATCCCCATCATTTTTTCTTTTCCAGTATAACTCGAGAATGGCATTTTTAGTTTCCATGGCCATAGACTCAGAGTCAGTGTTATTGCTCATTATTGGTAAGAATCAAAGCGGCTCATGAGGCTACTCTGACCTTCAGGGGCTTTCTATACAAAGCAAGGCTATTGTTACCTGCCAGTCAGTTTTACAGGATTATAAAATACTCCAGAAAATACAGGATAATTGCAAAGCACAGAGCAGGTGGATGTTGTTACGGGATCTACCCGTACGGATAGCGAAAGTGCAATTCTTGGAAACAAACTGTGTGGTTTTCATTTCTTTTGCATCTCTTCTGCCAAAAAAAATGAATATTGATTGCAGCTGGAAGGAAACCATTCTGAGAGAGAAAATAACTTTGAATAGAAGTCAGGGCCCACTTAATATCAGGCAGCTTGAATGTGCCTTTACGCTTAATGATAATTGAGCCCCAAAGCTGCTTTTCTGGCCCGAGATCCCACTAAATCAGGAAAGCTATAAATTGCTACAAGGCTCCCCCTCAGGGAGAGACCTGGAAGGGATGAGTGAGATTGGATGCTCATGTTTGGCTGAGGGTGCTCATCTGTCTCAGGTTGCATGAGCTGTAAAGGAGGCTAGCTCTGTGGCACAAGGAAGGCCAGAGCATGTCACCTACAAGCCATGAGCTGAATTTCTCCGGCTCCTACTATGTGATGCTGACTCTCCTAACCCTGCTATGTGATGCACTCTACAATAGACATTCAGGCAATGGTTTTGGTAATGACCTTTGACCCTCAGTACAAGTCTATGAAGTGAAGGTAAACGCCATTGTTCTAGTAATATTCGTGGAAACTCAATATTCCAAACGATGGCGTGATTTTCCTTATGTTCATGACTTCTAATTATAAAGTTAGCACTCCTTACATTTTAATGTCCTTCCTCCTGCCTCTCCACCCCAGCTACTTAAGATGTTAATAACAACCCTGCAGTTAGCAATGACACTTATGCATTATCTACCTTGGCTGTCACTTTTCCTGGCCTTTGGATTTTCAAGGTAGGCCTGCATGAGGCTCCTTCTGAGTCTTGGTGGTGTATCACAAACAATAACACTGCCTAACAGCTGCAACTCTGGTCTTGCTTCCGTCCCTACTGGACATACTTACCTCAGATCTTGAAAGACAGGGGGAAGAATGCAGAGGACTTGGGTTTCCTGAGAACCAAAATGTACTAATGGGCGTATATGTGTAGAGTATATGTGTATGTATAGTATATGTGTGTGTGTATATATATATATATATATATATATATATATATATATATATATGTTTATAGCATATGTGTATGTACGTATACCATATGTATATGTATACTTATGTATATGAATGCATATGAATGTGTTTACGTAGGTATAGTATACGTATATATATGCTTAAGTATATGATATATAACTCTGTGTGTATGTATGTATGTATGTATGTATGCATTCAAAGCTGTTAAGTCTGATTTATTTCTCTAAGTGGTCACTAAACTCTGACAATATAATTAGAAAAGGAAGACTAGTGAAGTGTTTCAGTGATAAAGACAGTTGCCACCAACCTGATGACCCGAGTTAAATTCCCAGAACCCACAGGGTGGAAGTGGAAAGTCAACCTTTGCAAATTGACCTCTGATCTCCTACAGACACTAGCCCCCAACCCCAAATAAATAAGCATAAAACAATTTAAAAAAAATAAAGTAAAGTGAGCAAAAGAGAGACATTAGTAGAAAGAGACATGACGTTAATCTAGCATAAAAAAGAAACAGGGAGAGAGGGAAGCAGCAGTTAAGGCTTGAATTAGTGAAGGTTACATTAGTTGGAGTCCTAGCTTTCAGCTTTGAATCTGTAGAAAGCGGGGGCAGAGTTCTGACATCAGCAAAAGAGTCGGAACGCAACATGTGCTCCAGTTTGAGGGAATGCAGGCCAGTTTATCCCAGACAGTGGAGACAGACTGCTGTGGAAATGGAAGTACTGGAGACTTACCTCTAACACTGGGCGACACCCAGTAAAGTCCAGGGGAGAGATTAGTGCACAAAGGTAGTTAATAAAGGGACTGTTATAGCCGTTGAAGGTGTCAGAGGCTACTAATTTGGATTTTGCCTTGATTCAAACTCATGAAAATTAACTTAAAAAAAAAGTGAGTGATTGGAGTAAGTTAACAAGGGGGAGATGCTTAGTAAATGTGCGTTAAATAAGACAGACATCAACATTAAAGGGGGAATACAGTGTTTCTTGTGAGAAATTCATTAAAAGTTAACTATGACCTTTTGAGATCAGTTGCTGCTGACCCAGGGAGGATTATCTTGAGGCTAGTCCCTTCTTTGTCTAGTTTTTCTTTCATTCTCTTCTTTCTCCTGGGTGTACCCTGGTGAATGTAGTCTGTAGAATCAAAACTGTCAGTGTCCAACTGAGCTTGATGCAGTAGATAGGGCAGAGGGATCTTTTTGTTAGGGGTTGGGAAATGCAAGGTGGACAAATTTCTTCAAGGATTATATTCATGGATGCTCACGTCTAGGCAGCTGGGAATAGCAGAGCTCTGGTTTAAGCTGGCTCTGGTCTTGAATGCATTCGACCCAAGGAATTGCTAGATTTGGTGTTCATTGTTTTGGGCAGTGCAGGGACTGAGCCTTAATGTTTCAAGGCTTATTTTTCTCTGTTGATTACCTTTGTCTGGACCTGGGTGGTCACATAGTCATTCATGATTTTGGGAAGTCATTGGCACATTTGCCTGATTGCTACTTCTGTTCTGTCAGCGAAGGATGTTCTTCAAGGATAAAAACTATTAAAGACAATCCTGCAGTGATCGCCACCTTTCTAGCTACCCGTTCACACTCGTGATTGGGGAGGTATCTCTTTACATTGATGACTTAGCTTTTCTGTCACATCAGCTCTGTTCTATCAGCTGCTAATGTATCATGACTTTGGACCTTGTTACTTCTCTAGCTGGGCTCTTTAGTGGTTTTAAATCTCCCCAGCTGAGTTCTTTAGAGGTTTAAAATGACAGGTCAGTAATTATCTGTATATTTCATTTTCATCTCTTATGTAATACGTCCACTATTTGCTGTATTTCGTTGAGAGCCCAAAGTAAGTATCTTCATGTTTGCATGCTTGGTCTCCTTTAAAAAATAGCCATGGTTTCCTTACAATATCAGCATAATTCTGCATTCCTTGCGCTTTGGAATAAAAGTTTCACCTCTGCTGTGTCTCTTTGGAGTTTTCCAAAGCCAGACTTCTGCGTTTCCTCTTGTTCCCTAGTGATTTTCATGTGCGTGTAACAGCTTCGTGGAAAGCTTTGCTAACATATATCTGGCCAATGAGCATGTCTTTAACTAAATAAGGAGGTATATTCTACTGCCAATGCCTAGCTCTTTGGCTGTGAAAAAGCTACATCCCCCACTTGTTTATCTAAGATAATTTTTAGTTCTTATTTCCCCCGAGATTCTTAGCAAGCCTCTGTAAGAACTTTTTGTCTGCTCCAAAGTCTATCGCTGGGCTCGTGTTCCTTCTTATTGGCATCTCCACACCATTAGGCACTGCAGTTTCCACATTTCCAACAGGAGGAGCACACTAGGCAAGAGGCAAATGCCACAAGGAGGGAAACATCTGGGCTTGCTTTCTGAGATGTCTCCATGGGCACATGCCCAGAGAGGCAGCCCAACAAAGAAGGTGTTAGCTATCTGGCTTCTAGATTACTATCAGTGGGAATTCAGCATCAGGGTTGAACTCATCCGCCAGTTTTGTGATGGTTTTCCATTCTGATTTACCTCATCCCATGGTCTGTTCGAGGCTTTCGGAGAAGCAGCTCAGTGTCCTGACTGCGCTTGTAACTGGGACTCTGTAGGACTTAAGCATTGTCTTTTTTAAGTACATTATAAAGGGCTTAGCACCTGATTTCTAAGATGTATCAAAATGTGTTTTCTCAGAGCAAAGGTAGAGCTCATGTGGATTATAGCCCTGCTGGACATTTCAGACACTTCTTCAGCTCTAAATCCAGGGACTATTTTCACGGGTAGCCTGTGTTTTGTTCTTCTCTTGTATTTTAACTGGAGTAGTGATTTCATACTGCATCTTCCAATAGAAAAAAACAAACTATTTGCTTTGAAAAGTCAGGCTACAATAAAAGTTTGACTTAAAGAAAAAAGAACCTTTTAACAATCCATCTCCCATGGCTGCTGCGGGAGGGGAGCTGTTGCCTTCAGAGGTATAACCACTGGGACATTGCCCATGCTCCAGGAAGGAGCTGCACACTTGCTCACATGAGTGGCCCTGGTTAAACACAGTGGATCACAAAATGAAATAAAAAGACATGATCAAGAGAGCAAAGAAGGAACTTGTTGGGAAAAGAGAGGTTAGTAGAGGTAGTAGGGAGATAAGGGACTCTGTGTGTGTGTGTGTGTGTGTGTGTGTGTGTGTGTGTGTGTGTGAAATTGTCAAATAATATATTCACTTAAAAACGTCTTCTCTCTGAGTTTAAGGCCAGCCTTGTCTACAGAGCCAGTTCCAGGGCAGCCAGAGCTACACAGAGGAACACTGTCTTGAAAAAACTAACCTCACTACCACCACCACCACCACCACCACCACCACCACCACCACCACCACAACCCCACAAAGCATAAAAATCTCTTCTGAAGCCAACCTCTACTTTCCAAGCGAGCCAAGTCCCCTGTGTTCCAGGGTTGAGCTTATGCATTCATAAGTGAAATTTCATTCACCCATGCCCCGGATGGCTTTGCTCTGCTTTCCCTAACAACCTTAATGCAGCTTGCTCAGCTCCGAAACATCATGGCAGGCAGTAATAAAACTGCTGCTAGCAGCATTTAAATACCCCAAGGGAACGTTCTTGAAAACCAGCAGCTGATCTTGGTTGGAAGAAGCGAGTGGTGAGCCACAGAGGCAATGCAGCACTTTGACATGCCAAGTTCTGGCACCTGACCACTGGCAGCTTTGAGATCAGCTTTCAGCTTGCCAAGGCGTGGGCACAAGTCATCCCCTCCCTGTGCCCATAAAACCATGCACTTAAATGTAATAATCTCTAAACCAGTGGGCCAAGAGATTATTTAGTAGTACATGGCAAATTTTTTTTCTGTGATTTTTCATGAACTACTGGTGTGGCTCCTCTTGCACTTATTCACGTTAATACCTCTTACCTTCCCTGAGAGAGTGTTAGCTTGACCACAGAGGTGAAGTGTTGATAGGCACGCAGTCTTTTCTCCCAAAGGAACAACAGCAGAGTGGGAAAGAAATTCTCTAGGACCTTCCTGGGGTAACATCATCTCCTGAAAGTGATAAAAACTCTGAATGTTCACATTGCCTCACTAAATTAAGATTTTTAAGATCTTTATTGACATTTCAAGCTTTGTGTCATCAGAAAACATGACGCTACACACTTAGAAACTACTCAGATAATGGTGGGTTAGAAGATAGGGCTGCTTACAACACAGCCACTCTTTGAGATACATCCAAGACACTTATCAAATTTATCTCTCTGAAGGAGTCAAAGATGAAACCCTGCTTCTGTGTCTCCTAACGCTTCGCTTTTTTGAAGGCTGCGCTAGGTGTTTCCTCCATTTGATAATAGCATGTTCATACGCAACAAGAAATGAAGACTTATTGCTCAGAAAGAAGTAGTTGAAAGCTAAAATCATCGCTTGGATGAATATAGGAAATGTGATTATATTGAAAAAAAAACAAGTCAGTAGATACAATCGCAGAGAAGTCTACTACATTATGTATTATTAGGATGCAGACAAGTGCAGAACTTTTTAAGCTACGATAATTAAAGTGCTCGTTATTGTAATACTTCATTATTCCAAAAAAGAATAATATAGCTATACAGAAATATAACCAAATATAGCTATACAGAAACTAGCTGCAAATAAATAGAACCCAATGCAGATGAAATTATAAGGCTTGCCACCCGCACCCCATGAAAAAGTCTTTCAGGATGCTCAGCTTTTGTCTAATGGCCGTGGCAAACTCTGTTAAGTTCATACAAAAGTAGGCACACTTGCTCAGACAATCCTAACTCTTCCAGAAAAGGCAGGGAAACCAAAGGAAGAAAATACATAAAAACTTAAATCACTGAAGCCATTCAGTTAGGAGAAAGACACCTTGCACGTTTCATTAGATCCAAAAGACATCTTTAAAACAAGAAGCTGATTGATTATTTACCAGCTCACTGTGGCTTTCTAATTTTCAAAAATCATTGGTGTGTTCTATGGCATTTGGTACAGGGAGATAGGAACATCTATTATAGCCATACTGGAGTGTTAAGGAAATGTTAAATTGTGTTCAGTATGGCATAAAACGCATATATATATATATATATATATATATATATATATATACACATATATACAATATATATATATATATGATTATCAAGAACTACTTTGTCCAGGAAAGTTAGTGGTTTTATGAACCTAGGAAAAAAACAGTCCCATCTCAATCTAGTGGAGAAGAAAATTATGTAAAATAATATCTGTTTCTTGAATATATGTGAAACTTCTGTATTTGGCGTGCTCTAGAATCCTCTGTGGTCTTGGGCATGGAACTTAATGTATCAAAGCCCTACAGAGTTTTCTTGTAAAATGATCATGACACTCCTGCTTTAGGAGTCTTCTGTGGATTCAATAATGTCTTTGTCAAGTTTTCACACTGTGCCTGCCAAGTAGTACGTATTTCATAAGCATGTCTATTTCTCATTTTAAGCATCCTATGCACAAGGAAATACATTACAAAGTGCATAGTGCCAAGAATCACGAGCCACACTTCGTGATTTTATGATCTAATACTGCTAGGTGTGTGCTTTCATTGGGTTCTCTAAAAATAATACACGAGCAAAAGAAGATTTGTCATAGCCCTGAAGTGGCTGTTATATGGGATAATTCCGGGATTTGGGGGTAGGTGGGTGGGTGGGCATCCTTTGTGTTGGTGGGTGGATGTTTAGTAGCATTCAGGACTTCTGTACACTCAATGTCAATACTATCTCCTCAAACTCCAAGTGTAACAACAAGAAATGGATTTCAACATTGTTGAATGCCCTTGGGTGTTACAAAATTATCCCACAAAGAACCATCTGTATGGAAGCCAGTAAACATATGGAGCATATAGATTAAATTTGTATTAGTAAGTTACTGATAAGTGTCTTAAAATTCCCCGTCCCTTCAGTGAGGCTTTGATGACACATTTCATGGCAATTATCTCTGTCTCTGCAACAGAACCCTTGCAGTTTGGTGATGGAGTCCCAGAAAGGAAGGTAATGAAAGAGTGTATCTCATGCAGCCTTTTGAGAAATGAGTCTTCCCTATTTTTTGGTGGCTTTAAATCAAAACAATGTACATTTATTAAGCATGCATCTTTTAAAACTGTTCTATTAAAACATATCACACCTATAGATACTTTTCTGGACCACCTGAGGTTTTCAAACAGTAGATGATGTTGGGTTCACTTCTGTGCCATGTCTCTGTTTTGATTCCATGTCTCTGGGGAGATGGATGCACCACTCACCCCATCCCCAAGCATCTTGTCTTTCCTCGTATCTCCACTGATCTTTTGCTCTAAAATCCTCATGCTTGAGTTCCCTCCCCACGCTCCACTTCATCTCTGCAGCACCATGCAGAGTTCCAAACACCATCACTTTCTTCCTGGCATGAGTCAGACTCTCGATAAAGTTCCATTTCTGATTGCCTCATTAGGGAAAAATTATCTTCTTTTATCCCACAATAGTATGGAGTGCTTGTCCGTGCATTACCCAGCTGTCTTTAATTTTAAATTTTGATGAAAGTAAAAATGTTATAGACTTTTTATTCCACTGATGTTGCAGAAATTCAATAGTTATGATTAAACTGGTCCACCAGCAACAGAAATAAAAGTGGCAATCTAAATAGAATTAATTGTTCCTTAACATAGAAGTTAAAAAATTGTTATGGTGATCATGTGATATCATTAGTTCCTAAGTTTTCCTCTGTCCTACTTTGATATTTGTATTCACTCTGCAACATCAATTCCTAATTTAAACAAAATGTTTGCCTGTCTATTGCAGATCCAACCATTACATGACTGTTAGGTAAAGGGAGGGATGGAGGGAGGGAGGAAGAGGGGGGGGCGGGCAAAGGGTTAATAAAGGGTTAATTTTCCATGGACCACTTTCTGTCAACTTGTTAAATTAAAACTATTTTGTTTACATTTTAATATCTATCTCTAAGGATGGCTGTGATACATATCTGGATACACTGATAGTATCAAAAATATATAAATTGTATTAATAAGGAAGAAGTGAGAGTAGAATTCTGTCAGTCAGCAACTTTTACATCTTGACAATCCTGTAAAGAAACTCGTGGCATTGATGTTCTTTGTACCTGGCATGAAACAGAACTGCACTAGGATATTTTGTATTCTGTTTAGAAAAGGGTTGTTACATTAACACTGAATTATTACTCCTTGCACGTGAGCATACAGTTCAAAGCATTCCGTGTCCTTGCCTCCAAGGAATGAAGTGGAAAACTGTTCATATTCGTCTGAAAAGTGAGATGGGCTCACTCCATCCAAGAGAAACTTGACTGTTGTTCTCTACCGATTGGCCACACCTTTCTGTATACAGCTGATGCTTACCATGAAGGCATCCAGAGGATCCTCAGGCATATATGAAAACCATGAGCAGTTTGACTTGCAGGAACAGGAGGACCATGTAGAGCTGTGAATGTGGGAGGCACAGGGGTGGGAACTCACGCTAGAAATCTCTCCTGTTTCTGTCTCACCACTCAGACTCTCACTTTCCCACGCTAAGGCTCCATTCTTCCCTCTATAAAGTGGGACTAATAATTCCTCCCTGGCTACCATTTCTTTGATTATTTCCTGAAGATGCACTGAACATTGCACTATGGTAAGCTATACAATATGGAGTGATTGTGAACGCTGAATTAAACATCCCGTAGAAAAGCCTGTGTGGATTCAAGATTCTCTTGTGCTGCTGGAGTAGATTCTATTATTTTTGTTATTTTGATACAGATCCAAGTTTTGCTATTTTGGAAACAATTTCTGTTTTCCAAAGATCCCAGTAGCATCCAATTATCTCATGAAAGATTCTGTTGTGTGATATTACAAGTATGTATTATCCACTAATTCTAATCAGGGAGGACCTAGGAAGCACAGCCAGAAAGCCTTCATTTAACTCCTTTTGGGCCTTGAACAATTCCACAAAACACAAGATTCCTGTTGTCTATTTCCTTTCCTAGAGACATGTCATCAGTAACATATGTTATTCCTTATCATTTTATATATTAGCATAATTCTAAATGCCTATATATACTTGTTAGGTAAGGTCATTTGTACAAAGCATGCATGACACTGTGACTGTCACTTGCAGAAATCCAATGAGGAAAGAGTATTGAGTGCAAACTGTTTTAATAATTTATTTTAGGCTTAATGAATATTTGATTCATTGTCTTTTTCTTAATTAGAAATGATTTTCATCAGATTTTTTTTTCAGGGCATAGAGGAACGAATTGGAATATTTTTTAATAATACAGATTTGTATTATGCTCTTGGAAGGTCACAGAATTTCATAAGAGAGAAATATTACTTTGATCTATACAATCCATATTAAGATAACATCTGGTTCAGTGAGTTGAGACTATGAGTCTAACTGTAACACTTTTCACAGGCATAGATAATGGTGATGCAGTAATCCTAGCACTCAGGAATCCGAGGCAGGAGTATTGCTGGTGTGGACTTTGTAGTAAATTCAAGGTCAGTTTAGTTACACAGTGAGATCTTGTCACCAGTAACCTCCAAAGAGAAACAAAAAAAGATACAAACTGGAGAACCATCCTGGAGAGTCATTTCTAAGGCCCGGAGCAGCAAAATTGGAGAAAACTGGGTAGATTTTTTTTTTTCGGTATTGCAAAGCAATTAAGATCAATTCCTTGAAAGCATTTGTGAGTACATAATTTATACCTCACGCCCTAGTCATAATGACAACATAAAGAAGTTTGTGATTATTCATCTAGTTGAAAAGCAACCAGTTGTAGGTCAAGCCAGAAGATGGTTGAGAAATCTCTCTGTAGATGTCACACTTGCATGTGGCATGGAATTCCATAAAGAGCATGATATAGTGTCTATATGTGAGCCATTTGGCATGTAACATTATGAAATTTCTACACAAAATGAAATCTGCTGAATCTAGGGAGAATAGGACCATGGGTAGCATCTGCTCAAATCACCAAAAGAGGCGAGGTGTCCTGCAATGGCACAGTAGCACCAATTCTTGGTTTTCTCATAAATGATATACTTTTGTTGATAACCTGGCCTTTACTTCTGTCTCCCCAGCCCCTCAAAAAGTTATCCTGCAAACTTCAAGCAAGTCTTGGTGATTTGATGTTAGAACTGGTATCTACGAGTGTAAGGAGCAGATCCAAAAACATTAAAAAAAAAAAAAAACCCTTTATTACATGATTTATTGTTTACTAATACAACTGATAGGCAAAAATTGTTTGTATTTATAGCATGCGGTATTATATATGTATATTGTAAAATGACAAAATCAGATTAAATACTGTGTCATACTCAGTACATAGATGCACATACGTCTATGCATAAAGTGTAATATCTGTAGATAGACACTTCATCTTATAGCAGAGGGCCAAGAATTCATAAAGTAGGCACATCTTCAGCTCATGCATCTGCTTGGCACCCCAAATTGGCCTAAAATCAGGTTAGACTAGAAGAGACAGCACATCTCCCCTAACTTCCATCTGTTGATCCTACACTGTTGGGTGGGGACGATGAACAGAAATAAGAGGAGTTAGGAGGGGTCTAGAGAAAGGGATGGGTACCATTAGAAACCCACCACTATAGACAGTGAATACACAGCAGTTAAAGGCAGGGAGATCTGTGAAAACATCAGCGAGCTTGAGGGTGCAGTTTGCCTTTGCCTTCCAGTCCTTTATTGAGCTTTCTTGGGATCCACTGACCCAAGTAATTTGGATGTTTTAAGTGTTGTGGGATTTCCCCCGATTTTGCCTTTTTGTTTCTCTAGTAGGTATATGCCTATGACTGTAATGGACAGAGAGATACAGATTTAACTTGACAGCTCTAGTTTTTGAAGTCTAGGTCATCAACATCTCCCTAGCAAACTTGTGACATTAGTGCAAAAAGGAATTTCATTTCTTTTGGGGGAAGAAGGGCAAGGTGTTTGTCAGTGAAATGTACTATCCCCTCCACATATCCATAGTATTCATGCTTTCTGGATTTAAAAATCAAGATAAAGGTTCTCAAGAAAGGATAGAATAAAGTCACAAATTTCCTATTGAACTCATGTAACAGGTCATATTTTACTGTGGAGTTTAAAAGCGATTCTTTCAATGGTGATGTTTCATTCTTTGGGTCGTGAACAAGTCAGCTTGATTTAGAAACTTTTATAGGACACAATTCAATATGTCTTGGGTATTGTGTTAATTACTAATGAGAGAAAACTTAACAGTGCATGGTCTTTGGGAGAACCTCAATACCTGATGAGAGAAACAAGTTAAGGCAGTGTGGAACCATTCAGCACCAATGAGCTAAATAGTAGGTATAGAGTTGGCACACGTACGACGGAGTGGGCAGCTGTTTGGGTGGCTCAGGAAAGCTGAGGCAGATGGGAACTGCCTTCCACTGCGAGTGGGAGTTTGTCAGAAGAGGAAACCAGCAGGAAGGTCTGAGTTCTGGTGGTGGAAGTAGCAGATATGGAGGCAGGGGTCAGGCAGCAGGGTGGCATGTTCAAGGGGTCGTAAGCCTGGGATGCAGGATTACTGCAGGCTAGTAATAGAAACTGAGAGGAAGTCAGTTGGGCAGCATTTTCTCAAAGGTGTAAGGACACTAAAGTGTTTGACTTTTGTGAGAAAGAATGAGTTTTGAGGATGAGACTTTGGTTTAAACATGAGATGTGGATAAATACATACATATATGTATGTATGTACATACATACATAATACATATACACACATGTTCATATGCATACACACATCACATTATATAATATATATTTTATGTTATAATATATATTATATAATATATAACACACAGACATACACACACACACACACACACACACACACACCCCACTTTGTTGCTTCCTGAAGGACTCTTCAGTTCCTCTTCTTTGTAGTCTGTGATGCAGTAAGAAGTGATTTTCTTTGAGAGAACATGAGAGAGAGAATGAGTTTGCCAACTATTAACTTATCAGTGATAATACGTTTCCTTCAAAACTCTCAAACTGAGAGTGGGAAACACAACAGCACATGAATACAAAGCTGCACAAATTTGAGTTGCATTGTAAAAAGCAATTTAAAAACTTTTAATTGTTTGTATGTAAATTTCACATCATGCACCCCAATCCATCTCCCTATCCATCCTCTGCCCTTGCAACTTCCCTTCCCTCATAAATATAGAAAATAAAAATTTAAATAAAACATCTCATTGTGGAGACTGTAGTATGTCATAGTGTGTCCCACAGTATACCCCTCTGTCCACACATCTTCACTTGCAAATGTTTATTGCAATGAGTCATTGGTCTGGTTTGAGGCCTCTGGCTTCTGCTACGTTATCAAGAGTGAATCCCCATTGGAACTTCTCTAGAATATTCTGTTGGTGCCCTGTATCATGGAGAACTTGTGGCTTTGGATCTGTAGGACTGACCCCTTTACCAGCAGTTCATAGATGGGGTACATGTTGGTATGGACCAGCTCAAAGCTCTGGATCTGGGCCTGGGAGGTAGCTGAGTTGGTCAGCCACCAGCTCTTCTGTACCCCACCATCAGGATGAGCTCTCTAACATTGCCGTGGCTACCACAACTGGCAAGGGGTAGGGTCAGCTCTCCTGCTCTCATGGCCCAGTTCTTCTGCCTGCCACAGGTGGTGAGACCTTGGTGGTGGGGGAACAGGTGAGCCATCCCCGATGAAATGAAAAAGCATTTTTTAATCATTTAAATTCTTGTGAGGGAGGTTGTGAGTATGTGTAGATGCATGTGCTGGGGCGCATGTGTGAAGATCAGAAGGCAACTTGAAGGACTTGGTTCTCTCCTTCCACTGTGCAGGTAGGTCCCAGGGATTGAACTCAGTTGCCTGGAAGTCCCTTTATCGATTTAGTCATCCTGTTGGTCAGTTTAGCTGATTGTTTTGTGTTCACTTTTGAGATTATGTTTTAAGTGCAACAAGTCTCCCTTCCCTCCTCTTCCTCCCAACCCTCATCTACTCCTCCCTATTCTACAAATTATGGTCTCATTTTCACCAATTGTTATAGCCCATATATATATATACATATATATATATATATACATATGTATATATATATATATATGTATATATATATACACATATATATGTGTGTGTTATAGCCCATATATATGTGTGTATATATATACATATATATGTGTGTGTGTGTGTAATTATATATATTATATATAATATATGTGTGTAATTATATATTATACATACATATATGTGTGTGTATATTACTAAATATAACTTGTTTAGTCCATATGTTGTTACTTCTATATATGTTTTCATGGCTAATATTTTGATATTGGACAACCGATTGGTGTGCTCTTCCCTGGGGAGGGCCACCTCTCCTGCTCCCAGCTTTTACTCAGTTGTCTGCAGTTCTTTGTGTAAGGTTGAGACCTTTGACATTTATTTATATTGTGTGTATGCACGTGCATGCATATGTGCCATGATACAAACATAGAAGTCAAAGGATAACATGTAGGAGTTGGTTCTTAATACCCCCATGTAGGATTTGGAAATCGAATTTAGGTCATCAGGCTTGGTGACAAGGGACTTTACCCACTAAACCATCTCATCAGTCTTACGGTGAATTTTATGGGTTTGTTTGTTTGTTTTATAAGACAATGTTTTTCTGTGTATTGCTAGCTGTCCCAAAACTTTCCCTGTAGGCCAAGGCTGGTCTTGAACTCAGAAATCTGTTGGCCTCTGACTCCTGAGTACAAAGAATAAAGAATGTGCCACCACTGACTGGGTAATTTTTAATGTGCACTAACATGATAATTTTTTACTTTTAAATAGTTAAAAAATTACCGGGCAGGCCTTGTACTTTTGGTGACATACACAATGTTCTGTGTTCAATCACCAGTCTATTGAAACAAACAAGCAAAGAAGCAGATAAAAGCCTACATGCCATTCTTGTCCCCATGTGAACGTGGAAAATGTATGAGACTCATCTCCTGAATCTACGGAGCTTAGTGGCTTGCTTTTCAAAAGTAAAAATATGATGATCTACATCAAAAACTCAATCAAATATGTTTTTCAAGATAAATCAATTTTCTGATGGTTTTCTTTTATATGACTTGTGATTTTTCTCTTATGATTATCAACACTTTTGTTGTTCTGTATATTTAGTGTTTATCTATGATATACTTTGTTGTATTTCTTTTCTAGTCTTGTCAATGTTCTATACTGTAGAAGAAGACTCTACCCACTACCCCATTATTTCCCATTCCCAACTACAGCCCCTGGGGCCATTAAACTTTTCATTGAGTGGAAGTATCCCAGTGGTGGGAAGCTACAAATGGCGTTTGAACACAGCTTCTTTTCCTGGGCATGTTCTTCTGACCCCTTGATGGTGAAGTCTACACATGTATCGAACTTCCACTTGTCTCTAAATGACATTTCAGTGTCCTCATTCTGTGTACCCTTTCTGTGAAATCCTTATTCGCAACAAAGAACCCAAAATGCCTCCTTCCTATTTCCCTGAAGAGCTTTTGGCTGGTGGATAAATTAGCCACAAATAATAATGTCTTGCTTTGCATTGATGGAGAGGAAGGTCTCATACATCACATTATACTGTGCCAGATGTGGATTCTTCATTTCTTTCCCTTGGATTTTCTTCCCCTATTCCTTTTACAAGTTGGTGGTTTCTGTAGTCCACATGCCGACGACTGACTGATGGATTGCTACAGCAGTAGATTTTTCCTAAATTGTGAAGCTCTTGAACATACCTTTCCCTTTCTCGTCCCAGATGGGTATATTACATTCCAACCATGAAGACCTATTTCAGGGTCATGAAAGGGAACCCTTTCTATTTTCAGCTTCTTCATGTATGCAGTCTCCCCTTGGAGATCTCTTCAGCTAACTTAGCTTGTCAGCACCTCTCAGTGAAGCCCACGTCTCTCCCTAATGTCATGACTCTCCTCTGTTGTTGGTGCTATTTCCCCCTGACCCTGGCATAATTTGTAACTGTGGCTTCATGTGTACACTCACTCTAGAAGATACCTTTTGCTAGATAGTTAGCTTGTAAAGGAGGTTTGGATTTTTAAAAATCTATTTTGTTTCTGCCATACCCCTAGCATCTAAAACAATCTCTGGCACATGATAGGTGTTCAATAAATATTTGTCGAATAAACAATGGGCTTTAGTTACCACCTGTTCTTTGATGGCTCCCTGCCCGGCATCTTCCTTGCAGACATGACACTCCATTCTGGTGTGGATTGTAGTCCTGACATCTCTATCTGAATGTTTGCACAGAACACCAGAGTCAGCAGTTCTAAAATTGGCCTTATCATCATCTCTTTCCAACCTTGCCTCCATTTGTTCTGTTAAAAGGCACTGGAACCTTTCTCGTTACCTAAGCAGAAATCGGAGGAGCATCTATTTTTTTTTTTTTTCTTTCTTCTTCAGTCATGTCTAATAGGTCACAAGGTTATGGGTGCTTGTGAATATGTTTCATAATTTCACTGACAGTGATACGGTTCAAGTCTTCCTGTTTTTTCAGCTTTGCTGTTCCAAGCAGCTCCTAATGCTCCCACTCACCTTTCTACCTACCTGGTCATATGGGACCCATTTCTTGACATCTGGATTGGTAATCCATTCAGCATCATCCTTCCTGCTCAGGATTGCTTTTGCTATATGGGGGTCTCTTACGGCTTCATATAAACTTAATAATTTTTAGAATTACTGTTTCAGTGAAGAAGGTGGTGGAGATTGCAATCGGAATTGCATTGAATCTGTAAATAGCTTTTGGTAGAGTGGTCATTTTCCCAGAGTTAAGTTATCAATCCATGCGCTTGGGAGGTCTTTCCACTATTAATGTCTTCCTCAATCTCTTTCTTCCTGAAAGGTTTTCAGTGTAGAGGTCTTTCACCTCTCTGATCATATTTACTCCTGGGTGTTTTCTTCCTTTTGGGGCTATTGTGAATTTGACTTTATCCCTGATCTTTTCCTCAGTATGCGTGTTGAAAAGAAAGGCTACTGAGTTTTGCAAATTGGCTTTGTATCCTGTCACTTTGATGACATTTTTCTGATGGGATACTTTGGATTTCTCATGTACAATACCATGTCATTTGTAAATAGTGTTAACTCTTGACTGCTGATAATTCCTTTATGCATTCCTTTAGTTTCTTTCTTGTGCCTTATTGCTCCAGCTAGAGTGCTTCCAGCACTGTATTGAAAAGAAGTGGAGATAGTGGCCATCCCTGTCTTGATCCTGATTTTAGGGGGCTACTCTGAGTTCTTCTCTACTTGGAATAATGGTGGCTGTAGCTTTGTCATATGTCATTTAGTATGTCACAGTATGTTCCCTCTAGTTCCGCTCTCCCCGGGACTTTTATCATGAAGACATGTTGGATTTTGCAGTGTGACTTTTGTTTTTAAGTCGATTTATGTTACTCAATACTTTGATTAATTTGCACATGTTGAAACATCCCTGCCTCTCTGGGATAGAGCCAAATTAATCTTGGTAAGTGATCTTTTTAATATATGCCTGTATTCTTTTTTCAAGTATTTTATTGAAGATTTTTACATGTATGTTAATGAGGTGTATTGGCCCATAGTTTTGGTTTTTGTTGTGTCTTTCCTTGGTTTTGATATTAGAGTAATACTGACTTACTAATATTATCCCTTTTGAGCCCTCAGGAAGAGAGCTATTCTATTAGGAACACCTGGCTTCTAGATTTGAGGGAGAGAAATGATTCACTCAGGGAACCCTAATTCTGGAAAATTTCTTAAATTCCCTGAGCCTAGGTTTCTCTTTCTGTAAAGCATAACAGCAATCCTTCTCAGGTATATCCCAAAAGGCTTTTGTGAGAGATTACTGAAACAATCGTCTCATTAAATAGTAAGTATCTGCTTAAATGTGATTTGTGAAAGACACATCAATTATTAAATTGTGAAAATTCTAGGACATTTGATATATTGATGAAACAGTCTGATACACTCATAGATGTAAAAGTGGCATGATATGAATCAAATGTGAAGAAAAATAATGTGTTCACAGATGCACATAGATTATACATCTCCAAGATGTATCATTTAGAAGAGAAGCTGGTAGGTTTTTCTATAAGAAATCAGATAACAAAAAAAAATAGGTTTAGGGCTCTGGCTGTGTTTCGTGACATTGTTCAGTCTCACTGAAGGCAGATAGCAGACACATGGATGTTTGTTTTAATAAAACCACTTACTGGCACTGAAATTTGATCAATACATAATTTTTAATTAGCAAAAATACTATTGTTACCATATGTGGTAGCATAAACCTTTAATCCTATCATATGGGAATATGAGGCACAAAAAAAGTTGAATTTGGGGCAAATCTGGGCTATATAGCAAATTCCAGACAAACCTAAGCTAAGTGGTGAGCCTTGTCTTGCCCTTACTCCCAAACAGTATTCTTTTGATAATTTTTTCCTATTATTTAAACCTATAAAAATCACTTTCAGTATAAACCATAGAAGAAGAAGCTACAGGCTAGATTTGAATCACTAATTTAGATCAAATTTTTATGGAGTTACTGAAACTTCTGCCAGCCGAAACTTATGTTTACCAGAATTTTCTAGCTCTTCTGTACAAGACTGGCCTGACTATGAAGATGAGTGGGTCACATTGCCAGAGATGGTAAGTGGCCTTATTGCCTTCTCACTTCCTCCTGAATCAAGGAAAATGGCTTTGATGATCTCATAGGAGCCTGCACTGCCTCTCTTCATCTGCTGAGCCATCTTTTCAAAGAGGATTTTTATTGCGTGTAGTTAAAACATAGCATTATAGGTTACATATACATAAGAAAGTGGTTAAAATCAATGTACCAATCATCTCACAGTTTTCCTTATCATCAGTTGCTTTTTATTTGAGAGTGTTGAGAGCATCTAAATCTATTCACTTAGCAAGCATCTCAGACACAACAGAATTTTGTTAAGACTCACATTGAGCATTGGATCTCCAGATTTACTCTTCTTTCTATTCACTATTTTATCTACTACCTTATAACTCATGACTTACATCCTTCCATATCCCGCTCCTCCTCCTTGTACTTGGTAATCACACATATTCTGTTTCTGTGTAATTAACATTTGAAAACAAATAAACAGTCCCACACAATTCCAAATGCAAGTATCGTATGGTATGGCTCTTTCTGTGTTTGACTTACTCGAGTTTCTTGTTCTTGGTTTCCATTTACATGGTAGCAAGAGGCAGACTCTCCTTTTACAGGATGAATGACACTGTTACAGAAAGGTCTAAGTAGCAATTCTATATCCCTTTATCCACCAACAGAGACTTGGGTTATTTTCGTATCTTGGTTATTGTGAATACTGAATGAATAGGAAAATACAGATTTCTTTACAATACACACTTTGCATTCTCTTTGGGCGTATGTCCAAAAGCAGGCTGCTATGACAGTTCAACTTTGAACTTCTTTATGAAGTCCTTGCTGTTTTCTGCAATGGCTTTGCCAATACATGTTACCACAAAGACTGTTCAGGTTTCCCTTTCTTCATGTCCTTGACATCACTCATTATTTACTAACCTTTGTTAATTTTTAATTGAGGGAGGGGTGATATTATATTGTGATTCTGACTTGCCTTCCTCTGATATTTAACAGTTCTTCACAAAGCTCTTGGTTATTTGTGTATTTGCCGCAGACAAAGTCTAGTTAAGTTCTTTGCCTGTTTTAAAGTAAATTATCTTTCCCTTATTGACTTGCATGAGCTCTTTATAAATTTTGTATGTTAACCCTACATCATATGTATTGTTTGCAAATAGTAGTTTAGTGTAAGCTTCTTATTTCTTGCGTAAATTTTACTACGCTTCTGCTTTCGTACAGAACATTTAAGTATGTTGATGATCAAAGACTGGTGTCTGTCTTGATGGGTTAGACTCTCCTTGATCCTTAAGCTTCTTAGTATTAAATTAGGTATGTTGAATGAGCATAAATTTTTCAAGACCTCCTAAGAGTAACCATGTTATCCCTGCACTTCCCAGTGGGTCTGAAGTTGATGCATTTCAGTGCAATTTTTCTTATTCAAATATTCCCACAAATGTGGGTTGTAACTCATACCATAATAAATCTATAAAACATGGAACCTAATGCCTCCTTTGTGGGCATGTGGCTAAACTTAATTATTGAATACTTCTGGAGGACTTTCAAAAGCTGTGAATAAAATGTATTATTCAGAGCTAAGAGCTATTGTTTATTATTTCTTCTATTATTTCTCAGTAGGCACCTCCCTATTAGGTTATAATGGCAGTAATTCTGAAAGAAGCTGGCATTTAACCTTATTTGTAGGGCACATGAAGCGACAGGTAACATTATAATGAACCCTTCCCCTCCTTCCTCCCACACCCAGGATCATTAGTTACAGAGAGGCTGCTCACTCTGTTAAAGGCTCACACAGTGTATTAGTATTTAACAGTGGTTTTTGTTTAAGTATAAAAAGAATAAGTCAATGTTTCTTCAGCTAATATAAAGTGATATAAAACTGTTGATAACTCTAGGATATTAGATGATGTCTTATGGGATGAAAAACAATATATTTCATGGTTGTAGTTGACCTTTTGTGTTGGTCAACATTGTGGTGTATGTTAGAGCCACTGGATACTGCTCCTAGACCCTGCTTCCATAATATGCAGCTTAGTCCAGAAGGGCATAAGATGTGAAGCCATTTAATTCTTATTTACAAAAATGTGAAGGTCAGCCATATGTTATACTATAAAGGACACAGGATTGCGGGCAAGCCACCTCTCTAGAGGTTCAATTCTCTTCTTTCTAGCAAGTTTCTTCCCTCACCAACTCTCAGGCACTTGTAAAAATGACTACATTGTTGCTTTTCAGACGCTGCTCCTTGGAATCTAAGGTGAATGACAAATGCATCAAGATTTCTACCAACAACTATTTTCCAATAATGGCAGCATCATGCTTACAGACCATTATTGCTTCCTCTTACACATTTCAAGATTCTTCTCAAATGTGTATCTAAAAAGCTGTGTAGTTGTAAGTTTTTTTTCATCTACTAACCTAGTAGTGTTATTCAATGATCTTGCATCTCAATTGAAGCTATTAATCTTTCTGTCTGTCTCTCTCTGCGTACCTCTCTGTCTCTATTACTGTCTCTGTCTCTGTCTCTGTCTCTCTCTCTCTCTCTCTCACACACACACACACACACACACACACACACACACACACACACACACACACAGAGAGAGACACACACACCCTTCCTTATGAAAAACAACCTCTGGGGATTGTAATTGTAGGCTCTAGGACAAGTATCATTCTTGATGCTTCTGGACTACTGAAGTGTTGTTAAATGAAATAAGGGAACCAGTCAATGAATAGCACTTGGAAGGTGCATAGTTTGATCCTTCTGCTGGAGTGCTTGGCATGTTACCTGCTATAAATTTTCTCAGTATTTTACTCCCTGCTAAGTACTAGCTGTAACCAGTTTTTACTGCCAGTGTCTCTGGAATTGTCTAGTCATATGTGCTTGGCTGAACTAAGAAGAGCTATTAAATACCTACCTGAGAGCCCAGGATCCCGGCAGTGCCTCTAGGCAGAGCAGGACTTACACGCTTTACTGTATGAACACTTTCTAGTTCATAAGATAGGGGCTTGAAAAATGCCAGTTTCTGTGTTTATTTCTCCTCCAGCTGTGGAAATTTCATAGTTTTGACCACTGAGAAAGAATTTCAGAAGCAAGTGTTAAAAGTTGGTTTGTACTTTCAGGTGCTGCACAGGATAAAATATACCCAGCATACTATACAATCTGTTTATATATAGCATGCATATATGGAGATAGATAAGTATTATTTGTTAGCATATCTATAAGATCAGTTAGTAAAAGAAATTGAGAAAAAAATCATTTCTTGGGTAGGGATATGGGATCTAGTTGATATGCTAATGCCCACTCTTAGATCTATTATTCTGAAAAATGAAAATCCACTTTATATTCTGTATGATATGTGCAGATGCATATCTGAAAGGTGGGCTCTCTAGCACGCTGTGGTCATGGTCTGTTACTGATAGAATGACAGGATCCAGCACATCTACTGCTTGATTTAATGTTGTTGGTACAATAAAAAGGCTCCTTGGCCTGGCAGTTGGCCACTACACAAAGGCAACAACTGTACGAATCACAACATCTTCGAGGCAGGGGGTGAGATGGACAGTTTTCCACTAAGGAGTCCTTTGCAGGTCCTGTCACCGACCTGCCTGAGAATGTGGGAAGAGCTGTCTCCTGTGTGCATCTCAGGTCCTGATGTTTAGAATGTTTGCTTAAGGTCTCTTTCATCTCTAAAACCTTTATTATCAAGAACAGGCTAACCTCAGTAGGTAAGCTTAATCTGTTTATTTAGCATTCCAAACAATACTTCTAAATATCATGAATATTTACCTTGCATTAGACTCTAGGCTAAAAGGTGTTTAAAAAGCACACAATCAGCTCCATCTATGAGCAGAAGGAAACCAATGTAGAACAAGGGTGTCCACTCCCTGGAGGTTACAGATAGTAAGCTGCAGTTGCACAGGGGAAGCTTAACAAATAACCAGGTTCCAGAGCCAGAATTCACTTTCCATGTGTGGGTAATAACACCTAAAGATTCAGGGTCCCATGATAAGAACTGTCACGAGCCACAGAGAAAATTATGACAATGCTTCTGTCTTTAAGCTGAACAGAAATTAGAGCAAAATCGTTAAGAGAAATATCAGACAGCCCGAGCCCTGGTGTCCAAGGGAGAGACATCTTCAGGAGAAAGCAGTAGGGACTTGGCAAAAGCATTGTCAGCACACAGCAATACAGCCATTACCTTCTCCAGAGGATCAGAGACAAAAGAGATCCAATGGGAAAGAGCTGTTTATTAACTGCATCCTTAGTTATTCGTTGCTTGGATGGGCTGACTGCTGGTGATAATCAGGTGAAAGGTGGTTGCCTAGGTGATTCCGTGTAAATCAACCTCTGCCTTCCTTTCTTGATCTAGTCAGTAACCCTCTCTTCACTACTGTCCTTGCTTTCCTCCCCAGCACCATGGCAAGTCTGTTTTTATTTCCATTACTGCTTTTAGTTGGAGTTACACAAGTGTAGACTTGTAGAATAGGCCTCATTGGTAACATCTTTACAGTGCTGTTTATCACCTGAGTCCTGTGTACCAAGTCCTGTGAAGTCATCATGTTGACTGAGCAACATGGCTAAGTCACATTTTGGCAGAGAAAGCGTTAATAGATAAAGTATCTAGTAAATATCATATCTGCTATCTCCACACCAAGTCCCTCTCTCTCTTCCCCCTTCTTTCCCCTTCTTCCCCCTTCTTCTTCTTCTTCTTCTTCTTCTTCTTCTTCTTCTTCTTCTTCTTCTTCTTCTTCTTCTTCTTCTTCTTCTTCTTCTTCTTCTTCTTCTTCTTCTTCTTCTTCTTCTTCTCCTTCTCCTTCTCCTTCTCCTTCTCCTTCTCCTTCTCCTTCTCCTTCTCCTTCTCCTTCTCCTTCTCCTTCTCCTTCTCCTTCTCCTTCTCCTTCTCCTTCTCCTTCTCCTTCTTCTCTCTCTGTTTCTCTCTCTAACACACACACACACACACACACACACACACACACACACCCCACATAAACACCATGTATGCACATATATTTATAGAAGACCAGTTCCTGATTCATGGAAGACAGAAGAAATAAAAAGTGGCATGTCACACTGTAATATTTATGAACCCATTTGCTAAGGATTTAGCACATTTCAATATGATGAAATGGAGAAACTTTGTATTGATTTTGAATTACTAGCCATTCTGCCCAGGAGAACATTTTCTGCTTCTTTTTTTTTTTTTTTACTTAGTATAGTGCTCACTGGATACTTGCAGCATTTGAACATGTGAAATGTAGATGCTATTCATCCTTGAGCTCCCAGGCTCAGTCCTAAAATATCCCACAATGCACTGTTACATAGCTACTATCACTGGGCTGAATTCATGGACAGAGAGAAGTTTGTTTGGTGCTCTGAAGCTCGAGGGCTTAAATGTATAGTACACTTTGCTGTTGACAATGACAACTAAGACTTGATCTCTTTTAAGGTCTTGCTCTGGGACTGTGTGATGACATCAATTAAAACAAGGTCACATCTACATCTTACCCAAACCTCTTTACACTAGTAGAGAAGCAATCTATGCAATGCCAAGATATGAGAAAGAATTGTGTTCTATTTCTAATAAACAAGCTCCTAGTACATTAAAAAAACTGAAAAATATCCCCATATATGCAGTGAATTTATTTGCTCAAATTACATAAAACAGCCATCGTTCTCTTTTGTTGCTAACTAAGTATGCTCACAGCCTCAGGCAATTATAAAAAGTATACTGAGGTCTGGTGATGTTGGGTGCTTATTCATGTAAGGGATTCAATGCCAAGCAACAAAGGTTTATAAAATTGCATGTCAAAAAACAATAGGACTTTATTAGGTTGTATTTAAATAAAGAAGTAATGCTGTATCAAACATATTAATACATATATCATAAAATTTGAATATATCTTTGTGAGGATTTTAATGATTTAGTGAATTGACAGTCTCGCTCTCTCCCTCCTTCTCTCCTGCCCCTCTCTCACACTGAACCTCGTAACAAAGCTGTTTAACATGAGAAGGGTTACTTTAGAGGAAGTGCCAAAAAATCTGAAAAAAACTTCAACATAAGCAACAAAAACAGATTCAGCAGGTTATGTTATATATATTCTGCTCAAATATATACACATCATCATCATCATCATAATAATAATAATAATAATAATAATAATAATAATAATCCATTAATTTGATAGTGGGAGAACGTAGGAAGGATTGGAGGGGAGAAAGAGAAAGAAGGAAAATGTCATATTCTATTTTGATTAAATTAAAGTGTTTTAGAAAAAGAAAATGAATAGACTTAGGACATAAGTAATGAGAAAAATCTAAACCTACATGATGAAACATGGGGCCAGGTGGGTTTTTTTTTTTTTTTTTAACAATCTGACTTATAAAAACAAACAATCTGACTGCTGTTTTAAACTGTGAGGACACTTTGTAATTATTTGGGATTGTAGTAATAGATAATGTCATTTGGAAAATAGTGGTCAGGGATGAGGAGACAGCTCCATCAGTAAATTACTCAGTGTGCAAATCCAAGAACCACTGTAAAAGCTGTATGTTTGCAGCTGTCGTCTGTATCACCAACACCCAGGAGACAGAGACAGAAGATCCCTGAGAAGTGAAGAGTCAACTTAGCCAATTCATGCACTCCAGGTCTATAGCAGTGGTTCTCAACCTATGGGTCCTGACCTTTTTGGGGGTGGGGCAAAGATGCTTCTCACAGGTGTCACCTAAGGAAAAACACAGACATTTACATAACATTTACATAATGACTCATAACAGTAGCAAAATAGCAGTTATGAAGTAGCAAGGGGAGAGACTGTATTAAAGGGTCATAGCATTAGGAAGGTTTAAAACCACTGCTCTAAAGAGAGAGTGTCTCAGAGTAAGGAGGAGAAGTGGTGAAGGATGACACTCAATGTGGAGCCCATGTTGTCACACACAATTAGCACACACACTCCTTGATTAACTGTGGGCCAACACTTAAAATCAGTTATTGCTTTAAATCTTCGTATTGCTTTTCTGTGTAAATATATCACTGAATCAAAGACATCCCAACTTATTTAAATGTATGTCATCCTTTATTAGTGATTGATTAGGCATCCTCCTCATCAAATTGACTGTATTACACACCCAGAAGTGGGAAGCT
Organism: Arvicanthis niloticus; assembly: GCF_011762505.2. Classification (NCBI taxonomy): domain Eukaryota; kingdom Metazoa; phylum Chordata; class Mammalia; order Rodentia; family Muridae; genus Arvicanthis; species Arvicanthis niloticus. Next base: position 15,400,277 of record NC_047669.1, on the reverse strand, counting down.
ATGTGTGGGTGTGCATGTGAATATATGTATGTATATATATATACATATATATCCGTGTAGCACATGAGTATATTGTTGGTCCCAGCACTCATGAGGCATCAGTTCCAGGATATTTGCAGATCCCCACGTCATTAGATACTCAAATCCCTTGTACAAGATGGCATGGTGTTTGTACATAACAACCCACCCTTCCTGCTTCATGTTTACTATTGTCTTTACACTACTCTTAACACTTTCTACAATTTAAACATTATATAAACAGTTGCATTGTATTGTTTAGAGAACAGTGATTATAAAAGTTCATGTGTGTTTACTACAGGCCTGTTTTTTTTCAAATATTAAAATTGTATCTATGTATGAATCTATGGAATAAAAGAAAGAAAGGAGGATGGGGAAGAAGGTAAGGAGATAGAGAGAAAGAAAGGGAAAATGGGGGAGAGTAAACTATGACAAAAATTAGATGGTGATTCAAATTGGTTTAAAGAAGCAGGGTGGGAAGTAGGGTGATGGACATTTGTATCTGCCTTAGCCTTTAGACATGAATTTACACTTAAATTCTGAGTATGCATATCTGCACTGAAGGAAAGTCACTGTAGGTTAAGAGACAAGGATGTAAATTATTCTAATGTAAGTAAAAAGGGATTCATAATGCATATTGGTCAAACATATGGGTGCAGGAAGTGATGCTGGGATGTAAGAGAAGCTACTGACAATGAGCACCACCTGTTGCCCTAGTAACAGCCACCATGTTTAATTCTGTGCTAATTCCTCTAATTTAGAAGCTGTTGGATGAAACAAAGACTCTTTCCCAAGTTGAGGCAGATCAGTATTCAGAGGGTCCAACCTATGACATGATTTAGACGGGAGTTAGAAAAAAATCTGAATTTGAGTCTTCATTTCATGATTTATCCTCCAGTGAAAAACTTGAAATTTATAAATCTTTCTTTAGTGGTGAGTTTTGGTCTCACAAAATTCATACTCAGCCATCACCTAAACACATGACTCATTTGGGATAGGGGTTTACCACAGTGGATTGGCCTTAGCTCTAAATTCATTGACTGGTGCACTTGTTAGAAAACGGCACAGAGAAAGCATGGTGTGAAGATGAACGCAGAGATTTGAGTGATGAGCCTGCATGCCAAGGGTACCAGGAATGTGTAGCAATTTCCAGAAGCCAGAAGCTAGGTGCAGAACAGATTCCCCTTCATAGCCTCTAGGGTCGTGGTTCTCAAACTTCCAAATGCTGTGACCCTTCATAACTGTAGTTTTGCTACTGTTATGAATCATAATGTAAATATCTGATATGTAACTTCCAAAGGGGTCGTGACCCACAGGTTGAGAACCTCTGCTCTAGGCGCCACCAATTCTGTGAACAGTTTGTTTCCTGTTTGTGTTTTTTTCCTTTTTTCATTCTTTCTTTCTTTTTGGGGGGGGGATATTTTATTTACATTTCAGATGCCATCTCCTTTCCCCATTCCCCCTCCCTAGAAAATTCCTATCCCATGCCCCCTTTTCCTTTTTGCTTTTATACAATTTTTAAAAAAATGTTAATCAAAGGTTTTATAAGTTTGGTAATGCTCAATCAGAAGTGTAACCCACTACCCAACCTAGATATATAAACTATCTTTGACTGGTGGAGACACGTGAACATCTGCCTCCATGCCCTACCCTCTCTTTCTCTCTCTTTCTCTCTCTCATCACCTAGCTTCTCCTCTTCTTCTTCTCCTCTCCTTACTCCTTCTCTTCCTCTCTGTACTCCTTCCCCCTTAGCTCCTCCTACATCTCACCCTTCCTGTTAAAATAAAACTTTTCTCTCAAAATACAATTAGAGCATAATTATGCCTATTTGTACCAGTGAGGTACAAGATAGTCCTAATACCCAGTCCATCATTTTGTTGACTAACCAGAACCTCTGTCATCTCTCCTAACTAAAACACTTAGTTTTGAACCTGGCTTTTTTCTTGGCTTTAGAGTGAATGTCAGCTGAAAACCATCCACTCAGATCTTTTCTTTCAAAGTAAATAGCCAGGATTGGCTATGAGACTATAGGTTTTCAACTCCATCAGAAATCCAGAATGACTGAGTTAACTGAAATTATGGGAAGCACTAAGTATAGCTTGTAAAACTTAGCCAATTTATAGAGACCTCTGAACACCTGGACAGTCCCTATCCTACAGAACGTTGGAGCATCAAATCTTCAGCCTTCTGGCCCAGAATCATCTGACAGACCTTAGTGATGCAGAATTATTAAGGGCTGATTACTCTGTCTAGGCAGATATAATCAGCCGACTATTCTGCAAGTGTGTCCTTTTCTGGACAATAATTTGTCTGTAGATAGAAAGAAGCAATTCTTGCCTCGTGGCTGTCTCCCCACAACTGGAATAACTCCAAAGATGCTCAATTTCTTCTTAGAATCCAAGACAAGAAGCTGTCAGGAGCAGACAGGTCTCTAATCAAAACGAACATTAATATGGAAATGTTTGTAACTTCAATTCTATGGACTTCTGATGTTTTGAAAGCCAACTATCCATGTAAGGTAATCTGGAACTGTTATCTGTTAACTCCTCTCAGCTATTTCTAAATAAAGTATAGAAAACACCCTAACAATAAACTCAAAGCCATGAATTTGCTATAGTCTCTTAACTCACAGGCTAACCATCTCAGATCAGTTAAAAAAAGTTAAAGAAGGACTGGGTCTAAGCCTTGTATTCCTAAATGTGTTATACAGGCACAATGCCCATGAGAGTATCAATATTCATCTCACTTTTATATCGATAAGAAGCTCGTACCAATGAAAACCTTAAATTTGAAATCAAAGTAAATTTTGTACCATTTAAGAAATTATAACTTCATCTTGATAATAATTATACAGGTTTCTACCAATAAGTTATGGCTATGCAATAAATCCTAGCTAATCCTCCCTGTTCCAACAAAACCACTACTTTTCCCTAGAAAGTCAGCCCAATATTAACCACCTTGGTCCCCAAGCCCAGGGAATAGGGGCACTGACTCTTCATTGACTTCTTCAAGCTGATTATGGGCGTTGAGATATTAGAAGAGGGGTGGGGGGAAGAGTAAATTGGTAAACCTCTGACGCTGTGTCTTCACTGCATCCAGATGGAATTCCAGGACATCGGAGGTTTGGGCAGGTCTGCTCAGTTTGCTTGATGAGTAGATACACCAAGGCTGTGTATTCTGCAATATACAATTTTCAAAACAAGTTTTAGTATCAAGATAATTTTTTAAGAGGGATGACATTTTATTAAAGATGTTGGTTCTAACAACTTTTCTTTTTTTTTCTTTTTAAAAAATTGGTTATAATATTTACATTTCAAATTTTATCCCCTTATCCCATTCCCCTCACCACCCAGGAACCCCTTATCCCATCCCCCCTCCTTGTGCTTCTATGAGGGTGTGATTTTCCTGTTTCTATGATGCTGTTTCCATTAATGTAAACTGCCTCCTAAATTTCTAAATCCTTTCATTTGTGTTATTAAATCTCCTTTTTTTCTTTTCTTTTTTCTTTTTTCCTCTTTTTTAAAAATTGGGTATTAATATTTCAGATTTTATTCCTTTACCCCACTTCCTCCCACCACCCAGAAACCTCCTATCCCATCTCCCCTCCTCATGCTTCTATGAAGCTGTGCCCCCACCTACCCCCCACCCCCACTACGCCTCCCCACTATCACATTCCCCTCCTCCCACCCCGTTTTCGCTTTTCATGGGACCAAGAATCTTCTCTCCCACCTATGCCCAACAAGGCCATCCTCTCCTATATATATCGCTGGAGTCATGGGTCCTTCCCTGTGTGCTCCCAGGCTGGTGGTTTAGACCCTGGGGAGGGGGCTCTGGTTGTTTGGTATTGTTGCTTTTCTCCTGGGGTCACAAACCCTTTCTGCTCCTTCAGTCTTCTCTCTGATTTCTCCATTGGGAAACCCTTGATCATATCAGTGGTTAGCTGTGAGCATCATCCTCTGAATATGTCAGGCTCTGGCTGACCTCTAAGGAGACAGCAATATCATGTTCTTGACAGCATGCACTTCCAGCCATGCACATCAGTGTCTAGCTTAGGTGACTGTACATGGGATGGATACTCAGGTGGAATGGTCTCCAGATGGCCCCTCCTTCAGTTTCTGTTCCATGTTTTGTTTCCATATTTGCTCCCTTGAGTATTTTTGTTACTCATTCTAAGTAGAACTGAGGCATCCCCTCTTGGTCTTCCTTCTTCATGAGCTTCATGTGGTCTGTGGGTTGAGTCTTTGGTATTCCAAACTTTTGGGCTAACATCTGCTTAACAGTGAGTAAATACCATGTGTGTTCTTTTGTGTTTGGGTTAACTCACTCAGGATGATAATTTCTAGATCCATCCATTTACTTAAATATTTCTCGAATTCATTATTTTTAATTGCTGAGTAATACTCCATTGTATAAATGTACCACATTTTTTTTGTTTCCTGTTTGTGTTTTTTTTTCTATAATTGGGATAGAATACATTTTTTGTTGTTTTAAGATGTTCAATTTGTGGTATATGTCATGATAGTCTTGGAAAATGAATACATTTTCAAATCCTATTTTTCCTTATTTTAAGAAAGAAATGATGATTCTCACTTGACTTTTGTCAAGAACTAAAGGAATGAACCATTTAAAAGAGAGTAGCTAGTTACAAAGTGCTCTGCAAATATTTACAGTTATAAACAAACATTTCCTAGGATTCTGAAATGCCTACTAGAGGCTGAGAGCAGACTGGGTATCGGTAGAAACATTCCATACCTTATGCCTGCCATGCCATGGGAGAACATACCACAGAGGAATTAACCTAAGCATCTAATTTTATTTTAACATCTTGATTCTTGAAACAAAGGAGAAACAAAGTGTGCTAGTATTTACTCACTGGGGATAAAAGAGAGTGCTTTGGCCAACTTCCTGGTGATGTTTTTTGGTATTCAGCATCCTTTCCCCTCACAGACAAGTGAAAGCTCACTGTGTGGCGTCTGAGTAAGAAATTTGTGTATTTAGTGAAGACTCCAAGTAGAGTTTGAAGACAGGCACTGCTTCTCTATTATTCCTCGCCTTTCTTCAGAAAAATCACAACTTCTCCAGGAGAAGGAAGCCCTTGGACTTTGTAGTAAGAGTAACCTGGAGTCCCCAGGGAAATCCAGGTGTGAAGCTCGGCTCACTTTCAGATGATTTGGTAAATATTGGCTAATTTGTTCCTATTGCTCTCCTGAGGGAACTGTGAGCTGTGTTCTTTTACAATATCAAGGCCAAAATGGATCAGGCTGGTTATAAAACAAGTGAGCACAGGGATTAAATGTCCACTGGGGCTGAACTCCTGAGATGTTAGGATTCTGCTCACTGTGTGTGTGTGTGTGTGTGTGTGTGTGTGTGTGTTATAGCCTGCCAGCCACCTGGGATCCACTTGTCCCTGATACTCAGCACTGGTGTGATAGGAGTGTGCCACTAGGCCTGATGTGTTACATGGGTGTTGAGGATCTGAAAGTAAGTCCTTCTGCTTACACAGAAGCTGTGTACTTATCAGTGGAATTACTGTGTAATCATGGACTTGCATTCCATGATTTATCTTAACTCCTTCTGCTGTCCTGCTGCACTGATCAGTTTCTCTTCTACTATCTTGCATAGGAAATATCATGGTAGGTAAATGTACCATTTATTCTGTCCCTTGTCACCAGTGTGGGGTGTCTGGTCATGCCTCAGTGAAAGTGCAGTGGATAAAGTAGCGTGTGTAGTTTGTCAGAGTTCACACTTTAAAACTAACATGTCCTTGTGTTAGACATTACAGGAGTCAGGAAAATTGTCCATGGATGGGTGCATAGCCAGGACTCAACCTGGTCATCAGTGGTATTGGCTCATAGACTTAGACAGTTGCTGTGGGAAGTCAGGGAGCATGCTGGTTGATGTGGAATTATATATACTCTTATAGTTGGGCTACATGTGGTGATATGATACACACTTTGGAGTAGAATGAGCTCAAAAATATAAACAGTTGCATCAGGGTAGCAGATCCCAGTCAGCAGCCTGAGATTTCTTTACTAAGAAAAGGGGATCAGAAAGTAAATCATGAGCAGAAAATGGATGGAGAGATTGAATGGTGAGGAAGATGGCTAGAAAGTGATCTTTGTCATGTGACTGGGCCAGAAGAAGTGGCAATGTTCCAGGTGATGGAGAGATACAGGGTGGGTTACTGTGAGGGCTTAAAACAGGGATATTTCAGAATTCAAGATGGCAGCCAGTTCAGTAAGCTGGCTCACAAGATCAAATTTGGTGGGAAAATCAAGGATTGGAAATGAGTCTGTGGGCATGAAATAGAACTTTGGCTTCTGCTGCAAGACAGAAGGACAGAGATGTTTGGAACCAATCTAGACCTTACAGAGATTCTTTAAGAAAAAAAGTTGCGTCAGACATTAGGTCACAAAAAGTTAAGTTCTGGGAGACTGGGAAGGGGTGTTGTTGGTTACTGGCACATGATATTGGCATATTCTAGAAAATTATTTTTTGTCTTTTTTCTGTCTTAGAATGTAATGCTGTTTTGTATGAGTGTTTCCCAAATGTCAGACATGGCCTGGCACTGGATTGCTCATAAAAGTAGCCTGGGGAGCTTTTGAAAATTCATGTTTCTGGGTTCTGCCTATAAGTCCGTTTTCAAGATAGTCAGGGGTGGATCTTGGAAATACATGCTTCTGTCAAGTATCTAAGTTTGGAATCTGCATGGAACTACATTGCACTAGAGACCCGGGGCTTCTTCAACATCCTGGACTCCTTTTTTTTTCTCTCCATCACTTGCTTTTACATCCTTCTATGTTTATAAACTGGGATACTGTCAAAAACCTGATACAAGTTTATCAGCACAGCATTCCCAATCAAGACTTGAAATAGTAGCCGAATGATGTAGACAGCCTACACTTACTGTCTTCTCAGTCCCTTGTAGAAGCGTAAACCATTAAAAGTGAATGTAAAAATCACACTCTCTGATCCCACATTTGAAGTTTGGCTTTCTTTGATTCCACTAGTGTGTTTTCCAAAGTGCTATGACACCTTTTTGAAGCTTAATTGGCAACACTTATCCAAGATTACAAATTCTTTAGAGAAAAGGTGATCTCATGGGTATGTACGGTAGTCATTGTGATGCTTGGGTTATTCCTACTACCCTACAGGACACAAGGAAGACTACCTGAAGGGGCTGGAGAGATGGCTCAGTGGTTAGGAGTTCATACTGCAATTACAGAGAACACAAATTTGGTTCCCAGTGCCCAGGTTGGGTGGCCACGCCCATTTGTAACTCTAGTTTTGGGGGATCTGACACCCTTTTTGGGTTCTGTGGCCATCTGCATTCATGTACATATCCACACATAGACACACATTAAAATTTAAGTATGTTTATGAAGATGTCACTAAAGTTCCTTTTAGATTAAACAAGTCCACTTGATATGTGAATTAAGTTATGGTTTTTGGCAAATAGTATATTCACAGGCTTTTCTAGCTACTCTAGCCTATCCTTTTAAGCAAGATCATTACTTACTCAGGGAGAAAATTAATTCATTTTCTGTTGGAAATAATTCACAAACTCTGCTTAGGTTCTAAATTTTCCTAATTAGCCTTGGTAGTCTGTATGTATATTCTCATAAAGTTAAAATTAAAAGCATCATTAAAACATTTCTGATTTATAGAAACCATGCCCCAGAGAGATAAAATAACTCACTTGAGATCATTCATCAAATTAGTGTCAAGAAAATCTCAGCCTCTGGTTCTTAGTTTTGCAGTGACTGACTGATAAAGGTAATATTTTTCCCACTCATGGCCTTAAGGGCTCTCCAAAGAAACAGAACCAACTGTGTGCATATCTGTGTTCATGTGTGTGTGTGTATGTTCGTGTGTGTGTGTGTGTGTGTATGTGTGTGTGTGTGTTAGGGGCAGAAAGAGAGAGAGAGAGAGAGACAGAGAGAGAGAGAGAGAGAGAGAGAGAGAGAGAGAGAGAGAGAGAGAGAGAGAGAGAGAGAGAAAGAGAAAGACAGAGAGAAGACAAAAAAGCAGAAAGACACACAGACACAGAGAGAGAGAGAGACAGAGAGACAGAGAGAGACAGAGAGAGACAGAGACAGAGACAGAGAAATAGAGAAACAGAGAAACAGAGACAGACAGAAAGACACAGAGAAGGGACTATGGAAACTGACAAACATGCCCCAATTGGCAGACAGTATGGAACATGTAGGAAACCAAAAGTGTTAGTCACATTCAAAGCCCAGTTGTCTAGCTTTAGTTTAAACGCTAGCAATCCTGAGAGCCAGGACAAACTGGAGTTTGCATTTCAGTATAAAGGGGAAGGCCTGGAAGATCCCAAGCATGAGGGAGCCAAGCAGGTGGTCCTCCAGTGGGTGAGAGTGTTCTTTGTGCTCTGTGCCTTTGACTGATTAGATACAGCATATAGGCATTATGAAAGGCAGTAAGCCCCCCCCAATTAAAGATAATCTCCACTATAATTATTTTCACAGATACCAGAGTAATGTTTATCCAAATGCTTGGGCACCTTCTGGTTCAGTTGAGTTGATACAGAACATTAATTGCCTCAACCCATACAAGAATGACCAAATGAAAAAGTCATCAAAACAACAAGCAGGCAAAGAAGTAGAAAAAAAAATCCGTCAGACCTTTTTTTTTTTTTCCTGGTGGAATAGAAAAATTGTGCAGCTATTTTATAGCTTGACAGTTTTTTATTAAGCAAAGCATTAAATTATCAAACAGCATTGCTATTGAATTCTGGAGTTCAGTTTCAGAGAAATGCAAACTGTGTTCACACAAAATGTGTATACTATTAGAAAAGCTTTATCTGTAAGAGCCACACTGGCAGATGCCAGAAGTGCATGACTCTAATAAAAGTAAGCCAACTGCTAATACATGCCATTACTTGCATGAATCTGTAAGTCATTGTGCTGAGTGAGAAATGCCAATCTCAAATCTATGTCTATAATCTTTTAAATGGCCAGTTTTCCAAAATGGAGATGCTGTAGTTATTTCTCGGCAGTAGTGATAGGTTGGTGCAGTGGGGAGAAGAGAGAAGACTGTGGCAAGGCACAGTCAGCATAAGCAATTTTTGTGATGGGAAAACTGATTGGAGTTTGCCTATAAATTGAGGAGAATTGCACACAAAAATTGAGCAGACTCTGTTTGCACACAGCTCAAGTGCACACTACACTACCTCTTCCACTTTGTGATTTGGTGGCGTACTCTAGTCCTTTCTGTATAACTACTTATAATTTCATGCAAATTGATCATTATCTAGTAAACATCTCAATTAGAGAGGAGACACTCCTGCAGAAGGCTAGCTTCCCAAACACAGTATTCATTCTTACATTAGTTTGGGTGAAAGGATGGTTGTATGCTGCCATGTAATGTTGAGGAGAGTAAAGCAGACCTCTATGCTGCACTTGTGGATGTCCAAATACTACTTAAATGATTTGATGTATTCAACAGTATTCAACATTCTTTTGCACTTGTGTGTGGTGAGGTGTGTGGACAGGCCAATCTTGGTGTTTTCTTCTATTGCTTTTTTGTTTGTTTATTTATTGGGATAGGGTCACCTAGAATAGTTTGTCTACACTGCTTAGACAGCACACCCCGGGGTCCTTTCTCAGCCTCTCAGTGCTAAGATTGCTGATAGTTCTCACTACACAGTGCTTTCCTCATGGGTACTAAGGATGCTAACTCAGATCATTATGCTTGCATAGCATGCACTTTACAAAGTGAGCCTGAGTTTCCCCAGGACACACTCAGATCACTTGTCCTTTTCATTTTATACCCATGAAAGTCATAGGAAAATAATGAGAAGTAAATGAAACATTCATTTCATAGCTAAACATTTCTAATATATTATTATGACTTTTTGCACTAAAATGTGCAACATCCTTCATTATAATAATATTTTTAAAGATATTTATTAATGGATGGGGTCATGACATAATACTGAGTACAAGAGTTAAATTGACTTTGGCAGTTGAGGAATATGTTTCTGGGAAATTAATGAGACTATTGAATAAGGAACACATGCAAGTTGTTTCAAATACACTGATATGACATAATTGGTTTTAGAATTGAGAACATAAACCAATGGCCTGATACATTAGGAAGTATTTAAACATTTCCTTAATCATTAGAGACCTTCTCATTTGCCTTAAGAGTGGCATCTGCCAGCCTTCAGAACAGTTTGTAGGCCTGTGGCATTGCACTGTGAGAGGATGATATTGGGAAACAAGAAACTACACAATGATATCAATAGGATATCTCTCATCTGTCTAACCCAGTGAAATTATCTAGCTTATACAACAAGCTATAACCGGTCTGTCTATGACATTTCATCCCAAGAGCTTCTAAACTGCAACTCATGACGTGGTTTCTGAATGTCAGAAACACATTGTTCTTAATCGTCATTTTGCTCATTATTGATTTTCATTCTTACTCATATTTTAACATGTCTTGGGTCTTCAAAATTATCTACTTCCATTATACTCAGAAAAACAACTTTTATGAACGTATTTACAGTGCTCTTTGAACATATTCCCCTCTCATACCTTGGTAATCCCACCCTCCTTCACCTTTCTCCTTATCTTCATCCCTTTTGTTTCTTAGATGATTTTGCTTAAATGTATTCTATGCACATACATATTATCCATATAAAGTTATGACATAAATAAAAGAAAACATGTAATATTTGTCTTCCTGATGTTGTCTTAATTTGATTCTCTCCAGCTGTATCAAGTTTCCTGAAAACAACATAACTTCATATCTTTTTAATGGCATATATATATATATATATATATATATATATATATATATGTATGTGTGTGTGTACACACATGTGTATACACACACACACACACACACACACACACACACACACACACACACACACACACACAGAGTATGGTTTTATCTGCTACTTTGTTGACAGATACCTGGCCTGGTTCCATAGCTTAGCTACTGTGCACAGAGCCAGAGCTAACATTGGTGCAAATGTGTCTCTGTGATGTGTTGACTTAGAGCCCTTTCAGTAAATAGCCAGAAGTAATATAGCTAGATCATAAGTAGTTTGACTCTTAGAAGTTTGTGTTTTGTTGTTGTTATTCTTGTTTGTGTGTTTATTTGAGAAACTTGCCTACGAATTGTCACAATGGCTAGCCTAGCTTACATTCTCACTAACAGTGTATAAGGGTTTGTTTTCTCTACACTGATACCAGCATATGTTGTTATTTGTTTTCCTAGTGACTCCCACTCTGACTGGGGAGACATGGAATTTTGGTGTCGTTTTGATTTGTATTTTCTAGTAAGTTTGAACATTTTCAGAGGTTGAAAAATATTTTATGATCTGAAATTTTCTTCTGACACCTGGTAACAAAATGCTTGCAAAATACGACTTTCAAAAGACTGTATATTTTCCCCACATAGGGATTCCATTCTTTTGTATTCTTGCTTCGATATTGATTCCTGCTCTAAGATCTTTACTCCTTCATGAAGACCATCAGTGCTTGACTGTAGTGCTTATTACCAACCCAAAGGATATTAAAATTGCCTCAGCTTGCAGCTTTTCATTTTTATTATTAATATAGTGAAATTGACATTTCAGAGGAAACTCTGACAGCTCTTAGACCTACAGAAATGTGCTTTACCACAGTTAAATAAGGGGGAAAAATCAAATTAAGAAGACATTGATCTGCCCTTAAAACAATTTTTGAAACAAGGTCTTGCTCTGAATCCTAAGCAGAATGTGAATTCTAAATCCTTCTGACTCAGCCTCCCAAGTGCTGGAATTACAGCTATACGCCTCCTTGCTTGGCCCTGGTCTATCATTTGTAACTTCTTAAAGTTTCAACGACGATAGTATTTTATGACACAGTTGACTGGGCTGCAGGGAGAAATGGGTATTCATAAAATAACAATGTAAGAATGATATCGTCTTTATTGAAGGCAATTAGGAGCTATCAGTTCATTTATAACTACATATATTCTGATCTAGAAGTTCTCCATCTAGGAATTTCATCCACATGTACATAGGCATTTGTATTGAAAATATGTAAAGTAATTCAGCCCCCTCAGTCTCTAATGCAAATAACTGTCTGCAACCTAGGTAGTGACTAGTCAAGGGGATGGCAGAACTTATAGTAAGTGGATTTTCTTGTACCTAAAACACAAGAGATATTACATGCTAAATGTAATATTCATTGAGCAATATTGTTAAGTACTGACTGTGACAGCAATCTGAAATCTGTCTACTTTAGCAGTCATAAACTGTCTCTGAAAGAATTCTTTAAAACATGGCAGTGGCCTGGTGTGATGGCCCAAGTCATTAATCCCAGCACCTGGGAGGAACAGGCAGGCTAGTCTCTGTGAGTTTGACATCAGTCTACAAGCCAGAATCACACAGTGAGACTCTGTCTTAAAAAAAAAAAAGTAGTTAAGATTATTTAAAAAATTAAAACAACTTTCTCCAAAACCCCCAAACATGAACTGTGAAGAAGAACTGTTTTATGGAAGGATGATGTCGGCAAGAACAGCATTGAGGAGCCTTAAAATGAGCAGTCTCTTGTGGCTTTTAGATGATGGAAATATATTATGTAATCAGAAAGGAAATTAACATGATATGTGACAATGACTTTACACAAGCATATAATAGATAAAAATGTGTAAAATCAACTTTGATTTTTTGTTGGAGTTAATATTTTCCTAATGTTTCCTCTGGATAAAAATGATAGTACATAGTTATTTTATAGTAATGATGAGAAATGAATTTTAGAAGATTAAGAATTGGGTGCAGTCACACTTAAATAATTGTATTGCTTCTATTAGCATCCGCATGTATAGAATATAGTGAGGAGCTAAGTGTGTGAGGCTCCTCTATGAGTGAGTCTCTCTGTGTGTCTGAGTTGCCTCCAAGTGTGAGGCCCCATCTGAGTGCCAGGTCCCCTGTGTGTAAGGTTCCATCTCTGTGTGAGGTCTCCTCTTCTTCTGCCTTTCCTTTTTTGCAGTTTCTCTGTGGCATTGACTAAAACCAGTATGATTTTTTTTATGTGAAAATCTTTATTGGATATTTTGTTTACATTTCAGTTGCCATCCCTTTTCCCCATTTCTCCTCCCTGGAAAACCCCTATCCCATCCCCACTTCTCCTTTTTGCTTTTATACTATTTTTAAAATGTTAATCAAAGGCTTTATGAGTTTGGTAATGCTCAATATCAATCAGAAGTGTAACCCAATACCCAACCTAGTTATATCAACTATCTTTGACTGGCGGGGACATGCAAACAGCCACCTCCATGTCCCCACCCCCTTGTCACCTAGCTCTTCCTCTCCTTCTCCTCCTCTCCATACTCCTCCCACCCTAGCTCCTCCTACATATCACCCTTCCTGTTCAAATAAAACTTTTCTCTTAGAAATACAATTAGAGCATAACTATACCAATTTGTGTCAGTAAGATACGAGAGAGACCTAACACCCAGTCCATCATTTTGTTGACTAAACAGAACCTCTGTCATCCCTCCTAACGGTATGATTTTTAAAATGTATTCAATGAAATGTGAGTACATAGGTGATCGTTGTGTAATAATATTCATATATTAATTTAAACTGCTCTATGCTTTCATAAGTAGAAGCAGATGTAACTGTCTCTGTGAATGTGCCAGCCTTATTTGAGTAAGGATTTCATTAGTTCTTGATTTAGTTTCATCTAGGGCTTTAAAAAAAAAAAAAAGAAATGAAATTGTTCTACATTTGTTGAGGGGAAGTGTCTCTGTGTGGACTTCTTAGAATGTTGGCTCATTTAAGACATTCCTGGTATCATGTCCCAAGGAGCCAGGGCAAGGAAACATCCAGTACTTGGATTGGTAATGCCATTTCAATCCACCCCAAGAGAAATTGTGTTTTCAGATTCTATTAGCCTTGGTCCAATACAATGATGGCCTAGTCTTAAAATTGTTCACCCTGGAACATGTTTTGGGGGGCCATTTTAACTAAGTACCCTTTCAAACATGCAGTTTTGGTGTCTTGTCATGACTGCTTTTCGGCTTTCAGTGAGTGGGCTTCAGTGAATGGCTAGATGCCTCCTTCAGTGAAAAACTGGAAGAGTGATGGCAGCGGGGAGAGAAGGCAGTGGACCACCTCCTTGCTGGCTTCTCTTCTCTCTGTTGCCTTCCATTCTTGTGTTGAGTCTACACCATGAGGAACTTGATAACTTGATTGTGGTGCCTAAGGAACAATGTGCTACTTTGGCAAGACACGGAGAAGGGAGTGATGATGATGGACTTGCATATTCAGAAAGAATTCTGCAAGGTCTTCCTACAGGATACCATTTCATTTATATATGTATATAATACATATATATATACATGTTATATATGTGTGTTTGTGTGTATGTGTATATGTGTGTGTGTGTGTGTGTGTGTGTGTGTGTGTGTGTATTTCAAGGCATATATAGTCCACATATTTTATATATGTATTCCAAGGTAAAATAAACACCAGGGACTTTTATACAAATAAAACAGTCTGGAAGGAGGCATGATAATTAGAGCAATTCCAATGAAATTAAATTGACACTGCAGCTTCACACTCAGCTCAGTATTCATACCATTTTTATACTTGATGCTATTGTTTTAGTAAAGGAATCGAATTATAATATTCACAAACATTAGATTAGAATTAGAAAGTTCACTTCTCTAATTGGAAACCTGACCCAGAAGTACTAAGAAAAGGCATATTTGACTTATTTTGCTTTGTGTGTGTTGGAGGGATGGATGGAAGGAGGGAGAGAGACACAGAAAGAGACAGAGAGAGAGACAGACAGACAGAAAGAGACAACAAGACAGAGAGGAAAAGGAAGAGGAGGAGGAGGAAGAGGAGGAAACCTCTCTGTATACATCCACATGCACAATCCCTGCATCATAGCTGACTCACCTTTGCCTCAGTCACCACTTGTTCTTGTATTTTCCTTATTCTGTAAGGCAAGTGAAATGTAGGCAGGGAATGTGTGTTTCTCTCTGTATCTAACATAGACTCTCTTAGTGAACCTGGCGCATTGTTGATACACATTTAATATTTATTTGATTGGATTTAAGTATGAGTTATGTTTTTATTATTCTATTCTGAATAAAGGAATTAGCTAGGTGTGAAATATAAATAGTCTATAGTACAAATATCTCAGGGTCCTGTTTTAAGTATCATGATCCAGAAAGATTGTGTGGTTAGTGCTTGGGGTTTATGGGCAGAGGTTACTCTTTCTACCTGCCAAAGTTTGGAGATGATGGGGGCAAAGGTGTGTGTGTGTGTGTGTGTATGTGTGTGGTTGTGTATGTGTGTGTGTTTGGGTGTGTGTGTGTGGTTGTGTATGTGTGTGTGTTTGGGTGTGTGTGTGTGGTTGTGTATGTGGTTGTGTATGTGTGTGTGGTTGTGTATGTGTGTGTGTGGTTGTGTATGTGTGTTTACTAAGAAGTGGGACAGAGTAATGTCCCTGTTTATTTATGGGTAACTTTCCATTTCCAAGTTTATCTATGTTTTTCTCATGATCATATTTGATTTTTAACACAACATGAGAATTTTTTTCTTGTAGTTTACAGTTAAGTAAACTAAATTTTTGAGCATCAGCTAAGTGATTTTTCTGAGTTTCTCTACTTAGTAAGGGATGGAACCAAGGCTGGCTTTCTCTTGTAACTAACTCGTATTCTCACAAAAAGGGAATGGCATTTCCCAATGATGTTTGAACCTTGTCCAAGCTCCACCCTGTCCCCCTCTTCTCACTTTTGCCAGCACTCTCCCTTAACAGGAAGTTGCCTCTCGTGGGTGTTTCAAGTGACCCAGTGACTCGGGCCTTCCAGTTCTGTGTTCTCTGCTCAGACTCTTATCCACCTGGGCTCACTTGTCATTTTACCTGTTAGGAAAGAATGGCCCATGGTGAGACTGAGAGGAGCAGTCTATTAGATGGCTTGGTCCAGTCTGCCCTCAGTTCTCTAAGACTGCTCCGGAAGCTTCCTGTCTCTTGGTTGCTGACTGTTGCTTAGTGCCCTGGGCTGAAGGAGGCCATGCTGTGCCAAGTGATTACATCGACATGCCAGTTGGCACAGAGAAGCCATGCTGTGCGTATTTATTTGTAGGCATGTCGTTTGACAACAATAAGATTTAGTATTTGGCTTGCATGTAGAGAAGAACCAGAATGAAGGATGTTTACCCCAGGGGGCATTCATACAATAATGAATGGAGATATGGTTCCTCTTCATACAGGGCAAGTGTTTGGGGTACAGGCATGGATCCACTTCCAATCCTGCTCTAAGGAGCTCACGTGCCTAAAATTTTACTATTGACAGTGGAGCAAGGTACCAAGGAGTTTTGTCAATCATTCCAGATTTCTTGTTGCCCATTCTGTTTTAGAGAATTATAGTTCATTGGGCTGAAGGCAGGTGTTTCTATGTTATAAATAAATACACATGATTTATGTGTATTTATTGTGTGTTTATGTGTGGGTGTATGTGTGTGTGTGTAAGATTATATTCATTTAAACTCATGTTACAACTTCTCTAAAACAGAGATACAATTTCCTCACTGTAGAAAGATCTATGCAGTAAATGGTATTCTGCTCTACAAACTGCCTATCTGTTATCTTCAGTCTTTAAAATAACCTTGCAGCAGGGTGCAGCTATTTTCCTTAAATGGTGGAGAAAGTACAAGAAAGCATATTTTCATTCTGTCTCCTGAGAAGAACCAGCCAATGCCTCTCTCTGTTCCTGGACACAGTTTAAGACTTTCTTAACACTCACAGTGGCAGAACTTGAATTCCAACCCCAGTCCTAGGTTTCAAGACCCACACTTCCTGTATGCGTGCAACACTACATAGCTGAGCTAAACATAAACCCTAGTTTTACCAAACGTAAGATTCATTTCAAATCCACAGTTTGTCTTAACCTGATCTGCTATCTGTGGCACAGAACTGTGGACAGAAATTTCTCTATAAATAAAAGAAAAAAAGATTCCTACAAAAATTTTGAGAAAATTCTCTTTAAAAAATTAACTAGCTAAATGCAGACAAGAAATATGAAGGAAAAGTATGCACGGTGTTGATGTGAAAATGCAAAAAGAAAATTTTGGATTTAGAGTCTCTAATATGTTGGCTTTGGTCTTGTGTGCTGTGTAGTCAGATGCTGAGGCTGTATGCCCCAAGATCAGGTTCCAGTCTGGACATGGGCATTGTATTGACCAATGTGCTGTAAAAAATGTTCCCCAATAATCTCTGATTTATTAATAAAAGGCCTGTGACTGGGCAGGAGGGAGAGGAAGGGAGGACTTAAGATCCAATAGAAGGTAGAGACCAAGAGGGCAAGGAGGTCACCATTAGGTGATATGGACCAGAAGCACATGGCTAAGAGAAGTTCACCCTGAGGGCAGACAACTACAGCAGAAGCTTCCCAGGAGACACTAATTGGACAAGTAACAGGGCATTTTGTATGGGTTTTAACTGCATGGAAGGATTATATAGCTCAGAACCTACCCAGCATAGTGCCATGAGCTTATTAACAAGTCACAGTGTTTCTGTGACATTTTCTTGGAGCAAAGCAGGCAAGAATGGGGCAGAAACCCTCCATAAAACTGCTCCAGTGCCAATAGCTTGCTGAATTAAAGTTCAGAGTTTTAGAGAAAGAGACTGCTCCAAGTATTCAAGTCATGTTTGATCTTGTAGCAGTTAGATAGAATTAGACGGTCCACCCACCCATTCCAGACGTGATTGGGAGGTAGGGTCTCAGTACTTGTCCTGGTGGAGATTTCAGAGCTGAACATCTTAGTCTTCTATGGGAGCTGGGATGCACTTGGCTGGTGGAGTAGGCACAAGCTGTTTTAGTTTGCTTCAAAGGAGAACTCAGCACTCGCTGTGTTGACATGGAGCACAAAGCTGACAGCACAGCAGCTTAGACGTTTGAGCTTAAAGAGGTAGTGGGGGAATATTCAGCAACCATAAATTAAAAGCAAAGAATGGGGTGTATAGTCTAATGTTCTTGGTGGATGTTGCATATGAGAAGGACGTTAGTGTTAGGATTCAAGCCTGTCAAAGCTGAACCACATGGATTCTCCAATCAGCAGCTTGTCAGGAGCAGAGCTTGGGCAGCAAGCTGGAGGCATGCTGGCTAGTGCAGGCAGGGTGACATTTTTCCTACTGTATCATTTTTATTCAGAGCACACACGAACCAAATGATTCTCAGCAGGGAAAGATGCAGATTATTTCTTGTATATTCCAGCCATTTGGGGGAGATGAAATATGGCCCTTGGAAACCTTTCTGCAAGGAGTGCTTTTGTAAAAAAGAAGAAAGTGGGCACTTTTTTAGTCTATAGAAACCAGAAATGTTTTTCAGAGAGGGAGAGGGAGGGGGAGAGAGAGAGGGAAGGAGAGGGGGAGTGGAGGGGGAGAGGGAAAGAGAGAGGGAGAGGGAGAGGGAGAGGGAGGGAGAGGGAGAGGGAGAGAGAGAGAGAGAGAGAGAGAGAGAGAGAGAGAGAGAGAGAGAACATGCATGCACTACAAAGGCTCAAAGTTTATTTTTTCTAATTCAAAGCTAGAATATATTTTCATGTCTATATCAGCCTGGGGGATGGAGTTAAGTAGGAAAATGTAGAGTGAGCAGGACGTGATGCCAGTGAGAGTGACAATGTAGATAGCAGGGTTCAGAATAAAGAACCCCCCTCCATGCTCTTTCCATCCACTGAACAAAAATCCACTTCTGAAACGGTCTATAGATTTCTCAGGCGATTATTTTTCTCCCTAGAGTCCATCTCATTAGCTATTCCCAAGAGTTAGGTAGAAACCATTGCCTAGTGGCTGGAGGCCCAATTATGCCAAGTTGCTAAATTCTGTTTCTTTACTTTTGCGGAAAAAAATTCCAGCTGGAGATGGTTTTCTGATTAAGGATCTAGCAAATTAAAGCCCAGCTCTAGCCCATATTCCCATATCTTTTGGAAATGGCAAGACTGTATAGGTTTAGAGTAATTAAGCTCAAATTTCTTATAGTATAAAGAAAATAAACAAGAAAAATTAAAAGGCTTGCTATGGAGAGCAACTGGAGTGGGCTTACTATCCAGGCCTCTCTGCTTGCTCATTCCCGGATGGGTTGGAGGGTCATCAACCTGCAATTATACCATGCCCAAAGTTACCAATGACATCTTCGAGGTAGATAAAGATGTTGACTTTGATGCAAAGGCCTCACAGATGTCAGCAGGAAATGCTCAGGGGAAACTGGACAAGAACATCTAATAGGGACCCAGAAAAGGCCAGCCACACTCTGGTTTTGTGAGTACCTCCATGCCATGCACCCTAGCTGTGACCCCATTGCCCAGGTCCTGATGAATTCCTACCTCTCTCTGCTAGGAACATGTTCTTTTCTGCCTGTTTCTTCTTTGATGTCTATCTAAAATGTCACTTGTTATCTCTCTTTTATGTATACTCAGGAAGAACAAGGGAATATATATATATATCCCTCATCTAGGATTTGAAGATAGTTCTTGCCCTATTTTAGGTACTATTATTTTTTAAAATATCTGCCTATAGACTCTCTCAGAATGCAGACCCATTCTTATCTGCATATCCTCAGGTCCTAGACTGCATTTAACACCTACGAGAGACTTAGTAAACAATTGCTCATTTGAGGCCATGCTTGAAACTGTCCTCAGCTAGAGAGGAGGTGAGCTTAGCATTTGTTCCTGCTGGATGAATGAGTCAGTCTTTGACCTGTGAGATGGAGGCTTTTGAAGATGCACAGGGTTATTATTTTATCCCTTTTATCTGTGATTCTTATCTATAAGACTTAGGTCCAAATGAAAATGGAACCAACATTTGATTCAGTTTCTGGGCCAAAGAGCCAAAGAGCTAAAGAGAATGTTTCTGCCTCCAGTTCTAGTGAAGGGAATATTCAGATTTATCTTCTTAATTAACACATTGCATATATATATGCATATAATATTATATATATATCTTATTTTATAGTACCTAACACCCCCCTCTCCCCGTATCTTTCGTTCATTTCCCTGTTCTTTTTTCTCTTATCTGTTCCCCTCTTCTCCTGCCCTCTCCTCTCCTTTCTCTTCTCAAAATGATCATTAATTTTCAGAAATTCACCTATGTATTATCTTCTCCTAGACAAAATGGAATCGGTATGCCAAAAGTTGTATAGAGTTGCTCTGAGGTTGAACAACACACTTGAGTGTAGACACCCCTATCATCTTAGAATCTTGCTTTCCTTGTAGCACCCTCAGAATAACTAGGGCCAGTTTAGGGTTTTTCCTGTGAGTTTGCAATGTGAGTTCTCTTTTTAAAATGCAGTCTATATAACCTTAGTGATTGCATCATAATCTCGGAAGAGAGTAGAATACGCAGGACCTTGGCAATTTTCCCAGAGATCCGTCTATATTTCTTGTAATAAGAGGTTGTCTGGTTCAATTTGAACTCTGAAGAAAGCAGTTCATACTCTTCCACATCAGGGTAAGGCTTTGGTACGCACCTGTAATTTTCCTCTGATATCCTGAGTATCCAAATGGAGTCATAGTTACATCAGTTAACCTCCCAAACTCCTTGTCCTTCCCTATAGTTCTCTGCCTTAAATACCTAATATGACTACAGAATTCCATGCATTTCTGAGATCACCTTGACTTCGGTGGAGGGTAGATCCAGAGCATTCATAAACTGCTTACTGTGTGAGTTGCAGAAAACAGTTCAGCATCTTCTGTGTTCTTCCTCCTCCACCTCAGCTTCTCATCCTTTTGCTCTCCTTGCAAAAGATCTCTGCTAAAATCTTACCATCGAACGGCTGGTGAACTAGCACCACCAACATCTCTCAAGAGGTTATTTGAAATGAGGAAACATTGATAACCCTTCAGGCTGTCCCGTCAGTGGTCTAACAAGTGCCTCTGGTGAATTGTATTCAGGGTTGAAAGAATTAGTACTATCTGAATGTGCTTTAAGATAAGACATCTACGAGTGACCTTAAATAGTCCAGTAACATCAGGGTCACAGGAGGTGCTGCTGAATGGCCCAGTGGAGAATGGCTCTGCATTTTGTCACTCATGGTTCTCTCTAGGTAGCCATAAGGCAAGTGCTTCTTTCTGCGGCTCTTTTCATAAAACTACATGCTCAGCACTCCCACCGTGCCAGCCCCTTTCTCCTGAGGCTGAGCAGAGAAGATATCTTCTACTATCAAGGTTCTTCCGATGACTTTTTGAAATCGCTTTGAAATCTCCCAATACTTCTTGCTCGTTCTTCTTTAAAAATAAAACGATAACCTAGAAATCAGTTTATGAATTTACCAGTTTCTGATACTACATTACACCATTTGACACACACACACACACACACACACACACACACACACCCCTAAATTCTTGATTTCCTTTGGATTTAACTAGACTACATTATATTTATTTGTGGTGAACTCACATACGCATTCAAAAAATATCTTTCTATTTTATTCTTTAAGAGATGAACAATAAACTCTTTAAATCTCTCTTTCACATACTTGTCATTTAGATACTGGAGGAACATCTTTATGTCCTGTCTTATAAACCTTGTATATCTGTTCAATGGTCTACTCTCTCTCACAGTTTTAAAATTTTAAGTGAAGTTTATAGGATCTAGCTTATTGCTCTAAGAAACACTGATGGGCATTGAGCACAAAATAAACCAACAACCATGAGCAAGCCATAGGGGAAGGCACATGGTAACAACAGAAAACATCCCACCATAAAGAGGGCACATGTGATGCATCATCAGACTTACCAAGATGAAAAATAATTTTATTATTTAATGAACAGTCACATATCAGGTATCAGGTTAGCTATTTCTAGCCATTCTCAAACTCTATCTGTACATGTGTGTGTTATACTATTTTACAAACAGTTCATTTATTGTATTTTATGTTTGATGCTTTTTTTTTCCTTTTCTTTTTTTAGTTTACTCCAGGAATTCCTCTAGGAATTCTTAAAGCAATAAAATTCTGGAAGTCTGTGCCTCAGAGGCTGCATGTGTCCCCAGGTATTGACGTTCATAAATACTAGAACTAATAACTTGAGAGTGAGCACGGAGCTGGTGTGGGAGACAGTGCTAGACCTGAAGCTACCACCCAATGATGAGTGCAAATGTGCACAGATGCTAACGTCATAAATGCAAGACTCATAAATGCTTACTTTTCCTTTGCAGTTATTGGTCACAAGGCTTTAGAAATAATGGAAGTAAAGAAACTCCTTTAAAGTTAAGACATTTTTGGTGTGCCACTTTTTTATTAGCTATATATATATATATATATATATATATATATATATATATATTAGTGTATAATATTTTATTGGATTCAAGTATTCAAACACAAACTTATCATGAACATTTGCTCCACTGGAACAGAAAACAAGGATGACTATAAAATATAGTACATTTTCAATATGTTAATTTTCCAACTGTATGTATTATATTTAAAATGCATAGTTTTTCTGAAGGCTTAATAATGTTATAATTAAAGACAATCACCAAGAAGCTAAAATCATCAATCATCATACTACTTCCAGATAAATCATATTTTGGTATGCATTTTTTTTCATTTAAAAAATTAAACACAAATATAAATATAGATATAATATATATTCTGTCTCTCATGTATCGCCACATGGTTAGATATTTTTTACTGCTAATTATTTAAAATTTGTATTTGTTCAATTTTTGAGTATTTCCCATGTTTCACCCTCTCTCATCCCCTTTCTGTGTCACCGGAGTTATTTCCCTCCTCTTTTCATGTCTTACTTTACTTACATGTAATACCTAGTGTAATTAGTGTTGCATGCGTGAAAATGGATGGCAATAATGTTCCTTGCATGTAATGAATGGGAGCTTTGATTTTGTTTTGGGGGCTTTGTTTCATTTTGTTTTCTCAGCAGAGCCTTCTTTTCCTTTAGTTAGTGCATTTTTTTCTGCTCTATTCTCCCACAGTGTCCCCCGAGCCTATGTGTGTGTGATATAGATGTCCAGCTTAGGGCTGAACACTCCATAGTCAATTATTAGTGCTTTGGCTAGTAATGGGTCTTTGCAATAAATGTCATATGCAGCAATAAAAAGAGTCTCCAGTGAAGGTCAAGAACAACACTAATTTATAGATATAGGTGTGAATATTTTGAAGGCAGTTTAATAATAGGTAGAGTCAACAAAATAGAAATAGTAGGTTCTTCTCTTGGGTCTCTGAACTCTCTAGTCATGGGATCATGATAAGGTTTCTAGTACCATGGGATCCCTCCTGTGGCACAGTCTTCAAATCCAATCAGAAACTCGTTGGTTATGCCCATGATAATTATACCACTATTACACTTGTGGGTACATCTTACCTAAGAAGTTGATAGGTTGGCATTGCAGTTTACAAAGTTTACAGATAGGTAAGAATATGGATGGCTTTTCTCCCAGCAGTCTTTATTTTATTCTTGCACATTCATGTACAATTCATTTTACCGTCTCTTTATGCACATATTTTTTTGACTTTTCTTTGTAATTATGCTTGCACATAACATTGACCATTTGCATAATTTCCTTATGTTGTAATTCTTTAGATTGGGACTGATGGTTGCAGCTGTTGACAAGCTTTTAAATGGGTAGGATGTTTGGTTTGTCTTTAATTTAACTCGTATTTGCCTCATGGTTCTCCAGTGGAATGTAAAGTAGGGAAACATGGAAGTGAGGAGGCGATGGAGCTGGCTCACCTTCAAACAGGGTCAGCTTTACTGTACCTCCTGGGCCAGGCACAGGGAGGACTTTCTGGAGTGCTGCTGCCTAGGGGCGGGTGGGGGACAGCTCTTCAGAGCGCTGCAGCCAAAAGGTACAAGGCCAGTTCTGTACAACCCCTGGACATCTATGTCGTTCCTCAAGTTTGCCCCCACCAGAGACATCCCCATGTTCTCTAGTGGTGATATGAGCCATGGACATCAACATGCACCCCTGCCACTGCATAGCCATGGATCCAAACAAGGGCCTCAGTGGCAGCTCAGGCTGGGACCTCACCATGGCTCTAGGTGGTGGGGCTGGCCACTCACAACAGGCTACTCCTCTTCACTCTTGAGTTCCATTTCTCTTCATAATGCCCAAGCTGCTCCTCTTTCCTATCTCTCCCTCTGTCCACTGTGTACTTGCACATTGTAGTGGCTCCTGCGTCAGGCTGGCCACGCAGCTGGCAGGCTCCTGGGTGACTGCCTCTGTCTATGCCGCATGTCATGGCGGCAAGCGGGTGTCTTCGGCCTGTCTGTGCCATGCACACAGGTCTGTGGGTGGCATGGCCGTCTGCAGGTTTCTGTCTTCATCCTCCCTTGCTGAACAGTGGTAGGTGGCGGCTATGTGTGCCTGGAGGGAAGGTCTGCGAGGGTCTTCACCTACCTGCACCGAATGGCACGTGGTGGAACACAGGTCTCTATTTGTCTTCCTCTTCCCACGCTGTGCTGCCTGCACTTGATTTGACTTGATTTGATTTGATTTGAGGTGTCCTAGGTACAAAACAGCTCTGACCACCAAGCCAGGCATCAAGCTAGGATGCACAAAGGATTGCCATTTGCTTTTCTCCTGACTGACATAAGAACAACACTACCAGCAAGGTGTCTCTTTGACCATTGTCAGGATGTGCTTAGTATTTTTTTTAACCACGAAGTGAGGTAGGATTTTATCAAAGTCTTTACAGCAACCATTGAGGTGACCATGTGATTTCTACCCTTGATTCTCTTCATGTTGCTGTATTATTTATTTCAACACATTAAACCATTGTTGTATCTTTGGAATTAGAACATAGTCTGATCTTTTCAATGAGTTTTAAAATAAAATGTTAAGTATTTTACTGAGGATCATTTTTTTGTTTGCTATAGTTTTCTTAAGGCCATGATATATATATATATATATATATATATATATATATATATATAATTTTGTTACCTATTTGCCTTTTCTGTCTTTTATTTTTAAAGTAGTTTGCTCACCACTGTGGACTGTCCCATTAGCACTTGCTGCACATGCAGCGAGTTCCAGTGTATTGTGTTTTCAGTTTTATTTGATTCTATTTATTTTATAGGCCCCATTTACTTTTCAAATTATCTATTGTTTGATCGGAAATAAATTGTTTAATCTCCATGCACTTGTATAACCCTCTAGTTTCTTGTATTTATTTTTATGTATGGTTTCGGTCTCCTATGAGATTCGAGATCCAGTAAGATTTGCACTTGGTAAAACTTCCTTTATGACCTAAACCGTGCGTTGTTTTAGAAAAAGTTACTAGTGATGATAAAAGTGTAGGTTCTGTAATCACCAAATAGAATGTTCTGAAGCTTCTGTGCTCAGTACCCTTTGTGTCACGGTGACAAAATATCTCAAATATTTAAGTTAGGGGAACAGATGTTTGTTCTGGGTCATGATTTAAAGGACATTCAGGTCCATTACGGCGAAGAAGTGGAAGCGGCATGGCCAGTTCAGTCTTTGTCAGCAGCAATGCAAAGTGACAGGCCACATTGTGGCAGCCAGGAAGCCAGGAATAAGGCCAGAAGCTAGGCTGCATCCTAACCTCTAAAGGCTGCCCTCGGTGATCCACCTCAACCAGCCAGGCCTTGTCTCCTAAAGGTTCTACAGCTTCGCAAACAGTGCTGACAGCTGGGGACCAAGTAACCTTTCACACGGGAGCCCGTGGGGGATGCTTCACATTCGAAGCTTGACATGTGTGTATTAAAGTCCACATCTTCTATATTATAATTAGTTTTAAAAAATATTTTTCTGTCTGCAAATTTTACCTCTAGGCAAGAGTCACCCATTATTATCTCAGTAGCACCCAATCCCTTTGATTTTCTATGGAGTCAGTTCTGAATGGCGTAGTTTTTCACAAGCCAGCGCATATCCATTTACAGCCAATATCAACCCATTCAGCAGTATGTAAGCTTTTCTGTCTCACACCTTAGGCTTGTAGCTGTCCTGTTGGATACAAGTATAGATGTTCCTATTGGTTTCTGGATTCTACTTGTTTGGGATATCATTATCTATCCTCCTACTTTCAGTGGGTGTATAGCTCGGCCAGTGAGGTGAGTTTTGCAAGCAGCAAGTGGTTGGTACTGTTTTCCTCAATAGGCCAGTCTGCAGCTTTTACTTGAGGAGCTGAGGCTGCTGACACTGCACGCTGTTCTTGTGACATTTGTGCTCCTCCCTGCCATTGTGTTGATTTCCTTCTGCTTGTTGGGAACATTCTGTGTTTGTTCCTTTCCCTCGTGTTCGTGTTAGACATTGGATTATTGACTAAATCACGTTTGACTCGTCCCTAATTCTCTTTCACATACCTACACTCCTCCTGGTGCAATTTCTTCCTCTTTCTTGATGGTTTTTAGAATCTGTTTCTCCTCAGTAGAAGATTCCTTTAAGTATTTTCTGCTTGCTCAGGGGTCGTGAATCGCATTTACTTGAGCTTGTTTTGGATTTGCGACTGCGATCTCCTGTATAGTAAACCAGATTGACAACCATTTCCTTTTGGAGTCAGAAATACTTTCAGACCATCGGAGCTCCTAGACTGAAGTCTGTTGTTCCAGTTGGTGTGCTGTGTAAGTGACTTGGAACTTTCCGTTTATAATTATGAATATTAGTATTTTGTTACTTCATTATATCTTGTTTTCTTGCATCTCTCAATATGCAAATATAAACAATACATACATGCATACACACATATACATGCATACAGACACATATACACTCACCCACACATACATACACAGAAATACACACATATACTCACTTATACACACAAATATAGACACATACATACACACACATAGGTACAGACACACAAACACACATATGCACACATATACACATACACATATATACTCACACATATATATTCTCACATATACACACATGTACACATATACACATACACATATACACTCACACATAGGCATATGTGTACACTCACATATACATACACATAGATATACATATGCATACATAGAAACACACACAAACATACAAACATATGCACACCTTGTTTTTATATGCTGAGATTTTATCTTTGGGGGATATAATTCTTGTACAGTTTTATGTGAGAGTATCCTTAGTGAGCAACCATCTTTTGAATATTTAATCCTCAGTATTGCTTAGAAAGGAGAAAATAAACCACAGTAATAACAGCACAAAACAGAGACTAAAATTCAGTAAAACAAAAATTAAAGATAGCTAACTCACAAAAGAATGAAGAAGTATAAAACATAGAATATAAAAGTTAAAAATCAACAAGATTGCAGTCAACAATAATAATAAAACTTAAAATGTCAGGGAGAAAATTAAATAAGACAGAAGGAGTAAGAATGAGAAAAAGTAGAATGTTAAAAACCAAATCAAGAAGCAGGAAAATAAAACCCAATAAAAGGGAAATGCTATTTAAAAAGAAAAGTAGGAGAAGAACTTCCTAGATGTTGTACTTGAACTTGAGAAGATTCTCCCAGGCTCCTCCAGTGCTAGACCCTCCCAGGTGTTGGGTAGCAGGCTCTGGCTGAAGCCTGTTTTAATTCCTCTAGGACCCACCAACTTGAATGGTGCTCAATGTGGGCTGATTCTTACCCTAGTTTTCCTAATAGGATGGTTAGGGGTATGCTGTTCATGGCTGTGTTCACATCTGAGAGATCTGGGTCTCTTTCTCTCTCTCTCTCTCTCTCTCTCTCTCTCTCTCTCTCTCTCTCTCTCTCTCTCTGATTTAACACAAGAACCACAGCTAGCCTTTGAAAGGCGTGTTAGTATGTAGGCTGAGCAGGTACTCACTCATTACAGAGGGCCACAGTTCATGCACAGCTTTGTGTATCAAATATCCATGGTAGAGCATATCACCCAAAGCCTGAGAAATTGGGGGATCCAAATAAAACTTTGAAATTTTGGGTTAAGGAGTATTATGGGATTGAAGGTATAGGCCCATCTTTGTCCCTGTACTCTTAGCCATGACCTCTGTACTAAACCATGTGACTGGTTTTACTCCTCACCTGCTACCACTGGCCTCTCCATAGCCAGTGATCTCTGTTGCTTACAGTTTTCCCCAATTTGTGTCAGATTTCCCTACTTCATGGCTGCATGACTGATTTTGATAAGCAGAAAGTCATGGCCACTGTGACAGGGTACCTTATGATTTTTCTATGCTTTCAGAACCTTAAAGTAGTTCAGTCCCTGACAACAGGCCCCTCTTGAGATGGCTCTCTATGACACTCAGGGATGGTAAGTGACAGAATGGATTTCTTTTCTAAATTGATCTTGGGATGTGTGTGTGTGTGTGTGTGTGTGTGTGTGTGTGTGTGTGTGTGTTGGCTGAGGAAAAATTTCAAATCAAATTTTATATTTATCACTTCTAAGTTCCATGGTTTCTCCTGTAGCTATATCTGCCTGTATGTTACCATCACTGAAGCTGCTTGTACTTTCTGGCTTACCTTGTAGCCTATAGGATCTGTTCCCTGTCCACCTCCCCAGAACACCTGATTTGGAGAGGTTGAGTGCTTGATGCTTCCCTCCGAATTTTCATTCTGCTTCCCTAAGCCTTTTAGCTTTCTTTTTTTTTTTCTTTCTTTCTTTTTTTTTTTGGATATTTTATTTACATTTCAGATGCCATCCCCTTTCCCCATTTCCCCTCCCTAGAAAACCCCTATCCCATGCCCCCTTTTCCTTTTTGCTTTTATACAATTTTTAAAAAATGTTAATCAAAGGCTTTATAAGTTTGGTAATGCTCAATCAGAAGTGTAACCCAATACCCAACCTAGATATATCAATTATCTTTGACTGGTGGAGACACGTGAACATCTGCCTCCATGTCCTCCTCCGTCTCTTTCTCTCTCTCATCACCTAGTTTCTCCTCTCCTTCTTCTCCTCCTCTCCTTACTCCTTCTCTTCCTCTCAGTACTCCTCCCACCTTAGCTCCTCCTACATATCACCCTTCCTGTTAAAATAAAACTTTTCTATCAAAATACAATTAGAGCATAAATTATATCACCACTTGCTGGCTTCTCCTGTCTCTTGTTCCCTCGTCTCCTCACAATATAGCTTTTCCATTGTTGTCCAATCTTCTCACTCACAAAGCCCTCAAAGGAGACTCCTGTTCCACTATCTGACCTGCCACATTCTCCAGATGACTTAATTTTAATCTTGATGTAGAAACACAAATGAGCAGAACACTCATACACCATATATTTTCAAAAATAAGACTTTAAAGAATACTGTTTTAACTTTGATTTTAGTGAACATTGACCTTTAAGGAGAAAATTTTTATAATGCAACTAGAGAGTAAGAAGCACGAAGAAATGAATGTTTAGAAAACATAATTAAGAATAAGGATATGCAGAGTGACTTGTTGGATGTGCATTTTCATCTCCATAATCCCTGAGAGAAAGGCTGTATGTTTGGAAGAGATGAAAACCATTATTTCCATCAACAAACAATGGGGACTAACAGGAAATGACAAAATGTCAGCGCGTTTCCTGACACTGTGAGTTATCCAGTACATAACGCATCTATTATTTCAAGGTTGATTATGCTTGCCATTGAAAATTGGATAATCTAGATTGTTCCTTCATTTGATGACCTTATGATCGTTATAAGGTTATAAATTATGGTTTAGAATGTTATTCATAATTGTTGAGAAAAAGTTAGCATTTTATAGGGAGCATAGACATGTCATCTTATTGATTGAAGAATCCATGAGTGGATTAGTATCCACAGGTTACGTCTGTAGCTTTTTCATTAGTGTGCTTGTGGTGACTCTTCCACAACCTTAGAGGATTTCTCAGATCAAGGAAGTTGGTCATACCTGCTTTGTCTTTGAACATGTTATGATTATCTGCAAATATTGGTAAATTTCAAAAAAAAAAAAAAAGACATGTTGAATATCTACAAAAAGGTCTTTTTCCTGATTAATTTGTCACTATGTGTATCCCAAAGCCAAATATGGCCATCTGCACAGATCGGAAGTGAAGTGGGACTTGCATGGTTTTTCCCTTCAGCCTTTGAGTTATATTTGTACAACAGTTTATTACCACACTGTTGCAAACTATTAGAGAAGCAAGTAACTGAGCTATGGTTTAGAGGATTCTGTTACTTCTTCCATTATATAATAAAGGCCCCCACACCCAAATACCCTAAGTATGAGAAAATACTTCATATCAGCTGATGTGGCTTGAAACATACACACACACACACACACACACACACACACACACACACACCTTTCTCTCTTTTGAGAAGTTTTTTAGGAAAGAAATCATGCAAAAAATCTTCAAGGAATAGTTGACTTGAACAGGCTTTCTACTGGTCAGCATTTTTTCTTTGTTTGCTCTGAAGTCTGAATGAATAAAACAAATCAAAATGTGTAAGTTCAGCAAAAAAAAAGAAAGAAAGAAAGAAAAGAAAGAAAGAAAAATAGAGAAAGCAGCAAACAAGAATGCCTCCATCTTCCCTACACAGCAAATGAGCAAGGAAAGGTCACCATATTGTGTTTTCAGAATTATTTGTCTATCTCACAGTTTGTGATTCCAAAGTATTTTATCAGCATTAATTAGTTTTTCCCTTTAAAAAAATCTGGAAACATTTTACTTAAAACAGTTACGCCAACTTAAGTCTTCAAGTAAATTTTGGGCATTTTGTGGTGTATTTCTTGGAGGATAGGGTGAAAGAAAAACATGTCTATTTACTTGGTTTTCATTTAAAAGCTCACAGATAATTAGCTTTACTTTTCCTCTATCCCCCTGTTTTGAAACGAATATGTGTTCTGCTTAGAATATGTATAAAACATAAAATAAGCAAGAGAAGAAACAAATTGTCCTTTTAATATTACATTTAGGCATAACCAGTGGGGTCTTGTTCTTCATATTCTGTGTATTTGGTGAGCTTTAAATACCCCTCCACGATTCGTTTTTATTATATATTGAACATTTTTTTTTGAAACATTTCACCAAATAGATCAAAGATAATATAATGGGCCTCCTTGTTTGGTCTATTTGTGTCTTGGGGGTAGAAAACATATGGAGGGCAAGCTGGCCCGATCTAGAGCTTATTATACAGACAGCCGAGGTTATCTGTGAACTTCTGACCGCCCCACCGCCACTTCTCAAATGCTAGAATTAGAAGAGTGCCTCATGACTCCTGGTTTTTATGTGTTTCTGGGGATCAAACCCAGCTCTAGATGATCCCTAAGTAATTATCCTATTTACATCTGCAGCCTTAAGTATTCTTTTTAGTAATTAATTTCACATTTAGTGTGTGTGTGTGTATGTGTGTGTATGTGTGTGTATGTGTGTGTATGTGTGTGTGTGTGTGTGTGTGTGTGTGTGTGTGTGTGTTCTCATGCCCTCAGATGTTCATGTAGAGGTCAGAGAACAACTTGTAGGTGTCAGTTGCCTTCTGCCATGTGGGTTTGGGGATGGAACTCAGGTGGTGCATGTCTTTATTCACTGATCCATCTCACCAGGCCTCATTTACTTAGTTTTAATAATAAAAAAAAAATTCTATCAAATAAGAAGTCATACAAGCCAAACAGCGTTTTACAGTTCCAGTTGCATTCACTGCAGACCATGACTTAGTATAATAAAGTAAAACTGATGACTCTATTGCTCAAATTATTCATTTACTCACAAAAGTTAGACAAAGAAAATTATAAGTTGAAGATTTGTGTTAACGCTTTGATTCAACTGGGCATCTTTATATCCAAAACGCTACAGGTCCTTGTCCCCAACTGGTTTTTGATGTGGGCTTAATGTTAATGTGGGCTAGCACACAGTGGGGAGAAAAAAAAGAGGATCATCATGAATCAGTGGGAGATGGATGGATGCAGGAGCTGTAGCAGAGAAAGCCAACCAGCCATGTGAAAATTTCTCCGATTGGGCCTAGGATAGCAGGGGAAGGTTTATGAGTGCCCAGACTTTGAGGTAGCCAAGGCATTTTAAAATTAACTGGCGTGCGTGTGTGTGTGTGTGTGTGTGTGTGTGTGTGTCCTCCGTCAGTGAATCCAGATAGCTCCTGGAGTGTGTGTGAACATGTGCATTTCTTCTGGAGCCAAAATGCTGTATCCCAAACTCACCGCTACAAATATAGATGAATTGCAAAGGTGAGCAATGAAAAAATCTGGTAAAATATTTAAAAAAGAGTCAAACACAAAAAAGCCAGATAGGTTACCCCGGGCTAACTGGAGCACATGGTATCCAGTTAATTTAAGCACAATTTAAAAATATAGCCATTAGTCGACTTCTGGTTGGTTTGTTTTCATAACAAGGCACTGGCTTTGGCTGGAGCTCTCTCCCTGGCTAAGATTAATGGGCATCAACAAAAATACGTGACACAGTAAAGCTGGAACATGCCCACATGTTATCCACTGGAGGATCTCACTAGAAGTATGTGACCCATACTTCTTTGAGACCCCAAAACACTGGGACTAATCCCAAAGACCCAGCATGGTTGTTCTACACCGTCTTAAGCAAAATAAAACAGTCCTAGAGTCTCTGTTTCAGTTCTCTCAACCCACTGGAGTACAGAGATTCCCTAAAGTGTTGAATCTCAAGAAGGGAAATGATAATGAATAGTTCCTGAGTATACTTCAATTACAGACAACTGTGCATACATGCACACATACAGAGAGAGATTGTGTGAAGGACAGACAGAGACACACAGCGCAAGAGAGATGTTATCTAACCTCTCCCACATCTGTCACTTCATCTGCCACACCTTCAGTCTCCATCCTTTCTACGTTACAGCTGTCATAAAAATCTAGAACAAACGCTGGACTCACTGGAAAGATTGTAAATATTTTTCTTGTTCTTCGGATTTGAAGAACAAGGCCTCAGGAACTCATTTAGTGTTGAGCTTTCTAAGCAGTTCTACTTATGACACAGCAATGCTGGGCTCTGCTGTTTCCTGAGGCAGTCTTTCCATGCTTCAGGGAATGTGTTCAATATAGCTTCTGATCCCTGAAGGCTAATTCAGGGACCTTTCAGACAGTAAGTTCTCAATAAACATCTGTTGAATGTAGGTCTAAAACATTATAAAGCAAACAGTATTCAAAGAAGCTAAAAATGAAAGAGAAGGCAGATCTCCGTTGGCTGCCTACCTTCCTTACTGTGGGCTATGTACGTTTTAAGAGCTGGCAGTAATTCCAACAAGAAGCCACCAACACTTCCTGAGGATGCCATGCTTTTTGTCCAGGTCTAATGAATCTTATGTTCTTTCCACAAGCAAAACAGAAAGCAAATTCTCTTTAAGTGTTGGGATCCAAAATTATCAGGGCTGACCGTCCATCCTTTATTTTTTGTTCATCTTTCTTGTAACTGGCAGTTGAGTGCTTATAGCCAATGTGAGGCAGGCGATGTTCTAAGCTTTGAGAATATGACAGTGAATGCAACAGGGAGAAGTTCTTGTCTTCACATATTTTGGAATGTAACTGGGAAAAATTGTGTGTGGGGTGTGTGTGGGTGTGTGGGTGTGTGTATGAAAGAGAAACAGGGGAAATGGGGTAGAAAATATATAAAGAACTGGGGTGAGGTGGCAATTCTGTATGGGTATGCTTTCCCCAGCATGCTTTGCTAGGAGATCAGCAAGAATAGAGGTTTGGAGGGAGGCTCACATGCAGACTGTCCAAAGACCAGCCACATGACTTGGGATGAGAGAGAGTCAAACAAGCAATTCAGAGGAGAATCCTTGTGGGCCTTTGTGTGCTGTAGTAAAGACACTGCCTTTCATTCCTTTAAAGATGGAATGTCCCTAAGGATTTTAACAAGCCATCTAGTAAGATGCTGTAACTTCATCACTCTGTCACCACATTGACTAGGTCAAGGCGGGTAACAGGCAGGAGCAAAGCAACCATTCAGGAGCCAACAGCAATGGTACAGACAATGATGCTGGTGATCTTGACATGGATTAACAACAAGAAGTTGTCATTTATGAATAATGTCACAAAGACTGAAAAGCAAACAAACCACCATACTCTTCCCAACTGTATGTTGCAATAACATTAACCTTCAGATTTTCTTGCAGCCCCGTGAGAACTTCTTATGCCCCATTTACAACTGAAAAATGTGATTCTTGCTGCATACACCCCCGTCTTTTTTTCTTAGATACTGGCCAACGAGACTGTGGATGATTAAAGAGAATCCAGCCCCAGAAGAGAATGGCAATAAATATATTTGAGCAATAGGTCCCAATACTGAGATTTCATTATTATGTAGTACTTTGTAATTATGAAAAACATTTCTGGATGGATAAGGACTGAAAATCTATTATCTCATACATAAGTGTGGTATCGATTGTCATAGTATATTACAAGCATATATTAATAGCCATGTGTGACATCGTACATGTTTACAACTGGTAGCATTCATCTTTATAGACGTCAGCTGTAAAAACAGCAGGTGCATCCTTGCATCTATCTGGCTGATTATAAATTATCCTTATGCATGGGTGTGAATTAAACCATACCTCAGCTGATGTTGTCTGACAAAGGGCCTGTCAAATTTAATAAACTCCACTGCGCCAGGGTAGTAAACAGGCTTTGTTGTACCTAGGTTGCACCTGACATTTTGAGAGGAAATGTAAAGCAATATTGTAAGATGTGGTATTGCTTTACAAGCACTGTAAATCCAGTTTGAAAGGGAGTACTTTACATTTAAAATGAACCAAAAGTAATCTGACATGGGAAACACAAACAATCTTTTACAGACTCTCGCCTTCCAAATACGGTTACCTGCATCTATGTAGCTGTGCTGTGGTCCGAGACTTCAGATTAATGTATTTAAAGGGGGAGTTAGGCAGCTCTGTAGGACATATGAAAATATCATTAATCTCATAGTATTTTGTAGCACCTTGGAAGAGAAATGCAAGGTCGCAAGCAGGTATTAAACTCTAATGTAGGTACCAGTCACACAGGAGAATGGTCTTTCTCCAAATTCATGCCTCTTTTTTTTTGGCTTGGGTTCTTCCTGGCACAATTAGATCCAGTGTGGTGGCTATTTTTACAAGAGAGAAACTCAATTGAGAAATTGCCCTTACCAGACTGCCCTGTGGGCAAGCCTGTGGTACCTTGATTGAAGATTGATATGAGAAGCCTCAGCTCACTGTGCTTGGTGCCTCCCCTGGGCAGGTGGTCGTGGGTGCTATAAGAAGACTGAGAAGCATCTGAGGATTAAGTCAGAAGCAGCCCTCCTTCTTCTGCATCAGCTCCAGCCTCCTAGCTCCTGCCCTCTTTGAGTTCCTAGACTCACTCCTCTAAGGTGGAGAGTCAGGCCACAGGCTGTAAAATGAAATAAACCCTTTTCTTCCCAAGTTGCTTCAGGCCAGAGTGTTTTGTCATAGCAATAGAAACCTTAACTACTTCATCTGGTAACCTTATGCCAAATGTATGAGAGAATGAGAAGTTGTCCTAAAATCTCTCTCACAGACATCATCCAGATTCACGAGCATCTTCAGAAACATCTTTCTTATGTGGGTCAGAACAGGCGCACTCAAGGCCTTGATATACAGCCCCCACTTAGCACTCCAAACAGTTATCTGAATCACAGTTACGACTTCTGTTTAGGATCAACAGAGCCAGCCCATGTAATAAAGAGGCTACAAAATTCTGGTTATTTGCTCTACCTGTTCTCTAACTGTTAAAAAGAGTCCAGAGGCAGAAAGGAGTGGCACAAACTTTACCCAGCAGGAACCCAGCATTTCTAGACGCTAACTGCAGATTCTGTCCCTCAAGTGAGATGCCCGTTATAGCTCAGCCAAAAGCCATTTTTAGCATCCTCCCCTTCAAAGCTGCCTCACTGAGCTGGTTAAGTGCCGGGATATGAGGAACTGACCATGCTAAGATGGACTTCTGCGTTAAATCTTTCAGAGCTGGTAAATTTAGAACAAACTAAAGAGCCATGTTATATCTGTACTGCCTATCAAGTCAGCATCAAGGTAAAAAAAAAAAAAAAAAAAAAAAAAAAAAAAAAAAAAAAAAAAAAAAAAAAAAAAAAAAAAACCGTTAACACCGGAGCTGGGTTTGCCTGGAGGGCTGAATTATTTAACCATTAGCTATTCTGAGTTCCACAGTGAAGTAGAAGTAACAGAATCATCTGCCTCCCAGGGTAAGACCATCTTCTCAGAAGGTCAGAGGGCATTTGCAGCCTGGTTTATTTGCTGGCTGTTCTGGGATTTACACAGTGAACACTGCTTTTGAGAAGTCTGCCATACAAGTAAGTTCTACATAGTCGTAAATAGTAGGCTGTGTATGTGAGTCACACTCCTTTAGTTCTAGCCTAGAAAACATAGCTGTAGGAATACAGGGTCATGCTCTGAGCTGAGCTTTGGCCTAGACCCACCACCATGTCACTTGGGCAAGTTATAATTTCTTAGTGCCACACTTTCGCCTTCTGTACCGTGGCGTGGTAACAGCCCTCCATCACAGTGTTACTGAGACACAGAGTCAGTCTGGCCCGAAGTAAGGGCAGAGACGAGGGTAACCCCTCTTGTTCTCGAGGTGAGATGGAAAGAAATGATCCAAAATTTCCACCGATAAGCATTTTATATTTTTAAAAATAACTGTCAGAATCGACAGTTTGAAATTGATGGCGACCTTAAGTAAAAATTAATGGAGCCTGCCGTGGAGTAACGCGAGCCATCGGTGTGCTTTTGAAAGAGTAAATCGAAAATGATGAAAACCTCTTTACTCTAACAAAGAACGTGGCCTCCTCTGGAAGCTTGCTATGTGTCAGGCATATGTAATGGCATTGAGCCTCGCTTCACCCTGGCACTGCCATCTGCATACTGTAAAAGAGGCAGAAGCTGCAAGGAGCAGTCGCTCTAGTGAGCAGCCTGGTAAAGATGCAAATTGGACATCTCTGAACTCCCTGACTAATCCACAACAGTATCCCTTCTTTCTTGCTTCAAGCCTTGGCTTCCTTTTTGACTTTTCTGATACTGCCCTTGATATCCTAATAGAGTCTCCTGGACACAAAGGGATTCATCAGGAACTATGGCAAGATGTGGTAGCCTGGTATGGGTTTCTCTCCAACAGTAGCTAGGCAGGGGGCCTCTTGTCCAGCTGTCAATGTCCCATTGTAGACTCACATTGTAGTCTTACAACAATGTGGACATGTTAGAAAGTCTGAAGAAGCTGTTAGAAAATGTACGGTAAACCAGTGAACACACATGTGCATGTTCCTCCAACCTGTGTCTCTGCATTCTCTGCTCCAATGGTAAACATTTATATCTACAAGTTTTACAGCACAATGCTGTCATTATTGTCGAATACACAACGGTGTTTGGGATAAGGCAATGCATGCCCTTGGATTGGAGAGAAGACTGGAGTTTTTGGGGTAAGACTCCCAATCACTGTTTGAAAGACTGAACTTGAAGGCAAAGCAACATAGGTCTGGATTCAACGTTGCAGGGGCTGGGGTGGTGGTGGTGAGAGTTCTGAAACAGTGTCATACTTATTGATCTATTGCTGTGAAATGACACCATGACCAAGGCAACTCTTATAATGAAATACTGTTATTATGTGCTTGCTTACAGTCTCAGAGGGTTAGTTCATTCTCTTCCTGACAGCACACAGGTAGACATGGAGCTGGAGAAGTCTCTGAGAGCTACATTCTGATCTGTAGTCAGCAAGCGGAGAGAAACAGACACTGGGCCTGAGTTGGCTCATCCTGAGTGACATACCTCCTCCAACAAGTACATACCTATCCCAACAAGACCACATTTCTTAATCCTGACATAAAGGTCAGCAACTATAGACTGAGTAGGCAAATATATGGACCTATGGGGCCAATCCCATTTAAACCACCACAAATGAAGTCTTCTTATGGACTCTTGAATGACCCAGTACTTGCCAAACAGGCCAGGATGGCTTCATAATCATGGCAGCACCCTACTTCAGTCTCACAAGGACCTAACAAATAAAGACATTCACCACCACACTCATCTTCTAAAATCAAATAGCTTATGAGCTTGGACAGTTCACCTCATCTCTTAAACTTTGTTTCTTCTAGCATAACAGACAGAATGGTTACACCAATGTTATAGGGTATCTTAGTTAGAGTCTATATTACTGTGATACATCACCATGAATTAAAGCAACTTGGGGAGGGGGTAAAGAATTTATTTTATCTTACAGATTGTAGTCCATCATTCAGGGAAGTCTGAGAAAGAACTCAAAGCAGGAATCCAGAGGCAGGAACGGAAACAGAAGCCATGGAGGAGTAGTGTTGCTTACTGGCTTTTCCTCATGGCTTGCTTACCCTGCTTTATTATATCAGGTAGGACCACCAAACCAAGAGTGGTACATCCCACAGTGAGATGGTCCCTCATATATGAATTAGTAAACATGAAAATTTAACATAGGTTTGCCCACAGGCCAATCTGATGGGGCCATTTTCTCAATTGATACTCTCTTTTCTTGAATTACTCTAGCCTGCATCAAGTTGACATACTCAAGTCGGCACATAGGGTTCCTGGTAATGATCACCAAGATAATGAGAGCCATGCATGGCACTCCTGGCAGCTAATACCAAGCAAATGGTAACACTTGGGGTGCACAGATTTAACTGGAAACACAAGATGTTCAGAAGCTAAATTCTACCTGTACCATGCAGTGGTATCTCAGATCTAATTCCTCAGGAAGAAGCTTCTAGAATTTTACATTCAGTTGTACATTCAGTGGTGGTTTATGCACCCAGAGAGCATACTACGATCTCCAATCTAACTCAACTGCATGCCCCAGCTCTGAAAACATTGAAAACATTATAGCTTCCAACATCCAATGTGAAGGAAAAGACCAATAATTGGTCTCTCTTCTGCTCACAGGAAATTTACCTGATAATTTCATCCTAGATAGCTGTGCCTCGCCAACCCTGACCAGCAGGAATTAAGACATGGAACAACCGGTTCCTTCTCACAGCAGTCTACTCAGGATGCTTAGCAGTTGGTAGTCAAGATGGCGAGCCCCCATCCCTTCCCAGGCGCAGCTTATAAACCCTGCCAGGAGCCCATGAACTCATGCCACGTATCATCTCTCCATAGGCTCGTGACGCTTGCGTAAGATCAGGCCACCTTTAAGCACAGCCTTCACACCTAATAAGGACATATTTATCACTCGGCCGGCCCTCGGGTGGCCATCGCCATCTTGGGGCGAGGTTCTTAAGGCGCCTAACAGATAGCCTCATTCTATCCTGCACTATGCATCTTTTTTATCCTACCTTAGTGCATGTGTGTGTGTGTGTGTGTGTGTGTGTGTGTGTGTATTTAACCTGTTAGAGCAAATTTACATTTAGAGCAAAACTAAGCACTCTATGTGTTCCACTCTATGTGTATGGCCTTCGCCACCATCAACGTTCTCCACCAGAATGGCATGTCTGTGAAAGTTACTGAGCCTACACCACACAGCAGCTCACCTAAGGCCATGGTGTACACTAAGGCTTTGGTTTAGTGCAGTACAGTTTTGTTCAGTAGACTTCTGCCATGTGAATTTCACTGTAGTATCTCAGGGTAGTGTGACTGCTCTGTTTCACATGTTCTGCCCTCCATGTTTCTCAATCACCCCTTTCTCATCTTTGGCAACAATTAATCTCCATAGTTTTGCTTTTCTGGGATGGCAAATACCTAAAGTTCTATAGGTTTTTGTTGTTGTTGTTTGTTTGCTTGTTTGTTTGTCTGAGAGAAGTTCTCCCTATGCTGTTTAAAGTGATATGAACCTTGGTAGGCAAACCAGCCTCATCTTGAACTCTTGCTCCTTCTGCTTGTACCTCTTGCCCTCAGAAATTACATATGTATGATACTTTCTTGGGCAAATGCCACTCCTTGTCCGGCTTGATACAATGTTTTTCAGAAGAACTTCTATTACTTGCCGATTGCTGTGACAAAACAGCATGGCCAAGGCAACATGTAGAAGAAAAAGTTTATTTGGGACTTAAGAGTTCCAGAGGGCTAGCACAATGTGGTAGAGTGGAGATGGATGGTGGCAGGTGACTGGAGCAGTAGCTGAGGATGCACATTTCAAGTCACCAGCAAGAGGCAGAAAGAGCTAACTTAAAATGACTCTAGTATTTTGAAACCTCAGAGCCCCCCACCCCCACATGACATACTTCCTTCAGCAAAGTCACACCTTATAATCCTCTGCAAACACACCCAAACTAAGGACCTAGTATTCAAAAGGCCTGAGACTTACAGGTAACGTCTCCTTCAAAGCCACATTCCACCCCTTGGCTCCCATGGTCACATGATCATATCCTACCCTAAAATGCATTTAGTCCAACTTCAAAAGTTCCCATAGTCCTTCACAGTTTCATTACTGTTCAAAAGTCCAGTCTCTTCTGAGTCTCAAGCCAATTTTTAACTGGAACCACCTATAACATCAAAAAATCAAATTATATATTTCCAACATATATTGTCATAGAATAGACCTTAACCACTTCAAAGAGAAGTTATCAGAGCACAGCAAGGAAATACTGGACCAAAGCAAGACTGAAATCCAGCAGGGTGCAATCTCAGCTCCTTGTCTGATGTCAAAGGGTTTAGAAGGCTTTGTCTTCCAGCTTTGCTGATTGCAAAAGACTTTTGTTTCTTGGGCGGGTGCCACTCCTTGTTGCAGCTCCGCTTGCTATATTTCTCCTGGCTCTGGCACCTCTACCATCCATGAAAATCAAGCTGCACTTTCACAGCTACACACAGTGACCCCTCAGGGCCTCCATGCCTGGATTTCTTTGCCATGACCCTGACCTCTGAGGTTCTCTGGAACTGCAGCGGGAGATCCCATGACCCCATTACATGTGTCATCTCCATGAGTCTAAAGCCAGCACTGCTGATTCAGCTTGTTGTGAGCCCTCTTGATCATACTTCCGGAAGTTCTTATCTGTGGTTCCTTTCTAGGTGTAGACAATGACTTAGGCCTCTTTTTAGTTCACACATTAGAAGCTCAGCTTCGTGGGGATCTTGCCCTGAAGCCACTCCTTCCCTTGCTTCAATGTGGACCAGACCTCTCGTTAATCTTATTCATCTCCTTCATCACAACCCTTGGCTCCAAAATTAAATTTCTTAGAGGCATTGTTCTCTTCACACTGTACTTTCATAGTTCTTTCTGCCAAAATTCTTCTTGTTCTCTTAGACCTTCATAAGAGTGATAACTAATAACTAACTATCCAGTAGAGTGAATATTAGGCTCTTTTGAAATCTCCTCCAACAAAGAAATTAGTCCTCTACTTTTTAATTTAGCATCAATGTCAGGCAAATTCTTAGGACAAAGACAGAAAGCAGACACATCCTTTGATAACATATGACTAGAATAGTGTCTAGCTCATTTGCTAATATAGGTCTTCTCTGAAACCTCTTGAATGGAACCCCCATAATCCACATAAACCCTCAGAGTCCACATTTCTCCTGAACTACTGTCTTCCAAGTTCCTAGTAAAGTAGCATATTCAGCTCTGCTTAAAATATTCAACCTTTTTTCTACCTCAGGACCTCCCAATCTTCCATATTCCTTTAAAAAAAAAAACATACTCAAGTTCTTCATAGAAAGAGCCCACTTCCTGGAACCGACTTTTCTATTCGTTACTTTTCTATTGCTGTGATGAGACACTGAAACCGAAGCAACTTATAGAAGAAATCATTTATTCTGAGCTTACAGTTCTAGAGGGTTGAACTTCATGAAAGCAGAGTGGAGGCAGCAGGCAGCAGGCAGCAGGCAGCAGGCAGCAGGCAGCAGGCAGCAGGCAGCAGGCAGCAGGCAGCAGGCAGCAGGCAGCAGGCAGCAGGCAGCAGGCAGCAGGCAGCAGGCAGCAGGCAGCAGGCAGCAGGTAGCAGGCAGCAGGCAAAGGGAACAGCAGTTGAGCATTCACATTTTAAACCACAAGTAGGAGACAGAGAGAGCTAACTCAAGATGTCATGGTCTTTTGAAACCTTCAAACCTAGCCCCAGGGACATAATTCTTCCAGCAGGGACACACCTCCTAGTCCTCCCCAAACAGATACCAACTGGGGATCGAGTATTGTGGGAGACATCTCATTCCAACCACCAGAGTACTTACTCTTCCTGGTACAATTTCTGTTGGTTTGTTTGTTTGTTCCCTTGTTTGTTTCTCCCACTGTATAAAAGCAATGCCAACCCTCAGGGCTCAACTACGCCTGGCTGAGAATTTAGTTAATGAATAAATCATAAAAATGACTTCCATCCTTCTGCTAACATTAGAAACTGATGACTAGAGACACATACAAAAGGGGCAAGGAAGATATTAGTTGTTGTTTTTTCTTATTTGTACATGCCAGGCACCACGGAGTATGCCTCCTGGTTATTTAATCTGGCCAGCATAACTGTCTGGAGGTGGTACCAATTTAACAAGTAACATAGGGAGTGTATAAAAAATATGGCTACTGTGCAGGTAAGAAAGTGAAGCTCTTCTCATGATCCATCGGCACGTAGCCAAGCCTCAAATTCAAGCCCTTAAGATTCCCAAGCTGCAGTTCTTTAACTGGTTTACAATTAGTGGAAATGTTATGGTCATTCTACTCCTTGGATTTAGAACACAGGTGGGTAGTTTACCTGCCATGGTGCTCACTGTGGTCCCTTTAACATCATGCAGCGCCTACCTCTGGCTGGCTGCATGCTTTAGGGTGTTAACCTGGCTGTTCTCAGAAAACTGCCAACTCTCTGCTCCCCTCAAGACTCCTCTTATCAGCATCTGGGCTTTGAAAAAATTGTGAAGGGATGAAACAGCAGCCAGAAAGAGCGGGCTGGCTGCAGCCGAGGGTGAATAAGCCAGGCTCTAGCTCCCACACAGTATAAAATATTCTCTTTCAATAGTGCATAGAAAATTCAGAGTTTTTCGTTGCTGTTCTTGCTCTTGCCCATGACTCAGTAGTCGGGTAGGTATCCAGGCTGTCAGCCCTTCCTACTGTACTGGGTAGATTTCCATAATAAAATTCAGTCGGTAGCACATCTGTAATGCTGCAAAAATGATAATGGCATTACCAGGGCAAGCTGATGTTGGATTACAAATCCCAGGAGTACCACAGCATTTCTACCAGGGACGTTGTGGGTGGTCGATTCAGCACAACTCGAGGCTGCTGCCTT
This sequence comes from Arvicanthis niloticus, assembly GCF_011762505.2. Lineage (NCBI taxonomy): Eukaryota > Metazoa > Chordata > Mammalia > Rodentia > Muridae > Arvicanthis > Arvicanthis niloticus. Next base: position 15,357,169 of record NC_047669.1, on the reverse strand, counting down.
CCTCCTTTAGGGAACAAAGTGTTGTCTGCTTTTGGACTATCTCTGTCCCAAGCTCAACCCTTATTACCCACTTAACTGTTTACGAGCATGTATTTATGCCAGGGAGGAAAATGTAGGTCCTCCAGGCATCTCAATTCCCTCAGCAAAGTCTGCATCTGAAAGCCAGTTGCCTCTGAGCATCTGAGGATGAATTCGGGGCTTTATCAGAGCATTTGTTTTCTGCTTTGTCATATATATAACTGGCAAGTCCAGCCAGCAGGATGTTCCAGGAGGAAATCTTCCTGTGCCTGGAATGCAGAAAGACCAGTTTCTCAGATTTCTCTTCCCACCCTCCAGCACCCACTCTCCACAGCTACCCCCTTTCCCATTTGTTCCAAAGTTATATGCAGACTATAATTATGTGTATTTCCTTTCATGCTGTTTATAATCATACAGCATTTTTCTGCATCGAGAATAGGTGCAATTCATTCCCGTTTCTTCTTCTTCTCCATTGTAACCCAAGCTGCTGCCTTGTTTTTCCTCATTGATTCCTACCCGAACCATAACAATCAAATGGAAATACAATAGCTTGCACCTGACATCCATTTAAATCACCTGCTAAGGTGCTGATAGGCAGTGATGATTTCTTAGCACAGCAGTTAGTGGGGAATTGTATCAGGACTGCAATGTGCTTTTTCTGGAATGGGTTGTGCCTCACTGCATCAACAATTCAGCCACAATGTAAGATGTTGGTGGAGATGAGCACACTGAATGTGACCAAACGTCTTTCTCTGTGATCAAATCCTCATAGTGCCAGCTCATTCTTTTGTCCTTCTTATGAACATGTATTTTTTTTTTCTTAATCCTTTAAAAGATTGACGTTTTAATATATGTGTATGATTCATTTATAGGGAACGCAGCGTTCATAGAAGTGGCCAGCAAGGTCTCATTGCTGGCCAATGATGGTGGATATAGCAACTGTATGGCCCATAGAGATGCACTGTGAAGAGTCAGTGGGTATCTGCCAGGCTCATCTGAGAGCTGATGATGGGAGGGATTTTCTTTCCTTTGACTAGCTGAAAATGTAGAGACATGAATATTACAGTCAGTGAGCTGGGCTTCTATTATTTTGTCCTTTTTGAACTAGTGAGGTTTTGTTTGGTTTAATTTAAAGGTGCTTTACAGAGTAGTGGGTTTCATTGTGGCATTTCATGTGCATGTGTTGGTACTCTCTTCCTCCACTCTCCTACCGCTGTCCTACCATTTCTCATTTTGCTTTCATGCCACATGCATTCTGTGATGCTTTGTATATGTTTGGCCCCAGAAGTGGCATTATTAGTAGGTGTGGCATTGTTGGAGTAGGTGTGACCTTGTTGGAAGAAGTGTGTCACTGTGGGCATGGACTCTTACCCTAGCTGCTTTTGGAACAAGATGTTGAACTCTCAGCTCCTCCAGCCCCATATCTGCCTGATTGCTGCCATGCTTCCCACCATGATGATAATGGGCTGAACCTCTGAACCTGTCTGTCCAGCTAGACAATCAAGTGGGGCTCTTAGATCCTGTGGAGAGGACTGAGATGCAGGAGAAAACAAGGAGGCACAACAAGTCCAGAAGTCTGATCAAGCTGGCAAAGATTTTATTGTTCACACAGGTTATATGCTCTGAAAACAGGATATGGGGAGGGGTAGGACAGGAAAGAGGGCTTTGCAGGTGGAGGAAGCTGCAGCTGTGGGGTCTAACTAAGTTATACCTGTTGTTCTCACAAAGCCTTTCCGTAACCAGGGGTTCTAAAAACATCTATCTAGCAGGATGTTGGCTAAATCTAGAGATCAGGAGGAAGGGTTACTAAGGTGGGTTGCTATGAGGCCTTGTTTGAAGTTCTGAGAACTGACAAGTGAATCATGGAAGGTAAGCAGAAAGAAGAATAGTAGATAGGAAAGCCAAGGGTGAGTGTTTGCCAAGAGTAAGGCCTTGCCATGGCTTCCCATATGAACCTGTAAGCCACCCCCAATTAAATATTGTCCTTTATAAGAGTTCTCTTGGTCATGGTGTCTGTTCATAGCAGTAAAACCCTAAGACATATTCCATTGGCTTCTCCTATTTTTACTCTCTCCTTGCCTTAAAATCTTCTCTTCTCTAGGGTTGGAGAGATGGCTCAGTGGTTAAGAGCTTTGGGTGTTTTTGCAGAGGACCCGGGTTCAGTTTTCAGGACCCAGATGGAGGCTCACTAGAATCAGGAAACCCAGTATCCTCTTCTGGCTTTTAATGGCATTAGCAAGCATGCAATGCAGATACATGCATGCCAGCAAACACTAATACACACAAAATAAATCTATTTCTAAAGATCTCTTCTTCTTGCTCATGGCCCCCTTTCTAGATTCATGACCCACATCCTCACTTTATTCTACCCCCCCCCCCCACACACACATATAAACTAAGATCTAGAATCCTCACATGAGAGAAAATAGTATTCGTCTTTCTGTGTCTTGTTTACTCAACAGTTTCATCCATTTTCCATAAATGCCATGGTTTTATTTTTCTTTCACATTGTATAAAGTTTCGTTGCGTCTCTGTATCACATTCTCCTTGCTCTCTCATCTGTCACTGGTCTTCTAGACCACTCTCATTTTGATTTACATTGCTGGGTTATGTAGTAGTTGCAGCAATCCGCCAGTAGGGGGAAGACTTCTTGTTTAAGTGTGGCTTCACGCCACGCTCTGCCTCTAACTTTAGGGCCTCTGGTCCGGTCTCCACAGCCATTGTCTTTCTTTGGCTCACTGTTTGTCATAGTCACTGTTTTGTTGCTGTGGAGAAACACCTTGAAGGAAGAAACGCTTATAAAAGAAAGCCTTTAATTGGGGACTTGCTTACAGTTTCAGAAGCTTTGTCCATTCTTCTCATGGCAGGGGGCATAATGTCAACATGGCAGGTGCCGAAGAAGTAGTTGAGAGCTGCATCCTGATCCACAGGAAGGGGAGAGGGAGCAGGCATGGTGTGGGCTTTTTAAAACCTCCCACCATTAAGTCCATTCCCAGTGACACACTTCCTCCTACAAGGCCACACCTCTTAATTCTTCTAATCCTTTCCAAGAATTTCACTCCATGGTGACTAAGCATTCAAATATATGAGACTACAGGAGCCATTCTTATTTAAACCATCAAACTGTTCTGACAGCCCCTGTGTCCAGCAGGGGACAACACCTCCCTGGCAGCTTTTGTGAGCAGGATGAGCAGGAATTGGTGTACCACTCTCCTGTCTTCCTGAGAAAATCCCACCTAGGTTTATTTCTTTTTCTTTTAGTTTATTCTCTTAAAAATCTTTACTCTTTCACCGAATTGCACAAATGTAGCTTCTACTTAGTCTTAGCTAGAAGCCCCTCACCCTTTGACACTTTAATGAATTTGTAAGAACTACTAGTAGTTGATTGATTATCAGTTGTAGTAAGCATCCCGGATATCCTGTTTGATATCTAGAAATTGTACAACCTATTTCTTTTGCTAACCTACTTCCCATACATCTTTTGAACTTGCCGTATTGTTACAGTAGAAATAATCTCATGGATCAACACTGAGCAGAAGTCAGTGGCGACTCTCTAGGGTTAGTGCTCACCCTACCAGCCTTTGAAACGCAGGCATGAGTCTCACCTAGGTCTGAGTCAGAGGCTAATAGCAGATTTCTTAGTTAGGATTTTACTGCTGTGGACAGATACCGTGACCAAGGCAACTTTTATAAGGACAATATTTAATTGGGGCTGGCTTACAGATTCAGAATCTATTATCACTAAGGTGGGAGCATGGCAGCATCCAGGTCCAGGCAGGCCTGGTGCAGGAGGAACTGAGAGTTCTACACTTTTATCCTAAGATCATTCTAAGACTGACTTCCAGGTAGCTAGGATGAGGGTCCTAAAGCCCACATCCACAGTGACACACCTACTCCAAGGTCACACCTCCTAAGAATGCTACTCCCTGGACCATGCATATTCAAACCACCGCAGTAGGGCTCTGTCATTTGTTTTAATGAACTGTCCTGGCCACTCTATTGTGAGTAAGACCACTCCTCCACTCAGACTGTAAAGAACTGACAACTGAGTGGCTTATAAGGACATGTGAATGAGGAAATAGAGTCAGTAACACTGTCTGAGTTAAGGAAGGGGACAGTGACTGGTCACTGCAGGGACCAGCTACTGGTCATTCTCCCCCTGCTAGCCATTTAGGGAGAGGAATTCCTTCAACTGCAATGTTCCAATGTTAAAAACAGGACTGGCTTACAAATATGTAGTGAATACATGCTAAAGATTGTCTCATGAATAAGAAATCAGAAAGACAATAAGGCTTGTTCAAGAGAAAATAAGAGGTAGATGTCATTATATAGTGGATAGAAGAATACGGAAATAAGATTAAATGAGTAGCAAACTTGATTAATATCCTAGAGAGAAATGAAAATGTTACCTACAGATTGTTTGTTCCTCTCTACAAAAATAACTTGGAAGCAATTAATCATCTATACGTTAACCTCTAATTACTGAGATGTTTATCATCATCATCTATTGAGTATTGACCTTAATCAATATCAAGCAATAAAATAACATTGTATACCTGAATTTAAGGATCTATATAATTAAATAAATCTTAAGCAGGTTTATTAAACAATGTTGCATTATAACTAAAAGAGCATGCAATAATATTTATTCCCTTATTCCTAAAGTTTGGGGTGTGTGTGTGTGTGTGTGTGTGTGTGTGTGTGTGTGACTGAGGACTGAACATATGGTTGACATATGCTAGGCACATACTCTACTACTGAACTATTTTGAGACAGTGTCTTACTAAGTTGCCTGTGTTGGACTTGAACTCATTCTGTAGGCTCAGGCAGGTTATGACCTTGTAATCCTCCTGCCTCATCCCCCTGACTAGCTGGACATTTAGACCACTGTCACCAGGCCTTTGCAAAACTTTTTTTCTCCTTAACAAGCAAGTATGACAGACAGAATCTGTATCTTTAAAAGGAAACTGCAATTAGTGTTCATATAGAAACCTTGTTAACTCTAGCCTAAATAAAGCATGCTGGTGGATGATCGCTGCATCCCAGACACCAACCATTAGCTCATTTTAAAATCCAAAGTCATTCTATTCACTGTTTGATGCAGCTCGCTCTATTCACTTTCTCTACCTTGCCCAAGGAGGCACTCTGCCTTGGTAGTAAAGCCTGCTATTCAACTTCTAAAAGCAAAATTATTAACATTCTAGTCTCTGGTGCAAGAGCCTTTACCAGGTACTTCTATACTCAGCTCCCCCTGCGTTCTCAGAGAAAATGTCAGCAGATTTGCTAGCTTGCATAACCTCAACTTAAGCTGAGCTACTTCCCCATCAATATTTAAAGGCAAACCTGAGAATGAAAGCTGCTTAGGAGAAGTGAGACCAAAGCTGTTGAAATCTGCATCACAATAGTCTCTGGTAGAGGGAGCCGACTGCCGATTTTTATACCTAGAGGACTTTTCTTCCTGTTTCCTCCTTGTTGTTCCAGAATCTTCTACCCTTTGAGACAGTTATGCTTTAACCCTCAGGAGAGGGTAGACAAACAAATAATTACCAGATGAAGACAAGCTCCATGGGTGGGTGGGGGACAGAATAAAAAGAAAGAGGGAAGAGACAGGCAGATTCCAGAAATCTTATAGAGAGAGGTGTAGTAATTGCATACAATCATGAAAGGAGAAGGGTGCATGTGGCAACTCATCAAACCTGAAGCAGTGTAGGGGAAGTCATGTAGGCACCTTGATTCCCAGCACAGAGAACTGAACAGGCCTGAAGTGAAGGAGGCTGAGGCTGCAGAGAGAAGACACAAAGCTACCCAAGGTGTATGAGGTATTTTTACACTGTTATAATAGAGACCCTGTAGGAACAACAGGGAAAGAGAGACTTGGTTTGGATTCTGCCCTCGAGAGTCTCAGTTCATCACGATGAGTTTCTGCCAGGAAAGTGTGTCGTGAAGACTTCTCCTGCAGCAGCAGCCCAAGAGGCAAAGGAAGTGGATCAGATCCAGTGCTGGACATAACCATCAAAGGCCCACTTGTAGTAACCTGCCCTCACTATCCAGGCCCACACTCCCAACACCCATAATACTGTGAAATGATGGATGAGTACTAAAAGCATGAGCCTGTTGGGGACATTCCCAATGACATCCACAACACAGGTTAATGGCAGAACTTTATGTTTTACTAACAGTGAAGGAGGAACCAGGGGGCACTTTGTAGAGCAGGGGGTGGTTTCATGTAACTTGCTTATAAATGGCTCCTGGTGGCTCTTGGGTATATATTGACTCTAGTCAACTAGGAAGCAGAGAGACCAGTGACAGCAATAAAACAAGGAAAAGTGCTAGTGGCTCAGGCTGCCATAAGGACAAAAAGATGAGGACTACTGGCTTCTGGAGGTTTCAGTAGTGATGAACATGCAGTGACACCAAAGGAGAGACAGTCATGGTCAGTGGTCAGGAAAGAGAAATTGGAGGAGCTGACATACTGAGTTCACAAGAAATAGTCCAAGCCCTTTAACTTTTGTTTCAGGCTGAGCTCCTGGCATCACAGGATGGTGCAGACCACTGACTTGGTAAAGGGGATTGTGAAACAGAGATTCCTTTTATTTCTCAGGCATAAACATGGGTCTGGTGGAAATGTGCTACATCTTCCATGGTTTCCAAAGGATAGAGGAATAATACCAGGCTAACAAGTGATCTTAGGCTGATGTAGTAGAGAACTGTTTCTCCCAAGCTTACGATTCTGCATGTGGAAAGGCAATTTGTTTCATAACCCTGAGGGGGAGAAATGGTAGCCAAAAAGAAAGGAATCTAACCAGAAGGATCAGTGGTTAGGATCAGGAAGATGCCCTACGAAGATGTTTACCAGGTTCTAGGTAGACCAAAGAGGCTGGTGTTGTCAGGTATATAAGGATTGGATTCTAATACCTAAGACCCTGTAGTTTGAAATATACCCTCAGGGTATACCACAGGTATCAGGAATAGAACCCTTCCTTCCCAAGAGAATTTACTTATCAAGGGTCTTGTAAACAGCTCTAAGAAACACCAGAAAAGCAACTCCAGACAAAAGTCTCTATTTGTCAGGGCTAAGTTGAAAGAGGGAGGCAATTATATTTCTAGTATCTGGAGTTCAGTAAAGAAACTCAAGTGCCCAGGGTTATCTGTGACCATGGAACCCTTCTCTTCTTCCTGTTCTTAATGTTTGCATTTTCTGTATAGGGAGACATTTTTCTCTATATATATGTATATATGTATATGCATATATAAATATATATATACATACACACATATATATATGTATATACACATGTATACATATATATACATATACACATATATACACACATATATATACATACATAAACATTTATGTATACTGACAAAACCACTGAAATTAGATTTAAAACTATTAATATCTTCCAACTTTGTTTGTGGTGGGAGTAGCCAGAACTTAGTTTCTTCTCTACCCCCACAAAAACACCCATCTTCTCTCAAAGTATCTGAGTTTCCATCTGCAAAATGAAGGGCTGAGCGTAGCCAGTCTAATTCTTTGACCGTAATCCTAAGATAGACTTTGTACTGCCATGTAAGCATTGCCAGCCATACTGTCCCTGTTTCCGTCACTCACTGAGTGTCTGGTGACACAGCACCTGCCTTGCTCAGCACCAAATAATTCTTGACTCATCGGGGCATGATATTTGGAGACTGTGCCACAAGCTGAGGCCACTGTAGGACCTTGCTGGAGATAGAGGGCATAACTGGCCAAGGACTGAATCCCATTGGGAATCAGATCAAGATGGACACTATGATCAGTTTATTTTGTAAGTCTTTCACCCCAGCGACTACTCTATTGTTTAGTCCGTGGAGAAGATAGGAGGACAAGAAATTTGGACTCTTCGTTCCTCAGCCATCTCTCCAAGCTGCTCTAAAGCATTAAAATCGGGAGCTGAATCTGTCTAGAGGCTAAAGCCCACCCCAGGGGTGGCAAATGTAGTCTCGGTTGTTTTAGCATGAGTGAATATGATCTACCTTGACATCAGACGGGCCTGCTAAAGACTCTCCGTTCTCAGTTGTCACTCAAGAGGAGGACAGCCACTGAAGCTATTTCATCCATTAGTACCACAGGATCCCTAAAGGAACTGGGTTCTGCAGTTACTGCTTTCCTATTCCCCAGGAGACGGACCACTCAGACCCACAGCCATTCCAATGCTAGGAAGGAAAGAATCTATGTAGATAAAAGAGGGAAGTAACCAGCTGGACATAAGCTTCGTAAAGAGACAGAATAATGTGTCCATGTTTTGCCAGGAAGGGAGAGAGATAGGAATGAAGTTGAGGAAGTTGAGGTGAGAATCTCTGAGCAAGGAAGGTCAGGAAAGAGGCGGGGAGAGGAAAGGGACGCGGAGAACACAGTCTGCACAGGATTATTGTTCATTGCTGTCATTCTTTGGCTGGAGCCAGTGGTCTTCATCAGGCCAAAGCCTTAACTGATGATGCCATGTTCATGGGTTTAAAATCTTAGGGTTAGGTGTGACTTCACAGGTCAGTAATTCAAGAGGATGTGACAAGGTATGCGTCATTATATGATAGTAACGAAGCAATAGATGGAGCCTGAGTGTGTCCACCCCCACCCCCCGCAACAGGAAGTGCTTTGTTTTAAAGAATGATTGTGATTTTTGAGAAATGTTAGCAGCACTTGACTTTTTTGGACTTCCTGTTTTGGAACAAACACTTTCATATTATTTATTTTCTGTTTTTTGTATAATCATAAAAATATTTTCCGGCTAGAAAGGAAAACCTTCAGATGTTTGAAAACCTTGAACTATCTGTAGTTCCCACTACAGCCACAAAACTTTTTATAATTGAGTAAATTATATTTGAAGAACTTCCTGAGAACTATATTTTTTCCTAAATAAATTAGCTCACTATAAATACCAACATTGTCCAAGGCAGTTTATGCTTTTTTGTTCACTGATTCACAGTTCTTCCTTTATTTATATTCTCATTCTAGAAATTTCTCTGGTTCATCATGTACTGTTTTTTTTTTTTTTAAAGAAATCATTAGAAATCTAGACTTTACTCTTTAATTTATATATGAATTGAAGATTTGTGTTTTGAAACAGTAGCAAGGAAGGAACAATGGCCTTAGAAGTCTCCTCATCACCAATTATTAGTATACATATACATATATAATGAGAATATTACTATAAGAATATTAACATAAGAATATTATTTATAATATAAGAATAGGGTCAAGATTTCCCATGATATATATATATATATGAAAATATAGACTATACATATACAAATATACATATATGTACATGTATATTTGTATATATAGTCTAGATTTTAGTGATAATACCTATATATACATATATTAGTATATAGATATAATCTATATAGAAGTATATATATATTATATATTGTAGATGTGTAGGGAATTATATATGTAGAATATATATAGAGAGAATTAATTAGTTTATCCATTATATATAATAGACATATTATATATATAATATATATGGTTATATATATAACCATATATAAATAACCATATATATAGTTATATATAATCTATATATGAAGAATTAATTAGCATGTATCTACCTATATCTATAATCTATAGAATAGTAATTATCAGATCCAGTGAGGGCATTGAGGAGTGATGGGAAGAAAACAGTTCCTTCTCTTCTTGATGTGACAGACAGACGCATGTAAGTGGGGGCTGATGCTTCTCACCACTGTTTTCAGGAGACATGGTCCATCATAGAGGGGAGGCTAGAAATGGGTCAGTCCATAGCTCTTCATAGCACATGTGTGTGTGATGTGGGTGTCACAGTGGCTCTTCATAACACATGTGTGTGTGATGTGGGTGTCACAGTGGCTCTTCATAGCACATGTGTGTGATGCGTGTTTGGCAGTGGCTCTTCATAGCACATGCGTGTGACATGTGTTTGACAGTGGCTCTTCACATCCTGTTGGCTCAGGAAGCAGCAAGAGTAGATGAGAAATGGGTCTGTGACTCCCTCCCTAGCTTTACCCAGTGGCCTCTCTCCACCGGCGAGGCCCAATGTCCTTCAGGTTCTATAACGTCTGGGAACAGCATGAGCAGCTAGGACCCAGGTATTCAAACAAGTGAGCGCAGCACAGAAGGCATTTCATACCTAAGCCACAGCACAGAGCTGTGGAACCAGCAGAACAATTAGGAAATTATTTCAGCTACCTAACAGTGGGATTTGAATATTCCCACTGCAAAGAAATGGCATGTTTGAGATCCCCAGATGTCCGGCATACTAAGTACACATTGCATGTATATATTAAAATGCTCACTATACTCTATAAATATGTACACTGTGCATACATTTTAAAAATATATTTTAAGAAGATTTTTATTTTCCTCTTTTGAATGGTCTTTAAAAAAAAAAAACCACTAAACTTCAGCTTGATTGAGAAGAGATAAGTGGTTTTTTTTTTTTTTTTAAGTGTACCTAGGCTACAAAGAAGCTAAAATGTTTGTTTTTCCCTTTTCTGTGCCATGTTTTTCCTTATTGTCTTAGTTAGGGTGTCATTGCTGTGAAGAGACACCATGACCAAGGTAACTCTTATAGAGGAAAACACTTATTGGGTCTGGTTTACAGTTCAGAGGTTTAGTCCGTCATCGCCATGGTGGGAAGCATGCAGGCAGACACGATGCTGGAGAAGCTGAGAGTTCACATCTCAATCTACAGGCAGCAGCAGGAGACTGTGAGCCACACTGAGCATAGCCTGAGCATAGGAGACCTCAAACCCTTCCTCCCCCTCCTCACACAGTGACACACTTCCTCCAAGAAGGCCACACCCACTTCAACAAGGCCACACCTCCTAAGAGTGTCCATTCTTATGGGCCATGCATTCAAATACATAGTCTATGGGGGCCATACATACTCAAAGCACTACATCCATATAGTATAGTACATACCTGCACAGTCCTTTCCCTAAAGCATCCTGGTTATATCAGCTGCATGACCTTGAAGAAATGATTTCTGTCCCTTTAGTGTCACTGTTTCTGTAAAGGGACCACAGGTGACTATGAGAGGCTTCTTTCTTCTGCTGTCATTGAGGGAGATCAGGTGTCACACCTGCATCCTGGCTGAGCTTTGCAGTGTGACTCCCATGGTGGGAGCACTGCGGGAGCACTGTGGGAATACAAGGGCCATTTGAGAAGTCTTGATCTGAGAAGCCAATTAGTAAAATTGTGGAGTATTTCCTGCTTAGAGGTGTCTTTCCTCTTGTTAGTTAGCTTTTTCTCCCCAAAATGTTATGGTTTGCAAGTCTCTGGAGGTTTTGTTTCTTCTGAAAACTGCACACCCTGCTTATGTAAATGGTTTGCTACAATCCAGTAACAGTCTTCTTAATTTGTAACAATAAAGGTCTAAAACTGCTACAGCTGCTTCATGTGTTTTGAACAAAATAGTTGTATGGCTAAACTTTGAAAAGAAACTAATAAAATGTGAAGTCCTTAACCAAGATGATATAAAACCCCAGGGGCCTCTGGAACACACGCACACTCACACATGCACGCACACATGAACACTCACACACTGTTAGTCTCAGTATTTGGGGATTAAGGTTACTGGAATTATATCTTAAGAAGTATTTAAATCAATTCTGATGCTATCAAGGTAAAATGATAATACATTTCATTCTTGTAATCTCTAGGGGAAAAACACTTTGAGTATGTATAAAGGAAAAAAATAAACAAAACCAAAAACAAACAAACAAAAAACCCTCTGTGATTCCAGACGGTGTCAACGTAGTGGAAAGGAGTGCAAGTCAGAAGACCTGAGTATAGGAGTTGTCTCCATCTCCTGTTTCTGGAACTTTGAGTTGTCTTAGAAACCTTAATATCTTCATGAACAACGTCAAGGTTAAAATCTTGTATTCTGAGACATGAAATGGATGTAAGAAGTTGCTATATGAAAGCTAACACTAAAAATTCTAAAGCACAAAAGTTGACATTATTGTAAAAGAACTGTTATTTTTGTTTGTAGCAACATCACCAATATTATTGTTCTCATTGGTATTATATAACACAAATGTTTTACTGCTTGCTTTCATATTACTTTAAAACAGTGCTATAAAATCCAATAAAACATAGGTGCTCAATAAAAATTTGTAAGACTCACTCATGCAATGAGAGAAATACTCTTATTAGATATTACTTATTATTGTATTATTATTGTTTTATAAAGATAGTGTTCAAGGTTTTAATATTAAAAACATTTCCCCTTTTACACTTTTATAAAGGTATCTTTAGTTGATTTTAAGCATAAATTGGTACCATTGCTGGGATATCAAAGTACAATATAAATGTAGCATTTAGAGGTACCTGTCAACACTGTTGATCTGATTATGTAATACCCAAACATGTCTGGACTCTTAGTTCAAGGCCCTCCTCATCCTCTACCAAGTCTGACCACCAAAGTCTGCAAATTGAGTTAACTCCTAGAATAAGTGGGAACCACAGGTGCCGTCTTTAGTACAAAAGGCATCCATTGATCGGTGAATTGGTGCCATGGCGGAAATGATGGGTGACCCTTCTTGTCCAGACCAGCTGGACAATCAAGTGGGACCCTTAGACCCTGTGGAGCGGACTGAGATGCACGAGAAAATAAGGAGGCACAGCAAGTCCAGAAGTCTGATCAAGCTGGCAAAGATTTTATTGTTCACACAGGTTATATACTCTGAAAACAGGATATGGGGAGGGGTAGGAAAGGAAAGAGGGCTTTGCAGGTGGAGGAAGCTAGCTGAAACTGTGGGGTCTAACTAAGTCATTCTTACAAAGCCTTTCCATTACCAGGGGTTCTAAAAACATCTATCTAGCAGGATGTTGGCTAAATCTAGAGATCAGGAGGAAGGGTTACTAAGGTGAGTTGCTATGAGGCCTTGTTTGAGGTTCTGAGAACTGACAAGTGAATCATGGAAGGTAAGCAGAAAGAAGAATAGTAGATAGGAGAACCAAGGGTGAGTGTTTGCCATGTAAGGCCTTGCCATGGCTTCCCACATCTTCTGAACCCCATCCTTATCTAGGTTTGCACTGAGGGTATGTGGCTCCATGACTATCAGAAAGTAGTGTTGTTTCCATCAACGGAAATGCCAGACAAAAGGGTGTGAGCAGCGCCTTCCCTTCAAATACCTTGTAAACGTTAAGCCAAAAGACTTGATGCAGTTCTGAAACTGGCTTAGAACTGTAGCTTTTATGTACAATGCTTCGAGGATACCCTGAGGAGGTCAGCAACTCTAGAAAACATAAAACTTGTTCTCTTGAATTTCTGACTCTGTCTGAAATAATAAGGTGTAAGATTTATAGAGACATGGGAAGAAGAGGGAGATGTGTGCACATAGGAACCATACTAACAAGAAATACCTTTGTCAGCGTTTTAACAGAAAGGCTTTTTATTAAATCATTCAGGAACAAGACTCGTATGATTTAAAAGAAGCAGAGATGGGTTCAGTACAGCCTTTGGCCACACACAACAAGCACAATTTTTTTTTTAGAACCCAAAACATCTCTGTGGTCTCACATCGACTTGCACATATGCTGACATTACTCATTGACTACCCGCAAAGCTTCAGTACAAGACTTAGGTAAGGATGGAACTCAGAATAGTAACCATCAGTTCTGTTGTGGCATCAATCCAATCAGATGGAAGACAATGGAATCCTTCTTTCTGGCTTTCTGCTTCCTATGAGGTTCAGGTGAAATTGTATTGGAACAGAATAGAGACACTCAGGCTCCTTTTGGTGACAGTAACAACAACACTATGAGTAGTATTCCTAGATAAATTAATATTAAGACTAAAGATAATAAAGACCTGCTAATCATTTAGTCGGCAATACTCTGAATGAATGAGAATTGATTATCTACTAGGTACTGCTCAAAGACCCTTATTTACACATTGCATATAAGCTTCATAACAACCATTGAGATTGGTGGTATTATTTCAAATATTTAGATGAGAAAGTTGCAATTCAGAAGCATGAATTTTTCTAAATTTCTAAAGCTACATAGTGACATGGTTTATCATGGCCAGAAACTTATCACCTATGTTACCGTCCAGTTGGTCCAGGTAACCGAGCTTAGGGCTTGTTATATATGATTCATTTCTGTGCCGTTCTGAGAAGATGGCCAATTTTAGGTGATGTTACATGTTATTTATCTGTTTGTTACCTGTATCGGTCTCATTAAACAGTCTTCTGCCTCTCCATGCAGTTGCCTAATTACCAGACTCTGTCTCTCTTCAATGACCCTGTCATGCCTTTTCACACGTGTTCGATAAAATTGTGTGTACAGCTTAACAAACCTTTCCTCTCTTTCCAATACCGAATTGCTTTGTTTTTGATAACGTAGCTCTGTACAATATTGTTTACACATATTATTTCTGCCAATGCTAGATCTCAATTAAATCTATGTAAATATACTTAACTAAGTATAGTAGTCATGTAGCTTCATTAATGATGACGAATCTTAGACACGGCTTTATTTCTGTGATTTGATTAATCTCTTTTCTACCATAAGATGTTGTAATTGACTATTGGCTTCAAGCCCCCACCACAGTACTTTTTGTCATTGATGTTTTGCTGCCGCCGCCGCTGCTGCTGCTGCTGCTGCTTGGGGGTTATTACAGAGGTTTGGAAGCACCGGACTGAGGAAACAGAAGCCAGATGGGTAGCAAACGGGGAGTATGAAGATCAATAACAAGTTAAGGGGTCCTCTGTAATCTTCTACAGGTTCTATCCCCTTTGGTCAAACTGGTACAGGAACAAGAATAGCTGCCTGTGTCTGCAAGTCCTGCCCAGTCAGGAACCTAGAGTCCCTTGAGCATATTTAAACGGGAGCCAGAAAACTGCCACCAGGTGGCGCCAAACCACAGTGCAGTTGGATTTAATTGTCTATTCCAAGGCTTGAAAGTGCCCCCACTCACCCCCACAGCTGCAAAAAAGGCTAAAACGAGAGAAACTGTTGCCTAATGCAGACGATCTGGAGATTCGGGTCCAGATATTTAGGTTTCTATCTTTTGCTTTCCAGGCCTTTTTATGAGGTCTAAAGTAACTTAGCAAAGTCAGCTCAAGCAGGCAGGAAAACACAGGACCCAGCATGTAGGAGACGTTCTACAAATATTTATAACTGACCTGAAAAAGGACTGAGCTGACCCACAGTTTGTTCCTTACATATTGACTCAGCTTCTGCTACTGTCACTCTGGCTTTATTGAAAGCAGAGTGACTTCCTCTCACTCATTCAACCCAGCAGAATAAGCCTAATTCACCGGGAGAATAATCTGTAAACAACTGGAGGGCAGTCTTTTACCAATCCCCTAGCTGCATCAGGGCACACAACTAAGTCCTGGTGTGAATTATTGACAAGAATATGCCCTATCCAGAGCTGCCTGGAGACAAGAAAGGCATCATTTGTAGAAGAACAGAATTTGGATGACAGTTTTGCAGCCAATGGAGGAAGGGCATCAGTGAGCGGCTGCCCAAGAGAGGCTTCTGAAGAGTTGGGCCAACTAAGTAGAGGGTGTAAAGAAAGAAAAGAGTCGTAGACATGAATAAGGCTTTAGGAACAGACAGTGAAGACAGCTGGTACAATCCTGATGGGTACAGGGAATGACAATCAGATTTTTTTTCCCTACAAATTTTAACGAAATGTCCAGAGATGAATGATTTTTACAGTTTGAGTATGAAATGTCCTCTTTAAGTAAATAAATGTGTTTGAACACTTAGTCCTTAGTTGGGTGCCCCGTCCACCAGCACTTTGAACTGTTTTGTGGAACTTTGAGGAGCCGGGACTTTGAGTGGGTCACTGGAGGGTCTTGTGGGTTGGTTATGGCTGAGTCTTAATTCCAGCCTGAATTCTGGTTCCCGGATTTCCCAATGTTACTCACCAGCTTTATATGCCTGCCAACATGGGCAGGAACAGTCCTATAACCCTGCTTCCTCCGCTTGGGTAGAAAAGAGCCCCAAAACTATGAGCCAAAAGAAACACCTTTTCCTAAGTGTTTTTCTATTAGTGAGAATTGAACCCAGCACCACATGGATACTAGGCAAGAAATCTACTACAAAGATCTACCTTCCTTGCATCATTTCTAACTCAGTGGTAAGAAAAGAGGTAGCACGGTGGCTCACTAAATGTAAGAAATGTGGCTGGCATGTTGGTATGCAGCTGAAGACAGCCGAATCTCCTATGTAAAACTGTTTCTAAAGAATCTGGGATAGCAGCTAAGCAATGTATAAGGTCAGTGGGTCTCAACCGTCCTGATGCTGCAACCCGATGATACAGATCTTCGTGTTGTGGTGACCTCCAATCGTAAAATTATTCCACTGCTCCTTTGTAACTGTAATTTTGCTACCGTTATGAATCATAATGTAAACACCTGTGTTTTCCGATAATACAGATCTTCTTATAAGTATATATTTACATATACAAAATAGGGACAGAAATGTAGAAAGCAGGATGGTTTCATGTAAGATCAAAGAGAACTGAGAAAAATTGTGTTGCTGTATTGGTTAGTTTTATGTCAACTTGACACAAGTCATGTCATCTGGGGGCAGGAGGAACCAAAAGAGAGGATATGCCTCCCTCTGACTGTCCTGTTGGCAAGCCTGTGGGGCACTTTGTTAGTTATGATAGATATGGGAAAGACCCATACACTGTGAGCAGTGCCACCCATCGAATGTATAAGAAAATGAAACCTGGGCAGGTTGAGTAAGCCCTGAAGAGGAAAGCAGGAAGCTGCATTTCTTTGTGGCCTCTGCTTCAGGTTATGACTCCTGGTTCCTGCCTTCGCTTCCCTCTATGATAGACTGTGATCTAGATATGTTAAGGGAAAAAAATAAAATAAAAACACCTTTTCTCCTCAAGTTGCTTTTGACCAGAGTTTGTATCAGAGCAACAGGAAGGAAGCTAGAACACACATACCATACGAGTCTGAGAAATCCTTGGGAAGTGCCCAGAGACTTGATGGGCTAACCTACAGGCAACTTTGCCCATTTCTGATACTTCCTGTGAAAAAGAGCATGGGAAGTGTAAGGGGAAGTGGGGTGTGGGACAAAGCGAGTCCTAAATACCACAAATAGTTGCTGATGGGGTTCTGAGCGTCTGACTGCTCAAGCCCATGACGCCATGCTTGAGCAGTCAGATCTCCCTCTGCGTTTCTAAAGAGGATTATGAGCTCAGAGGTTTTTTTTTTTTTTTTTTTTGAATTAGCAGAACCCTATTCTACAGAGAAGCTCAGCAGGCTTTGGATGTGGTCAGACCCAAGTTCCCCTAGGATTTAAATTACCGAGGAAAAGGATGAAAGGATGGTTCCGGAGCAGTTTTTCACTGCCTATAAAACAGGCTACCTTGAAATTCAAGATGAGAGCCTAACTTTAGAGATAGGCAGAATGCTTGAGTTCAGGGGAGTAGGGAATGACTCCCAATGGTGAAGGCTGTGGGCTGCAGCTGTGTAGTGACTGGTAAGGTGAGAGCAGGGCATCCGAAAGCTACAGGAACTGTTTGTTGGCTGGCTTTATTTTCTTTCCTTGATCCACCTCACAAGGAGTAAAATTTGAAATTTCCAAAAGTTGGTCTTTTTCTTTTCTGCTGTTTTATGTTATACTCAAGTTTGTTTCTTTTCCCCAAACTGTTCCTCCCATTTATGAAAGGCTAAAAAAATCCCCGAAGCAAACCAAAGACACTCTCACTCACTGCCAAAATTATCTCCTCAAAATCAATGACTTAGAAAAGGAAAACCATAGTGTAAAGGTCTGTGAAAACAGAAGCTGGAGAGTTGCTTTATCTGGTAAGACCACTGGCTGCTCTTCCAGAGAACCCAAACTCTACCTGGCATTTACCTGGTGGCTAATAACCTTCTGAAACTCCAGTTCCAGGGGGCGGACATAATGCTTTCTCCTGACCTCTGTGGGCCCTGCATGTACAGGGTACACAGACATACATTCAGACAAAATACTCGTACACATAAAATAAAAGTTAGTATATATTTTAAAAATATCTAGAAACATAAATTGTTATCAACAACAATATTATGGAACAGTGAGTACTTGCTGCCTGACAGCTTGTGTGCCTTCAACATTCCCGTGTTTCACTAGGTTCTATCGAGAACAACAGAAGCAAGATGAGAGTGAGGTTCAGCAGAGACCAAGCACAGGGGAAATTTGAACATAGGTTATTTGAGGCAGAATATAATCAGTTAACAGATGAAGTATAAAATATAGAAAATGACCAGGTGGGAGTGGGAGAAATGAACAAGAGTTCACTTGATAAAGAACTAACTCTAGGGAGTAAATGAGACATGTGTGGAAGATGGACTAGCTTCAGGATGACTGGGGAGTGGATCAAATAACATTTAGGTCAGGCTACCCATGCTGAGAGAGAGGGAGGAAGCAACAGAGGAAGGAATCTGGAGACTCAGGCATGAAAAGTGCTGTACATATTTGTGCTGAGGTGGGGAATGAGAAAGAATGTGGCCAAAGGGCTCTACTGAGAAATCAGGCAGAGTACAGAGCTCAGCAGGAAGGGGAGAGTCGATCAGCTTCCTTAGTGTCCTACTGATTCTCACTGAGTGTCAGACTTCTGTACTCTCCCAAGGATGTAGGAAGGCTTTCTTTTCATCATACCATCCATGGAAGCACTTTCTGCTCCATATTGTCACCAGCCATAACAACCGGGCATCCTTACTATTTTCGAGTTCCAGGCCTCTAGGACTGAAAACTAACTGGACCCCATAACACCTAGTTAAAGGGAGGCTTCGCGCTGTCAGAGGTCAGCCAGTAGCTGGTGAAACTGTATAACGTACTAGGGAAGAATAGACAAGGAAAAACAATAGATGAGGCTTGATAGAGACACAAACCCAGAAAAAGAGAATGCTCCCTCACTTAGTGGCCAATGACTGTCATTTCTATTTACAGTTTGTGCTTTGGAAAAGAGACTTTTAAAAATCTACTCAACAGTTTATGGAAAGTCTGCTAAATATCTAAAAATAGCTTTAAAGGGATTCTAAATATACAGCCATATTATTTTTTAAAAGCTGAGAGCTGTTTATAAACCTGTCATAATTTGAGAAATTCTGAAATAAAATTGCAAAGCCTAGTGGAAAGGTAAATTGTGTTGAACTCAATACTTGTTATATCCAGTTGCCTAATACTCAAGACTTCGGGCTCTATTTCACTAAACTAAAACCATTTTATTTTCTCATAATTCCTGAATAAATACAGATTTGTAGAAATACTCTCAGTGAGCACATTGATCCAGTAGGATATTTGAATTCCCCACGAGAGGACGGCATCATCGTTTTGGCATTTTCAAATCTGTTCACATTTTTCTTTAGCTAATTCAACATAATGATATTTTAGAGGTAAATGTGTTCATCACATTGATGGATTAAGAATTCTCCAAGACATCTAAATTCTGAGAGATGCGGGGGGGAAATTTTCAATTTAGATGGATTAAGAAGCCATCATGCCATTTGGGTTCTGAAGGATGAAAAACTCTGAAGTCATCTAAAATGTTTTCATTTACATTTTAAAGAACTGCTCCAAGGCGGCAGCGGCAGCAGCAGCACCTACAACATTCATGGTTTTTTTTTTTTTTTTGACTTGCAAAAGAAATACGTGTATTGAGAAAAATATGTTCAGCCTAGAAACATTTTACTCTTCCCATAAACTGTCCGTTGCATACAAACCATGTGTCACCACAGTGTGTTAGACATGGGCACCATAGATTAAAGCATGGTAGCCATGTTGGAGGCTTTCAAAGAGCTGGATTAGTTACCTATTGAGGAAGTGAAATTACAAATTGTGTGATGTAGTGACAATTGTAAAGTTTTTGGTTTCTTTGGAAAAACACAGAAATATTATAGGAACGTGTTTTTGTTTTAATCCCAGGTAGGAAATATAGGGCTCCTTCCGACTGTCCACAGCAGCTGACAATGATTTGCTTCATGCTCTAGCAGGGGTGTGATTTTGCCAGTCTCAGATAGTTTCTGTGATTGTATGATGTTTGGGATTCTGGAGACTTTTCAGAGGGCATATAGAACCCTGATAGGCACCAACCAACAACCCACCAACATGAGTTGTTGCTTGTTGGTGGTTGGTGGTTGCTGTTGGTCATAGTTTGTTACGTAGTAGTCATGCACGAAGAAGAAACGACAAGAAGAAATTAGATATCCTGACAGCAGAGATCAACCTTGCCCCAAGGAACTTGCAGTTTAACTATAATGTTGCCTACTTTTCTGACTCCTGACTTTATTCAAGGATCTCATCCCTTCTATCCATCTATTCTCGTCTATCTATATTAGGGGGTTGAAAGGGTAGAAGAAAAGGGGTGGAGAAAGGTGGAAGAAAGAAGGACCCAGAGAGTAGAAAAGACAATCTACAGTACTAAGTGTCAGGATGGGCAGGGTGCATGATGACAGGCAGGATGCAAGAGGCGCTTCCCCCAGGTGTGTCTCAATGGCCAAGTGATGAAATCTAAGTGAGGGATGAGTGGATCAGACAGCTTGATGTGAAATAGCAGAGTCAGCGAATGTTTCAGCTGGAACAGGAAGAGGGTCCCAATTAAAGATGGCCTGACAAAACTGAAACATTTTAACATTGGGTGAGTCGGTATTTTAGGACATCAGATAAGTTGACTTTATATTTTTGACATTTTGATAAACACTGGTTTGTAGATTTATAAAGATACATTGAGGTATATATTTTATTATATTGTGGACTAAATAGTTTTTCATTTCTTGTATTTACTAAGAAAACATTATGTTTCTTGACCCACACCATTCTATAATGCTTCATGAAAATATATGTATATGTCAACCAATCTCATAGCCACCGGCCCCTTTTATTGAATACATTGTATTCAATATTTCTCCCATTATAAATGTTAAACTTTTAATGAAAATTTCATGCATACCTATTTTATTTAAAATCTATACAAAATGTAAGACTGTACATGTTACTCAAACAAATCTACCTCAAATTAAATGCCAGAGCAAATCAGTTTCATTTCAAAACATTTATTGAGAAGCATATTTGGAAAGGATAATACCTGCCTTCAAGTAGAAACTGGTTTGGAGCCACACCCTAAGACACAACATTTGAATATTATGACGTGTTCTCCTGATAGGCAATCAGCTGTTCTCCAGTTATCCTTGTGCTAGAACTTATGGCTGTCCTGTTCTTTGTTCCCATTTATTTTTAAAATAAGGACTTCATTTGTATTAACAAAACCCACTGTCTTGACAGGAGACAAATGCCTGTCACTTGGTAGACACCTATGCTGCTAGAAGGACACATTGTTTGGAATTTTAGAAAGTTAATCTTCTATAAAGTGTCTTATAAAAAGTTAACAAGAAAATACCCAGGAAGGCTACAGTGCTGAATGCTTTAGACTCTTGGGAAAGGAACACAAAACACTGAATTGAAAACCGGGAGCTTCACCACAACCTCCTCTATCCCTAGACTATAAGTTCCTTCCGGTCACAGGACACAGCTGTCATCTCTGTTCTCTGTGAGAGTACCCACCATGGCTTCAGTCATGTCAAGTTAAATTTCTGAATGAGTGAGTAGATTCATAAGTAAATGAATGAGTGGACAGTCATCTTTGGGCTATATAAAGACCACAGGGTTCATAGCACATCATCTACAAAGTGGGTCATTAGTAAGGATATTTCTATGAAGAGAGAGAAGTTACTATACTAGCAAGGACCTGGTGCATCTCTTAAAGATGCCATGAGTGATGTTTACATGCCACGGGAGATGTATTGGCACATGGAAGGTATCTGTGCAGTTTATTTTTTTTCTTTGTGTCTTTTTTCAAGGTTAATCCTTGAATAATTATTTATTTCTTATTTGTATTTAATGCCTTAAAAATTATAATTGGAATCTTTGCATGTACTTCTAGGATACAACGCAATTAAGTTGATACACGTGTTTAATATACAATGCTCAAGTCAGTCAAAACCAGTGATTTCTTATCTCTCCAGTTAAAATGGCTACTGAAGATAAGAATTTGAAAATTAACAAGTATTGGCATGGATATAGTGTGGTGGTTTGACACCCATAAACTCATGTATTTGAATGCTTAGCCCATGGGGAGTGGCACAATTAGGAGGTGTGGCCTTGTTAAAGCAGGTGTGATCTCGATGAAGGAAATATGTCAGCGTGGGGAGTTTGAAGTCTGCTAAGCTCAAGCTACACCAAGTGTGAGAGTTTCCTCCTGGCTGCCTTCATCAAGATGTAGACCTCTCAGCTCCCACTCCAGTACCATGTCTGCCTGCATGCTTCCATGCTTCCTGCCATGATGATAATAGACTAAACCTCTTAGCTCTATTCAATTAGATGTTTTCCTTTATAAGACTTGCCTTGGTCATGGTGTCTCTTTACAGCAATATAAACCCTTATATAAATATAAGACATATGGATTAAAGGGAACTCTTAGCCACTGTTAGGGCAATGTAAATTAATGTTACTATGACAATACCTCAAAAACTATGCACAAGTGTGTGTGTGTGTGTGTGTGTGTGTGTGTGTGCACGTGCACGCAAGCACGCGCACGCAATTGCTTTTTATGGTTGATGTAATCAAGTCCTTCCCGCTGAGGAGGATAGCTGAAGGGTCTAATTCTCTTGTCAGGAACAGACTCAGTATTGGCTCGAGACATTTCCTTTTCCAAAAAGTGGCAACTTGTAATCAAAATGAAGACATGCCATAGATGAAGATGATGGTGAGACCCTTTGATCTACTTTTCTCAGTTAGCATTGAGCCCAAGGACACCAGGTGAACTGTCGAACTTTGAGCCACACCGTTGCCTGAAGCCCAGCATTCTCAAGACCAGTATCTACAAAACTGTAACTAGGGGCAGGTACTGTAGGAGAACCGGTGGAGATTATTAAAAGAGAGAAAGGAAATAAATCATCATCTTAGAAGATTTCGGGAATGAAGAGTTGGTGATAGACATTTTACAAACCAAGGCAGTGTGGGAGGCTTTTCAATTTATATTTTTAAATGTGAGCATATGGGCTGAGCATTCTTATAGAAAGTGGATGTGTGTGTCTATCCGATGAAAATGTAGTTCACAAAGGCTGTTCCTTTGCAGGTGGGAATAATGTGAGCTTACTCACTCTGCACTGATAAGAAAGCTAAAATCAAATCCCCACAGCACTCCACATATGGTGACCCAGTTCTTCTTAGTTTCATATTGACTCCCCAGAGCCTTGTTCTTTCTTTCCAGATGACAATTTGGGTGAAAGAGATATATTTCCAAAGGCAATTTGAATCCCAGGGTCATGAAGATTGGACAGGTTGCACGGATATTATCGATTGTGTGATGGTAACAGGCTTGTCATGGGGCTCATTGGTTAAAAAAAAAAAAAAAGTAAAAACAAAGCTGATGATTGAAAATCTAGCATCAGTGGTCAACTGCCGAGGTGTTAAAGAATCAGAGCAAGTACCACAAACTGAAAAGATGTGTACTTAGTTTGTACTTAGATGTATTGATGCTCAAGATGGTAGGTTTATAGTGCAGAATCTGGAGCCTAAAGGCTAGACTTCAAATCCCATGTGCACTGTTTCGTAGCTGTGTCACTTTGGGCATGACACTTAACCTTCCTGAGCTTTGGTATATAGACAGGAGAGGATGAAGGAAAAATAACAATTCCTATTGATGGAGGAGTTTGTGAAGATTGAATTTTCACATATCCATACGTTAGAACAGCTCCTGGCACATTGTAACTGCTATTTAGACATAATACTGTCCTTGACTGTTATTTGATATTGGTCTCTTGGGGTTAGCGTTCTTTTCTTAAGGCAATGTATCCGACGTATTTTTCCTTGCTATAAGAGAATAAGGCTACCCATTGTGATGTAAGTACAGTATTTCCATTTTCAAATATGGTCCCCCATAATCCATGATTCCAGAGACCTTGCTGCTTCTCCTTTGCTACATTATCCATCTGTAATAAGAACATGGCTACTTCTTTTTAATGCTGTGTGTGGAATTTGGGGCCTCACACGTTAGGCACATGCTCTACCATTGAGCCAACAACCTCAGCCCCATTTAGTTGAAGCACACCCTTAGTGCTTAGCACTAAACAAGTGTTTTGAGACTGTAGGATGAGCTCATCCCAGATGACAGTGTCTCCTTCCATCCAGGCTGCTAGTTCAGTGCGAGACAATAGCATGGTTATTATTAGATCGAAATCCATGGGTTTTGAACATTTACAGCTGTAATGACAGGTAGTAGCTTCACGTACCACAAGCCTCATGGCTCAGTCTTCACTGACCTCCATTCTGTTCCAGTCAGCACTAAGGCTTCTGCTGTGCCATATGGCCAAATTTCCTCTTCCATGTTCACCACCCCAGCTTCTCTCCAGGGCCAGTCCAGCTTCATCTCCAACAGTGCCAAAATGTACCCAAATTCAGGTAAATCTGGCGAGATCACGTTTCCATCTTGTTACAGAACCCCCTGTGCAGGTCTAGCTGCTGGAATCTAGAATTACAGTATACAGGGAGCAAATGCTTAGGTGTTCAAGTATCACTGCCTGCACAATAATGGTCAGAACCTTGTATCTATTAAAAAAGACTCTCTCTATCTCTGTCTCTGTCTCTGTCTTTGTCTCTGTCTGTCTCTGTCTTTGTCTCTGTCTTTGTCTCTGTTTCCCTCTCCCTCTCCCTCTCCCTCTCCCTCTCCCTCTCCCTCTCCCTCTCCCTCTCCCTCTCCCTCTCCCTCTCCCTCTCCCTCTCCCTCTCCCTCTCTCCTCTCTCCTCTCCCTCTCTCCTCTCTCTCTTTCTCCCTTTCTCTCTCTCCCACTCCTTCTCTCCAAAGTTTCACTCTGTGGGCCAGAATAGCCTTAGACTTGTAGTAATTCTTGTGGCTCAGCCTCTTGAGTGTTGGGATTATAGGCATGAGCCATCGTGCACAATTGAAAAATAATCATTTTTCTTATGCAGAGCACAACAATGCATGCTTGTATTTCAAAATGGAAAAGTAAAGTCAGGAATAAAGAAACCTCAAACCAGTTACAGTATCAAAAATCAGAAAGGAAACTAGTGATGAATGTGTGCTGATACACTAATGTTCCCTCCCCTGATGTCTAACAGATTTGAGACTAACGTATTTTTTATCTGTTTTTCAAATTTCATATTAAATTGTAAGCATTTCTCCCAGGAGATGAAATATTCTTAAAGGAGATATCTGATGGATTTGATTGAGATTTTCTCAATCCTATTAAAATTATTCTTCTTCTTCTTCTTCTTCTTCTTCTTCTTCTTCTTCTTCTTCTTCTTCTTCTTCTTCTTCTTCTTCTTCTTCTTCTTCTTCTTCTTCTTCTTCTTCTCCTCCTCCTCCTCCTCCTCCTCCTCCTCCTCCTCCTCCTCCTCCTCCTATTATTATTATTATTTATATTTTATTAGAGACTTTGAAAATGAAGCATTGGACATGGGACATTACTCAGGTCTGAATCACCCAGAACTTGTCTCCTGTCCTTTTCTAACCAGTCTTTTCACTGGGTAGTTAAGAGTTAGGAAACATGCAAGATTTGAAGTCAGTGGTAGACTAGCAGCCTGGGAGATGTTTATCCCTTGCATATGTATAGAAGAAGTGGGATAGTGAACAAGAAACTATCTTACCAATTACAAGACAAAAGACTGTTGTCTGTTTGTGGTTTATTTTCCTAAACTGAAGGCAACATTGATTCTTCTGTGTTTCTTTTGTTTTGTTTTATGTTTTTGAGGAGCTAATTGGCTGTATTAAAGTGCTAGTAAGAAACACTATTCTCGAGCTGGAGAGATGGCTCAGCCTGTAAAGGCTAGGCTCACAACCCAAAACATAAGAAACTCTCTTCTCCTAAGAGTTTGTAAACACATAATGCCTCGCTCACTGCATTTCCTCAACGACCTGGCTTGTCTGGTGATTTAAAATAAAGGTTATCTGAACTTGAACAACAACAACAACAACAACAACAACAACAACAACAACAACAGAACTATTTTATTTTATTTTGTGTGCACACGTATGTGTGGCTTCAGAAGACAATTTGTAGGAATCAATTCTTCCTTTCCTTCATGTGGGTTCCCATGATCAAGCTCAGGTCAGTGGGCTACAGAATGAGAGTTTGATTCCCACAGTCAGTACAACAGTAGGTGTCCTTCCTTCTGTCTACAATAGATCATCTTTTTATTGCTGTGTTTGATTCTATTATCTGGATATGCCAGTTTATCTGTTCATCTCCTGCTGGTTGTACGAGCTATTCATTGTTGTGTAACAGATTTTTCCAAACTGTAGCTGTTTACAATAACTAAGTATTTATTCACTTACTCACAATTTCTATGAGAGATGGTTGGTGGTAACATGTTTAAGTGCCTCTGGTTCAGAATCTTCCATGATGTTGGGATGCTGACCAGGTTATTCTGCATCTGCAGACCTCTGGAAGTTGAGTTGGATTGGAAACTCAGTGCATGTTAGGTGGTCTTTAAAGTCATGTGGCTAGAGAAGTGGTTCTCAACCTGTGGCCCACGACTCCTTTTTATATAAGGTATATGCGTTATGATTCATGACAGTAAGTTAACAAAATTATAATTATGACGCAGCAATGAGATAATTGTATGGTTGGGAGTAACTGGAACATAAGGAACTGTATTAAAGGGTGACAGGATTCGGAGAGTTGAGAACCACTAAGATAGAGGTAAGCTCTCAGGCCTTACATTTCAGCCTAAGAGCTTGAATGCATTTCCTTTTCTATATATGCTAAGCTGAAGGGAATTACTGTTTGAATGGAGAATTCTGATAATTTACACTTTCTACTTTTATTGACAAGTGACCCATTTTCCAATGGAAGGAGGGCTACCAAAATAACCTGTGAGTTCAAGTTTAGGGACTTATCCATACTATAGAAGTAGGGCAGACCTGGTGGAGTTGTATAAAAGCATTCTATGCTTTTTTTTTTTTTTTTTTTTAATCTTACGGACTTAAGGGTATGACATTCATCACGTTTATGTTCACAGACCTGCTGATGGTTATTGTGCAGTGTACATGGACAGGCTAACTTTTGTACCTTTTGTTTTTGGGTTTTGATATTATGTAGTATGATAGGAAGGTAGGATTGTTTGCTTCAGAGTGTCCCATGTGTCTGATTACTCTACATAATCACCATTCAAGGCAGGGTGATGGAGCTGCTCTGAGCTTCCTGGCTCCAAGCAGCGCTCGACAGGAACAGACCCATCTTCCCTCCCTGTGATCTTCCATCAGGAAGTTAGATACAGCCCTTATTTCAGGGACACATCGTTGTTACAGGACTGGGAGAAGAAGGAAGAAGGCCCACTTTGCCCTTGTACTTTCCCTTAAAGTCCAATCCGATGAAGTTAGAATAAGAGATGTGAGAGGGAGGAGAGACGGATATTGCTGGCAAGGAGCTACTGCTGACACATGGCAGTGAGGGTATTGTTAAAATTCTGAATAGCCTCGTGCCCTGATTTTTCTTGGTTATCTTTGCATATCACAAATCGTGTCCCATTTATTTGCTGTCCACCCAAACTAGAGTTTTTTTCTAATGAATATTACAAAATTAATAATTAGGAGACAGAGCCCCGCCTCCAGATAAACATAACCAGGAGGAGATTTTTCTGGATTATAAGAAGCTGGATTGTGGGGCTCTGGAGCATGGTTATCGCCAAATGTGCACAGCAAGTGCCCATTGTAGTGGGCTGCAGGTCTAGGAAAAGTTAATGTTTCTAGTAAAGGCTGTACTTTGGCCATTTGTTTTATTGTGACTTTTATCTGATAGGCACAGGTTCACTCCACTGATAGAGGGCGACCTGCTCTACCCATTCTAGTGATTTCAAGACTGTTCTCATCTAAAAGATCACTGACATCAACAACCCAGAAAATGAATACTTCATGCACAGTCATGAAATTAAGAAAGAAACCATTTTAGATATGTTGTCTGTGGCTTTTGATTTTTGTTTTCAATTACTTGAGACCTTATTACCGCTCTCCAAGGTTCTGTCGAAGGTCAGTTCACATATGTGTTCCATATGCACACGTGAGCTTTTACCTTATGAAAAGAGGAGCACCTTCCAAAGGTGCTGTTCTTAGGTCTGAGCATCACATGTAGAAGGCGGCTCAGGAGCACACGCCTTTATCCATCACTACAGACCCTAGCTGGCCCTGTATCAAGCACCTGGTCCTGAAATGCTAGTCTTTACCCCAAGAGCAATATCATGACCCTGTCTCCCCCCTTTTGCCCTTTTGCTACCTTTATTATCTCAGGTTCCATTCACTGTACTTTAAAAAATTCGTTCTAACAGCTCTTTGTCTCCTCCTTAATTACATGCTCATCATTAAACAACAATAGAGGCACATACATGCAACTTGATTATGGGCATTTCACTGTGCGTGTTCCTCTCAAAGCAATAGTTTATAAGGTGGAGCCAAAGAAGAGGACTCTGGGGACTCAGATCAAGAATCATTTAGAGAAAGTTGTCGGTGTATGGTCTGGGAGAATGGAAGAAGAGAAAGAGCTCAATTTTTGTTAACTAGCTTTTTTTTTTTTTTTTTTTTTTTTTTTTTTTTTTTTTTTTTTTTTTTTTTTTTGACAGGGTCTCTCTTTTTTTGTAGAACTGGCTGTTCCAGAACTCACTATGTAGATCAGGCTGGCCTGGGACTCACAGACATCTACCTGTTTCTGCCTCCCAAGTGCTGGGATTAAAAGAGTGTGCCACTGTGCCCAGCCTAACTGCTTTTAAAGAATTTAAAATAAGGAAGAAAAAAATAAGGAGCCGTGTCTCTGATTGGATCCATCTTCTATCGGGATCCCCGTTAGCACTGAGTGCTCGCAAGAAACTCTAGATCCCACCCCAACTATTTGATAATTTGCTCCTAAAACTTTCTGCCACTTGATAGACACGCTGAGTAGCTTGTGACTGTCAAGAGCTGCTAGAACCATATAGTATAACTATGTTTTTTTAAATGATCCCGGGTCCACTGTGTTCAGAACTTTCCTGGGAGCGGAAGGGGCTCCTGAGGCCCTGGGACCATTTCTTGGCATTGTGAGATCTGGAGAGATTGAATGCTCAGATTTGCACTACTGGCAGTGGCCAGAAAGTGAGTGGTCTGGCTTTGGGTATGGAAGAGCAGCTTTGGCATTGGGAGAACACATACAGAGAGGGTCAGGGGCTCCATCAGCTGATGCCTGGGAAACAAGGGAGATCAAACAGTCCTTGAACACGACAGAGTCTTTTAATGAGGAAAGATACCCCAATATGTTTCCCACTTTCTTATAAGATAATACCAAACTTCCGCTGGCTCTGCTGGGTAAGGAAGTCAGACCCTGGCAGAGCAGGCCCTTTGGGCTGACCGAGCACCTTGGGAGTGTTAAGGAAGCGTTTTGCTCTCCAGCGCCCTGGCAGGCTGCCCAGAGCTGCGTGAGTCAGTTTTGCGCTGAATCTCAGCATAATGGAGGAAGGTGCTATTTTGGGATAACAGGCATATGATCAGCTCTTTTTTGAGCAGATTTCACAGGCCATGATGTTTGCAGAAAGAGTGACTTTCCAGAGTACCTCAGTCTCAGAGGCTTGAGCACAGAAAGAAACAGTTTCATGGAGTGGTTGGCTCTCCGGGAGTAAGGGTTTTCACATTTGACATCTAAAGCCCATTAACCATGTTAACAATAGCAGTGGCTACAGAGTCGTTTAACAGAAGATGCCTGTGTGTGGTTAATAAGCTGAATGCTGTTATTTTAACCCAATGGAAGAGGTAAAAATGGAAAGTGTGGAGACACGTTGAAGCATCCGAAGGATAGTGGTATCTCGGGAGCCCTGGATGAGTCGATCTCTCTGCCACCCCCCCACCCCCATATATCCATTATTTAATTTGTTTGTGTTCCAAGGCTGAATTACAAGGAAAGAATCCAGTTTGAATTGGTTATTGAGAAGAGAGCTGCTAAGACTGGTTGCCATTTTTCTTTTTCTTTTTTTCCCCACATGCAATGTTATGATTATCTGCACTGTCCAGATTACAGTAAGGTCAAACTGCAAGCATTAACCAGACGGTGCCATAAAGACTGTGATTTCCAGGATGCTGAAGTGTGGGGACCCGCTTCCCACTAGATGTGCTGTGGACAGTACGGTGCATGAATACACAGCTTTCAACCTTGTTTCCAGATACGTGCAGTGTGGGATGTCTTTCTACATCATGATGTAGCTGAGTGGATTTGGGGAAACTGTTTATGTCAGTACTTACTTAGGCCAAAAGGCGACTCAGAGCTCCTAACTTTCAATACATGGTGAATTGTGTCACTTCCTTCATTGCTTCCTATCCTTCTCCCTTTGTTCTTTCCTTTCTGGAAACTTCATCGATTAAAACGTACCTAAAGCTAAAGGCCCTCTGATAAATGTGTGATACAGATGTGTACTAAATGCTTGCTCGCTGTACCCCATCGTACCCAGATTACTAACTGCACATACGCATCTTCCATTACATTGCTCCAAAGATACTTGCGTTTTCATGAGCAACTCAAATCTGACGTGTAAATCTGCAGCAAGCAGCTATGATGTCCCCTACTGTAAAAAGGGGACACTGGGGCTACTCTGTGCCTGGGAGGCTGCAAATCATATTCTGTCACTATTCTTTTGTCTTCTTTTACAGCCATTTATGTATAGAATTATATGCAGCAGCCTCTAGACTCTGTGCCTCTGCCCTATGGTCACTTGTACAGCCCAGGTGGAGTCCTTGCTTTTTCCCTTAAACATTGTCTTAAGAACTCTAATCTTACGTCTTATATCCTGTCCCTCTCCAGCCACTGTTTATTCACAGTGTTCTTCTAAATTACAGATACGAGTTAGCACGCTTTCCAAAGTAAAGTCCCAACACAGTTCTAAGTGCACTCATTTCTCCATAGTGTTTATGGTTTGGAGTCAGGCAGACCTGAGCTCAAATCTTTATTCTGCCACTTTCTCATCACATGACCTAGGATACTTAACATCTGCATTTTAAAAGGTAAGAGTGACAAGCATGGTGTATAGTAAACTTGGTTCAGTTTCTCAATACCTGACTTTCCCATTGATTCCAGACAAAATGCTGTCCTGATTCTTGCTTAGCCACCCGTTAGAGGCGTTCTTTACTGTGATACCTTTTCTTCTCTGTTTCCCACTGGAGCATCTTTAAACATTGTGACTCTTCCGCGTCTACCATTTCCCTCATCTGGCTCTAATAATACTTATTCTTGCACTGAGGATGCACAGTTCTGTGGAGAGACTCCTTACACCTTTCTGCCCTTTCCTTAGACCTTGAACACTAGATCACAGTGATGACGTCATGGCTCGGGCTGTCTAGGTAGAGATGGAGTTCCCTGAGAGGAGTCTCTCGTGGCCATCATTCCACCCCTACGATCCAGGGCGATGTCTGACAGCAGGCAAATGTTTAATGATAATGCAAGCAACAAGAGAACTCAGACAATGTGACAGCTGGCAGTCATTAGGTGAAAGGGACCTTACTTCACTGAAACAGCCACGTTTACTCCAATGCGCTTTTGATTTTATGACAGCTGGCTTGTCTGACTGCCTAAGTTTATATGTGAGATCAACCCTGAGAATAAAACACACATGGATACAGCAGGAAGGTATCAGACTGGAGTCCAAATCAGAACTTACTACAGGGGACAGCTAAGGAAGAGGATGGGTTGGGGTGCTGTATTGTACGTATGTATGAACTCCCCAACGGCAGGAGGAAGAAAAGCATGGAAATGTTGCCTTAGTTGTATGGCGGAGCCTGAAACCTTATACCCAATGTCCATATACTAGTCCTTGGCTCTCAGGAATGTGGTGTTTCTTGGGAAAGGATCTTTGAAGATGTCCCTCCCCAGGTAAGACCATTCTTGCTATCTGGATAGATCCTAAGTCAAATTAAGAACTCTCTTGAAGAGACACATGGAAGGGATATCTGTGAAGATGAGGCAGAGTGGACCAGTACATACTAGGAAAGTGCCAGCCCCTTCTCCA
This sequence comes from Arvicanthis niloticus, assembly GCF_011762505.2. Lineage (NCBI taxonomy): Eukaryota > Metazoa > Chordata > Mammalia > Rodentia > Muridae > Arvicanthis > Arvicanthis niloticus. Next base: position 15,325,134 of record NC_047669.1, on the reverse strand, counting down.
AAGCTGTGTCTTCCACAAACCCCTAAAGAACACAGCCACAGGGATACTTTGATTTTGAGCAGACAGCTCCAGAACATTGCCTGTGAGGCTGAAGGTCTGCATACCTGTTAGCTATAGGAGAATGCAAATGTCACCCCGAGGTTGAATTAAGGTTCTTCTGAGCATGTGCCATTTGTTTGTTTGTTTATTTCAGTCAATATTTCTGTAATAAATGATGTGATCTCCCTCCCTCCCTCTCTCTCTCTCTCTCTTTCTCTCTCTTTCTCTCTCTCTCCCTCTCCCTCTTCCTCTCCCTCCCTTTCTCCCCCCCTCTCTCCCTCTCTCTCTCCCTCTCCCTCCCTTTATTCTCTCTCTCTCTCTCTCTCTCTCTCTCTCTCTCTCTCTCTCTCTCTCTCTCTCTCTCTCTCTCTCTCTCTCTCTCTCTCTCTCTCTCTCTCTCTCTCTCTCGTGTAGTTTTGCCTTGCCTTGGGCCTCCCAGGGGCTCCTGGTGCCTGGAGTAACACGGGTTCCTATCCCACAGAAGGCTCTAACACTGCAGGACTCACAAGACTGACCTAGAGCCGAGAAGGAAGTGTCTGCTGGATGTGGAAATGCTTTTCCGAAGTGTGGTCATCCTGCTGACTAATGTGCACAAACTTCCCGGAAAGCACTGGGAATTTGTGGGTGTGTTCCTGAGAAGCCAGAGCCTCGCCTCCAGCTGCCTTTTAGCTGTGCTTTGCTGCCATCGTGTGGTCGAGTTGGGTACATGTCAGTGTTTCGGGTTTTGTCGCTCAATGCTTTATAAACTTTGAACATTTATAAAAAGGAATTTTCTTTACAGAAAAACACACTGGGAATATAACCCCAAGTTTCACATTCAGCCCTGAGCTGACATTTGCATTGTTGTCTTACTATGCTAAGTCAGGCAAACTTTCGGCCTCACAAGTAATTAATGTTCTGGCGAAGCCTGCTTGAAATCAAGGTATCCATGTGGCTGTGTTTATGGGGGACACAGCTTTGGAGCTGTGACTTTGTGTTCTTACGTTATTACTTTAGGAAGTTTTGGAGACTAGGGTTGGAAATACCCTTTGAAGAATAACAGCAGTTATCTTTGTTTTTCAAGACAGGCTGTTCTGGAACTCGTTCTGTAGACCAGGCTGACATTGAACTCAAAGGATTCTACTGCCTCTGCCTCCCTGGTGCTGGAATTAAAGGCATGCACCACCATGACTGGCTTTTCAGCAGATAAATTTAAAGAGGGGAAACCACAGGCTGGCCTGAGAGCATGAGGGCTAGCACAAACTTTAAGTAATGAAACTCAGCCCTATCTGAGGGCATCTGTGTAATGTCACATCGTTATCACACACAGTTATCAAAACTTTCCACCTTTCCTCTTATTACAGTTCTCATAACTACACTTTGATGTCCCTTGTGACTTTTTGCCATCACAGCAGCGGTCGGGCCATCTCCATCACCTTGTCTCTCCTTTTCGCTCTGTACATTGCATTAAATTGATTTGCACGAGGTATTCATAACACAGGGATTAAGACTGTCACCTAGGGCACAGACTTTCTGGGCTTAGATCTCGAATCTATTATTTTGTTTCCTAGTGAGGTGAGCTGGGAAACCACATAAATACTCTGTAACTCAGTTTCCTTGAGCTTATAGTATGGGCACCGCAGTACCTAGCCACAGGTTTGTGTGAATGACCTGTGACATGCAGCATGTTGGTGAATGTGACAGGCACAGCCTGGAGGGGGCGGGGGGCGTTCCATAAGCATGTATCTGCTCCTTTAAATCCTTCTCAGTGGATGTGGGTTCCTCTGAATATAGGGTTGGTTTTTTTTAAGTCTCTATATCCTTATTTACACACATTACTTTTAGACTGTAGTAATTTGGCAACATTTTGGACACATAAGTGGAGAGTCCATAATCTTTTCTGGGTATTACTCAGTTCAGTTCTTGAAATTTTCATTAAATCATCAAGATATACCATGATTGTGTGTGTGTGTGTGTGTGATAGTTTGTGTGTGTGAGTTGTTTGAGTGTGTATGTGTTTGTGTGAGTGTGTGTGTGAGGTTTTGTGTGTGTGTGAGTGTGGTGTGAGTTTGTGTGAGTACGTGTGTGTGTGTGAGTTTGTGTGAGTATGTGTGTGTGGTGTGTGTATGTGAGAGTGTGGTGTGAGTTTGTGTGAGTACATGTGTGTGTGAGTGTGGTGTGAGTTTGTGTGAGTACGTGTGTGTGAGTTTTTGTGAGTATGTGTGAGTGTGTATGTATGTGTGTGTGTGTGAGTATGTGAGTGTGTATGTGAGTGTGTGTATGTGTGAGTGTTGCAGATGACACTTCACTGAACATCTGCTATGAGAAAAACTCAGCTCAGAAGGCTTTGCGTGGCTGACCTTACTCAACACTCACATAGCTTAGAGGTCAGTACTAACTCAGCAAAGGTGTGGCTAAGTTCTGTAGCAGATAGCATGGACTAGGACAGAGTAGGAGCAGTTGTCTCGGGATCTTACGTTCCTAGGAAACATTCACACCATAAGTAAGTCTCCCTTTAAGGCTTGGTTTCAGTTCAGCTTGAGGTTTCTGCACATCAAAAGAAAAACTTTAAAAAATACATAGCAATCCAGTACGGCATAGAGTACCAAGCTCAAGGCTGTATGGGACAATGCATCGGGCCTTAACTTGCTGGAGCCTATCTTGGGAGCAGCACTTTCTGTGATAATGAACTGTGAACAATGGTTTCTGTTTTATATGGATAGCTGTAATTGTGGAGACCTCAAGGACCAAGTATTTTCAGCTTATTGCAGTACATTGCAGACAATGGCTCCATTCCAATTAGCATTTGGTGAGGCCTGTCACAATGCATCCACTTCTCCCTGGCTGCGGGCTCGTGCAGGGAAAAGCTTCCTAACGGTTCTGGCCCTGAAGCACAAAAAGCTAGGAACATTCCCCCCAAGCAGCAGCCTGCCCATCTACGTGTCCAATAGGAACACAGGGCCTCATTTTCAGAGTTAATCTCAGAATTAGAGTCATAGCACAAAAACTTTGAAAAATGTAATCATATTGAGATCGCTCACTAGTGACGACCAGCACACACATGCCTTCATCCTGAGATTAGTTCAATTCATGGTCCCAATCTTTGGAAAAAACTGGGACGCAGAGAGTTGTTTTTTATGTAGCCTGCCTTCAGAGTTCAAGTGTTAATTGCTGCCGAGCATGCACACGCTTCCTGTTATCACTTGAGGACGGCAGTTGCTTAGGTTCTTTCTGTCTCAGCAGCCTCTACATATGCACATGCTCACAGTGTGCTCCTTGCGGCTGCTCTGGGTATAGCTGTGGTCACACTGTCACTTGTCCACTTCTAGTCAAGGTGGCAACCCTAGACATTACCATGACAGCTTTCCTCCTTAGGGAGTGATGAGTCGCCTGCCTTTTCTCATTTAATGCAGATGCTACATTCAAACCCTAGCAGCTGCTGCAGACAAGAAAGGGAAAGTCAGGATTGTGTGAATGAAATCCTGACATAGTGCACACGGTGAACGTGGGAGTTGTGAATTTGTAGGGACGAGGGGCCTGGGGAAGCAGCACTGACTCCTTGGAGGTCAGAGTAACTATCCACCAGCTGCTTGATTTATCGTCAATGTGATCGGCTTGGTTGAGTGAATGTTTCCAGGGAGATCTCTCTCTCTCTCTCTCTCTCTCTCTCTCTCTCTCTCTCTCCCTTTCTCCCTCCCTCTCCTTCTTTCATTTTTCTCTAGCAGTCTCTTGTCCTCCTTATTTCTATGGCCCAAGTTGTAATGTCCCTGTCTCATTATGACTTTATTTGTTTTAGACGTACATCGTTTCTTCTTAGCCTGTCTAAAGATTTGCCTGATAAACTTTTTTAAAAACTCAAAATTACAGCTGACTTTTCTCCAATTGAGTTTCTATTTCCTGTGTAATTAGCTTCTTTTGTTAACTTTGGGCTCCCTTTGTTTTCTTGTCTAATCCTTTCAAGGACTGTCCCCCTGTTACTTGCCTAAGCTTTCCTTCCTTTTTCTTGACTGTTCTTAATGTCCTTCCTATGGCTGGGTTCCTCTTCACTTACGTTTTCCTGAAAGTGATTTCTAACTTTCCTGTTTTATTTCTTCTTGTACACATTGTTTCTATTTTATTTGCTAAAAATTTGTGTTTTTCTTTCTACTTAATTGTGATTTTTTTTCCTTTTCTTTTGGTTTTGCTTTTTCTTCTGTTTTAACTCCAAGTGTCAGCCCATTGTCATAATTAAGGCATCTATAGCTTTGACGAAACACCATGACCAAAAAGGAAGTTGGAGAGGAAAGGATTTATTGAACTTATATTTCCACATTGCTGTTTGTCACTGAAGAAAGTCAGGTCAGGAATTCAATCAGGGTAGGTGCTTGGAGGCAGGAGCTGATGCAGAGGCAGTGGTATAGTGCTGTTTACTAGCTAGCTCCTCAGGGCTTGCTCAGGCTGCTTGCTTTCTCTCTCTCTCTTTCTGTCTGTCTTTCCTTCTTCCTTCCTTCTTTCATTCTTTATTTCCTTTCCTTCCTTTTTTGTTTGTTTCCTTTCTTCCTTCTTTTTCTTAACTTTTTATTGATTCTTTGTAAACGTCACATCATACTTCCCAACCTCTGTCACCTCTCTATCCCATTATACCTGCCCTCTGCCCCATTAAAGGGGGAAAATCTTGTCATGGAAGCTGTAGTGTGTCATAGTATGTTCTATACTGTAACCTTTGTCCACATATCTTTACTTGCAAATGTTCAATGCAATGAATCATTGGTCTGAGTCAAGAACGCTGGCTTCCGCTACACCATCAATAATGGGTCCTCACCGGAGCTCCTCTTGGATATTGTGTTGTTGTCTTGTGTCATGGAGATCCTGCATCTTTGATTCTGTAGGACAGACCCCTTCACCAGCTCCAGCAGTTCATAGATGGAGTAGATGTTGGGATGGACCAACTCAAAGCCTTGGATCTAGGCCTGGGTGGTAGCTAAGTTGCTCAGCCTGACAGCTTTTCTTCCAGCCACTTCACCAGGGTGAACTCTCCAGCACTGCTCATGCTCGCACATGCAATGCTCAAGCCATCAAGGGGGCAGGGCCAGCTCTCCAACTCTCATGCACTCTGGACCAGCTCACCCTTACCCATAACAACAGGGGCAGTGTGGGTAATTGCTGGGAACACTGGGGGTCCCTCTAGCTGTGGGTTGGGTGGCTGGGAACTCTGAGAGTTCCTCCATGGGGAAGTTAGGCATGGCTGCTGTGGTTCCACGGTTCCTCACAACTAGGCCCCAATGACACAAGAAAGTCCATGGGTTTTTACTGGCTTTAATGTCATGGTGGATGGTGGATGGATCTGGATGCACTCCCATAAAACCCAGGGCAGTTCTGAGTTAAACAGCAGGGAGAGAGGGGGGAGAGGCTGGGGAAGAATGCTTAATTGGCTCCACCCTCTGGCCTTCAGGTACCTCATTAGTATGTGAATCTCTCTAGGGCCTGAGGCACTGTTCCTCTGACTGACTGTCATAGACCCCTCTGTGGGAGGGGCTGTGGAGGGCTGAAGCTAAATGAAAAGAACCAGGGCCTAGGAGCAGAGCTGAACTCCTGTCGTCCAGTAAGGTTCCGGGATTCCAAGCTCATGCTCGACCAAGCACCCAGTTGCTTCTCACAGCCCACCGCCCCACAGGGCAGCTCTACTGTGCTGTTCAGGTAATGTGCAGGGCCCAGTCTGGGTGCTGCAGCCAGTGAGGGGCAGGCCCAGTTCTCCACTGGGCTGATTCATTCATTATCAAAAGTGGGGTACTGCAATTTCCTCCTATTTATGTTATTTCTTCCTGTTTCTATCAATATTACTTCAGGTATTTGGTTACTTGTTTATTAGATATACATAACACATGCATATATTATGTTTTTTACCTTTTGGGCTAGTTCATCATAAAACTCATTGTATTATCTTAGTTTTCTAAGTTTTGCTTCCACTCAACATGGAATTCTGGATAGACTGTGTAATTAAGTGTTTTAAAGCATTATTTCAAAGTATGCCGGGATGATTTTTTTGTCTTTTTATAATGTCAAGATTTATTGAATACCAATAAATTCAAATTGTATAGCAGTTTTTCAAGAGAAAAGAAAAATTTAATAGAGTGCCCTAAACCAGTAGTCTAGATAAACAAATTGTTCATATAGTACTTCCCCCTTTTATGAAAAAATAGATTCTTTTCTCACATAATATATCCTGAATATGGAATATGGTTTTCTCTCCCTCTGCTCCTCCCAGTTCCTCTCCACCTCCTCTCCCATCTGGATCCATTCCCTCTCTGCCTCTCATTAGAAAACAAACAGGCTTCTAATGGACAGTAATAAAATAAAAGACTAAAAAAAATACCATATCAAACTGGAATTGGACAAAACAAACAGAAGGAGAAAGAACTCAGGACAAGGCACAGGAATCAGAGACTTGCTCATTCACACATCCTCTTTGGTATTTTGACCCACAAATTGCAAATATCTTAGCAGCCCCAACTTTTGATCTACACCTTGTGTGCTAGACTCTGAGCGTTGTAACTCAGCCACATCTGGCCTGCGCTCGTTGTTTCCCATCTATTGATGCAACAGGACGGCTAACAGAGCTCCCACTGCCGTGGATCAAATCGTCTTAAGACTGCTATCTTCTTCCAGACTTTATCTTTCATCCCGACTCCCGGAAAGGTGCCCCAGGAAGAAAGCTGGAGTCAGTGTCTGATGTCGCCGGATGTTTTCATTCCTCAGGAAGATCTGGTTCAAGCAGGGTATCCTATCCATGTAGGGAAGAATTAATATTTCCAGATAGTTTTTGTAAGTTTTAAGTTGTTAGTGGGTGGCGGGTGAATACTATTCTAGTTACTCTGCCATGAGTCGAAATGAGTTGAGAGTACGCACTGTTTTGGACTGAGTACTGTATGCAAAATTTTATCCATGGTTGATGGGTCTTCTCAATAACTGATTCAGTGTACCTGACAGTAGTGTGTCTTCCAAGAAGCAGGAACAGGATAAGAGGAGGCATTCCTTCTATTTTTTTTTTAAGGGAGAAAAATAAATATTTTTTATCCTTCAAAATACTTGAAATACTTTGTAGTAGATTTTATTATTTCCATTTAAAAATACCTTTTAAATTTTTGATGCCTTTTTTTTTTTTTTTTTTTTTTTTTTTTTTTTTTTTTTTTTTTGCTTTTCGGTTCTTTCTGTGTAGTACTAGGGGTTGAACCTAGCGTCTCTTGCATTCTAGAAATGTATTTTATCATTGAGAAATAGCTTAGATTCTTTCTACAAAAACTTTGCATTGAGACAAGGCCTCCCTACCTTGCTCGCGATGGCCTTGGACCACAGGCAGTCTTTATGTTTATGATATTCCTGCCCCAGCTTTCTGAGTGGCTGGTATTACCGGCCTGGGACACAGACACAAAAATTTTTTTTCTTAAATGATCTCTAAACTCTAGCTACATATCAGGAATCCTTCATTTTGTAGCTCCAATTCCCCCTTCCTGCCTTTATCTCTCTGTCTGACCTGATGTTCTAGTTGTTTCTTTAGTGTATTTTAAATGACCTCTCCCTTTCTTTAAGGTCTAGCAACCTTGATTACTTTCATTCATTAACACCGATTTCTATATTAAACAAGGTTCTCTAGAGAAAAAGAATTGGGTTGAGGGGGAGAGTTAGCCATTGACAGCATGGAGGCTGGAAAGTCTCAGTATCTGTAGCTGAGTCTAGAAACCCAAGAGATCAGGTGTGCAGTTCTATTCCATGTCTGATTGGGATTGTGGACGACTGATCATATAAGATCTTGTTGTAAAGCTGGCAATTCCAGACTCCAGAAGGGTTGGTGATTGAGTGTCAGTCTGAAATGAAGGCTGGTCAAGACTGATGGATATCCCAAATCAAGGCAGCCTACTGAGAGGGGTCTCATATCTAGTCTTTCAGTTGACTGGAAAAAGCCACAATCTCTAGGAAGAACATCTGCTTTCTTCAGTCTACTGATTCCCATATGAATCTCATTCAGAAAGAGCCTCACAGACACAGCTGGAATAATGTTTAGTTAAACGCCCTGATACTCTGTGGCCCAAAGTCAGGCTTGTATACAGGACAAACTACCATAATTTACTCCCGTGTAGTTCGTGTGATTTTATCTTGATTTTTTTTGTGGCTGATATTTATTACTCTTCATCTCATCACGACAAATATCCTGATGGAAGCAGCTCAAAAGAGGAGAGGTTCAGTTTTCTCACAGCTCGGGGGCTACAGTGTATATCATGGCAGAGAAGGCGTGTCTGTAAGAATTTGGTTCACGGTAGCAGGAGTTTGCTGATATTCCTGTTGCATCAGTAGGTGGGAAGCAGAGAGCTCAGCTCAGTAGTGACTGGGACCTCAAGTCCTGCTCTCTCGTGGCTCCAGTGAACCTGAGTTCACATCTGAATCATAGCACTGCGTGTGGAACATCACAAATGTATCATAAACAGTTGTTATTTGTCACAGCTGAATGCTTACTTAGGTCTCCTACTGATTTTGAGCTCCTACATATTCAGTATAGTAACATCAAGGGCTTCAGTGTCACCACTGCCCCTGGGAAGTGAGTTTCCACATCTTATCAGCGATTTGTCCAAAAGCATCAAATTCCATGCTCGTATTCTTAAGTATCTATGTTTATTGTGAAACAGAACTTAAATCTGTTCACACTTGATCCTCCTAATCTCCACGTTAGTACCAGGGCAACTGTCTTCCCCCACCCCCAACATAATATTTTCATTGATTATTTGGGAATTTCATATAATACACCCCCACCACACCCAATTCTCAGTCCTCTCAGGTCTGTCCCCAATCCCTTCTTCATCCCAAGAAGAAGAAGAAGAAGGAGAAGGAGAAGGAGAAGGAGAAGGAGAAGGAGAAGGAGAAGGAGAAGGAGAAGGAGAAGGAGAAGGAGAAGGAGAAGGAGAAGAAGAAGGAGGAGGAGGAGGAGGAGAAGAGGAGGAGGAGGAAGAAGAATAGAAAGTAGCAGGAGGAGGTGGAGGAGGAAGAGAAGAAGAAGGAGAAAAAGGAGAAGAGGAAGAGGAAAAGAGGAGGAGAAAGAGAAAGAGGATGTTGAGAAGAGGATGATGAGAAGAGGAAGAGGAAGAAGAAGAAAAAGAGGAAGAGGAAGAGGAAGAGGAAGAGGAAGAGGAAGAGGAAGAGGAAGAAGAAAGTCCAGTTGTTGTTGCCTATATACTTACTGGAGCATGTTCAAACTGCCAGTGGCCAGCCCCTTAAAGAAACCCGAGTTCTTCCTCACCCCCATCTCTGTCAGAAGCCATCAGCTGTGGAGAGCTCCACTTTAGCATTTGTCACAATTTTTAGCAATTCTCTTCAATAGCTTCCTGTCTAGACTGCTACTTTTTGGGGGTGTGTGAAGGTAGGGGCTGTCACAGAAGCCTCCTATACAAAGTAAGTTTCCTGAATCACCAATTTGATCACAGAATATGGTAAGCAGAGCTCAGATGACTATCCTAGTAGGAGCTTGGAAGACAGTGCTGGGAACAATGCAGACTATGGGGCTCATGTAAGGAAATGTCAGAAAGAACTAATATTAGCATCCAGGCTAGAGTCTATCCTTGGCATACTTTGGTTGCTTTCTGCCCTTGTCCTAAGAACCATCCTAAGGCTAAGTTGAAAATTAATGGGCTAATTTCTTTGGTGGAGATGATTTTAAGACAGTATAATATTGACAATTTTTGTGGTTATTATTAATGACTGTTATGCAGGTCTACAAAGAAACACAAAAGAAAAAAAATTCTAAAATGGATAGCACGAAGAGAAAAAGAGCACCCAGGAGTCTAATGTTTCAGCAAGGCTCCTGATGACAGAAATAATGTTATTGAGGAGAGGCTTGCCCTGTACTGGAATAAAGGGGAAGATGCCCTCAGGACAACATCCCACCCAGCTAACCTATGGAAGGAAGGCCTAAAGAGTTGTCTGCACCCATAAACAAACAGCAAATCAAATTGCCACAAATGTGATACAAGGGGTCAGAGTTCATCGCAGGTTTGAAGCCAAGCTTGACAGTGTGGTCTATATGCTACCAGCTTTAGAGTTATTATGAATACATGAGTAATTGGGCTGTGGAATCAAAGAGCCATTGAGGTCAGGTATGTGACAGAGAAGTCACTGCCTGGAAGTCTTGAAAAGCAATTGTATGAAACCTGAATTGTGTTGGATGCCCCAAGAAGTTGAAGATGCCTGCACAGTAGGATGTTTGCAAAGGAGAACTGCAAACTGGGAGTAGAAACAACGCAGCAGCAAGATGTATATTGTTAGGAAACACAGCTGGAGAGCTGGAACTATGCAAGTCATGGAGCTACGGGATTTGACATTTAACCTCCTGGGATTTGGTCTTACTTTGGTTCAGTATTTTCTTGCTGTGCTCACAGGCTGCTATGAGGAATGATGATGTATATTCTGTGTCACTGCATGTTGGAAGTCTACAATTTGCTCTTCTTTTCAAATAAAGAATTTATAATTCAGAGATTAGTTTGAGTGTCAAAAGAGATTCTGGATGTTTTAATAGTGTTAAAACTTAGATATTACAGGGGCTTTTGGAGTTGGTCTAAATGCATTTTGTATTATGATGTGGCCAGGAGCCTATAGGGGACAGTAAGTGGAATGTGCTGCCTTTTATGAGCTATCGTCCATAATTTTGGGCATTTGAATATTTGATCTTCTATTGGTAGCACTGTTTGAGTGGGTTTAGTAAGTATGATATTGCTGGATGAAGTGAGTCACTAGGGCCAGGCTCTGAAGTTTCAAATGTTGCATATCATTCCCAGTTTAAGCTTTTTAACTCCACGTGAGGTTAACCATGTGAACTCTCAGCTTGGTCCTTCTGCTGTCTTGCCTGCCTGCTGCCATGGTTCCTCGCTGCGATAGTGATGATGGACTCTTATCATGTTCGAACTGTAAACCCAAGTGATGCCTATCTTCTGTACATCTCCTAGGTCATGATGTTTTCTCACCGCAATGGAAAAGTAAGCAAGGCACATGGCCAACTATCCCCTTTGGTCCACTTTCTTTTTGAACATTTCCAATTTGTTCAACCAAGGCATCCAACTAAAGGTCACATTGGAAACTTTAACCCTTAACATTTGAATTTGGAATTTTAAAATTCTATTCGTGTTTTATATTTTGTATTAATCTATTTGGTGTTTTTTTTTTTTTTTTTTTTTTTCATGTGCATGTACATGTTCCTGCCTGGGTTGCAATGTGCCATATGCATACAGTTGCCCATAGGGGGCAGCACTGAATTCACTGGAACTGGAACTACTGGTGGTTTTGATCCACTCTGTAGGTGGGATCTGAACCCTGGCCCTCTGTAAGAACAATAAGTACTCTTAGCCATTGAGCCGTTTCTCCAGCCCCTAATTTATATTTTAAACATGTAAACCATGATTATAGAAACTAAGGTATTTAAGTTAAACAACTAACAGCATGTCACAGGCTTCCATTCTCTCCCTCAGCATATCCTGACACTTAACAGTTAAGGCTGGAAAATGTGTATGTTTTGGAGTTTCATTCAAAAGTACCCACATAGAAGCCTAGCTACAGGGTTTGCACCCCAATTACATACTCATTTAAGGATGTCTTGCCTTAGTTCACCATTTTATTATTTCAGTTATGCTTCTAATCATCTGCCTATTAAAAGGGGATCATTCAGTACGTTTCAGACTAATAACCCAAAAGACTTTTCTCTCACGTGTTTATTGTCTTTGCTCTTGACAATCCCATAGATGTACAAAGTGCATTCTAACTATGGTAATACCCAGCATGTCTAATCCCCTTCATGGAGACTCCTAGACAGTATAGGCTCTTAATATTCTTCCACAAGAACCTGTTGGTTAGGCCCTATTGCTGATGACACCACATGCCTTAGGAAGAGTTTTCAAAATAAAATGGATTGTCTCTTCTCACAAGATCAAGAAAATGTGAGAGGCTACAGAGAAGAAATGTTCATTCTTACACTTGTGGCTCACAGGTAACCCTGGCCAGTGCTGGGGGGCGGGCAGTGAATAGGAGTTATAGTGGACTAGGTCAGGTGTTTTGAAGAACTCACTGGATGTGTAATATTTGTTATCACTTTTGGATCCCGCTTTACATTCATAAAGGCCGTTCAGAGTCTAGTATCATTTCTGTGACCAATTATTAACCACAGTGTAATCTAAATTTGTATAAGCATCAAAGCTAATTGACTTTAATATCCCTTGTAAAGACTCATCCCATTACAAAGCACAAATAATGACTATAGACTACTTCCCCTCAAATAAGTAGATATAATTGAAGTGATGAGAGGAGAGACTGGGGTTTAATGGAGGGGCAGAAATGTTAAGAAGTTCAATGTGGTGTGACTAGAGATTTTCTCCTGTATCCAGCCTCAGGAAGACACATTCACTGTTGAAACTTGAAATTAGCGCACAGAGCTTAGAATCTCTGAGGCATGTTGTGGTGGTGGAGCTGGAGTCTGGGTAGTTTGCCCTGTGTCACTTTCTACAGGTGCTCTTGGTTATCAGGGACAGAGTTGATAGAGCCATTCATTCCCTGTGTGACAGATGTGGTCCTTAAGTATGAATGATGAGCAACCAAATGATAAGTTTGATTTATCTAGTTTGCCTACCGTGTAATAGATACTTCATTTATAATGTCATATAGACCCTTTAAGTGCTGTGTAAGCAGTCATTCCTACCAGTAGTTGAAAGGAGCAGTGGAGAACCAGAGAGATCATTGTCTAGAGTGACACAGATGATAAATGAAAAGAGGTTTGGATCCTACTCACTGACCTCAGTTAGTATGTCTTCCTCAACTCAATACTTATAGCTAGACATTTGAATCAAGCTCAGGGTTGGAGATATAATGATTCCTTCTTTAGTTTCATTGGGTAGGATGCACTCAGAACATGGAGACCCTTCTGCTTTTAATCAGTCCAACTAAGTAAGTTTTTCTTCTCAAATCTCCAAACCTAAATTTGTCTCAGAAAGTGTAGCCATGTGTTTCCAGTTTCTTTACTCAAAGCTAAAAATTGTCTCTAAATCTGATAAGAAGGTCAGTTTGAGCAGAGACAGGAAGGTCCTTGTGTGGAGGGATTGGAAGGGTAGAAGGTTTCATGAAGTAGTATTGAGGGACACCTCTTTTGAGTACCAGCCATTGACCTGAGCTTATTGGTGGACTTTCACACTAGTGATGTTATCTTACCCACAAAAGAACACTCTCAATGCTTTGTGGCCAATCCCATTTCTCCTAGGAGTTAGCTTCTCCAGCCTCTGCAATTCCAGTCTTTCCATTATGCATCTCCTGACTACTTTTCTCTAGACAATAGCCATCTGCAAGCAATGATAGCTATGAGATAGAATTCCCTGCCCACGTAGAAGGTCAACACCCATGTAGCACCTGCCTGTGAAGGGTTTTCTATGTGTTACAAAGACCAATGGCTGTGGAGGGAAGATTTGTTTTCTCTCTAGGGGTTAGAATTTGCTATTACAGACATCACAGTTGAAGGCTGTTCTTTAAGGATGCTCGCTGTCTATTTTAGCCGGTAGTCAAAAAGAAATGGAAGTCAGGGCTGTGGAAAATGTGATACATTTGTCTTAGTAATTGAACTCACACAGAGTCAGGTGTGATGACTTGAGAGCAAGTGCTAGGTTAGTACTCACACCTTAGAGGATTCCATGTTACGTGGTTTCTTGGGCAACGGAATTTGGCACAGCCATACTGTATAATTCAACAGTGGAGACTGATGCTTACTGCCAGCATCTTATCAGCATGGACTCCCATCAGGCTGAGAAGCAGGATATGGTCCTCTTTGTCCTGGCTCAGTTTACCAGTGAAATTGCTTGTGTGCATAAGTTTCAAACCCTCTTCATGCGATCTCCTTATATGTCCGTGTCTTTCCCTCGAGCCCTCTTCAGAAAGGAGAACACTGAGGCTTTTAAAGTAGCTGCAGTCGCCATTCTGAAGTAGATATCTTACTGTTATCTAGACAACCTGCTTCCTCAGCTGAAAGGGACTGGTGGCCTTTTAGTGTCTTCTGATTCTGTGCTGGTGGCACACATTAGCAAGTGATTACCTGAAGTGTGAGTGTGTAAGTCTGGGTCTATAATCAGCTTCTTAAAATCCTATGCTACAAATTTTCACATGTTTTAGTAATATTTTTAGAGAACCTCTCACTTTTATGTTTATTATCAATAGTGTGTGTGTGTGTGTGTGTGTGTGTGAGATTTGTATATACACATGTATGTGGGCTGTGTACTTGATTTTGCTTATGTGTGTGGACACTAGTTATGCCAACTTTTTTTTGAGACAGGGTCTGTAACTTGTTGTTCCAGGTTATTTGGCTGATAGTGAAGCACTGGTCACTGTCATTTGTCTGTCTCTGAATTCCTAGCTCTGGGGTTATAGAAGCATACTATACCCAGCTCTTACAGTGAGGCTGTGGATTCAGGTATTGTGCCTATGCAGCAAGCACTTGACCTACTGAGCCCTCTCCACAGCCCCGGGGAACTTTAATTTACATTTATAATACAGTTTTCAGGAGTAAAACCTCTAGATAGAAAACCTACTGCTTTCAGCATGAAACTTCTCATAAAAATTTAAAAACAGCAAAAGAAAATCCATCTTACAAACCTTTTATAATGCAGCATGAACTCAGCTTTGCACGACTGTGATGCTTTTTACCTTTGATGGATTTTTTCAGAGTTGGTGTTAATAGTTACATTGTAACTATGAAAGTTCATAGTCTCTATTAATGGCTACCTTGCTAGTGTTTGTCCCCTGTTAAAAGGCACCACTATGTGACTTTTGAGGGTATGATAGTTTTTGGAGGTTCTTATTAGTTTGTTTCTTCTTTTCTGTGTTGATCTATTACCTTTAGTTTCTGTCACTAAGTTAGTAGTCAATCACTAGCCCTTGGAAGGTCAAATCCTGAGTGTCTCAGGCTGTGTAAACCAGACCAAAGGGTTTATGTTACTAGCTAAAGCACATATAGTTTAAAACTGTTACAGGTATGTTACAGGTCTGAGGCATGTTCCCACGAAATGAACTGAAGCAGCTGGAGACTTGCTTTGTAGACTTCAGTCTTTCAGACCCTGTTTAACCTGTCAAGTATTGTGGGATAACTATGTACAGAAATGTGTAATAAAGAAAACAGAATTATGCAAGGATTTAACACGGTCCTAGAAGCAAAATACACAAAGGTTGGTGCCACAGTTTCATTTGGGGACACAAGGTGTATTTCTTTAATTCTTTAAATTTCGAAGGCTTATGTATATACTCTACACACTTAGGAGTTACAAGATGGGCAAGCTATATTGGCACAGCCAAGATGATGAGATAGGAAGACACAACTCCAATTCAGTGAATAACTCAACCCAAGCCTCCAGAAATGATAGAAGCATGATAAAAGAATAGAAACATGATAGTGCAGCATGAGAAAGCTGTGTTTTACCTCAGGATTCCTGAGTGTGACACTGGCTAGAAACTGGTTTCTTTCAGGAGGGCTCAGTGGTTGAAATGGAAGGAAATCTAGTAAAACACAACTCTTGCTTAGAATCTAAGGAAAGTACTTGACTGTAGGTAATTATTGCTGGAAAACGCAGGGTTCCTCCAGCAGGAAGTTAGGCCCAGCTGCTGCTCACTAAAGGCCTCTCAGTGCAGCCCCAACAACATGAGAGAAAGTCCATGGGTTTTCACAGGCTTTAATGTCATGGTGAATGGTGGATGGATCTGGATTTGTAACCCCACCCTCCAAAACCCAGGGCAGACCTGAGTTAAATAGGGAGGGAGAGAGGGGGAGGGGCTGGGGAGGAATGCTTAATTGGCTCCACACTTCAGGTACCTCATTAGTATGTAAATCTCTCTAGGGCCTGAGGCTTGTTAATCATGCCCTCTACCTGTGTCCTACATGACTGAAGGGTGCAGGTTGAATGGAGATTAGATCTTGTGTCAGGAGCCTGGGTTCTGGGGGCATGGCCGAACGCCCACAACCCAAGAACCAAGATACCCTTCCATGGCCTGACACTTGACCAGAAAGGACATATTTTAAATAATAGTAGTTTTTTAAGGGTTGTTTTTGATCTGTATTAGTAGTCGGGTGTGTAGGTATGGTGTAAGTTAATAAAGGTGACTGGAGACACAGCTGTGGGTGCTGGGAACCGAACTCATATTTTTGGTTCTGAGCAAAGCTTTTAACAGCTAAGCCAATCTCTTCAGCCTAATAATAATAGTTTTTTTTTTTTTTTAATATAAAAAACCCTCAAGCATGTCCACATTTATAAAGAATGTAGACACGGGGCTGCTTTTCCTCCCTCCAGTTCCTCCCATGTTTCCCTCCTTGATTGCTCTCAAATTCATGGTCTTTTTCACACACACACACACACACACACACACACACACACACACACACACACACCTCTAAATTAATAAATATGACCTGTTCAGTCCATTTAGTATTACTTTATGTATAGATTTTTGGAAAAGCTGGGGAAATGATATTTTAAATTTGGTTTGTATTTCTGAACATAAAAACCCCGCACTCAAAAAAAAAAAAATCCACAAAGATTGTGATGCTCTCCTCTGAGGAAAATAATGATGTCAGATATTCATGCTTTTGAAAGTAGATATTTGCATCTATCGTTTCTTTCCTGGGGAAGGTGTGTGGGAGAAATAGGGTGAGAGAAAGCAATTTCAGCCTGCCTTTGCAGCCTGCTGAGAGTCATACCATATAAATACGGGCAGACTTTGTTGTCCCCAAATGACTTCTCTTTGAAAATGAAGAAATGGATCAAAAAAAAGGACCAGGCCCAAAAAAGAAATGTCGTTCAATTTTTGTTCACATTCTCTTACTAACTACAGCTGAAAGCAAGATCAAGGCTCTTCCATTTTGATGAGGTGGGGATCGTTAGTTGAGCAGTGATGGTGTTGATCTTGAGTGTGGTGTGTGTTCGCTCTCTGTCTGTGAGCGCTGGCTTTGGAGGCAGGCAGCCTGCTGGGCCTGTGTTAGTGTTCCTCTGTTAGCCTATCTGCATAGTGTATGGAATTTTCAGTTCCCCCCTGTGCGTAATAACTGGTATTGCTTCTCAGGAATAAAAATATATCTCATTTAAAACTTTAAAAACAGTGCTTAGGAGGCTGTTGGCGGAGACAGACACCTATAATTAAAGAACACACTGGTACATTTTTCAAGCATTTTGTAGTCACCTCAGTGCCATTCACGTTTCTGACTCCTAGAAGATTCCAAACCTTAAATGTCTCCTCGGGGATTGAGAAAGTTCACCCAATTCATAGTGTATGATTTTCTGAAAACTTCTGTATTTGGTTTCAGAATCATTGAATGGCAATTACATGCTTAGAAACATTTCTGGGGATCACAAGAGATCAAGGATAAAACAGTGTGGGTCACGAAGGGCATGCTGTTTGATGGATTTGATGGTATTATCTCAAGAGTTAACTTCTGAATGTTGTTTGATTTTCTTTTTCAGTACTTGGGGATTAAATCCAGGACCTAATCTAGGGAAGCACTCAACCCTCGACCTACACTCTGGCATGCCAGCTTTAAATTAGTCATGAATGCAAACAAGATGGCCCTGTTTCTTAATGAAATGTTTCTTTCCCTATTCATTTGAAACTACAGAAAGGCAAGTAAAGAGTTAGTGATAAGAACATCACTCGGTTTCTTAATCATTCTCTAGGCATCATACTTCATGTTTCACATCCATTGGCCTAGCTGAACACACTGTGATATACTTTTGTTCATAGTTTATATAAATAAAAAGCAAGGGCTGGAAAGGTAACCGCCACAGACTCATCATGTTAAGCCCTGAGCTCCAAGCCCAGAGCACACGCCCTGAATCCTCAACAGCTCCCCATCAACATCAAGCAGCAAGTGGTCTCGGAGAGATAGCCAGCAGCACACTTTCATGTATTCCCTTTCAGTCTTTCTTCAGGTGTCCGTCTACTCAGAGCACATGTGAAATCCTGGTACAGACCCTTTACTCAGCTTCCACACTGCTGTTTTGATGGAGGAATCTACTAAAATTAATAAAATGGCATCAGAGTCATCTTGGTACATCAGCTATATCTTGGTACAAGCCAAGCCAGGAAGCGGGCCTACAGTTGATTGTCTAGGTCAAAACTTAAATAGAAAACAAGCAATAAAAAAACATATTGTTCAAATCAGTCACCAAGAGCTCAGGTCACCTCTGAGGCAGGAGGGACTTCCGTTCCCCAGCTATGTGTGCGAATGGTAGAGTCAGGCCTGCTGTAGATACAGGACTAGTCATTATTAAGCAAATCTTTGGAAAGAAGAAAAGAGAGACTTAACTCTGCCTCTCCTTTATCTTTGAGGCAGGATGTCACTGTTTTATAAGCTTCCTGAAAACTTACTATATTGATCACACTGGGCTGAAATTCAAGGTGATCCCCTGCCTCCTCAGCTTGGGATTATAATAAACAGTAGGCATAGGCTATGGTCTCCTCCTCCCTGCCCCCGGCAATAACAACAGGCATACCAAGTTCCCAGGAAATTTCCCCATAAGCACTCACTGTCCACTGATGTTTACTGAGCATCTGTCTATTATCTGGAGGACACTATCCTGAGGTATTCTCTCTTGACTGACTTAGAATTACTCTCTTGAGTAATTCTGTTAAATATTTATTAATACCCATTGCACTGCATAACATAAAAAAAAACAACAAACAAACAAATGGACAAACAATTAAACTGAAGCCTGATGTCTAAGTGTTAATGTTGAGGAGTCGTCTCAGGTCCCCTTTGAAAGCTGGAACCATTAGAGATTGTCTATGCCAACCCCAGACACAGAGGATTACACTGATTTACAATGCTTGTGACCTTAGATTAGGCTTGTTTCACAACTAGAACTTAAGTTATATTAACCTGTTTTTAACTCTTCTATATCTGCCATATAGCTGGTTACCGCTTTCAGTTTTATGAGTGCCTGCGAATCTCCCGCCAGAATCCTTCCCAGAATTCCCATCTGTTCGCAGAAGTCCCACCTATTCTCTCCTGACTTGCTATAGGCTGTTAAGCACTTTATTGGCGGGTGATGCTTTTACGCACTGCACAAGACATTATCCCAACATCAAGCACAAGCTTTATCCACAGCTCTAGGAGGAAGTAGAAATAGTTCAAAGGATAGCACAGAAACATAAATGAAAACAGTATTTGCATCCCAAATCGCCTATTTACACAAACCAAAGATGCTGAGGACAGCTTCAGAATACTGCCCTCCAGAAGCATTATCCTAGTGACCTCTGTGTCACCTGATTTTGTGGTAACCAATGTGCACCCTGCACAAGATTAGAGAAACCAGATCTTTCTGGGCCTCTCATATTTTGTTCTGTGATAGTCTCTTAAGGCAGAACGGAGCACCTGCAGTGTGTGGAAGTATTAGACCCCTCAGACTGACACTGTGGACGCTTCTGCACCATCTTACTGTTGGTCTTCCTGACTGGCTGAATGAATTCATTACACATGAAACCATCTGGTAGGTGTGCCACGCCATTGATTTTTCAGGGAAGAAAATATGACCTATTCTGCTTTTGTGGGTAATAGAAATGTAAGCTTGTCATAACTTTGGTTAAGGATTATTTATACGTTTGTATGTGTACTTGTGTGAGTACCCGTGTATATGTATGGGTGTGCATGTTATCTGTGGGTAGGAGGCAGAGGTTGTCACATTATCTTTCTCAATAACTGTATATTTTGTGAGTCAGGGACTATCACTGAACTTAGCGCTTTCTGTTTTTTGTTTGGTAGTTTGTTTTGTCCAGACTGGCTGGCCAATGAGCTCTGATGCGCCTCCTATCTCCGCCTACCCACTGTGGGGATTGGCATGTGATGCTATACCTGGCTCTTTAAGATAGGTGATAGGGATATAGAAAAGATTCCTCATACTTGTAAGGCAAGCACCTCAACTGAGCCGCATCTCAGCATGTCATTTATGACCTATTTTAAAACAAACCATTTCTGATTGCTTTTATATCTCATTCAAATGTGAGATTCTGATCAATTTGATTAAGACTCTATCTTCATATAAAGTGTACACTTAACTCAACCTTGAAATAAAGCCAGACGCAGAACTGTCCTGCAGCTCCAGATGAGACTTAACATTTCATTCAGAAAACATTTATTGATTGTTCAGTACATTCTGATAAGCTTCATGTGGGTGGGGATACCCGACTGCCAGCATTTATGAAGAGTGAACCTCAGATTTCCTAAGAAAGAGATAAAAATTTTGTATGTGCATGGGGTTGTTCCTGCATATATGCTCATTTGAGGCAAGAAAACGTATACAAATGTATGTGATACAAATGATACCAGCTGTAATGATTCTCAGATTTTTTCCAAGTTCTCAAGTCGAACCAACACCCACAACCTTTCTTCTACCTGGTCCTTTAGAACCAGATATTTGTCTTTTTATTCATCTATCAGAGTTGTAACTGTACATTAGTTTGAGGCATTATTTATAAGGACATCCAACTCGTTCTTTGGCTCTTTGGTTATGAGACAGCCTCCAAATCAGCAGGAGGTTATTGAGTAACAGTTGTTTACTGAGAAGTACGCAGAGGTGACCCCTCAAAGAGGAGCACAGAACCTACACAAGGGAGGTTTCTGGGGCAGGGCGTCCATGCTGGTCTAGTTTTAAGGCTTGTATATGTATTCATAAGATCCAAGGCAGAGTAAAAAAATCTCATTAAAAAAAAATACCAAACACTATCATGAAACTGCATAATCTACTGTATAAAGAGGGTTACATTTCTGTATGATAAAAGAAAACAAAACAAAATCATCAGAGGTCAATGACGACGCCCAGAAGTAATGAAAGTAAAAAGATTCCAGGATACAGTCTTGGAAAATTTTGATACTCACAGGATGACTGGGGAGAACAGTGATGTTAATAGAGAAGTAAAAAGAAAACCAGGATGAAAATTGTTTCTGAAGGGAAAGGGTTTAATGAAACTGGTTGGGATAAAACAAACAAAACAAAAACAAAACTTGTACCAATAACTTTTAGTATCTTTAGGATAGAATGTGTCACTTGAATCTGCAATAGCCTAGTTTATGATGACTTTAAAAAAAAAAGAAAAGAAAAGAAAAATCTTAGGTGGGATTGTGTGGGCAAAAGGCACCATCCAACAAGTTAAGGGGAGAAGAGCAGTTGCTAATCCTGAGACAGTGCATCTAGATCCTTCACTAAGATGTTTGCACACTTGTGGGAGGAAAGAAGGAGAAAGAGAGGGCTTCACGGGAGAGAAAGAGCCCTGGGATCCCACAGAGGAAGCTCTTTCCTGTTAGCTCAGATTGTCACACTTGGTTTCCACCTGTGTTTAACCAAGATGCAATGCACGTGTATACCTGTGAACACAGCAGTATATAGTGTGACAGCTTTAACGAGGATAGAATATTCATCCACCAGATTACCACATCTTCAACAAGTCTTCAGCCTGATTCTGATCAGTGTCTGTTACCAGTATGTCTTCGATAGATAGTAGCCTTGTATGCACAGGGTGTCTTCAGTAAGGAGGTGGGAAAGAGTGGGGGTGGTGCCAGTCTGGAAAGACAAAGAAAGTGGAGTATTTCTCAGACAAGATATAGTTTATAAAGCTTTAGCTTGGCAGCCAAGCAACGTTTTAGATGCTTGGCTATTAAAGGAAGCTAAATAACTTTAATAAAATAATTTAGACAATAAAGCATGGGACATACGTCATCAGTGAATCTAACTAGGTTACAAGTGAATATTACCCACACTGAAGAGGAGAATAAACACAGAGTTAGCCCAAGACAGGAAATGACATTTTCATAGAGTTCTGCAAAGCCAGTGCCCAAAACTCCTGAACACAGTGGGAACCCAGCAGCAAGTTTGTTTCCCGTGAGAGTATTGGTTTGCAATTCTGAGGCTACTTTAGGTGTAGCTACGACTAAATAGATAGCAGAGTGTAAACACAATGAAAGCCAATTCTTGACAAAGAAGTTACAAAGAAGGCAAGGACAAAGACTTAGTTGAAATCTGTCCTATTAGACAGAGATCCGGGTATTGGGCATCTTCATCTCAGTCTTTGAGTGACATACCTTGGGTATATCTTCTGAGTCTCTTTTTGATAGACAATATAGAAATAAGTAATATATGTGTTATATGGTTTTTACATAAGCACTGGTTTCTAGCTCTCGATGGGATCTAGCAGCAGTTAACTCCACCACAAACAAAGCCTCAGCATCCAGACCCAGTTCCTTAGGTACCACATCCTATGTAAAAAACGAGGACTCACTGGAAACTTAGTTGATTCTAGAGCTAGAGAAAGAAAAAAAAAAAACAGAAGACAAAGACAAAGGGTAAATCTGGGGCATCATACGATGGCAGAAAATGAAGAAACTTATTTGGAAGCAGGGGCTGCCCACAGGGCACAGGGCCAATCAAAGCACTTCCCAGTGCTAAAGCTAAAACAACTTCAGTCACCACACAAGGATAAGGAACCACAAGGCCAGAAAATCCCTTTGTGAGACCACATGTATATAAATAACTGACTAAAGAAGAAAGTGGGGGAGGGGACAATCTTTTAAAATAATTGCCAGTTTATAGAAGAAATCAAGTGTATTTGAACTCACAGCTAGGCACACAACATAGTGACAACTGTCACACATAGGATCTCCCCACAAATGCCGAAATCAGCAGGTCAGAGTTGGGGGAGCAATAGGCCACTGTTATAGCATAATCGCTCACAACAAATTTCAAAATAGACTTATAATATTAAAATAGCAGGCACTACTTTAATTACCTAGGCAAGGTTAATGTCACTGGGTTGACAGCATCGATTCTCCTAATAGTGATATATTGATAAGTTCAGATCATCATCCTTTGTCAACCTCTGACAGTCTTCCCAAGCTGAATAACTGTAGACTAACAATCATAAACTGCAAACGTGTTTCACAATGTATTTGACCAATGTTTCTGGACTGTAAAAGTTTTGAAAGATAAGAAAAGGCTGTGGGTCTGTCACCAGAGTGAAGGAGACTGAAGTTACTTAGGCATTAACCCAAGTCCAAGCTGAATCCTGAAACAGAAAAAAAAAAGTGCAGTAAGAGGAAAACTTATGAAAGTTGACAAGGTTTGTGAGTTTATAGAATTGTCAGGTGCTAGTGTAAATCTTTTGAGCTTAATGTTTGCACAGTGGTTTAATAAGTGGTGACTAGTCGCAAAAATTGAATATGTTGTACATAAACCCCGTACTCTTAACTTTTCCACAAGCTGAAGTTCATTCCAAACCTGAAACATTCGATGAAGAAAAACAAACAGGAAGATGATAAATATCGAACACCAAGAAGAATGTAAATCTGTGCTTACTTTTTGGGAAAATAGTTAATTCAGTTGATATGTTACTAATAAAGTAAATTAGCCTCGGGGGACTGATTTTTGTCATGTCTAAATAAACTGGCATAGTTGCCTATCATACTCCAATTTGAAGGGACTTCTAAAACATGAGATACAGGCAGAGTGTGCAGCGCCACAAGGGACAAAAAGAAACATCCTGTGGGGTGCTATACAGATTCCATACATTTAGCTCATATGTTTGCTTGATTTGTTGGGAGGGAGAAAGTTGCTATCTCCTTAGTAGTCATTTATGTACTCAGTAAAAATGTGGGGACCTGACAAATTCTTAATGTATTATGAGTCATTTAATGTAGAGTTCCAAGGAGATAAACACACCAGTTGCACAGGTCATGCCAAGAGCGAGCAAATTCCTGTGTTTAAGATGAACCAAAATATCATACATTAGCCCCAACTTGAAAATGACACTGCTCCTTCTTACAATTGTTAATTCATATAAACCTTAAGTAAATAATATGTTTAAAAAGTGAAAATTAGGTATTCAGAATATAAACAAATCTGTCTATGAGCCAATCTACTCAATTCTTATTAAATGCTACTTGGCTGGGCTTCGGTACCTTTTTAATACTAGCACTAGGGATGCTGGGACAGGAGGATCACAGGTTCTAGGCCATCCGGGTCTTTATAACAAGAGCTTGCCTCTCCAAAATCGTGCTAAATTATTTCATCATGAAACCATGTTGCTAAGTTATGTGTTAGAACTGATCCGAAGTCACTATTATTAAGAAATAGAAAGCATAGAAAACTGTAAAAAGCCCTAACCAGAAACAAAAATTGTAACTTAATATTTCGTCACCAAGACTATGTGTGCTGCCTTTTAAGTGAAGTCTCCTTGCCACGGAAGTTGGGGTTTGATTTAGAAATGCACAGAAAGAAAACTTGAAAGACTTTTTCCAAATAAGTCAACCACTTTCTCGGCTTCTATGGTTTGTATTTGTTTTCTTTTTATGTGTCGTAGCACCTTTAAAGTGAATTCTTCTGAAGTCCAGCATCTGACACTTTAGGGAATCTGAACTGTGGGCACTGACAGCAGCGACATGTGGAGGTGTGAGAAAATATTTAAAAATCAATCTAAATAACAACATTTTAGTGATTGAAACACCTTGGGGCCCACTTTTATGAAACATATCATCTAAAGTAAGAGAAAAATCACACCAAAGGATGCTGTGCTGTCTGATTTAAATGGATACCTAGTGGACTGGTAAAAAGACTGGGTGTGAATAAAATGCCTCTCTTCCTTCCTTCCTTCCTTCCTTCCTTCCTTCCTTTCTTTCTTTCTTTCATTCTTTCTTTCATTCTTTCTTTCATTTTTTCTTTTTCTTCTTTGAGATAAATATTACCTGGTCCTAAGAATCATGGGCATGGTGGTGTGAGCATGCCAGTAGACCATCTGAATATTAACTGTGATGGAGTTGACTTTCTTGCCCTGCCTTTTGGGGGTAGGGGGAAGGGTTACAGACTTAATGAGGAAGCAGGAGTTTCACACTTAAGAACTTCCTGTTATCAATAACAGAACCACTACACTGGACCTAGAATCCAGAAAAGCTGACAATGGCACCTCACCTTGCAAAAATAATTAGAACCTTCAAACACTTTCATGTGTCCCAGCTCATTGAATCCTTGTGACAACCTAGTCAGGTGGGTGGAGAGGCTCAGTAGGTGTGTTTTGAGTTTACATATGGACCATCTTCCTCTGCTTAAGTTCCTTTGCGAGCCAAGGTCTCAACCTATTGCTCCTTATCGGACAATACCACTCATCTCAAAGGGAAGCAGGAGCTTTGGGCTTTGGGTTCCGGAGCAGGAGGTTGCTACCGGAAAACTCTCTGCCTTCTGCTACAGCACCAAGGCCTATTTTTAGATGTTTTCCTTTGGCTAATTGTCTCTCCCTCCTTGGGGAATTTCGATGGGTAGAATCCCAGATGAGCCAATTTTCTTACTAATTCCCGCAGAGATGGGAAAGAGGAAGGCCATGGCTCTGTTTGTTGTCTTGGGGCCTCATAACTTTCTTCATGATGACAAAGGAGTGGGTTCGGTGAGGTCTTCAAGGATGTTGAAACCCACAGAACTCTGCTGAACTCATGGACCAAGGAGACTAAGACAGGGCCGGTTAGGAGACTGGGAAGTATCTTCTTGGAGCCTTGGAACCACCCTGATTTCTGAAAGATGCAGAGGGCATGGAGCTAGCACTGACAGTGGGCTCAAGCCTCTCTTCCACATGTCCTGACTTTATTTTACCAACTTCGAAATAAAAAGGGAAAATCTAAAGAACTTGAACCATTTCTGCTTTTGGGAAACATAGGGAGACCAGTGGAGGTAAGCCTAAAGGAGGTAAAGAGATACAGAGTGATGACAGCCATTTAGTCTTAATTTCTTGCTGGAAAACAAGTCAAGTTGTGTTAGATGCCCTGGAGACAATGAATGGAAATTGTTCAAGTTGGTTTCTGACTCAGTGTCAGGACCAAACTTCTAACAATGAGTTACTTGGGGAGGCACTAAATTTTTCTTTTTTACCGCCTAAATTGTGCTGGTACTGGTATGCATGTTGGCATTTATTGGGAAGTGAAAATGATCCAAAACCCTAGGAGAGGAAGCTAACGTGATGGCACTATAACTAGTGTGTTCTTAAGCCACAGCAAGGGATACATGAGATACTCTGTCATTAATGATAGACTATGAAAACCTTGAAACACCAAGAAGCTAACGTGTTGAAGATCACACAGCAAAGAACTTAAAGTCAGCTTTCGTCTCTAGCATCTGTGCTTTCAAACATGTCTGTCCTTGAAGGTTCCTCTCTGCACAGGGATTTCACACAGAGGAGTGCCCTGTCCCATGCAAATCATTATTTTGGTTCTGACATTCTTAAGCTCTGGGAAGTAAGGGGTGGAACTCAGAGTGTCAGTTCTAAAGAAACGTGAGCTCTTTAACACCAGGCAGAGCTCCCTAGGACAACTGAGCAGTCTGGCAGACAGGCAGAGGTACCAGAATACTCTCTCATCAAGTAAAATGCGGGTGCTATCTGATGCTGCTTCCCTTGACTCTCCCTTTCCAGTTCTGTTCTAGTCAGGTCCTTCTTCCCACTGCCCTCGTGCTAAACATATCCAAGAGCCTGGAAAGCCAGGGACAGAACTATTAGAAGCTGTCAACCCCCCATTTCACACTCTTCCCGGCCAGAATTATGGAGAGGCGCCCGAGATGGCAAAAGACTTACCCAAGGTCACAGCCCTAGCCAAGAAATCCAGGAGTCTGGGCTCCCACAGCAGAACCTAATGACCTCTTAGGTACACTTTCTCATCATCTGCACCCACGCTAAGCCGGCTTTCCTGTCCCCCGCCCTTCAGTCCCCCGACTCGCTTCTGACGCTTGGCGGCCTCCCGAGTCCAGCCCTTCCTGCGGGCGCTCCCTTCCGCCGGATTCCCACGCCGCGCGCCACGCCCCCAGCCACCAGCCGCGGGGACCCCTAGGCAGCGGAGACCCGGGTTGCGGGACCCGAAGGAGGCGCGACCCGCGGTGACGTCCTCCGCGCCACGGCGCTCGCGCTCCAGCCCGCAGTGGGGCCGCCCTCCCGAAAGTCCCAAAGTGTCGCGCGGAGCCGGCTGAGGCGTGGCCGAGCCCGGGGCCCCCGGGAGGGCCGCCCCTGGCGGAGCCCCAGCCCGGCGTAGGAGTCGCACGGCTCTGGGACGTGCCATGGGTTGGGGACCCCGGTGCCCCTCGCAGGCCATCGCCGGGTCGCTGGAGTAGCCGAGGTGGGCGGGGAGCCGGCCGACCCCGCGCGAGTCTCTCCATGAAGATTCTTGCGCTTTCTCTGAAGAAAGGAGTGCATATGCTGCAGTGCCTCTGTGGAAGGAGCCTGAGGTCCAGCGACAGCCCAAGCGGTGAGCCGACGTCCCCTCCCCGGCCGCCCACCGCGGGAGCCCTGCGCCCAGAGGGCCCGAGGCTTCCGAGAGCGCGCGCGTGTGTGCGCGAGTGCGCGTGTGTGTGAGTGTGTGTAGCCCTGAAGTCACCGGCGCTGTCGTCCCGCACCCGAGCTGGAGCCTGCGGGTCCGGGACGCGGGGAGCGGGAGGGACCGGCTCCCACACTTCCTCGCGCCTCACTGCTTCTTGTGACTTGCTAGGGCGGCCTGGGACTCACGGTTGTTCAGGGTCTCCTCGGAGAAGTTGCTGGTGCAATCGTCTGCAGAGGGGGACTTTAAACAGGTGGCTGGCAGACAGGTATCTTATTTTTCTTGCTTTGTCTGAAAGTGGACTTTTGGCTGTGATGAGATGGGCTACCCTTTCTCCGGACATGAGGCTATCTCTGTCCTTGGTGCTGAAGCAGGAGGCTCCCAAGTAGCCTGGGACCTAGCCAATCTGCTCCCTTCAGGAGAGAAAAGAAAACCAGATCCTTTGAGTTAACCTGTGCTATTGAGAAAAATCATTAACATACTTAATGACTTTTTTTTTTAAAAGCACCAAACTACAACCAAAGAAGGCATTCTGTTCTGCACAAGCCTTGCAAGATGATGTGGTGTTTCGTGGTGCTCTCTTCCACTGTTTGATTCTTTTAAAAGATGAAAGTTCTCTTTAAGTCAATCATCTATTAATCTTGCAAGCGCTAATTCAGTTTCTATGCTCTTTGGTTTCTTTCTCAAAAGCGGAGGTGGGGTGTGAGGAGACAGAAGAGGCACCGGATTACGTCTAAATGAGTGTCTCTGTAAAGAATGAGTTTTTGATCTGTAAGCCCCAAATAACTAACAAATTCAACAACATTACACAACATTATAATAGCTTTTGTGTTTGAAACTTTGTGTGCTATTTTTGGTGATCTGATTCATTTGGTAATGGCACCTATTTTCACTCTGTTCTAAGACTAAGAAAATTATATTTGGAAATATTATATATATATTTCATTCATTGTTTCTCGAAGTTGGACTTTCTAATTGCTCACTAGTCAAAAAATAAACTTGGAAACTAATTTTAAAGAAACCAGAAATTTTAACTATGTGAAATTTGTTAACTTGGCTGTGAAATGAAATTGGCCATGTGGTCTCTTGTTTTATGTCTAGGTAATTCAGAAGACTAGCTAGACTGTTGTTTTGCTTTGTTACTGTATTTGTGAGTACTGAAAGACGTCTCTACATTTTAAATTAAAAAAAAGTTACAGTAAAGCCTTCAATTTAAATGGTTCGTGACCCAGGAAACCTCTGGAGATGCATGCAGTTCGTCTGGTTTATATGAAATAGAATGTGAATAGATTGTCACAGGGGAATTTGCTTCTTAGGAGTAAAACGTTGAGGTACATGTGGTGTATAGTTAAACAAGGCATTTCCTCAGATACAATGAGGTAAACTCTCCCAGTTAACAGGCAGAGCTATTTTCCCAAATAGTAACAGCTGAAAATAGAAAGAGTGATCTGGGTGATTGGGTAGCGTGGGCTGCTGCAAGCATGGGATGTACGAGTCAAGAGATCCAGTTATGAGCCAGTTTTCATAAGTCACTGTACTTTAAAAACTCTTGGCTTTCATATGAAGGAAGGAAAAAAATGGTGGAAACACTGTTAGCTTGTGCCCGGTTCCTCTATTTGTGACCTCACCTGCTTTGAATGTGTGATTTTGTAAGAACTGTGATATCTTATTTATATCTGTATTTATACTTAGTTGGGTAAATATTTTATTTTGGGGGACTTGCTCTCTAGAGAAATTTTTATAAAAGGTCACAGGACCAAATGGGAAAGATGAGGCCTCTTCTCCAGTCTTTCAGAAAAGTAATATGTAGTTGTTTGTCTAAAGAGTATTTCTAGAATTAGAGGATCTTTGTTTAAATTGTGACTCTTTGTAGCTTATGATTGTGGGCACCCAGTATAACATGGCTTTATAATTTATACACAAATCTAAATCACTGTAATCATATTGCACACATCGTAGTTGGAATGAAATGATTTACTAGTAGCGGAAGATTTAACTGAACTCTTGTGTACCAGCTACCATTCTAAAGATGTTTTAACCTCATGTACAACATGCTTGGAATGTTTAGATATTGTCAGTGTGTTTTGTTTTAAATTAGCATCACTACTGAGACTTCTGCTATTAGCACAACCTCACAGCAATCCTGCAAGTAATATTAGTATGCTCAATGTTCTCATGCAAGTTGGCATAAAGAAAGCAAAAGTTTTTTATGAAGTGAATGTATAACAACAAGGCCATGAAAGCACTTCAAGCTTTTAAATCTTGCCTGGAAGGAATTTGGTATTTTTTTTTTTTTAAACAATGTCAGTATGTATTTACAGCTCCATTGCAGTTGTATTGAGTACAGACCTGAGGGGCATGGAATGTGAGTTACTACAACAGAAGAGATTCTGCTAACATGTCTAAGCTTTGAAATTGTGTTTCACTTTTTGTCAAGTAAATGGGCCCCAATTTAAACTACCCATTGGACTTGAGCTTTTTAGTGTCATTTACATGTTATTACGTCTCTTGGCTTTTTCTGCATTACTAAACTTTAATATCATGTCTAGCTCAGTGATTCTACTTTTGTGTAAGTCCTATGCACTTCATAAAGATGGAGATGATTCAAACACTTGGAAGGCTGTCTTAGCACATGGCAAAGTCAATTGCTAAAGGTAGAATTTATAGCTTTTTTTTGATATATGTTTTTTGTTCTTTTTCTCATTCATTAAAATGAAGTGATTTTTAAACATATGGAGCCAACCTATTAAAAGGCAGATTAGCAGTTTAGGATGCTAAAAATCCTGTTCAGAGAATATGACATTTCTACTAAACTAATGAAATAAAAAGCTTTTAGTTGAGAGAGAGAGAGAGAGAGAGAGAGAGAGAGAGAGAGAGAGAGAGAGAGAGAGAGAAGCTAGGAGGTAGGACTTTCACAAAGAAATAGGCACTGAAGAGTGGGGACCAACACAATGGATTGCATGCCTGCTCCCATCACATCTGCAGAAGGGTATGGGAAAGCAGTGGTCTCCATCACCTTCTGAGTGCAGCAGGGACTATTCTGGTTTTTCTAGAGGAGCAAACCCTGCCCTAACACTCAGGCTCCCGAGAGGGCAGATCCTGTGAGAGTTGGTCCTCACAGGAGGAGTAAGGTAAGTGTATGAGTGGGTGTGTGTGCATGTGCTTGCTTGCTTTGGCTGTCACTAAGTTATTGCAGAAAATCCACACAGTCGTAATGGTTGTGACTCTTCTGTAATATGCACTAAGGAAGGGGCTTTCTAGCCTGGGTTATCAGATATCTAGAGCTAGAGCCCAGAAATCACATCTACTTTCCTTGATATGCAATTCAAATACTATGTGCAAAATTAATTTAAGCATTATAAAAGCATAACACCACTGCTTTCAAATGCAGACCAAACATCCAAATGAAAACTGCCCACATACAGACAAGTTGTCTCAGATACAGTGCATCAGGTTTGTGTATTTAGGCTCAGACTTTTCTACAGGACAATAAAATGATTCAAGAAAAGATATTTGTTTACCATATGGTTATTGTTCATAATTTCCTGGAAAGTTACCTTCATTCTAAGCATTAAATAATTGTTTTGTGTGTGCATTTTATGATGTATGTTCATGTGTCATGAGCATACTTTTATGCATGTGAAGGTAGTCATTCTTATTACATGGCATGTTTTTGAAGGTTAGAAGACAACCCCATGTCCACCCTTGCTTTCTTTTCACCTTGCTTTAGATGGGGTCTTTTTTTCCCCATTGTGTATAGCAGGCTAGCTAGTCCATGAACTTCCAAGATTCTCCTGTCTCAACCTCCTATCTCTCCATAGGAGCACTAAGATCACAGATACTCACACTATATCCAGCCTTTACATGGCTTCTAGAGAGTCACATTTAGATTCTCACGTTTGTGCAGCAAGCACTTTTACCCACTGAGCCTTCTTTCCAGGTTCAGCATCAGAGCACTGTTGAGAATTACAGCCCTCTGTGTCTATGTTGCCCTTTAAACACTATGCTTTTTCTTCAAAGGTAAAAGTGACAGATGTCAACCACGAGGACAAAAGGAAATACAATATTTGGTACTTGAGGATATCTTGAATTCAATTTTATAGTATAAAAATTATCAGCAAATCCAATGGGCAGACAGAGTAGCTCAGTGGTAGAGTGTATGCCCTGCAGTATGCAGTCCTGGATTCTATGTCTAGCAAACACACACACATACACACAGACACACAGACACACAAACACACACACACAGAAACACACACACAGAGACATACACACATACACACACAGATACACACAGACACACACAGACACACACACACACACACACACACACACACAGAGAGAGAGAGAGAGAGAGAGAGAGAGAGAGAGAGAGAGAGAGAGAGAGAGAGATGCATAACCATGCAAAAGATCCTACCAAAATAAAAAAACAAAAGAGTGACAAAATCTACCTTTGAGGACATATTTTTTGGTTGCTTATAGTTTCCTATGGCTTTTATTTTACACGGTTCAAATTTTACAATAGATTTTCAAAATCCTTTGTTGGAAAGCTCAAGATGTCACTTAGTATTGGTTAACTTGTTTTAGATAATCTACCGTCTACTGTGTGTTAATGCAGGATCATTAGGAGTCTTGTGTAACTTTCCAGAGGAGTTGTAGATTTGTAACAAAATTGAAAGGTAGACACAGAGGTGTTTTGTACACTCCAGCCCTCACAAGAGCCTGCTCTCTTCTGCTCCCTCTCATTGTCTCACCTGAGTAGCACATCTGTCGCAATGCATGAAGTCACACTGGCACTGTGTTTTCTGCTGGTTTTATACATTCAATAGATTTGGATGATGATATACACCTACCATTCCAGGATCACTTAGAGTAGTTTCACTGCCCGCCCCCAAATCTCTTATTCATCTCCCCTAATTGTTAAAGGGCATTGGTTTTTAAAATCTGTCCTCATAGTTTTACCACTTTAGAATGTCATAATGTTGTGATAATGTAATATGTGGTATTTTTAAAAAGGCTTCTTTCATTTAATAAACATTAAAGATTTTTTCCATTTTTATTTCATGCCTTGCCAGCTTATTTCTTCCTAACTCTGAAAGACATTCCATTGCCTGCATGCATGACAGTCTATTTATTCATTTATCTAGCAGAGTAATTTTAGTAATTTAAAGTTTGAGGAAAAAAATGAATAAAGTTGCTATAAACATCAACATGCATGCCTTTAGGTGGACATAAAATTTCAACTCATTTGGGCAAATGCCAATGGACACAGTTGTTGGATTGTGTAATAAAAAGAAATTTGATTTTGTAAGGAAATGTCAAAGTGTCTTTAACAGTAGCTATGACATTTTGCATTCTAACTAGCAATGGATGGAAACACTTGTGTTCCTTTTTCTTTCCTGCATTTATTGTGAATTTGTTGGATTTTAGGCAGTCTCATAGATGTGCAGTCATATTTCCTTGTTTTAATTCAAAATCCTCTAAGAGCAAAACTTTTGGACATCTTTTCATATGCTGTGTGTGCTGTTTGCATATTTGCTTGGTTGAGATGTCCTCCTGCCTTCTGATTTGTCAACAGGGTTGCTTATTCTCTCACTGTAGAGTTATCACAGGCATCTTTTATTCAACTCTTTAGGGTCTTCTTCTAGAAATACTGTTAGATTATATAAGCTATTGATGCTGTGATAGAACACCATTACTGAAAGCAATTTAAAGAAGAATTTAATTGGGAGTACAGTTCTAGAACTATGGTTCTCAACCTGTGGGTAGTGACCCCCTTTCTCATGAGACACATATCAGATACCCTGCATATCAGATATTTACATTACATTTCACAACAGTAGCAAAATTATAGTTATGAAGTAGCGATAAAATTCATTTTATGGTTGGGGGGTCACCACAATATGAGGCACTAACTGTATTAAAGGGTTCATGCATTAGGAAGGGTTAGAACCACTGTTCTATAGGAAGAAGAGTCCACAATGGCAGGAAAATCTGGCAGCAAGCAGCAGGCATGGGACCAAGAGCAGGAGGCAGAGAGCTCATAGCTTCAAATGCAAGCAGGAGGCTTCAAACTTTCAAAGACCTTCCCCAGTGATAACCTGTAAGGCCACACTCCTAAGCCACTCTGACCAGCACCACCCACTGGGAACCAAATATTCAAATACTAGATCCTATGAGGATATTTATCATTTAAACCACCCCAAATAGCAATATTCCATTTCCCTGAAGTTAAGGGTGGCTGTTTGATTAATATCAGCTAATGAAATGTGAGCAGGTGACCCAGTGGTAACATGGAAACTCTAATAGCCCAGCTCACAATGCTCTTCAAAATTTTTGCTGCTGCTAGTGGGTGGTGGTGGTGTTCAGGCTGGTGGTTACTCCATCAGCCTGTGTCCCTGAGTGGCTGTAGGTGATAGAGACCACTACATGACCTATGATTTTTGACCTTTGATAGAACTGAGAAGTTAAAGCCATTTTCATAAGAAATTTTCTGTAAAGAGTATTTTGTTATCTGCCTTATTCTGATTTATGGGACAAAGCAGTGATGCTCAAACGATATCTGATGCCTTCTGTAGTAGATAGTAGTTTAGAAAAACTCTAGCAAAGGACCATGAGACGTAACAACTAAGCAGAATATGTTTGTCAAATTAGAAGATGCTTACCCTTATAGGTTATTACATTGGAAAGCATGTGAAGAATAAAAAAGTCATGGTGACTTTTTGTTGTTGTTGGACAGATGCATAACTTTCTGGTACCTTCTGATGCCTTCTGTAGTATTTAATGAACATATGTGTTGACTTTCATTCATGATATTTAAATAATTAGCACATTATGCCACAGTATTATGCTTTGTTGTTTCCCAGTAAGTTAGCAGGTGTTTAGCATGGTGATACATTGTTCCTTTATCACTGTTTCAAATTTCCACTGATGTTACCCAAACTCCTTGTGATTGTCTTTTTATGCTTATGATTTCATTGTAAATCATGAGGGATTAGGTTGCTATTTTTTTAATTTACCTGGAAATGTGACATTCTGATGCTCCCAATCCTATCTGGATAAGCAAGACACTGTGTGGCTTAAAGCACTGACTGTGCTATATAGCACATGTCACTATTGTGCTTTTGTGGGCAAAGGAAAGTGCACAAAACACCTTGTTTCCCCAGTCATTTTCTTCAGTCAAAGCATGTTGGAAAGAAAATCAGGAAGGCAACCAGGGTTAACGTTCTTGTCTTCTCAGTGGTGGATATGCAGTGTGTCTGCCCCGGTCTGGATTAAGTACAATAAAAGAGGGGAAACAAGCCAGACCACTTGTATCATGATAATTATTTCTCTTCAAAGGACACCCACCCCCTTTTTCTGCCATTCTCTCTCAAAGAATTGAAAGTTACACATGTTCTGTCTTCAGAGATTTCTGTTTTGATATTTCAGATCTGCAGTCAATCTTGGGGATATAGTTTATGAGAAGTTCATAGGGACCAAGCAGGAAGAGAGATACATGACAATAAAGGGCATGGTTCCAGGGAGGATAAAATAAATGTCCAAGTGAAGGCTCATGAGCCTTTGCTTGTTCCACTTTAACCAAGCTTTAATGATAAGGATCACATCAAGGAAGGAATAATTCATTTGGCTCAATATTCATATTAATCTCTCTGAGTTTGTAAAGCACATAGGAATTTTAAAATAAGTGTGGGGTATGGGAAATGACAGCTGTAATTCAAGGTGACATGGAAAACATTTTAATACTCAATCTTAGGAATAATATTTTTGAATAAAAATACTTTAAGGAGTATTACTTTTAGAAAAGTAATTGACCTATACCTCAAATCAAGTCTACTTAGCATTGGTCGTGGTCAGATATTTTCCCTAATTGTTTATATTCTGTCTCTCCTCTGCTCATGTATCAACATGTCCATTTATGTCATCATCTTCTTACAGATTTACAGATTCTAATCTCTGGTACCAAAGCTGTAAGGAACATCTGGGGAGATACCATATAGATCTGCTCTCTTGATTTCGATGGAACGTTGCACACAGTGTTTTACTCTTCGGCTTTGTTCAGCTCAAGGCTTGTAATGGCTGTATCTGTACCATGTTCTTCTCATCACATTGTAATGTGAATGTCATATCAGAGCACTTCTTCTGACAGCATTAAAAACCGGACATTTCAGTCTACTCTGACGGTGGACAGGGATGCTGTGAATCTGCCGAGACAATCTCTTGCTGAAATGATTTTTCTTGTTTATACGTAAGCTTCTCGTCCCACCCCACTCCCTCCACCCATTACTGTTTATAGAAACGATAGCATTGCAGTTGCTGTCCCTGATTGCCCATGTTGTTGCTTCAATGAAGCCAGCTGGGATGCAATTGCACAGTCTTTAAATAAAACTTAGCAGTGCAAAAATGAGTCTCCCTTTTGAGGGGAGAGGGCTAGATGCATCGTTTTTTAAAAGCACTAATTATTTGCTTAACTTGGAAAAGCTTGGGAACTGAATCTCTATATTAGCTGGACGGCTGACCTTGACCCTTGGACTTAGGCTGTGAAGAGCACGGTCACAGACATGAAGCCATTCTGAAAGTCTTAGTGATTCTCTCTTTAGCTAACGCTCTGCACACAACACATTGTGTAGGTAGGCTGAGGTCAGAAGATTAATTGGGATCGGGAATTTGGGGCAGTAAATGTCTGTGTTAAGCAGATATCACGCCTACATTTATAAGCAGTGTGGAAATCATAGAAGTGATGAGAAGTCGAGCAAAACATTAGTGCTGCCTTTTCTGAATCTGCCACAGTATGGAAATTGAGTAAGAGTAACTGCTTCCCATGGCTGTTCAATTTGTGAATCTCAGATATTTGATCCCAGCTAGGGAATTAAGTCTTTTACAGGCACACTTTTATTTATCTATGTAGGTTTCTTTGTTTCTTCTTGAAAAATTTAAATTTTGAAACAGGATCTAACTCTGTAGCCCAGGATAGCTTGGGATTCACTATTTTAGTGATTTAAGTCTAGCCTTGGTCCATGGCAACCTTCTTGCCTCAGCCTCCCGAATACTGAGATTACAGATATGAACAAACATACCTATCTCTCAACATTTAAACTCTGCTGAACAATTTTAACTCTATAAGGATCTCTGTATGTGTGTGTGAGGGTGTGTGTGTGTGTGTGTACATGCTGGGATTCATTCAATACTGCTAATGACAGTGACTTTTGGAGAGTTATGGGACAGTGCAAAGAATTGCTTTGTACTTTATAATGTGTTTCATTTAAAATAACAACCAGGGCGTGTATTTTTCATATTATATATTTTGCGTTCCTAGCAAAAAACATTGACATGGTAAAGAGTCCATGGGCTAAAATCTCACAAAATCAAGACCCCTATACAATCTCTTCCAACCTCTGGATGTGACCCTTTACAAAAATAGTGCAGAAAAGTTATGGCACCTACGGTATTTATCTTTTTCTTATGAAGTAAAACAATTATGCCAAATGTGGTAATTAATAGTGCACATTGATTATTGAAAATTGTTTTTTAAAATGTGATTAGAAATAACAATCCTTGAAATTCATGGCAAAGGAGGCTTTGTCATCTTCTTTTGAAATTTATTTTTATATTTCTAGGCTTTTCCTAAAGATATGCATAAAATGTAATCAGGATATTAATAAGATTATAAGAAGATGAAAGTTATGTATCATTTGAATTTTTGAAAGTATGCATATACTAAAAATATATGCGCATATTAAAAATGTTAATGGATGAGTAATTTTCATAGGATTATCCTAAACACAACTTTAAATTGGTGAATAGAATAACAGCACCAGTGTCTGTTATTATAACAATTGTTATTGAGTGTTCATCTAATACCCACTTTCTATGCCTTTAGATTTTGTTGTGGTAAATATTTTTGCATATAAGTCTTTATGCGTTGTGGGCTGAGATAAGAATATGAGTAATAACGTTTCCTTCTCCCCTTTGTTTAATTCTGAGTTTAAAACAACTAAGGACAAAGTTGTCAAGCAGATGCTATTATGTGTATTCATCTCACTTTGGATAACCACAGTAGGAGGCGGGAGAATTATTAAGCATAAATGTAGGAGCTTTTTCCCTAAGGAAACTCTTGATATGACATAAACTCACTTTACACGCGTGTGTGCATGCAGAAGAGATACAGCCTCATGTCTGTTGAACCTCAGTAGTGCGTAAGAGAGATTCTGAACTAAACATATACTTATAAAGGCATGTGTAGGTCCTCACTCAGCTGTCCAGAAAGTGTGCAGCCCCTGGGCAGGAAGATCTTCACAGAGAAGGCATCCCCAGCTGATTCATAATTGCTCAGTTGCTCCCTTCCTGGTCATTCAGATATTTTTCTGCCTTGGAAAAGAATGAGGTGGACAGAGGGCCATTGTTTCTCCTCCTCATACTTCAGAAAAGGCCCTTGTTTTTCAAACCAAGATATAAATGGAGACTATTGGAAGGTGAATGCTAGCATGTACAGTGTGTTGCTTTCTAATACATGAATAGTCCTCGGGGGCTTGGCACACCTTTCAGGGCCTACACTCTTGCCAGTCACACAATATTTTTCTTTATAGCTTTCCTACTAGTCATTTTTCTCTAGGATATATAGATATTATATAATACAAAATAATTATATACTTATATATAATTATACATTATATGTAATATATTAAATTAATTATTTATCTATATATGTGTGTTAACTTCTTTAAAATATTTATCAGGTGGAAAAATGTACCCTTTATATTTCCCTGTGAGAAGTGAGTTAAATCCCATTTTAAAATAGTTGTTGATCTTGATTTCTTGTCCTTTTTACTATATTTGTGGAAATATATTTTTCATTTTATTATTTGAATTTTAAAAATGAAGCAACCCTCTGTTGTGGGACTGCTCAGTGGCATACATGCAATGCATAACTAGATACCCTATTATTTCCTAGGTAAGTTTTATCATGTTACTTTGGGGGAAATGTTCTTGTAGCCAACTTTTCTTTTGTTGCTGAAAATGTAGAGCTCTCAGTCTTGCTCATGATGGAGGCTATGCGATGGCACCATGCTGGACTAACTTTCTAGTCTAGTATTTGAAAACCAGAGGAAAGTTGATGTTATCTATTCTTGATTTAAATTCAAATTATTCCACAGAGGTAAGCTTTTCTTATAATGTTTGACAGGCCTGAATGTCATGACTTCTTCTTTTAAACCATGTAGGTGTAATAGTTGTTTAAATCTTTACATTTTTAATTCTAAATTCTAATTCTAAAGACCTCAAAAAATACAGACAACCAAGACAAATATAAATATTTTCTATGAGCTCATCCCAAATTATGTCTATCTCACTTTATATTCTTTTGGTTCCTTAAAAACCAATATCACACTGTATACTGTTCTGTAATTTTTAAATCTTTTTTAGTTTTCTTTTATTGGACATAGATATTTTTATTATATATTCTAAGTATAATTTCCTTCCCTCAACTTCTTAGATTCTTGCTGCATCTCCTCCTAACAGAGTCAGAACAATTCAAGTCTTCCAGAAAACAAACAGGCTTCTAAGTAATAATAATAAAATAAAACAAGATAAGACAAAACCAAAGTAAAAAAAGCAAAAAAAAGATAAATAAATAAGGAGAAAAAATACATACCCAAATGAACTTTAAGATAAATATATTAATATATAAAATTAATATCTGTAATATTATATATAGATTTATAGATATAAAATATAGAATATAATATAAACTAAAGTTAAACATATACATTAATATATTAATTAAATAAAATTATACAATAAAATAAATATATAATGATATATATTTATTTTATTTATATTTATAAATATATATTATATAAATAATATATATTTATATATTAAATAAAATTATACAATAAAATAAATATATAATGTATGTATAATAAACATAAAATTATGATATATAACATTATATAAATTAATATATAAATTCATATAATTTATTGGTTATATTAAATATCTAAATAAATAATGTAAATAATTATAGATGTATAAATTAATATTTATAAACTAATATATATTTTAAAGTAACAGATAAATAAGTACATACCATAATTAAACACTATAAAACAAAGACCCTCCAAAGATTCTATTGAGTTCTTTTTGTGCTGGCTATCTACTGTTGATCATGAAGCTTGCCTTTAAGACTGGTTTGTATATCCACTGAGATTGAGTTGAGGAGAACCAATTTGTCTTTTATGAGTGATTATCAGTTAGTTGATGATAGCTTCTGGGTTAGGGATGGGGGCTTGTGTCTACTTCTCTCAACACTTGGGCCCCATCTGGAGAGACCTGCGCAGACCCTGTGCATGCCGCTGCAGTCTCTGTGGATCCATATATACATCGGTCCTGCTGTGTTTAGAAAGCCTTGTTTTCTTGATGGTTTTTATCCTAATGGACTCTTATACTCTCTGTCTCTTCTCCCATAGATTTCCCCGAGCCCTGAGGGGAGGGATGAGGTGGAGACATTTCATTTAGGACTTAGTGTTTTCAAGACCTCTCTCTCTCTCTGCATATTGTCTAGTTGTGGGTCTCTGTATTTGTCTGCATCTTCTGCAGGAGAAAGCTGCTCTGATGGTGGCTGAGCAAGGCACTGATCTATGAGGGTAGCAGAATGTATTAGGATTAATTTTATTGTTATGTTCCTTTAGCAGAACAGTAGGATTTGGTTTTACACTAGATCCATGGCCTAACTCATCCCAGGTTCTTGGCCACTGAACAGGGTTGGGATGGGTTCCAACTCATGGAG
Source organism: Arvicanthis niloticus (assembly GCF_011762505.2). Classification (NCBI taxonomy): domain Eukaryota; kingdom Metazoa; phylum Chordata; class Mammalia; order Rodentia; family Muridae; genus Arvicanthis; species Arvicanthis niloticus. The sequence goes on along the minus strand of NC_047669.1, from coordinate 15,284,974 downwards.
TGGCCCATCAGATAGTGGTTGATAACTCTCATGAACTTTGTGCCACTATTATGCTAGTATATCTTGCAGGGAGATCACTGCTGTAGATCAAGGGGCTTGTAGCTGAGTTGGTGTTTAACTTTTTCCTTTGAAAGCATATGGAGTACCGTCTAGTTCCATGAGCAATAATCTGTATGGGTGAAGGTTCTAGTTAGACACCAGCTCAACTTTTCTATTTTAAGTGAGGTCTATATAAGTGTGGTCTTCTGTACATTTTTAAAATATAACATTATATCACCAGTGTGCTTCATATTAAAATGCTTTTAAAATATTTTGAATAGACGCACAGTGTTTGTTTAAGTAACATAGGCAATTTAACAAATCTTTCTCTGTCTCTCTGTCTTTGTCTTTGTCTCTGTCTCTCTCTATGTGTGTGTGCCTGTGACTCTGCATTGTATCTTATCTATCTGTCCATCTATTTATCTGTTTAACCTATCTATCTATCTATTACAGATCTATCTGTTTATCATAGACCTAATCTGCCTATCATCTATCTATTGACCCACCTACCATCTCCTTTATGGTGGCAGCTTCCCATACCTTCACTGTGCTGTATAGAGTCTCTGTAATTTATTAGGAGCACAAAAATATCTGTCAGTTAAAGAAATTACTGTGTTTTGTAGGAAAAATATCATCGAATGTACAACTTGGGGTGTTGATGCCTCACTTATTGGTAACAGGATGTAGAAAGTACCCAATAACTGGGGATGAACAGCTTTCTAAATATGGTCTTGGAAGAGGGGAGAAGGTAGTTTGCAAATAGCTAGCTCTTCCTCTGACCTGGACCAACTTTCAGGTTACCTTATCTTTTTTTGCTAGGTCCTTGGGATTGGGCAGCATGTACCCCTTGTCCTTTAGCCGGGGATCGCCTCGAATTGTAAAAGGGACTGTGTTTATATTATTTTTCTTATTCTTCTTAGTGTAAAATGATCATAAAGCAAACTTTTTGTTTTTAGAACACATAGACCAAGACAAGTTGCTTTAAAAAAGTCTGAGGTTGCTGTTTTTTCTTTTCCTGTGCCCTGAGCTCCATAGACACTGTGGTCATGAATAGAGAGAGGCTAGACAGAACAGAGCTGATCATGTAGAATTCAAAAGGGCAGAAGCAAGCAGAAGGGAGGTCTGAGGAATGATGGGTAAAAGATAATTAAAATTTCAGATGTAACTTTTAAGGAGGACCAGTTTTTCCACAGATTCGGACACTATTAGTTATTGATTCTTTCTTGTATTTAACTATCAATGTGGACCACAACTTCAGGGAGCATTTGGAGGAGTCAAAGAAGACCTATGCTTAAGAAGGGGTAGGAATAAGGACAATATTTTGTGAGTAGTGTAAATGGCAGGAAGTGAGGGGGTGGGGGCTGCCTTACTCATGCACATTATCCATTAAGAAGAAGTGGAGGGAGAATGGGAAAACTCTCAAAGTCATGGATAAGAGGTCAAGGCTAAGAGTAAAAGTTCGATGGGTCTCCTTGACATTTGGGAGTTGAGTTGACCCAGTGAGATGCACAGCTTGCTGTGGCCACAAGGCCACCAAGTGGTTCTTCAAACACACATTGAAAGACAGTGGGCAACTAATTCTGTGTAGGTTAAGAAAAGGCTTTGGTCCAGCAATCACAGCTATGTGACTCGGGGGGCGGAGGGGGGGCAGTTACTTGTCATTTCTGGGCCTCTGGATTAATTAAGGCCTATAGAATTTTTCCTTCTACTATTTTTCTTATTGTGTCCTCTTTCCAGTGTCATAAGATACCAGTTGGCTGCTATAACTATCTGTCTTATTCTGGATCATTCCTTCTCTTGACTACAGTAAAGAACTACAATACTATTACATCTTTGATTATGTTTATAATTTTGATCTGTATGTTGAACTTTGCCATATCAAGATTGGCCTTTGTTCTCATAAAAATGTACTGCTGCTTACATTTAGGCAATTTAATTTGTCACAATTCCTGTTTCTCTCCATTAAACTGTCACCACAATTGTCCCAAAATAAAGAATGATACCAAATTTGACTTTATTGGTATTGACAGATGTAAAACAGTATTAAGACAAGTTGTGGTAGCTTTTGCCTATAATCCTGGCATGCAGAGACTAAGGCAGATGAATTGCTATGAAATTAAAACCATCCTGGGCTAATAATAAATTCAAGGCCTTGGGCCAGTGAAATAAATTTCAGACTTCAGTGGTCCAGTCTCACCACCACCAGCAGCAACTGTAGAAGTAAATAAAATAAAAGAAGTAAAAAAAAGTAGAAGAAAATAAAATAAAAAGTGGAAAATAATTCATTTATAACATACTTTGAGTGACCTTAAATGATTTTGATAATGTTGTTTGAGGAATTAGCCTTATAACAATAACATTAGTGCTCTTTGATGCTTGAATTCTTCTTAATACTCCATGGTGTGTGTGTGTGTGATATTGAACTCTTCTGGCATACACAGTGCCAACTTTCCCCATATTTGTGACATTCCCACAAGCTCTATCACTCTGAACAATTGAGCCTCAGGAACTTTATTTTTATCCCCTTTCTTTCTTTTTTTTTGTTGGTTTTTTTTTTTTTTTTTTTTTTTTTTAGACAGGGTTTCTCTGTGTAGCCCTGGCTGTCCTGGAACTCACTCTGTAGACCAGAGAACTGGCTATAGAACTGGCCTCGAACTCAGAAATCCGCCTGCCTCTGCCTCCCAAGTGCTGGGATTAAAGGCGTGTGCCACCACCGCCCGGCTTTTATCCCCTTTCAATGTCAAGAAAAGTCAGAAAGTATTTTTGGAGTAAATTTTTTAAAATTTCTGAGGAAGGCTTGTGTACAGCAAGCTCAGAACAGACTGTGTGCGTGCAGGTCTTTTGCTACCATAGGAAGCTTGCTCAGCAGAGGTGAGCTCTCTGGTCACTACTCTTTAATGCTCTTCTGCCTTTGTGCAGTGAGTATTATTTGTCCCTTTCATCGATTAGGCAAAATTCGGCCACCTGAGAGAATTATCCCTACTACTTTCCCAAGGGTCATTGTTTTCCTTCTTGAAGATGCCTGTGACTAGAACATTATGTCATCTGATTAAACTCACTCCCATGGCATGACTAGGAAAAGCAATCATAGTAATTACAGCATATTCTTGAATAGTCACATGGTTTTATTTTAGATACCAGATACTAGAAGTACGCCGTGTAGCACAACACCTTCTACCCTTTTTTTCTCTCCGGGGAGACTGCAGAGAAGCCTTGTGTGCCATGCTCCTCTTAGTGTGATCTCCCAAGCCTCTAGGACAAACAATATGAATCTTCTAAAAATAAGAAATAAGAATTTTTTTCAAATAGAATGGTATTGCAGAAATTGTTATATTTTCACAAACTTGATTGACACCGGAATACATTCAATTCCAAGTGTTAAACAAAATGTCTAAGATCATTGTCTAAGGCATCAGCTACAAGTTGGAAGTAGCAGAAGCTCTGAAAACAAAGAGTAAGAAAAGGACTCATGTGTGATTAGGGAGCTTCCACAAGGGAGACCTTCTCAAAACAAAATGATGCTCAGCACAGGTAAGTGTTCTAGTATCGACTCAGCATGCAATTAGCAACCCACCAAAGCATGTTGATCAAGTGAGAAGGAGCTTACCCACATAGGTTATTACATTGGAAAAACAAAGTCATTTTAGCATAGTACTACATTCGTTCATATTTTCACAGTCATCAATATTAAGACCTATACCATACTACATACTGCATGGTGGACCCTCATTAACCCCATTTTGGTTTGGTTGTCTTCTTTGATAGTTACCCTGGCTGTTGTGAGTGTTTATGTGTGCTCAGTTAATTGAGTGGATTGACTAAGTTGTTTTTATTACTAGCCAGAATATTCTAGTAGTTAACATCGGGCTAAGTAGCCTGAGTGCAGTCACCACTTTGAGTTTGTTTGAGTTTGAGTAGTCCTTGTGAATTCCGCGACCTCAAGAAGAGATGGCATACATGGCACTGGAAAATGCAGAAGGGATACGTGACACAATATTTTTAGACCTAAAATGTGGTCACTAAATAATATAATGAACCCTGGTAAAGAGAATTAACAAATTGGTAACTTTATGCCATAAATTCCTTATCTTGATAATGAACTCAAACACTATTGATAGAATTAACGTCATCAAAATCTCCCTGGCTTCTGTCCCTACCCTCCTTACACAGTACTCCTGTGATGAGTTTGTGTCCCTTCAGTATGTATAGACTTAATACACAGAGTTTTGACTTTTTCTAGAATGGGTATGAATCGGTTGATTTAGTACACTGACTCTACCACAGGAGCAACGAAGAAGGCTCTGCATCCAGTTCCCTCTCGCTTCAGCTATATAGTTCACACTCTTTGTCCCCCTCACAGGAATTGTAAATAATTTCACTTTGTTATTCCACATTCTTTTATTTAATATTTCATTTACATTTCAGATGTGACCCCCTTTCCCCATTTCCCCTCACTCAGGAACCCCCATCCCATCCCTTCTCCTCCTGCTTCTATGAGGATGTGTGTCCACCCACCCCCATACTCCTACCTTCCCACCCACGAATTTTCCCACACTGGGGCATCCAGCCTTCACTAGACCAAGGACTTCCTCTTCCACCTATACCTGACAACGCCATCCTCTCCTACATATACAGCTGGAGCCATAGGTCCCTTCCTATGTGCTCTCAGGCTGGTGGTTTAGACCCTGGGAGCTCTGGTTGGTTGATATTGTTGCTCTCCCCATAGGGCAGCAAACCCTTTCAGCTCCTTCAGTCTTCTCTCTTACTTCTCCATTGGGAACCCCATGATGAATTCAATGGTTAGCTGTGAGCATCTGCATCTGAATATGTCAGGCTCTGGCAGACCTCTAAGGAGACAGCTATATCAGGCTCCTGTCAGCATGCACTTCTTGGCATCCACATCAGCGTCTACCTTTGGTGACTGCACATGGGACAGTCTCCAGATGACCCCTCCTTCAGTTTCTGTCCCATGATTTGTCTCCATATTTGCTCCCATGATTTTGTTACTCCTTCTAAGAAGGATCAAAGCACCCATACTTTGGTCTTCCTTCTTCATGAGCTTCATGTGGTCTGTGAGTTGTATCTTGGGTGTTATGAGCTTTTGGGCTAATATCCAATTATCAGTGAGTGCATACCATGTGTGTTCTTTTGTGATTGGGTTATCTCACTCAGGATGATATTTTCTAGTTCCATCCATTTGCCTAATTCATTGTTTTTAATAGCTGAGGAACATTCCATTGTGTAAATGTACAACATTTTCTATTTCTTTTCCTCTGTTGAAGGACATCTGGTTTCTTTCCAGCTTCTGGCTCTTATAAATAAGGCTGCTATGGACATAGTGGAGCATATGTTCTTGTTATATGTTGGAGCATCTTCTGGGTATATGCCCAGGAGTGGTATAGCTGGGTCCTCAGGTAATGCTATGTCCAATTTTCTGAGGAACCACCAGACTGATTTCTAGAGTGGTTGCACATGCTTGTAATCCCACCAACAATGGAGGAGTATTCCTTTTTCTCCACATCCTTGTCAGCATCTGCTATCACCTGAGTTTTTGATCTTAGCCATTCTGACTGGTGTGAGGTGGAATCTCAGGGTTGACATTTTATAATGGGAAGTAGAGTGATCACTTGAGACTGAAAAAAAAGAAGCCTCAAGTTCAGAAGGAAAAAATAAATGAAAGGAATAAGGCAGCTGAGAATGCACAGTGACTTCAGATCTGAGTTTAAGCCACCTGAATCTCCTCATAGAATACTTTCTAATTGAAAATAGCTTTCTCAAAACTGGTTGACATTCTAAGGCATTCATGAGAAGTAAGCTAGCTTTTATCTCTATTGTTCTACTGACCTCATGTGGCATTTCTATATGGTCAGTCACCAACCATTTCAGTGAAATTTCCTGTGGATGCATACATAGCACAAGTGCTGCCTAACTAAGAAAACATCTGTAACGATGAAGAAACAAACACCATGTTGCAGAATCATAATATTTGAGTTCTATCAACAGCTGTGGGAGTAGTCTCCATCTTTTAATGGGGGATGAAGAGACGGAGGCCTGGCAGTCTTGAAAGGCTGTACAAAGCCCAGCATTTGTGTACAGTGTCTAATCTTTAATTGTAGGCTTTTAACCATTATTGTCGTCAAGTCTAGAGACTAATGATAGCCTGACTTAAATCTGATGTTTTGATTTACTCAATGTAGGGACTTTGTAAGTTTCTTAGGTGTGTGAGAGTCATGATGCTCACTTATAAAGTGATTACCTTCATCTCTCCTTTCATCCAAATACTGTTGGGAGAGTTAGCTTTGATAGAGTGAGTAACTACCCACAAGTGGCTTCTTTGGTATACAGAGGCTTTTAGTAGAACCTGGTTGCCTGCAAATTAGAATAATTTCACCTTACTACTTTATTGTGAAGCTGCTTGGAAAGAATGCTCTTCCATCAAACAATAGAAGAACATGTCCCTTCTATGACATAAAGTAGGATAATGTGATAACTGTTGAGGAAGTTTGTTGATTCAAGCTCATGGTAAATTCTTGCGTTGACAGCTAGCAACTACAGCGTATGTGGAAATGAACTCTACTATCCAGACCAACTTATGGCATTGAGCGCTTGTAATCCTTTTAGGTGAATTAAACATATTAATGAATAGCAACAACTAAAAACAACAACAACAAAACAACAACAGCAACCACAAAGACACAAAAAGAACTAATGAAAACTCATATGTGTCCTAAAAACTTAACATATTAAGATATTGACATTATGTGTTTCTTACTGTGTATTAGAATTTGGGCATATAAGAATGAATTGATGCCCAAGTTCCAGGGACTTCATTATATGGCAAAGTGCAAACCAAACCAACCAACAAAACAACTCCCACAAAAACAAACATTGTCACATCCTCAGGAATAAACTAAAGAGCAACTTACTCCTGAGGCAAAGAACAATGATAGTTCCTCTAAATGGTAGTGGTGGTGGTGATGGTGCTTGCATGTGTGCATGTGTGCATGTGTGCATGCACATCACTGTGTGCATACGTGTGTGTGTGTGTGTGTGTGTGTGTGTGTGTGTATGCATTTGTGTGTGGGCAGGAAGGGTAATTATTGAAGGCAAATGGCACCTGAGTTACATTAAAATTTTATAGTCATACACCTGGCATAGAAATCATACATATTATCTAAAGGGGGAAATATGCACCAGGGCCAGAGCCAAGAGGGAGCGTGTGCTGCAGGCTCATGATTTACTTCTTCTTCCATGCATTTCTTCATTCATTTATTGATGGCCTATTTTCCCTCTCTGCCCCCAGGTACTATTCTAATTGTTAGGGATTCAGCATTGAGCAAAGTGATGTCTATTTTGAGAACTTACTTTCTAGTGCAGAAGTAAAGTAATAAATAAGTAAACAACATCTATGCATGTAAGATAATGTTGGTTGGTACTAAGTGCTCTAAGGAGAAGTAAATGCATTAAAGGATCATCAACAAAAGGAAGAACTTTCCAGATACATAACCTTCTCTGGGGGAGTGATCAAAGGCAGTAGGGGAGCAAGCTTCCTTCAGATGAGCTGAGGGAACCTGCTCACCAATGCAAAGAACATCAGAGAAGGGCAAAGCTGGGCATATTCAGGGAGGGGCACAAAGTGGCATGGCTGAGCAAAGCAAGGTAAGAGGGTAGGAAGAAAGATTACCTGTGGCCTGTGGTCCATGGAAAGCACTTTGGAATTTATTTTGAGGATCGCATGGTACTAGGATTTAGCATGGAAGGTTTTGAATGTGGCTGCAATAAGCCATCCATACCTTCAACGGCTCACTGTGGTTGTAGCATGAAAATAGACAGTGGTAGGGAGACCGTTTTGTTCATTATTACAGAGTCTTTGGTGAAATCCCCAGTAGAAGTGTGTAAGGTCATGACATGTGATCAGAGTCAGGATATACTTCAATCAGAACTGACAGAATTAGATAACAGATTAGCAATGTTTCTTGAGAGGTAGAGAAGGACCAAAGATGACCAAGCAGTTAGCTGGAGTGACGTGTTTTATTATAATGGAAACAGAATAAAGTAATATTATTCAGGAACAACGTGGATAGTCTATTCTGAGTGTGTTGAACTTCATTCCACTAGAGATGCTGAATAAAAGACTCAGTTGTGAAACTTAGAAGAAGCTAGGGAAACGATTGTGTGGCTCATCATTGTATAGGTAGTATTTTGGACTAGAGAACTATGTTAGTACAGTGGTGATTAGAGTTGATGGGGCACACACATTGGTACTCCTATATTGTGTCACCAGAAATGAAATATTTCCACAGAGACATAGGGAAGTAACTTGAGGATGGAGAAAATTCAGGAGACACATGAAGGAAGTGTCAAGAAGGGATGACTCACTGGCTTACAAGACACTGAGACAGCAATGCTATGCAGACTCAGACTGAATTATCAAGTTGGGAAGTGTGGATATCATTGGTAACCTGGGTAAGGAGTTTTAGTGGCTCCTATAAAAAGGCAAGGAAACTATAAAGCAAGACAATAAAATGTCAATGAACAGAAGGACCTTGCAGGAGTTTTGCAGTAAAGTTCACGGAGAAATAAGAAGATATGAGGCTGGAGAGTATCATTTTGTGAAAATATTTTAGCATATTTGATTGCTGATGACAATGATTGATAAGACAAAGAGAAGCAGATGTTGCAGGAGTGAGGGTATGTGGTGCACACAAGTGACCTCCATGACTACCAGTGGCCGGGCTGGGATAGCCACAGCATGGTTGCATCAGGCTTTTTAGGAAGCAAATTACCTTATTCTACTTAAGACCCCCAACCTCATTTCAGAATGGATGTTTATGTACTGGGAAATCTCCCCTGGGACCATTAGTGGGACTAGATATGGGAACTTGTTCTAAGCAACATGAGATGTTGTGATGGTCTAAGCATCCACTGGAATCCAGTGGCAAAAAGTTAGACTTTTTATAAATATTAATTCTTGTTGCTTTGACTTTTCTCAATTTCATAATTTCCCTCTTAAGAATGATGTTGGGGGGAGATGAGACGCTAGGGAAGTCTGGTGACCTGAGGGTGAACCATCTGGACACATGTATGCACCCAACACACACACACACACACACACACACACACACACACACACACACATACACACACATACACACACATACACACGTACACATGTACACATGTACACATACACATGCACACACACTAAAAATAAGTAATGACAAGTTTAGACTGGTATTTGGCCAGTCTTCTTGGTACAGGTATATAATTCTATTTACTAGAGAGGCTTAGGCAGAAAATGGCAAGTTCAAGGCCTGCCTTGGACAGAGTAAGTTCAAGGTTAGCCTGTACAACTTTGTGAGACCCCGCCTTAAGGTAAAAACATAAGTGATAAACAAACAAACAAACAAGAGAAAGGAGACCTGGGGGCACAGCACTAAGGTTTGCTCTTTCCCAGCATGTGCCAGGGTCTAAGTCACTCCTCATTCCTGTAGAACAAAGAACACCAAATTCTATACTGCTACACATTGGGTAGAGTTTGATTTTATCTCTCAGTGTTCCCAAGTTGTATCAAATTTGGGAACCCATGTGTCCCTCTGGGGTAGTATTTATGAAAGTGTCTCCCTACCTCTTACTGTTTGCAATTAGAAAATATTTAGGAATTGAATTTGAATTCCTTCAAATCAGGAACTGAAGCAAGTGGTTTCCATTTAAAAGTGAGTATCATGTGCCATCCCGTGTTGTAGAAATACACAGAAATAGCCATGAGACTGTCACATCCAGCTTGAACAAATCCCAGTAACTGGGTTAAGGGGACAGTTGAGATTTATAGTATAAGACTCATAAACTGAGTCTTAGAAATGTCTAGATGTTCAGAAGGTTGGTTATTTAGGGAATATAACTTTGTAGAGAACGACTGTGTCTAAAATGCAAAGATCTTGGTTCTGTAATTTACAGAGTGATTTTTTTTTTACAAGTTCTGTGTTTTTACATGAGATGGAGTATGCAAATACATTCCTTGCTTCTATCTTGCAGTTGTCATGAATTCAAGTAAGTGGAGGAAGTTAAGAAAAGCTTACGACTTTGTCTGTGTATTTGTAGGTATAAGTACATGTATTTGTAACAGAGTGAAAGTGATTGCAGGTGTATGAATAGGTATTTTGTATACCCATATATGTTCGTGCAAGCATGTAAAGAAAATGTATTTGTTGGTATGTAGCTTTCTTTGTTCAGTATTATTCTCATTGAATCTCTTCAGGTAATACGATAGTTTTTGGATTGTGGCTAATAGACTATGGAATTATATGTTGGTCTTGTCCCCAGGCTTTAATAAAACATGAAAGCAAGCCCCAGTGCTCCACAGGTGTCTTCATGTGTACAATAGCTAGGTTTCCTTCTCCTTCAGAGAAGGAATGCAGCAGTAATGTAGGTTATACTATGATTCTGCATACATGTCCCCAAACATTCGCAAATGTGAAGGGAAGATATTTTAGTTCTGAGATGTGATGGTGTTCAACAATGAAAGTCTCAGCAGGATTTGGAGCTGAGCTTCATAGAGAGCAGACAAACTGAGATTATGTGAAATTACACAGGGGACTACAGCAGACTTTGAGTTTAACTCGGATGTGTAAGAACATAAACATTAGACATTTCAGTTCTTAAGCCTTAGAATAAGTTTCTGGGCTTGGTGCTATCATTCTGTTCTGATCCATGGGATCATAACACTATTATTGGTACATAGTTTTGTTTGCTTTTAAATAAGACACACACACACACACACACACACACGCACGCACTCACGCACGCACATGCACACGCACACACACACACCAGTATTTGAGGTCTTTTCACATTTGCTTTCAAGGAGTAAAACATGTAAAAATACTTTTAATTAAATATATTTAACAAATATATTTCAGTAGATACATTGAGAGGAAAGGCTGAAATTTAGTGTATAGGCCACTCAGATAACAACCACTTCCTCTGCCTTGCTTACTCAGGTCTGTTTTCTCATGATGTAGGTCATGTCTGGTCCATTGTTGTTTCTGTAAGGAACACCAGGGGTAGAGGCTTTTACTGATGAGCAAGCTAGATTCAAGGAAGAGATCTGTGAAAAGATATGCTATCTCCAAACTGAGACCAAGACCTAGCTTCTGCCATCATCTTCCGAGGCATGTCATGACTCTCTGCATGTTGATGGGTCCCCAAAATTGATTACTCCCACCATTACCTGTTGAGAGAAGTTTTCAAGGAGATGGGCTTTTGTCTTGGATTTCACTTCTCTATCAATGAATATGAGATGGAATATCCTTTGGAGATGTTCCAGAAGAGAGGGGACATTAAGTAGACTTTTCATACAGCAAACTTTATCTAAAGAAAAGCACAAATGTTTCCAACAAGTAACTCCAAACTAGAGAAATCTACACACTTCATATTTTCACTACATCTGTACACTCACAGTCATATTAGTTACCATTTAAATCAATACACTTAAAAATCAATATAGCCTGTTCCAGGAGCGGTTTTGCATGCTGTGATTTTCCAACAGGACAAAGTTATTTCAATAGAGCTATACTTTTTAAGGCTTTATCTGAATCATTTTTTTATCTTATACTTTGGGGAAGATGGAAGAAATGACCTATTTCACTGAACTTGATGCTCAAACAATGTACAAAAGACAATAGACATTTCTTCCTCTCTGTCTTTCTAGATCTCCACCAAGTCCAAAGGAACACCAGTTCTTACCATTATGCATCTGAAGGCCCCTGGGAGAATACTCGATACTAGGCAGCTAGGATGAGGTTCTGAAAGCCCATGCCCACAGTGCCACACCTACTCTAACTAACAAGGCCACACCTATTCCAACAAGACCATACCTCCAAGTAGTGCTACTCCCTGGACCAAACACTTTATACATACATACATACATACATACATACATACATACAACTTGTATGTATGTATGTATGTATGTATGTATGTATGTATGTATGTGTGTGTATTTATGTGTGTATAATTAATTTGACTTATGGTGACCATTTGTGCCTTCTGACTTCAGGGTTATTATGAATGGTGTCCTGTCAAGAGTCTTGTACTGCCTATTGGTGATCTGATGTCTGCATTTATTGTAGAAATAATCATGAGTGTGTTTTCTGAGTCATATAATGCACCTATGCAACCAGAATGTTTGATGAGGAAAAACAAAGATGGCAGAAGACATCCCTGAGAAAGTACAAAGCCTTTGTCAAGGCCCTTTATGGGTCCTGGGAAGGCTTTGTGAGGAATAACTGTCAGGAACGAACTGTTTGAGAGCTATAATAGAAGGTATGTTTGTAGAGTGAAACTAGGAAAATGGAGATGTTTTAGGTATGATAGAAAAAGGCAATTCTATCAGCCAGAATGCCAGCCAGTTGCATGCCAGATGCTTCAGTACAGATCTTATGGGGGCTGAGTTTCTTTGCATATTATGCATTTGTGCATAGGCATTTTGCTGGTTTTCATAGAGATCACCATAAAGTCATGCAGGACCTAGCATGTAGCTTTCCAATGCAGTTTCCTTATGACGGTGCCATGCACAGCTTTTCTACCTCTTTGTGCAGCATCTTCAAAGATGGCTCCAGAATCAAGTTTCAATCCAAACCTGTAAGAACATGGCCACTGATGTCAGCTGCACTGCTTTTCTTTCACCAGGGGCTAAAGTTCCCCAATGTTCCTCACAGCCTCCTTCTTCAGTCTTATTGCTTGAAGTAAAGCTTGAAAATTCAGGGGGGCATTAGTAAGCTTGCTGTTTACTGATTCAGACTCATTTCTTGAGACTAAGTGCATTGTTGTCCTGGGGAAACCTGGGAATTTTCACCACAGAACTGAATATTAGAAAGACAATTATATGAGCTTTCATTAACAGTAAGGGTCTCAAATGAACGGCTGTCTGAGGATGGGACTTGACAGAATAGGAAATTTATCTCACACAGAAAACTAGGAAAGATGGATAATTAATACATTATTGTATTAGATGATGACGATGATCTAGTACTTACCAAAATGTATAAATAATGACTTACCATTTTGTCATCATCATCATTACAAGATTATTAATTATCTTGCAAGGCAAAACAGGTTATCTGTTTTAAAATGCGTTTGCACCAGCAAGCCAGCTGTTACATAAAGTGACATTTTACCAGCTTTTCCAGAACAGAAACAAAACCAAAGAACAGGCAAGCATCGTGAGCTGTTGCAATTACAGGCAGAGTGGTGTGAAGAGGCTTCTATGATGCATAAATTAAAACATCCCATCATAAGGCTAACAGATCCAAAATAGCCCAATTTGGTCGTTCATGTGACTTCACTTCTACCTTCTAACCTCAATTTGTGGAGTCTGGGCAAATCAATAAGCCACTAAATCAGTGGTTTGGTACAGAGGAAAAGTGCATCAGTTCTGCTATTATTTCGAAACTTGGCGTGTGCTGCCCTCAAAAGCAAATACCTATGAGGTCCTTTTGAATAAAGCAAGGCTGAGAAATGAGGTCAGTCTACGAATTTAGTTCCTTGACTGTTTCTTACAAGCAAAACGATACAGGGTTTATTCAGTGAGGAGTCATAGACCATCCTGTGTCCTTCGTGGTTATGTGTTCAGGTTGTGTTAGGGTATGTGGGGCAGTACCGGCTTGTCAGGGTTACTTTTTCTGTGTTAAGGAGACTACAGAGGATGAGCAGAATTACCAACCCTGTTTTCTCCAATGTAGTATCATTAGAGGCAGAGATAACAGACTTGGTTTCATTACGAGTAAGACAAACATTGCTCTGTTCAAGAAATTCACTCAGAGAGACAAGGAAAGAAACGAAAGAAACGGGAGCACACTGAGAAATCACAGTTCAGACATAGGCTCAGTAGCAGATTTTGATAAACCCATTTGCATAAATGATTAATGATGATAAGCATGATGTTCCCTAAGGAGGAAACATTCCTCAGACTGCTTCAGAACTTCATAAAGATGATGTCCACTGAGCTGCTTCACCCGAGAATAAGAGAAATCTTAGCTAACTTGGTAAATTTTATTATTTTGAGAGATGTCACAGTTTCAGAATATAAATAGCCTCAGGGCAGGGTCATGTGAGCTAGAAGGCAGAGCTTACAGAGAAAGTGCTGGTATTGAAGGAAGGACGGGGTCTGGACTGTTTCTTATTTCGAAGAACATATCACAAAGTGTACCTTGTGATTTATTCTGTAGATTAATATGTCTAAACTAAGTGAGAAAATAATTTAAGCAGCATGTAGTTTGCCTTTGAATATTTGATTGCGAAGAGGCCTCGGGAACTTTTTTTTTTTTTTTTTTTTTTTTTTTTTTTTTTTTTTACAGTAGATCTAGACAGTGCAGAGTCAGGTGTGTGTGCCTTCAAAGAGACCTGATCAAATGTGAGCTCAGGATTTGGAAAAATGCCTCACAAAATCCAAAGCTAAGGATGAGGATGTGGACACACACTATTGAGTTGATTTTTTTTATTGGTCTAGGAAGGGGGAAATGAAGGAAGGAGCAGGTTGCTTGTCAATCAAGCAAAGATCAAGTATGGACAAAAACATGGTTAGCCAAGGGCTATGAGTGTTGGTTGTAGTCCCTATGAAGAGGTGATAACTACAAATTACACACACACACACACACACTCACACTCACACACACACACACACACACACACACACACACACACACACATATCTTGGAATGGGAAAAGTGAATGACGTGGATTAGTGCCTTGGCACAGGGCAATTGCTCTGATTACTATATGACGATGGAGTTTTCCAGGTGGGGAAATGGAGCAGGTGCTCCTGGGTCCAGGAAGTTGATTCTAGGCAGGGACACAAGTTCATTGTTGCTGGATCTTCGAGAATTCTGTTTTAATCTCCAGAGATTCCTATAATATAGATATTTTAGGTAAAGTCTTTCAACTTTGGTAAAAAAGACAAATATAAAAGCCCTTAGATAAATAATTCCTTTTCTTTGGCTCTCTCTCAGGCAGAGTTATTACTGACCATCTTTGAGCCTGCTGTGTTTTTTACATCAATGGTACATTCAACACTTTAGCTCATTTCAGTTTGATATTTCCAAGTGTAAATCAGCTGGCATCTTTGTTTCTCTTTGTGGCTATACCATTCACTGGTGTACCAACTACCCAGAGTAAAATTGCAAGCCCTTTATAAGTCAACCCAGCCTCTGAAGACACTCTTGCCTACCTGCACACGCAGCTGGGAACGCTCCCTGTTCTGTTTCGTACCCACACTGGTTGTCTTTATTTCCTAGGTCATGCTGCACTTCTTCCTGCATTAAGGCCTGGCGGTTTTATAATCCCTTCCTCTGGAATCACTAGCTTTGCCATCCAAGTCAATTCTTTGGTTTTCAGGGAAGAATTCTCCCTTTAAGAGAACATGCACATTGTGCCTTCTAGGAAACTCTACCTGCTAGCCATTCTCAGGTGGGATCAGTTACTCTGTTTATTAATACTGCATATTGAATTAAAAAAAAATGCTTCTGTGCCAAGAATCTGTCTCACTCCTTTGGTTATCAGCTTCCTGTGGATGGGGATCATGCCTGTCATGACTACTGATAAAACTTCCATTCCCAACACTGGTAGACACTCAATAATTATGGATGAATGGATGAATTCCTTAAGAAGAGGCCATAGATGATTTGTGTCTTACTTTGGTGTTTTGCTGATATATTTTTCAGACCTGGACTTTCTAGATCAGTGTTTCTCACATTTAGGGAAGACCCTCATCTTTTATTAATTAAAATCTAAACAGATGATCATCCTGAAATAAATTTAAGTCATTCTATTATGTACTGTGTATAAGGATGTAGTATAGATAAGAAATTCCCTTAAGAGAGAATTATATTATACTATAATTTTTATATTCTATTCTATTACATTATGATATAAAATTACATATTATATTATCATATTATAAGAGAATATCTTATCTATAGTATTTAGTAAATTATAAAGCAACAAATTAAGTTATAAGTACAGCTACATAAAAGTAAGTCAGTTCAAATAAATTTATTTAAAGGTGTATATAATTTTAGTCAAACAAGACTCCTTAATTATATAACTCATTCTTATATAGTTCTCTATTAATAATTCCAAGCCCTTTCTTGAATTATACTGAAACAGAGTATTTATTCACATAATCTCATTAGACAAAATGCATTAATATTTTGTTCATTTTTGTTTGGTAGTTGATGATAATTAGACCCCATAGTTGATTAAAACTTTGTTGAAATTCTAAAATAGTATATTTGATTCTATCACTCCATTTTTTTAACTTAAAGATAAAGTTATTAAGGTAATATTCTTGAAAACTACATTAAATTGTGAACTAGTTGGGGACTTGGAGATGAGGGTTTCTCTTTGAATATTTGCTGTTTATTCTTTGTGGTGTGCAACAGTTGTTACAACTATGGTACATGTGTAGCCATGGTTCCTTTGTGGCGTGCAACAGTTGTTACAGCTGTGGTACACGTGTAGCCGCGGTTCCTGAAACAACACCATCCTTACAGGGAATTGACTCCTTGATGCTTAGTCATGAATACTTTTATGTACATAAAAGTCAGATGATTTCTCTCATTTTCCAATTGAACTATCACAAATCACTGTTTACTTCATTCACAGTGGCTTAACCTGATATTTACTGAAGGTAAAACAATCATGCCGAAAAGCCTGGAGCACTGGTTTCAACCGTTTTCACATCAGCTGGTTAAAGTCACTGACCTGGTGACCTAGAGAATGTCTGCCTGTTGAATGAACAGATGGACACGTGCGTCTGTATCTTCAGTATGTGTGGGTAGGTGTTTATGTGGACACCCATGCAGTTTTATGTCTCCGTGGACACTCCCATATCTCTTCTGACCTAACTTTAGAAACGGTGGATGAGAAGATCTGCTGTGTTCTACTCTCAGCTGCCTAGGCTCTAACTTCAGAAAACTGGTCTCTAGACAAGTCCTGAGATGCGTATATAAAATAAACCGAGATGAAGAGGATGGAAGCCTTCTGTCTCCTTCTGTTTTCCCTGAAATGAGCTCTGTACTAGACAAAGGCCAGCTTATGAAGCAATTCTGTAGACACCATTTCTATAACTTTCTATTCTATTACATGGTGCTTCAAGGCATGTTAACTCATACAAATCCAGTAGGAACAGTGCTCCCTCAAGCCTCGAAATGTGATCCTGACCATCCAGACTGAAGAGTGCACAGTATGTGTCCACCTGCATGGCCACTGCATTCTCCTTACATCCAGAGAACCCAAGCTCAATCCATTCTTCCTCTCATAGCAATATGCTCACTTTGGTGATGGTTTAAATGAGGGTTCCCTTCACAAAAAGGGGATTTCATTGCATCCTGGCATTTGGCTCTTGTACATGACGAATACTTTCACCATGAAGTAACAAAGTCGACAGTCAGCATTTGTCTTAGTTAGGGTTTTACGGCTGTCAACAGACAGTAGGACCAAGGCAAGTATTATAAAGACAACACTTAATTGGGGCTGGCTTACAGGGTCAGAGCTCCAGTCTATTATCATCCAGATGGGAGCATGGCAACATCCAGTCAGGCATGATGCAGGAGGAGCTGAGAGTTCTCCATCTTCCTCTGAAGGCTACTAGGAGAAGACTGGTTACAATGTGGTTAGAAGGAGGATCTCATTATCCACCAGCACAGTGACACACTTCCTCCAACAAGGCCACACCTTCTCCAACAAGACCACACCTCTTAATAGTGCTACTCTTTGAGCCCAGCCTATTCAAACCACCACAGTATTACATGTACTTGCATCCCATGGCACAGTAGTCTGAGGTAGTGTGCCATTTCAGAGTCTACTTATTTGTTACTGTTTTCCCCTCTTTTCTCATCTGTAGGGTAAAGAAGCATCTGATGGTTGGGTGCTCCAGTGTGGGGACAATAAAAGTTTTGGACTCTGTTAAAATTATCAGTGATGACAATATAGAGCCACCTCTCAGAGAAACACTTGTAGCACTGTGCCCCTCTCCCAAGGTGTCTTTCTTTTAACTCAACAAGACCAAAACAGAGTTTTCATCTTGTCTATTTAACTGGTCCTTTGAGGACACTTGCTTTTGGTAGAGTCCTTTTCTAGGTTTCTAGCTTAAACTTTTAGACTATTGCTTAATTCATCGTTTTAATTGTCTTTGATATTAAGAGTTATGCGCAATTCACACTCCCATAGAATGTATGACACTCTGAAGTGATTTTCCCCTATAAGGAGGTAATCTCTTTTCTGTAGCATAAAGGACCAAAAAACCACAATCTCTTTGGTCTTATACAAAACCACTTTCTGGTGTTGTGTAGTTCACCACATTCAATTGTTAGATGGCTTATTTATTTATTTATTTATTGCTATAGTGAAACACTCGCAAAAGCATTGTGAAGGAAGAGGTGTATTTTGGCTCAGGGTTTCTCTGGGATTTCAGGTAATCATGGCCAGGAAAGCAAGCCATCAGGTGTAGCTCCATCCACATGAGCAGACAGGTAAGGTAGTTCATCACAGAGTGGCAGGCCAGAAAAAGAAAAGAGCAAGCTGCAACCAGATGCAGATATAGCCCTGAAGAGCCATCTCAAGTGTGGTCCACCTCCACCAGCTACGCTTCACCAGCCAAGTGTTCCACAATCTTCCGAGACATTACCACCAGCTGGTGACCAAGTGCTCGCCATTAGTTCGTGGTGGGGAATGGAATTTTACTGTACAAAATCACACGTAGGCTGTTTCTCTGACTTGGCTACAAATGATAGATCTCTCTAGGCTGCTGCTTGTATGATTTATTTTCTGCCTGGACGGCCTGTGAGGGTCTTCTCATTTAGTTCAAATACTACCTCTCCTGCAAGCTCTGTCTTAACTACACTTTCTTTCTTTTTTTTTCTTTTTTTTTCTTTTTTTTTTTATTAGATCTTTCATTTACACTTCAGATACCATCCCGTTTCCCCATTCCCCCCCCCTTAGTAAACCCCTATCCCATGCCCCCTTTTCCTTTTTGCATTTATACATTTTTTAAGAAATGTTAATCATAGGCTTTATAAGTTTGGTATTGTTCAATCAGTTGTGTAACCCACTACCCAACCTAGATATATCAACTATCTTTGACTGGTGGAGATACATGAACATCTGCTTCCCTGTCTCCCCCCTCTATCTCTCTTTCATCACCTAGCTTCTCCTCTCCTTCTTCTTCTCCTCTTCTTACTCCTTTTCTTCCTCTTAGTACTCCTCCCACCTTAGCTCCTCCTACACATCACCCTTCCTGTTAAAAGGAAACTTTTCTCTCAATATACAATTAGAGCATAATTATGCCTATTTGTACCAGTGAGGTACAAGATAGTCCTAATACCCAGTCCATCCTTTTGTTGACTAACCAGCACCTCTGTCATCTATCCTAACTAAAACACTTAGTTCTGAACCTGGCTTTTTCCTTGGCTTTAGGATGAATGTCAGCTGATGACCATACACTCAGATCTTTTCTCTCAAAGTAAATAGCTATAAGTTTTCAACCCCATCAGAAATCCAGAATGACTGAGTTGACTATAATTGTGGGAAGCACAAAGCATAGCTTCTAAAACTTAGCCAATTTATAGAGACCTCTGAACACCTGGACACTCGCTCTACTTCAAAACGTTGGAGCATCTGTTCTTCTGCCTTCTGGCTCAGGATCATCTGACAGACCTTAGTGCTACAGAATTATTAAGGGCTGATTACTCTGTCTAGGCAGATATAATCAGTCGACTATTCTGCAAGTGTGTCCTTTTCTGGACAGTAATTTGTCTGTAGAAGGAAAGTGGCAATTCTTGCCTAGTGGCTGTCTCACCACAACTGGAGTAACTCCAAGGATGCTCAATTTCTTCTTAGAGTTTAACATTGGAAGCTGTCCGGAGCAGACAGGTCTCTAATGAAAATGAACATTAATACTGAAATGTTTGTCATGTCAATTCTAAGGATTTCTGATGTTTTGAAAACCAGCTATCCATGTAAGGTAATCTGGACTGTTGCCTGTTAACTCCACTCAGCTATTTCTAAATAAAACATAGAGAACACCCTTATAATAAACTCCAAGTCATGAATTTGCTATAGTCCCTTAACTCACAGGCTGACCATCTCAAATCAGTTGAAAAAGTTAAAGAAGGACTGGGTCTAAGCTTTGTATTCCTAAGTGTGTTATACTGGTACAATGCCTATGAGAGTAACAATATTCATCTCACTCTTATATTACTAAGAAGCTCATGCCAATGAAAACCTTAAAATTTGTAAACAAAGTAAATTGGTGCCATTTAAGAATTTATATCTTCATCTTGATATTAATTATACAGATTTCTACTAATAGGTTATGGCTATGCAATAAACCCTAGCTAATCCTCTCTATTCCGACAAAACCACTACTTTTCCCTAGGGAGACAGCCCAACATTTACCACCTTAGTCCCCATGCCCAGGGAATAGGGGCGCTGACTCATCATTAGCTTCTTCAAGCTGATTATGGGCGTTGAGATATTAGAAGAGGAGTGGGGGGGGAGAGCAAGTTGACAATCCTCTGATGCTGTGTCTTCGCTGCCTCCAGATGGAATTCACGGACCTCAGAGGTTTGAGCAGGTCTGCCCATCTTGCTTGTTGAGTAGATACACCAAGGCTGATCATTCTGCAATATACAATTCTCAAAACAAATTTTAGTATCAAGATAGTTTTTTTTTTTTAAGGAGGGCTGACATTTTATTAAGAATGTTGGTTCTAACCGCTTTTCTATTTTTCCCCTCTTTTATTGGATATAATATTACTCAGCTATTAAAAATAATGAATTCGAGAAATTCTTAGGTAAATGGATGGATCTAGAAAATATCATCCTGAGTGAGGTAACCCAATCACAAAAGAACACACATGGTATTTACTCACTGATAAGCGGAGATTAGCCCAAAAGTTTGAAACAACAAAGATTCAACTACCAGGCGACACGAAGCTCATGAAGAAGAAAGAACAAGTGAGGATGCCTAGGTCTTTCTTAGAAGGAGTAACTAAATAACCAAGGGAGCAAATATGGAGACAAAGTGTGGGTCAGAATCTGAAGGGGGGGTTGTAGGGAGACCATTGTGTCTGGGTACTCATTCCATAGGCAGTCACCAAAAATAGACGCTGATAGGGATGTCAGGATGGGAAAGCTGACAGCAGCCTGATAAGGCTGTCTCCTTAGAGGTCTCTCAGAGTCGGACATACCCAGAGACAGATACCCACAGCTATCCATTAATCTGATCAAAGTTCCCAATGGAGGAGTTAGAGAGTAAATTGAAGGAACCGTGAACCATAAGGGCTGGTGGCCCTGTGAGGAGAGCAAGAATACCAACCAGCCAGAGCTCCCCAGGGTCTAAACCACCAGCCCAGGAGCACATAGGGAGAGACACATGACTCCAGCTGTATATGTAGGGGAGGATGGCCCTGTTGGGCATAGGTGGGAGACAAGATCATTGGTACCCTGAAGGCTGAGCACTGAGGGGGGGGGGAATCTGAGGTGGGGAGGGAGGCTGGGGGTAGGTGGGTAAACACCTTCATAGAGGCAGGAGGAGGGGGGATGGGATAAGGGTTTCCTGGGTGGTGGGGGAAATATGGTAAGGGGATAAAATTTAACTACACTTTCATTTGCTGCCGTTCACACTGGGGTGTTTGTTCTCTGGCTTTGGTTCTTTCTGCCATTCACACACAGCCTATAACGTGCCTTCATCCTGTATTCTAAGCCATTTTCTCCTTCTGTTTCTTGGGACCATTAATTGAATTGTTAGTTACTAAGGTGTTTATTCCTGAGCTGTCTCATCTTGGCATCTTAAGGTCCTAAAACCAGAAATGATGTAATTCTTCTAAGGGTTTCAGAGTCGGTGAGAGAAGCAAGACATTTTCTTATGAGATGGTTATGTAATGTTTTCTTTTGCTTCTACAAGCAAACAAGTTAAAAGTGGGAGGGTTAGAAGACGTCAGGAAAGATTGCTCCCAATTCCTGCTGGCAAATGAAGCCCCATAAGAAGGAAACACGTGGCATTCAAAATGAAATCTCAGATTCTGGTTGTAAATTTAGAAGTAGATGATAGTTAAGATAGAGACAAGATGCAGGTAGGGTGGAGAGGGTGGAGAGAAGAGAGAAAGAGAAAGAAACGGAGTTGGGGAGGACTGAGGAGAGAGCAGGAGAGCTGCTTCAGGGACAGT
Source organism: Arvicanthis niloticus (assembly GCF_011762505.2). Lineage (NCBI taxonomy): Eukaryota > Metazoa > Chordata > Mammalia > Rodentia > Muridae > Arvicanthis > Arvicanthis niloticus. Next base: position 15,262,710 of record NC_047669.1, on the reverse strand, counting down.
GTGTGTCTGGATTCCACATCTGCAGGCTGCCTGGTACCAGAGATTGTGAACTGCAGGATATGCAGCTGGAGGTGGAAGTTGATCCAGGTCACAAGCTATAGAACCTCTATCTTCTATTTTTAAATGCTTGGACTTTATTACTGAAAAAAAATGGAAAGTTAACAGCTTTGAATATGGAAATAGATCAGTGTTTTACCATGCATTTGAAAGTATCCATGTTAATTAACACATAGTAATTGTACATGTTAGAGTCTCACTGTGATATTTCCATATATGAACACGATGTGCACCATGTGCACGGATGCTCCATAGAGGCAGACTCTGTTCCTTCTGAGGATGTCATGTGTGAACAATATCAAAGGCATTATTGTGCCATTTCATATTACCTTAGTCCTCCTAATGTATATAGAGATTATACCCTGTTTACACACACACACACACACACACACACACACACCACACCACATCACATCACATCACAAATTTTTCTTCTGGTACTGGGAATTGATCCTGTGACCTTATGCATGCCAGACACACGTTATTATACTGAGCTCTATCTCTAGCCTGTGTTTTACCTTTTGAGACAGGATCTCACCAAGCTATCCAGGCAGGTCTTGAAAGTTTGTTACTCAAACCTTAGCCTCTCCTGTAGCTGGATTATAGCTCTAAGTCTTCAGACCTAGCTTCCTTTTCTGATATAACCGAGGGGGCAAATCTTTAGAAGTTGAAGTAACCAACCTTCATATTCACAAAGACAAAGTACACAATCTGTCTCTGGTAGACTCTGGGAAAGACAGAGCTACCTATTTGGGATTGGGATAAAACTACTTCTGATGAAAGATGACAGAAAATATAATGCAACCAAGCTTAAACATAGATGGTTATTTGGCTCAGTTAACTGAAGAGCCTACCAGTGGAGAGACTTCAAGGCTGGCTGGTCAAGTAGCACAACTCTGTCATTCAGAATTATTTTTTGTCACCTTGAGCTCTGAAATCTACAGTGTTGTTAGCTGGTTATCTTCTTGGCCACAGATAGAAAGATGCCTGATACAAACTAGGATAATATCCAGTGGGGAAGGCTGGGTACACATAGAGAAAGACTTCAGAAACACCTTAGTTAAAAAAATATCTCCTATTAATTGGTAGAGAGACCCTCTGCCTGTAGGAGAGTGAGGTTATCTTCATGGATCTAGATTAATGAAGATCTACCCTTAGCCACAAGCTACCCAACAGAATGCCCCAAAGGCAGAGGATACTGAAAAGGAGACCTGTGTCTGGTCTCTTCTGCATAAGTGAGTTTTTTTTTTTTTTTTAAGTCATTCAAACTGTTTTGCTTCTAATTTCAAAGAATTTCCTTAATTCTTCACTATGTTCAGACATGTCAGTTTTGAATGGTAAATGCTCCATTACCTGCAGCATTTCTGATCAAAATATACAGAACATAGAACATAGAACGTTTCATAGGGTAGTTTTGTAGTATTTCATTTGGGGGATGGTAGAAAAAATTCGGCATCTATTAGGAAAATAAATTAAACATCGGGGACATTAACACTGCTATGCACTTCTCTGCTTTCATGATTAGAGCCAACCAATTATGAAAGCGTCTCCTTTGATTTAATTCTTAAATAGGTATTGGAGCGATTAATCTGGATTAGCTCTGTTAGTAGACAATGAAAACACTTTGATCAGCATTAATGGATAAATGTCATGAAGTAATGCAGTTAAGCCGCTTTGGGTTCCCTTCTAAGCTCAAAACACATGGATTTGTCTTTTTTAATTTTAAAATCATATATGTTACCTATGGCATGGGAGCCTAAGTGACTCTTGCTGTGTCTCAGATTCCTGGTCAATGAGACTTTGGGACGATGCTTTCTATGTTGTGTGAGTTCAGAGAGTGGAAAGAGATTTCATGTTATTTCCCAGCTTTAATACTTCTGTACTAGTGATGGCTTCACACCACAAAAAAATATTTCTATCTTGTCCTCTTATTTTAGCTGTATGTGACAGCACTGTTTTTCTTCCTTTTGGACAGAAAACTGTGTTCTCTAATAATCACGTATTTTGTTACCACTGGTTATGAAACTTCTATACTCTGTGGTTGCCAGGAATTGGCTCCAAATGCCCATATTGATATTTAGTATCTTGGATGTATGTAGAAAGTGAAAAAAATTAATGCTGATATTTAAAGATGATTATATTAAGTGAAACACTAGAATCATGTGGCCCTAGTGTGACAAGAGGAAGAAGTTACATTTTGTGGACAAGGCTGAAAATGGTGTAACTTCTTTGCAAAGCCACCTTGATTATTTCAGCTGAATAATCACTGCTCCCTTGGTTCCCCTTCTTGATCCTTGCTCTGCTCACTAGAGCAAACACACTGATGTCTCTATCAGTTTTCCCTACCTGCATGGCATCCTGGAAATACCTTTTCTTTCCCAAAGCTTACTCTGTCTTTCAAACTCAGGGCTGTTGATGCTTGTGGCATAGAGTCTCCTTAATACTTAGATTTAGTTGTTTATCGATATTATTTGCATGCGTGTGCATTCATTTGCCTGCATTTGCATCCATGGAGACCAAGGTTCAACATCAGGTGTCTTCCTCTATTTGCTTTGTACCTTATTTTGGGGGGACAGGATTGTTCAATGAGCCTGAAGCTCAGCATTTCAACTAGACTGGATGGTCCTCAAGGCCTCAGGACCAGCATGTCCCCAGTCCATTAGAACTGGAGTTACAGATGTATATTACTCTCTGGCTTTTTGCCAGGTGCTGGGGATCTAAATTTGAGTCTTCAGGCTTGTATAACAGACTTGTTATCCACTGAGCATTCTGCCCAGTTCCCAACACTCTGATTTGCCCATTATCTAGTGTCTTTAGCATCCATAATTTTTATTCTGTAGCCTGGGCCATCTTCCTCTCTCAGTGTCTTATCTGCACTGTGCACTTCAATGGACTGGTTGCTCCACAAAGTAACTTTTGCTGTCTTCACATCTCCAGGACTAGGTACATAAGAAACACTAAAGTAGACTGTGTTGGCTGGACCTGATGACAGTATGTCAAGAGACCAAGACAGGGTCTTATGTAACTCTAAGTTAATAGAGTTATTCTCCTACTTTACTCATTTCTCCAATTCATGAACAAATTATATGTCTCTGTTTTGGCTGATGGAAGAGGTTTGTAGACTTTTCTAGTTAGCAGTTAAAATTTTAAAAATTGACTAAATTTATTTTACTGAGAGCCCATGCGATCTTCCCTTGATTACATATTTTCAGTGAGTATAGCTGTGAACTCTGGGAAGGTGGGTACCTGCTAGGGACCAGTCCCACTGTTCTGTCTCTTTAAATAGATGATGCTGCTGATTGGAAGATGACAGTATTTAGACTCTAAACTGAACTTCACTGATATACCCTCCTGTCACCTTGGCAGAGACTTGAAGTGGGAAGATTCCCTGAGGGCAAATGCTGAGGGAAAGACAACATATTGCTTGTTCAGAAGGGGCTGTGTTTCTTATTCCACAAGAAAAAATTGGAAGGAGGAACGGACTGAGTTTTAGATGGAGACACACATCTCCATGGTGTTTCACAGCATCTTTCAAACATATGTTTCTTTTAAGCCTCTGTATTTTCACCATCTGCACCAACAGATATTCATTTACTTCAGTAATTTATCTTTTGGAGAAAAGTGGGCTGGCCAAGAAGGTTCTGAGCAAAGAACATCTGTAGTTAGAATTAAAATGTACAGCACAACAGCAACAACATGTTGCGTGGTCAACAGAATATTAGCCATCACCTTGGGTTTATGCAAGTCAGTAGCCACACTGAAACGGGACCTTCATTCTGAAGTGCATGCAGATAAATTCCGTGACAATGAAACAGGTAAAACTAGAGTATCAGAGATCTGGGCTCGGTTCAGCTCCTTAATCTTGGACAAGTACGCCGACTCCATTTACAGGGAAGAGCTGTGCTTGCCTGAACATCTCACACACATACACATCATTTAAGTTTTTTTTAAAAAACTAGATTCATTTTTCTTTCAGAGAATACTCAATTTTTTAATAACTTCAAACACCCCGTCTCCAGATCTAGTATTTGAAAAATCTGTCTCCCTCACAGGAAGAATGAAAATCATTAACATATGATAAAATATTTATGCAAAGAATGAATAGAGTAATCTGTTTGAAAAAATGTATGTGGGCAGTTATGCTGCGTATTGGAATCTATAAAACAAAATCAGTTATAGTGCTATAATACTATAGCACTTTATGCTGTGTTTTAACATGATTTTTCTTCAGTCAAATCCCAAAGGACTGTTATGGGATAGGAGGGAATTATTATACTACTTAGTTTGTGGTCAGGCCAGAGTCTGAATGCCAATCCTATTAGCCGTAACTCTGTAAGTAACTTACTGTACTAATTCTAACTCAGTTTTCTATGAAGTGAGATGGCGGAAACTGTCTCACCTGCTTCTTTGTTGTGTTAAACAAAGAAGATAATCAGTGCTCAGAAAGGCATAACTAACTGCTGGATGTGTATGTGTGTGAGACGTTCAGGCGAGCACAGCTCTTCCCTGTAAATGGAGTCGGCATACTTGTCCAAGATTAAGGAGCTGAACCGAGCCCAGATCTCTGATACTCTGGTTTTACCAGTTCTTGGCAGACCGAAGAGCTTGGGTCTATGTTTTTCACAAGCCAGCACACTTTTCCTCATTCATTAGTACAGAAGCTCAATGTATGTAGAAGCAGGATTTTAGTAATGGAACCAAGTGATTCAATGTTATACAGCATGGCCCCTTAAGTTCTATTTAGGAGGCACCTATATTCCTGCTTCTGGAAACTTCCCACTATGCCATGTACTTGAAAAACATAATTGATCCATATAGTAAACTTTTAATATTGAGCGAAGTTATTTTTTAATTATCTGTGATTAACTCTCAGAGAGCTTTTCACAGTGCATCAAATTATCCTGTTTCAACTTTAAAGACCTTCTTGACTCTCCCCTCTCCTCACCCTATTCTCTACCTAAGTAGGGGGCACTTACAGAAACTTATCCTAAATGGCTCTGTCTATTAAGAAATACAATCCCATTACATAATCACTGGGGATTATCTTGTATGCTGGCAATGGTTTCCTCTATTTGAACCGTGTCTGTACTTGTTCTTTATCTGTTCTTACAAGAAACTAAAATTGTCTGTCACTGCATTTTCTTCACTATGGGGGAAACCATAAGCTGCCTTGTACCTGACCCTCCAGGTCCTTTCTATGCTTCCCCATGTCTGCTGTCTTCTTGAATCTCAGTCCATGTGAATTCCTAGATATAATTTGTGTACTCCAGTTGGGTTTGTCCAATGAGTCACTCTGGTGGGAGATGGAAAGGAGAGTTTTGGATTAGAATATTAATTCCTGTTTCCGTCTTCATGAAGCCAGTATCTGCTGCCCATGGGAGACGATCTCTGCTGTTTTCTGGGCAACATGGCATAACAGATTGTTGTCTTTCCCTGGTGTTGGTAGTCCTCTCACTTCTTGTGATTGGATGGCAGCCCATAGAATCCAACATGCTTCTCCACATCTGGCTCTCTTCAGTAATTAGTTTCTTTTTAAGTAAAACATCCTTAAGTGATCCTAATTTATACACACACGCACACACACACACACACACACACACACACACACACACACACACACTACATGTGTGCGTGTGTATGTGATATGTGTGTGTGTATGTGTGTGTTTCTAATATATGTCAAGGTCTTTTGAAGGCATTGAATGCTGGCTCACATGTAGCTGAGATCATGGTATGTATTGCTCTCTTTGAGACCTGTTCAGTGTTTCTCTGTTGCTACCAGGAGAAGGATCCTCTGACCCTTTAAAATCAGGCTATAATAAATCATTATTTCTGATTTAAAATTACAACTCTTCTTTTCTAGAGACCCACTATTCCACCAAAACTACACTGCCTGTTACTTCTCAGTCCTTTGGTATGTCGTCTTGGGCAAGCTACTTTGGTAACCTGTAGTCAGAGCCTAATTCTCAAGCTTTCTCTAGCACTTTCATATAGTAATGGTTGTTCCTGTGGTAGTGAAAAAGCATAGTCAGAATCAATGGTAGCAAAATCCTAGGGTCAGAGATGCCTCTGAGAATTTGGGGCTCCCTACCATTCCAAACACTTCTGCATGTTGTACTAGGATGATGAGTGATTCCTTAAAGGTGATTTGCCAATGGGGAGTGTCAGGTCTTGGGGTCACACAACTGGTTCATATGTGGATTCTATAATTCATGAATTGAGTGCCTCTGAGTTCTACTTTTTCATCTATAACCAAAGACAACACCACGTTCCTCACAGGCTCCTTCGAGTAAGAAATGAGTCAACACGCTGAGTCATTCAGATAAATGGAAGTAGGAAAAAAAGTTTTGAAAATATAGCTATGGTTTTTATTTTTACATGTTCAAGTATAAAACTCATTGCTGGTGCCAGAGCTCTGGTCAAATGTGAGGTTGTTGTCCATCGGAGTGGCTGTGCCTTTGTTCCAGTCTAACATCACTTACCCGAGTCCGTGGCTCTCATGAAGGTAAAGTAACTTAATTTCTCTTTTTGGGTGACGGTCCAGCTCTCATCAACACTATTTACAGAGTTGCCCAGGCTGTTTTCTTTTTTATAGGATTTTGTTCATTTGTCTGTGATTTTAGGGTTGTAGGTAGAGACCTTCTGGATTATTGTGTTGCTGTTAAGTCAGAGTTACTCCAGACACAAAGGAACCATGTGTTGATCCTCTATACTTGCCAAGGACATGAACAGCACTTACTTTGTCCACTCCTTTGCTGTTGAAAATCTGTGATACGAGGAGATATGCAGGAAGAACTATCATTACTCATGATGCTTGGCCTACCTTCTCTTTAGGAAACACGGCCTTGTCTGTTGAGTTCTGCATTCCCACTTCCCTGTCAGTGGGTGAGGAATCTCACAATTTGTGCTCTTCTCACTGTCTAAACTGGAAATGAGCTATCATTCCAGGTTCTCAGAGGCCGGCAGCCAGTGCCTGGTCCTAATAGATATGCAGTGAGAGAATCTGCTTCTGTATCCTGAACCTCTGGTTTCCAGATTAAGGTAGGATCTCTGAGTGTGGACAGAGGTCAGGAAAGGCCGAGAGGGGAACAGCTTGTTCTGAACTCTCACTAATTTACCGTTATAATCAACCTCTGACTTGGGCCTCTAGCATGTTCAAAGGAGCAGCAGTCTTTACATTCTAAACTCTTGGATTGGATCAGTGTAGCAGTGTGCATTTTTTTTATATCATAAAACAGGCGATTGAAAGTTAATTTAATTTATATGCAGAGCCTCACTCAATGTGGGTTTATTTGTTTACTTAAGCAAGGAATCAATTTTCAGAAAGGAAAACTGTGTGGAAAGGTCAGAGTTGAGATTTCAGGTCCTTAGAACATCCTTTTTACTCTTGAAGTCTTCTTCTTTTGGGTGGCTGTGGTCCAGTTGTTGTTTTGATGTTTGATGTTTGAAGTCTGCAGCATCTGCTGGTTCAAAGGCAAATCAGGTTTTCTCTAATCACTTTGATAAAAGATGTGCAAGAGAGGACACTGCCATCCATGGAATTGTGTTTGTACCAACTACTGTGACAAGAGAAATGGGTGCTATTGCCAGCAAAATCCAGGTTCTATGCCTGCTTCTGTGAAAGGCCAGGTCAGTGTCTTTTGATTGAGACCTGTGTGTGCATCAACACCCCCCGCCCCCTACAAAATGGAGGGTTGTGTTATAGGAAGTAGAGGAAGAGCATCTGAACCAATGGAAATATCAGACTGTCCAATACACAGAAAGAAACTAAAGTAAATATTGTTAACTTCTTCATAATTGAACAAAACCTTTTTACCTTGTTGATGTTCTATTTATTCAAAATATTTGATTTACCGTCTTTATGTTCCAAACTATAAAGAGACAATTATATTTCCTAACCTTAAATTTTAAAAGGTTTACAGTTATTTGACCTAGGTATTAACTTTTCTTGTATTTTTTTGTGACAACCACAAAACTGAATGGCTCACAGGAACTCACATTTAATACCCACCTACACACTGTGAGATGCAGGACCTATACAAAAGCCAGCAGAGCCCCAATCTGTCCATATCTCCATGCTGGCAGCCATGCTGCTGAGAAATCCCATGAGAGACACAGTGCTCTTGTGGAGGGGGAGTAATAAACCTTGACCAGATCTTGGGGTTACTTAAAACACTCCTGTGCCATTGTGGCATACAGCTGTGTATCATTCTTGATCTAGTAACTGTCATATAGGCAAGGTTAGAACTGAAGACACAGGGATATGGTTTCTATAGAATATATGACATGCAGCAATGCATAGATGTACAACTGTGAATGCAGAAAAGAACTCAAAACACTCCACCTTACAAAGACATGCTGAATTTCTGCTTATTTATTTGGTAGGTATTTGTAAAGGAAACATGGGCAGTTAGTTGAGTGTTTGCAAGTGTTTGTCTTCAGGAGAGGCAGACATTGATTGCAGTCAGACGTTTGTCAGGTTTGTATTTTGTTTCACCAATTTCCATTTGGTGACTCCTGAGCCTTTGATCACCCTGTGATTGTCACTAATGCATCACATGAGATAATCAAGGGTGAACATTTAGTAAAAGCATGCACAAGTCCACATCGGGCATTCCTAAAGGTACTTCTGTGGCTGGAGACATGGGAAGAAGCTAACAGTTTCTCTGTTACTCAGCTACAGAAGGGTATGTCCATGCCCTGGACCCCGAGTTCCTGTTTTAGTCAATTGTGTATCCGTGAACTCAACATGCAGTAAGCTAAAATTACAGATGAGTGAATTCATAGGTCCTTCTCTGAAAGAAACCACAGTTGAGCAAATGGCCTGTAAATTAATGGAAGATTCCTCTGGTTCAATAGTAGCAGGAAAGAGCTCTGGAGCCCCTGCACGGGGAGCAGATTGGGAGAGACATTCTGTGACAGTGCCTAAAGTAACACAAAACATCACAGCAGAAGATGGCATGTAGGCCCAGAAAGCTCCATGCAATGCAGTGAAAATAGCAAGTTAGAGGTCGAAACCACAGTGACCTGGGATTTGCCTTTTTCATACTTCTTACAGGAAGCAATGCCTCAGAATGGAAGGAGATGATGGGAAGGGCCTGGGGAAGTAGAACATGAGCAGAGAGGGTGGGTTTTCAAGAGTGGAAGGTGTTGATTATTTCTCTGGTGCCCTTCCTCCTCAAAGCAGCTTGGTACCTTCAGGACTTCTGCCTTATTAGCCACTCTGGAGTTTCTAAGAGATTTTAGGTCTTCAAACTTTTATTTAGAGGCTCTGGATTATGGGAATGCTTGGTCTATAGGACATGGTGGAAATCCAAAGAAGGCAAAGATAGAATATGGGGTACTGCCCTGACACCATGCAAAGGGAAACCGTTACGAAAAGATCAACCGTGGGAAAGTGCATGCTAGTGTCTGTGCGTGTGTATACACGTGTCCTTGCAGGTACATGCATGTGCCTGAGGTTGGCATGGGATGTATTCTAGATCATTCTCAATCTTTTAAGACAGAGTTCTTGCTGAACTTGCAGCTCATCAGTTTGGTTAATGGGGCTGACTATCGATCTCCAGGAGTCCGCCAATACCTACCACGTGCAGGCACACATATGCATTAATACAGTGAAGTAAACGAAAACCGTGGTAGATGTTTTTATTTTGTCCCTTAAAAAGTACATCAATGCTACCTTATAGTTTGGTTTTATTAGTGATACATTATTGGTGACTTGCTTATATGGAAGATTCGATAAAGATACTTTTATGAAATTTATTTTATTACTGTTGCCAAAAATATTTTGTTGTACATAAAAGAATGTTCAACAGCAAAAAAAAAAAAAAAAAAAAAAAAAAAAAAAAAAAAAAAAAGTTTCTGGCATCAAATCCACTAGCTGTATCACCCAGCTCCTGAAATGACACAGAAGTGGATGTGCAGAAACAGCTTTGTCCTGGGATGAAGCCTGAGTCTGCTAGAGGCTGTCCTCACAGAGCATATGCCTGCAGGTGAAATGTGCCTTATGACAGCATCGAATACCTGCTGCTCAGAGCCACTAGGAAAAGAATGAAATAGCACCTTGTAAAATAAAATGCATTAAATTAGAAAATAAATTTACAACATGGCAGGTGATAAATAATTTAAAGAAAGTATTTAAGAGAGATAGTCAGACAAGATGTTTGGAGAAATGCTGCTTGCTGGGAGCCAGTGCCATGAATATGTGGAACCAGTGTGGTCCTGTCAGAGGGGTAAGTGCACACAGACCACCAAGGAGCTCCTCGGAAGAACAGAATTCTGTTGTGTTCTTTCTCCTCTCTCTCCTTTCTCCTTCCCTCTCTTCCTCTTCCTTCTCTCCTTCCACCTCTGTCTCTCTGATGCTGTGGATCAAGCCTAGACCTTTGCATGCCAGGCAAGCTCTCTGCCACTGAGCCCAGCCCCCTAATGAAGCTACCTTTTAAACCACACAGAGTAGTAATGAATATTACAAAGGTCACTGTATCCCAAATTAAAACAAACATATCAATGGATCCCCACTGGGGTTTTAACGCATCAGACACATTTATACAATTTAAACATGCTATTTCAGATTAAAATACTAACAGTGCTGAGTTTAACCTGCCCCCCGCCCCAAGTTCCTGGAAGTTTTGAATGCCAGATGTAACCTGACGTTTATTTCTCCCTGGGTGAGAAAGATTGAATTCCAATCTTTAACTCAACACACACATCACGTTGGTTCAGCTAAAATGTACCTTACTGTATTTTTCCTAAAGTATTCTTTCTATCACATCCAAATCCCATCGCCATTCCCCTTCTTGCCATGGTATGCAGAGTCTGAGGTACGCCCAAATCCATGTGTCTTCATTAACTGACACAACTTCTGCAGGTCTGAGTGTTGAAATAATGTAAATGCTTGTATTCATCATATAATTCCTTTCAGCGCTGTATTCCAGCCCAATTTATTGCACAGTCACTCACTGTCCATGTCTGTTCCTCTGCAATTCCCATCCCCCCCTACATCCCCCACTTCGTGTTGAACAATTAGGTTTGGTTTCATTTCCTTCAATTCAACACAGTGGTGTGGGGACCATTAGTATAGGCCGTGGGAATGGGAGAGAATGGCTTCTTTAGGTAAAAAGTTAATTCTACACAGTTTATTAGACACAAGTATTCTTGTGTTTAGTAAGTGTTTAGTAGGCCATGTAGGTGATGAACAAATCCAGGCCCAGAGGACAGCTAGGGGAAAGGTCGATAATAAAAAATGGCCTTGTGGTGTTTGATGAGTTTTGAGGGCATTATTATGAATTGGTAGAGTACAGAGATGGGCGGATAAGTAGGTAGAGAGATGGATGGATAAGGAGAGAGAGAGAGAGAGAGAGAGAGAGAGAGAGAGAGAGAGAGAGAGAGATGGAAACTGTGAACATGGCTGACCAGTGCGTGTATCTTGTGGTCAGTTGGCAAAGCAGATTAGAAGCAGTTATTCCAGCTGCGGTGAACAACACTAAGCTGGAGCTTGGCTTCTATTCAGCCTTCTCCAGTAAAAACCCAAGACACCTTGGAGGAATGCTTGATTCCGAGGCTGTGGTAGGCAAATGGTTTTTACATCCAAGGATCCTGAACATCAAGGAAGTGCTCAAAGGCTGTGTGCTTGTAAAAAAGAATGTAAAAACATTCCATCTAAAGGTGGAATGGCTTGTTTAAAAACAAGGGACCTCGATAACAGCTTAGACCTCGATTCACATAATAAAATTCATAGATGTTGCTATGAATCTAGGATTTAATAAGTGAATAGAAGAGAATGGACCGTCTGTTACAGAGGAATCCCAAGTGTGGCAGAAACCAGGGAAGTAGAGCAATCACAGTCATCTGAGCTTCCAGGTAAGGAGCCTTCTTGATGCTCACAGATGTGAAAAGCTGTTTGGAGCTAGGATGACACATGTGTTATAGCCAGGTCCCTTCTCCATCACCTACAAATGGACGGACATACAGGGACTTTCCATTGAAAATGCCAATTGTTATTTTAAACCAAATGACCCCTCAGTGACAAATGTCACTGGTAATCCGACACATTGATGACATCACTGTCTGACATTGTACCCAAGAAGGATGTAGAGGAGTTCTGGAGCATTCTTCCCCAAACAAAGCATGGCCACAATCGAATGTGAATCTGTAGCCATCCTAAATGGTGGAGCAGAGGGGAAAGTAACTGAGCAGTTATCGCAGAAGTGTCAAAAGGAGGAGCGAGGAGGAAAAATAAATAAATGAAGTGAGGCTGGTAAGTCACCTCAGCACGAAAAGGCACTTGCCACTGAGCCTGATAGATCACCGGAGTTCAACCTAGAGCCCGCAGGGTGGAAGAAAAGAAAAGAAAAAAAAATCCGGAATAAAAAAGACGGGCCTTAGTAGGAAGTTTGGAATAGCCATAGGTAAGAGCTATAGTTGGATGTGGTAACTTAACGTTTGATGAATTGGGAAATTGTATCGTGACTGTGTGAGGAACTCCCATTGGGGGACAGTGGGTAGAGACAAAAAGGAATCAAAGTAGCGGTCCTTGAGTGTAGCCAAAGAACCAATGTCCCGGCCTTTGAGTGCAGAGTTGTTAGTCTCCTTACACTTTATAAAAGAGAGCTGTTTACATGTCTGTACAGAGTAGATTATCAGAGCCAGCATTCCTAGTACCCCAAAGTCCGGTAGATGGAGAAAGACAGCTTCCCTCTGAACCTTCCCCACATCCCCGAACAAATGTAGTTTTCCAAGACATTGTGTTCAGTAGAGGATGTTGATCTGAGATTCAGAAGAGCTGGTTTCTTCCTGGGCTTCTTCCCTAGCAGCGAGGCGCTGAATGGCACTCAGAGCTGGCCTCTGAAACTTGCGTTTCCATGGATTTGAAGTCTCACGCTTTCTTAAATTCGAAAACATCTTTTCTCTGTAGATGCACTGGAGTTTTCTAATCCTGTGTGTCAGCGGCAGTTAACGTGCAAAACTGCTTTCTGTTTAAGTAAGGCGATCAGTTACCGGATTATTTCTAGTTTTCCCAGTTCATTACAGCAATCCTGGCTGGCCACTGGTTTTACAAGCTGGCTAAAGTAGAATTGTGCTGCCCCCGTGTGGCTAATAGTAGGTACTGAAGGGCCAGGCTGTGGATTTAAGAGATCCGGAGCTATAATAATAGAATTTACCCAGAATTAATGTAAACCACCCCCTTCCTTAGTAAGGAACTGATCCTCAGAGGCTCATGGTGACCCCCTGAGCCTCTTAGCGATTTATGTGGACTAGGAGTGAGACCAGGGGCAGTTGAAGTTGAAGCTGTGGTTGAAGTTGAGGGGAAGATGGGAAGACTGACGTTTGACCAGGGGAGGGAGACAGAAGGAGTGGAGGTGGTGGTGTTGGTATTTAAGGGCATAAGGGGTGTAGGGGGTGGGGAGCATTTTTGGATCAGATCTATGTAGATTTGTATTTTGTTATGCTTTCTTACATATACATTAAGAAACAATGAAATAACTACACGTTATAAACAGAAGCTGCCCCTTGTACAAGGGCTCGAAACCTTGTACAAGGTTCTAACGGAATTGCTATTTTAACCTGGAAAGAGTGGTCACCATGAATGAGTGCATAGCAATTTTGATGCTGCATGTTAAAATTATTTCTTTTAAGTTAAACAGATTATGATGGCTTACTGCCTATCACACACCAGATTCTAGAAACTGCTGGTAAATGAAGACCCAGCATTTCAACAATTGAGTCTGGTCCCAGCTCCTGTCAATTCTGTGAGTGTGAGCTCATTCGTGAACAAGATAGACAACTCAGACTTTCTCCTAATCATTTTCTCACCTTCACCAGAGAATACCCTCCTTATAGCATTCTTGTAAAAGTTAATTCTTGTAAATTCTCCCAGAAGATCAAGTTAAAACTGTCTGTAGATTACACGGTTCATCGGGTGTGCATGTTCTTATGATCCTGAAGTGAGTTAAGTAAAACAAGCCATTGACATGGAAAGCCCTTGGAGAGTGAGCACCTATCCTTGCTTGCCTACAAAGATCTTCTGATAAGGGCACATAGCAAATATGTTTGGTCTTGGGTTATAGAAAAGTTTGGGGCTTTATGTCTTCTGAGACTAGCCATCAGATGTGTGGGGTCACATGTATTACTGTCTCAGGGTGTGTGTATATGTTTAAACATTTGTTTAGAGGCTCCTGAACAATGTTTTCGGTTGTGTGATGGATAGAGGGGCTCACAGGACTCATTGAATAGCTGTCTAGACCCTCTCAGTAGACTACAGGATAAAAGTCAGTGGAATGGGATCAACCTGGTGGTGTGTGTGTGGGAAACTACAGATCTCATCGATACATTTCTTGACTTCTCTCTCCTTTGTCAAGACACACCAAGTTTGCTTGTTTCCTTAGCTATCAAACTGCAGCTACATCAAAGCAGTCCTCAGGGAAGCCCGTCAGAATCCAGCTCCCAGGTAGCTGGGTGAGCACAGCAAATACCAGGCACCATTTGTCCAGCAACTAGCAAAACCCAGTGTCAAAAAGCACCTGTCTAACAGTGTGTACACAGTGAGAGGGACCTCAGTGATACAGAGAACATGTTTCCAAGGCTAACCTGGCAGAAGGGAACAGCCTCAGGCCTCCTTTATGAGATTTCCCCATACAGTGCTCCCAATTAAAACAGCCTAATGGAGACTGTTTTTGAGAGACTCTAAGTGCAGGGTAAGTGTTGGGAATCGTATAATCATATTGACCTAGGACTTCATATGTTCACACGGTGCCCGTGTTAATTTTTACCTCTGTGTCTTCACGGATCCAAACGATGTGTTTGTTCACTCTTGGCTTCTTGTTGGTAAATTTGTATTTTTGTATTTGGCCTATTTCAAAATTTGATATTTTTGAAAGACATTTAGATTTGCCAATGCTGCTCCACCCCACAGACCTGGAGTCTCTTACAGCTAGGATAGCCCGGCTGGCTCTTTTCATGTGTCTCAGGAGTGTAAGCATGGATGTATGTCTCCTCAAGCATGCCTCTTGGTGTTCCTGAGCGATTTTCATCAGTCACTACAGTAGGGTCTCTGAAGGACCGCTTCTTTAAATTATTTAAGATGTAATGATAATCAATGCATAACATTATATGCAGTTTTGTAACTAAAGTTCTCTTTGTTTTTCTACTTTGGAGCTATTTTGTCAGAAACCCAAAACCAGTGGGTTTAGACTTAGTGTCCTCTCAGTGAACTGAAGCTCTAGGGTGCA